>NC_141018.1:29226329-29868027 GCF_052327205.1 Somniosus microcephalus
GCCCACACAGTCGATTGTCTGTCACAGACACAGATTTGGAGCACAGAAGCCCCACCCACTCTATGTTCCTGTACTAAGATGGCCACGCATGCACTCTGTTACACACTGAATCAAAATGGCGTCGCACTGAAACTTTTCACCCTCCTTGACAAAGATGGCTGCCGTTAACCTGGGGCTGTCAGCAGAAGAAATTTCCTCAGCTGCAAACACAGGATCTTCAGATTATTATTCGGGGCTTGCGACCTACCCCAGTTGCTTATGAAGCCTCCCCACCTACTGACCCCGGGAATGGAGCTGAGGCAGCACACCCTCTCCCCTCTGCCAGTGTTTGTCTCTGTCTCGGCCGGGAGCCTGGGTCTAGAGTTGCACTGCTGGCAGTTGGAGAAGCCTAGGCCCCGGGCCTGGAAAAACGGTGAAAGGTAGGAGAATTATAGAGGTTAGAGAAAAGATTTACAAATTAATTAACTTTTTTTTAAAACAATTTGTGTTTTAAAAGCAACTTTTTTTTTGCTGGAAATGTAGATTTGAAAAGAAACACGCAGAAAACGGGAAAAAGAAATGAAAAGTTTAGAATCAAGATGGCGGCGACTCACCTCGGTTCAGAACGATAAGGCCCGCCAGGTCACCAAAGCGTAGGATTGGTCAATCGTCCTGTCACTCGACCATAGGAGGGCCTGCCCGCATGCGCCAGGAACCCAGCGTACAATTGGTCGACCTCGACGTCACTCTATTGCTAATGAGCGGATAATGAGATGCTAATGAGCGGAATTTTGAACGTTTTTTGGATACCGCGGGCGCAATTTTTGTCCAGCCGAAACGTAAATATGCTTACGACCGTTTTGGAATGGTAAGCTTTCTTTTGACATAACGCACGCGTAGGTACGCTCTATAACTTTCGAGTGCATAGCCGGACAGACGCACACCAAAGGACAGACAGACAGACAGACAGACAGACAGACAGATAGACAGACAGACAGACCGATCCATTTATATATATAGACTAGCTGGAGTGCCCGGCGGTGCCGAGGCTTTTTTGAGGGCATGTTGTTGTTGGAAGAGAGAGAGAGAGCGACTGGGAGGAAGAGAGAGAGAGCGACTGGAGGGAAGAGAGAGAGCGACTGGGGGGAAGAGAGAGAGCGAGTGGGGGGAAGAGAGAGAGCGACGGTGGGGGGAGAGAGAGAGCAACTGGGGGGGGAAGAGAGAGCGCGACTGAGGGGGAAGAGAGAGCGCGACTGGGAGGGGAAGAGAGAGAGCGACTGGGGGGGAAGAGAGAGAGCGACTGGGGGGGAGAGAGAGAGCAACTGGGGGGGAAAAGAGAGAGCGACTGGGGGGGAAGAGAGAGAGCAAATGGGGGGGAAGAGAGAGAGCGACTGGGGGGAAGAGAGAGAGCGACTGGGGGGAAGAGAGAGAGCAACTGGGGGGAAGAGAGAGAGCGTGTGGGGGAAGAGGGGGGGAAGGGGAGGGGGGAAGGGGAGGGGGAAGGGGAGGGGGAGGGGAGGCGGAGGAGAGGGGGAGGGGAGGGGGAGGGGAGGGGGGAGGGGAGGGGAGGGGGAAGGGTGGGGAGGGGGGAGGGGAGGGGGAGGAGGGGGGAGGGGAGGGGGAGGAGGGGGAGAGGAGGCGGGGGAGGGGAGTGGAGGGGAGAGGGAAAGGGGGAGGGGAGGGGAGAGGGAGTGGGGGGGAGGGGGGAGGGGTGGGGGAAGGGGGATGGGAGGGGGGAGGAGAGGGAGGGGGAGGGGGGGAGTCCCCGAGCCCCGCCCCCCCCCGATCTCCCGAGGCTCCCCCCCGATCTCCCGAGGCTCCCCCCCGCCCCGATCTCCCGAGCCCCGCCCCCTCGATTTCCCAAGCCCCGCCCCCCCGATCTCCCGAGCCCCGCCCCCCCGATCTCCGGAGCCCCTCGCCCCCCCCCCCGATCTCCCGAGGCTCGCCCCCCCCGATCTCCCGAGGCTCGCCCCCCCCCGATCTCCCGAGGCTCGCCCCACCCCGCCCCCCGATCTCCCGAGGCTCGCCCCCCCCCCCGATCTCCGGAGGCCCGATTTCTGGAGCCCCGCCCCCCGCCCGAGCCGGCTTCAAGAGCAGAGAGACCCCACCCCCAGCCCGAGCCGGCTTCAAGAGCAGAGAGACCCCGCCCCCCACCCGAGCCGGCTTCAAGAGCAGAGAGAGAGACCCCGCCCCCCGTCCCAGCCGGCTTCAAGAGCAGAGAGAGAGACCCCGCCTGAGCCGGCTTCAAGAGCAGAGAGAGAGAGAGACGCCGCTGCGCAACCTACCGCGTGAGGCCTGGCCGGACTCAAGTCACGCACGCTGACTCCTGCCCCAGCCGCCTTTACTAAGATGGTGGCGGTAGCGGCGCTCGGCTGAGGCCCGCCCCTCCAGCCTTCACAAAGATGGCGGCGATCGGGGGCCGCTTGTTGACTGGGGCCGGGAGGTGCCTAGCTCGGGCATGGGTGCGGAGGAGAGGCCGAGGCTTCGAGGCCTACCTGGAAAAACGGGGAAAGGTAGGAAAATTAATGAGATTAGATAAAAGATTTAGAAAGTAATTAACTTTTTTATAAAACAATATGTGTTTTAAAAGCAACGTTTTTTTTAAAGACGCAGAAAGCGGGAAAAAGAAAGGAAAAGTTTGGAATCAAGATGGCGGCGACTCACCTCGGTTCAGAACGATAAGGCCCACCCACACACGCACCGATTGGTCGACCGTCAGGTCACCAAAGCGTAGGATTGGTCAATCGTCCCGTCACTCGACCGTAGGAGGGCCCGGCCGCACACGCCAGGAACCCGGCGTACGATTGGTCGACCTCGAGGTCACTCTATCGCTAATGAGCGGATAATGAGATGCTAATGAGCGGAATGTTGAACGTTTTTTGGATACCGCGGGCGCAATTTTTGTCCGGCCGAAACGTCAATACGCTTACGACCGTTTTGGAACGGTAAGCTTTCTTTCGACGTAACGCACGCGTAGGTACGCTCTATACCTTTCGAGCGCATAACCGGACAGACGCACACCCGAGGACAGACAGACAGATAGACAGACAGACAGACAGATAGACAGACAGACAGACAGACAGACAGACAGATCGATCCGTTTATATATATAGATAAGATAGGAGCAGGAGTAGGCCATTTGGCCCCTCGAGCCTGCTCCACCATTCAATGAGATCATGGCTGATCATCCAAATTCAGTACCCTGTCCCTGCCTTCTCCCCATATCCCTTGATCCCCTTAGCCTTAAGAAATATATCCAACTCCTTCTTGAATATATTTAATGAATTGGCCTCAACTGTCTTCTGTGGTAGAGAATTCCACAGATAGACAGACAGACAGATAGATAGATAGATAAATAGATAGATAGATAGATAGAGTAATTGCCTACCCCTATTGAAATGTGTTACATTTTCACCATGAATGGCCAGTTTATCTAATATCGTCTCTATTATTAAACATCTGCAATTTAGTCCCGGTAGGAGTCAGGGAAACAAGCACAAATAGTATTCAACAATCTCAAAAGCTCTAGCTGAGCAATGGGTACTGGTTTATGGAATTTAAATTCTATCAGGTCTGAAATGTCATGACATTTGTAAGGATCTGGAGAGGCACAGACCACATTCACATTTATAACAGGCCTGCTTCTGCCGGGGGCCCGCGCTTGACATTTGAGGCAATTACATTTCCTTTACTCTCAGGCAGCAAAATTAACCTGGGACATGTAATGCCAACACATCACAGTTTGTGCAGATGAAATGCAAAATGAGTTTGAATGGGAGTCAGAGCAGCATAAGAAGACGTGAGCTTGAAAAGGGATTCACGGCAGGCTGTGTCAATCTGCAGAAGCTCCTCAGAGCCTTTTGGAAAAGAGAGACTTGCATTTCTGCAGCACCTTTCACGGCCTCAGGACATCCCAAAGCGTTTTACAGTGGGGTCGCTGTTGTAATGTAGGAAACGCAGCAGCCAATTTGTGCACAGCAAGCTCCCACAAACAGCAATGTGATAATGAGCAGACAATCTGTTTTTTTAGTGATGTGGATTGAGGGATAGATATTGGCCCAGGACACCGGGGGGAACTCCCCCTGCTCTTCTGCGAAATAATGTCCTGGGATTTTTTTACACCCACCTGACAGGGCCTCGGTTTCACACCTTGTCCAAAAGACAGCACCATTCTGACAGTGCAGCACTCCAGTGTCAGCCTGAATTTTGTGCTCGCATTTGTCTGGAGTTGGATTTGGAACCCACAACCTTCTGGACGCAGAGGTGAGAGTGCGATCCACTGAGCCACAGCTGACCACAGGGCTTCGAGCGCTGCTCTCCTCCAGTTTTTTTTTTTAAATTTATTTTATTTTATTTTTTTTACAGTGCAGATAGAGGCCATTTCGGCCCATCGAGCCTGCACCGACACATATCCCACCCGATCCCCGTAATCCCTACACCAACACATATCCCACCCTATCCCCGTAACCCCACGTATTTAATCCCCCTAACACTAAGGGTCAATTTATCATAGCCAATCAACCTAACCCGCACATCTTTGGACTGTGGGAGGAAACCGGAGCACCCGGAGGAAACCCACGCAAACACGGGGAGAATGTGCAAACTCCACACAGACAGTCGCCTGAGGCCAGATTCGAACCCGGGTCTTCTGGCTCCGCTGTGGGGCTCTCCATGGTTCCACTACATGCAAATTTGTGTCAGCGGTATGTCATTTCTGTAAGAAAAGAGGACACATAGCTCGTGTCTGCATGAAGAAAGCTCAGGCTGCTGCAGCAGAGCCAACACAAGCATCGCAGACACACACCCTGACACTGGAGGACAACGATGAGTACACAGTGTATACCACGGAAGCTGAGCAGCTACCCCACAGACGGTGGGGATACATGGCAAATGTGATCATGAATGGGGCACCACTCTGCATGGAGGTGGATTCAGGCTCAGCGTGTTCGTTGATAAGTGAAGAGACTTACAATAGGCTGTGGCCAAGTGAACCCCCGGCGATGGCTCAGGTCAGTGGCGTGCTACAGCAGTAGTCCCAAGCTCAACTCCAGGTGCTGGGTATGATTCATGTGGAAGTTAAGTATCAGGCAGTCAAGGACACACTTCCACTTTATGTGGTGGCGGGGCAGGGCACAAGCCTGCTGGGCAGAGATTGGTTTGAGCCCCTCGGTATTGAAGTGACGGGAGTACACACGGTACAGCGACAGCCCATAATGCCTATGTTGGAGAACTATGAAGAGGTTTTTGGTGAGTTCGGGGCCTGTCGGGGACCGCCAGTCTCAATCGAAGTGGACCCAGGGGTAGCGCCTAAGTTCTTCAAGGCGCGACCAGTTCCTTTTGCGTTGCGCAAGAAGGTGGATGAGGCCCTGGATAAGCTGGTGAACCAAGGGGTTCTCTTGCCAGTGAAGAACTCCCGTTGGGCCACCCCTATCATGCCCATTGCAAAGAAGGATGGGGGCCTGTGAATCTGTGGAGATTACAGATGTACGGTTAATACTGCTGTGTTACCAGATGTGTATCCCTTACCAACAGTTACAGAGCTGTTTTCAACACTGGCTGGAGGCACTCTGTTCACCAAGCTGGATCTCAAGCAAGCATACCAGCAACTGGTCCTGGATGAAGAGTCAGCCGAGCTGTTGACAATCAACACCCACAGAGGACTTTTCCGAGCCACAAGGCTGCAGTTTGGGGTGTCTACGGCTGTGGCAATCTTTCAGAGGTTCATGGACACCCTGTTGGCTGGTGTTCCGGGAGTTCAGCCTTACTTGGATGACATACTGATTACAGGCAAGACACAGGAAGCCCATGATGAGCGGCTGCAGGAAGTACTACGCCGGCTGGCTGAGGTAGGACTACGCCTTCAGAAGGAGAAATGTGTGTTCGCTGCCAATGGGGTGGAGTTCTTGGGATTCCGAGTGGACAAAGACGGTGTGCATCCGACTACGGAGAAGGTGGAGGCTATCAGGACTGCTCCCACCCCCAAGAACAAGACCGAACTGCAGGCATTCCTCGGACTGTTAAACTTCTACAGTTGTTTTCTCAAGGGCAAAGCCACAATCTTAGAGCCACTGCACAGGCTGTTAGACCAAGCAACAGTGTGGAACTGGACCTCAGCTCATGAAACAGCCTACAGACAGGCAAAGGAACTGCTACAAGCAGATAAGGTTCTGGCACACTATGATGAAAACAAGCCATTGGTGTTGGTGTGTGATGCCTCACCATACGGGCTGGGAGCTCTGTTGGGTCACACAGAGCCAGATGGCCGGGAAGCGCCTATCAGTTTTGCCTCAAGAACACTCTCAACAACAGAACATAATTACGCCCAGATTGACAAGGAGGCCCTAGCTATCATATTTGGGGCAAAGAAGTTCAGCCAGTACCTGTTAGGGAGACAGTTCGTCATCTACACAGACCACAAGCCACTCTTGGGGCTCCTGCATCACTCCAAGCCCATGCCCCAGATCATATCACCACGTATGCTTCGGTGGAGTCTGATGTTGGGGGCCTACAGTTATGAACTTTGCTACAGGCCTGGGAAGATGCTGGCTAATGCTGATGCTCTGAGTCGCTTGCCTTTGAACCGGCCGATGGCTGAGACGCCACCACCCCTGGAGGTGCTGCTACTGGAGGAGGTTCCGGAGGCCCCACTCCATGCCCAGCGGATTGGCAGCCTCACACAGAAAGATCCAGTCTTATCACGGGTGCTACGCTGGCTGCTGCATGGCTGGCCCTCCGAGGTCCAGGAGGAGCATTTCAAGCCCTTCGTTCAGAGGCGCCATGAAATGTCTGCACACAAGAACTGCGTGCTCTGGGGAAGCCATGTGGTGGTTCCTGCCGCCGCAAGAGAGGAGGTGCTGAAAATGCTGCATGACTCACAGCCTGGGATTGTGCACATGAAGGCGTTGGTGAGAAGCTACGTCTGGTGGCCGGGGTTGGACCGAGACGTGGAGGAGGTGGTTAAGAGCTGTGAGACATGTCAGCTGACTCACCATAGCCCATCCAAGGCTCCCCTTCACCCCTGGGAGTGGACCACTCGTAAATGGTCAAGACTCCACATTGACTTTGCAGGGCCATTTCAGGGGAAGGTCTTTTTGATAGTGGTGGATTCTCATTCAAAATGGCTGGAGGTGGCTATCATGAGCTCCATGACATCCAGTGCAGTGGTCAACGCGTTGCGTTTGCTGTTTGCCACACATGGGGTCCCCGACGTGCTGGTTTCGGACAATGGAGCAGCCTTCACGTCAGCGGAGTTCAAGGCTTTTGCAGGCAGAAACTGGATCCGTCACATGACCACAGCGCCCTATCACCCCTCCTCTAACGGGCAGGCAGAGAGGATGGTGCAAACCACAAAAGAGGCACTGGTGAGGATATCGGTGGGGGACTGGCAAACCAGATTGGCCAGGTTCCTGTTATCACAGCATACCACACCAAACTCAGCAACATGGAAGAGTCCTGCCGAGATGCTGATGGGTCACCGGCTGGCGACTGCACTGGACCGGCTACACCCGGACTACAGGGATGAGATGCACACAAAGCAAGAGGAACTGGCTAAGAAGCACCAGGGCACCGCCAGGCAGTTCGAGCCGTCAGAGACTGTGTTTGCCCGTTGCTATGCAGGAGGAGACAAATGGATGCCTGCCGTGGTGGAGCAGGCCACGGGTCCCCTGTCGTACAGCGTCCGTACACCTGATGGCCAGCTGCACAGACGCCACGTAGACCAGCTACGGGGCCGTACTCCGGTGAGAGTAACAGAGACGTCACAGGCTAGGCCATTGTCTCCGCCACCTCTGCCAGGCAGTGACAGCCTGCTTCCTGCAACAACGACGGAAGCCACATCGACAGAAGGTGTCACGGAGTCATCAGCCACGGAGGAAGGTTTTCCTGCGGCTAGCAGTGGCACCCCGACTATGACTGTCCAGCGGCGCTCAAGTCGGGTTAGATTCCGTCCCAGACGCCTGGAGGACTAAGGGGTTTTATCTGGGGGAAAGGAGTGTTGTGTTTTGTGTTTTGCTTCAATGAAGTTTGTCCCAGTTCCCGGGTGTTACCTGAAGGGGGTGCTGGGGGGCTCGGTTTTACTTGGTCTTTCACTTTCAGTTTCGGGTTCTGCCATGCAGACAATGTGCTGTAATGTCCAACCACTTACTCAGTAAATAGTAAAAGGTTCATTCCGTCTCCTCTATTCATTACTGTTCGGTCAAGATGCAATAGTGAAGTTGAGAAGTCACAACAGGATGTAAAAGATCCCACGGCATTATTTTGAAGAAGAACAGGGGATTTATCCCCGGGTGTTCTGGGCCAATATTCATCCCTCAATCAACATCACTAAGACAGATTATCTGGTTATTGTCACATTGCTGCTTGTGGGAGCTTGCTGTGTACAAATTGGCTGCCGCGTTTCCTACATTACAACAGTGACCACACTTCAAAGGTACTTCGTTGGCTGTAAAGCGCTTTGGGACGTCCTGAGGTCGTGAAAGGCGCTATATAAATGCAAGTCTTTCTTTTCCCTGAAGAGGTCATGAAAGGCTGAATTCTGAAGGGTGAATGCATGGCGACAACTTCCAGCAGATCGCATGTTAACATGGCGATCTTCTGAACGTTGTCGCACACACAATCCGGCTCGTTCAAGGAGTGGAAGCCCTTGCTGTTGAGGAAGCGGTAGGAGCTCCCAAAGCAGCAGGGATTCAATCGATTGCACCCCTGGACCTTGGGGAGGTCAGCAGCCCTGTGGAACCAAATGGCCCCCATCTCGCTGAGATACCAAAAGCGACAAGCTCTCCTGCAAAGTGCGCCAGCGTGACCTGACTAATGCATTCCTGTACTGGAGCTCTCCAGTCTGCGGTGCTACACCTGGCAGGGCTTTTACTGAACCGCTCAACAAAGGGAGCTGGAGTGGTCAGTATCTAGTCCAAATTTCACGGCAAATCTGCATCGGGAGCAGTGGGGGAATGAATTTCTGCTGGGGTGATCTCCCGCTCACCCACTGTGACTTCCGAGGAAGAGCCACGGGAAAACCCGAATGAACAACACTTTCCCCGAATCTCTGGGGTTACCGCCTCTGCCGCCCTCCAATCCACGCCACAGGGAATGAACGGAAGAGTCACCCTCGGAAAGTCACCCTCATTATACATTCAAGGCGCAACTGCAGTCAGTCACACTGAAAGTATTTTCGGAATGAGGTGTCTCTTCACTGCAGATTCTTCAGAATCAACCCTCTGAAGGTATAAGGATGCAATCCAGATTCTTTATAATTTCCCATTCAAAAGCCTTTGTCATTGATTCACTCATACCTGTGCAAGTACAATCCCTTCTGATTGCAAAAAAAAAACTCTCACAATTTTTGATGAAACGTAATTTTATTTAATTTTTTACAAAGATTCGAGAAGTCAGATACTCGTGTTTTCCTATTGCACCTGAGATGGGGACATTTTGTACAAACCTAATGGTGAATGCTGTAAATTAGGATCAAAATTGTGCAGAACCAGGAGGCCATTATTTACAAGGATGATACCAGAACTCAGAGGTTAGAACTATCAGGAAAGACTGAACAAGCTGGAACTCAGCCTGTGGCCTGATAGAGGTTTGATAGGGTAGAGGTAGAGAAGAGCTTTCCACTTGTGGGGGGATTCCAAAACCAGGAGTCATAAATATAAGATAGTCGCTAATAAATCCAATAAGGAATTCAGGAAAATAATCCTCTCATACCCCTTGCAGCAGTCACTGAGGAGTCTTCTGGCTGCAGGTCATAGAATGATGTTCTCTTCCAGTTCATTCTGGTTCCAACACTCCCTCAGGACTGCACTGGAGCGCCAGCCTAGATTTTTGCGCTCAAGACTCTGGAGCAGGAGTCGAACCCACAAACCTTCTGACTCAGAGTACTCACAACCCAAAGAGTGAGTTAGAATGTGGAACTGCTCTACCAACAGGAGTAGTTGAGGCAAGTAGCATAGATGCCTTTAAGGGGAAGCTGGATAAGTACATGAGGGAGAAAGGAATAGAAGGATACGCTGACAGGGTGAGGTGAAGTAGGGTGGGAGGAGGCATAGACCAGTTGGGCCGAATGGCCTGTTTCTGTGCTGTAAGTTCTATGTAATTCCCCCTACACTATAGTTTAGCCCATAATAAGAACATAAGAGCATAAGAAATAGGAGCAGGAGTCGGCCATATGGTAGGCGTAGAGAAGATGGGGGAGAAATTCAGTTGGCTGCGCCACCCGTTAGCGCCTTAAGAGGGCGCTAATTGGGTCGCAAGACACTGGCCACGCCTCCCACTAAATTCCGCGGGACGCTAGTGGTGGCGCTAGCCGTTAGTGCTGCGCCGCTACCAATGACGTCATCGGTGTGTGCAGCGCCCCGCTGATGCCCCGGCCACGATATTTGGAAGCGCCCCCTGATTTACCGCCGGACGCTATGTGCGACCGGTTCAGGGGGGCCTACCTGCGGCGGTGGAGGCGCTAATTAAAGGAGGTGCGGGGCGGCCATTTTGTTGCTGGCTGCCTGCCAGCAGCTCTCTGCGCTGCCGTCCCCGGCCTCTTGAACCCCCCCCACCCCCCCCGTGGAGTGCCGGCTGCGCTCCAAGAGCCCAGCACTTCTCCTCGGTGCCGGGCTCTTTTGCCGGCACTCGCGATCCTCGGGGGCCCAGCTGGGCCCCAGATCGCGCTGAATATGGCCCCTCCCCTTTAAGAAGGGGAGGAAGGCCTGCAATACCGCAGCGCGACGTGCCGCAGCGTGTGGCGCTGCGGCATGTTGCGCCACGATCTTCAGTCGCAGCGCCCCAAGAGGGATGCGGGGCGCCTCTAGTAGCGCCGCGCTTCCCTTTGGGGCGCTACCACTGAATTTCCGGCGGGCGGCCGCGAATGCTTCCGGGGCGCTACTCTTAGCGCCCTGGCGAGGCTGGCACCCCAAACGGGGCAATACTGAATTTCTAGGCCGATGTTTCCTCTTGTGACGGAGACCAAAACTAGGGGGTCATAAATATAAGATAGTCACTAATAAAACCAAAAAGGAATTCAGGGAGAAACTTCTTTACGCAGAGAGTGGCTAGAATGTGGAACTCGCTACCACAAGGTGGCGAATAGCACAGAGACATTTAAGGGGAAGCTAGACAAACACATGAGGGAGAAAGGAATGGAAGGTTGTGCAGATAGGGTGAGATGAAGCAGGGTGGGAGGAGGCTCATGTGGAGCATAATCACCGGCATGGACCAATTGGGCCGAATGGCCTGTTTCTGTGCTGTGAATATTATGTAATTATCTCTCCAGGAAATGCTTACACGTTTATTTCCTGTGCTGCAGGAAAGCACTTAGGGCCGGGCTCTCGGGAAACAGCCGGCAATGCCGCGGGGGGGGGGTGTGCAGGAGGCCGGGGACGGAGGTGCGGGCAGGCGGCCGGCGAGAAAGCGGCCGGCCGCACCTCCACCTTAAGTCGCCCCACTACCGCCACAGGTAGGCCCCTGTGTACCAGTCGCTGTTTGCGGCCGGCGCGGGGGAGGCGGCCGCGACCAAATATGGACAGCGGGGCGATAGCAGGGCGCTGCGCACACCGATGACGTCATCGGTGGCGGCGCAGCGCTACAGGCTAACGCCGCCATTAGCGCCCCGCTAAATATCGCGGTAGGTGTGGCCAGTGGCGCAAAAGCCCTCTTTGGGCGCAAACTGGTGGCGCAGGCCACTGAATTTCTAGGCCTTACTGTTTTATGTATCTAAGAATGATCTCGTCACAACTGTGAGCAAATGTGGGCAGTCTAGAGCTATCTTCAGCGCTGGTTTTTAACGAATCATTGAAGCAGGCCATTCAGCCCATCTTGCTGCTGCCAGTACCAGTTACCCATCACCGCTATCCTGCTCCTTTCCTGCATCCTTGAATACTTCCCTCCCTTGAGTGTTTGCCTAAATCCCTCCGAAATGGATGGAAAATGTAGGGAGCCAAACTGAAAGAGACAAGAGAAATTCGGATCCTAAAATAAATTTTAAAAAGCCTAGAATATAGCACGACTAGAAACACGGTGAAACTAAAGTTAAAAAAAGAGCAGAGGGAGATTGGGGAAAGAGAGAGATTGGGTGGAAAATAGGATTATTACCACGGATAAAATATTTTTAATTTAACACAAAATTATGTCTTGGGTATTTAGTAGTTCAGGGACATTGGTGATATTTGAGTTTAATTGCTGTAATATTGGTGCTTATTTCAGTGACTCAGTGAAAATGAACAAAATCAGTCTGCCGGAGGGGCAGAAGTTTCACTGAGCCTCCAAGATGCACTGCAGCAACTCGCCAAGCCTTCTTCAGCAGCACCTCCCAAACCTGCGACCTCTTCCATCTAGAAGTCAAGGGCAGCAGGCGCATGGGAACACCACCACCAGGTCCAAGTTCCCCTCCAAGTCACACACCATCCCGACTTGGAAATATATCGCCGATCCTTCATCGTCGCTGGGTCAAAATCCTGGAACTCCCTCCCTAACAGCACTGTGGGAGTACCTTCACCACACGGACTGCAGCGGTTCAAGAAGGCGGCTCACCACCACCTTCTCTAGGGGCAACTAGGGATGGGCAATAAATGCTGACCTTGCTAGCGACGCCCACATCCCATAAATTAATTTTTTTTTAAAGCTCTGGGTTAGGCAGAGAGAATGCTTGAAACGTGCTAAATTCACAATTGTATTGGTGCATTATTGCTTCCATAGCTTTTGATGGATTTGTTCAATAGGAAACTTTATATGACACAGGGGGCTCACTGTTAAAAAACAACACTGTAAGAAATCTTCTGGATTGGCAAGGAAACTTGAAGCCAGCCCATCCAATCAGCATTTCCCCCATACCAAAGGTAGACAACTATCTGCAAGTTATCCATCTCTGCCCCTCAGTTATTTCATGGTGTTTCTCTGATGCAATTTAACACAGATTACTAGATTCAGATTCAGATTAGATTTATTTGCCATATGTAACAAGTACAATGGAATGCTTGTTCCCCGTCGGGACGCGTCAGCTATACATACAGCGCCGCGTTCAGAGTCAATACAATGGCTTCCCGTGGCAGTGGGAGCCCGATGTCCCTCAGCCGCTCCGTCCTCCTCTTCACCGCGGCCTCCTCCTCACTGTTGCAGGCTCCACGTGTGGTGACCTGCTTCTCCCGCTCTGGCCACCATGCCCGGCTCCCCTCCTCCCATCCGGACTGCGAGTTACCCGCCATGGAGCTGCCGGCCGATGTGCTGCAGCGTGTCTTGAGTCTGCTGCTGCTGCTCGTTGCGCTGCGCTCCTCTGCCCAACTCGCCGAGCACATTGTCATGATGTGAATGCTCCAATGCGGCCTCCTCTTCACCGTTGCCGGCTCCACGCTCCACGGCCCGGGGCCTACTTCTCTCTCTTCACGGGTCGGCCTCTGGCCGCCATGCTCAGCTCCCCTCCTCCCAGTCGGAATTCCTTCCCGCCGAGGAGCTGCCGGCCGATGTGCTCCAGCGGGTCGGCTTGGCTGCTGCTGCTGCTCACCGCGCTGCGCTGCCTCTGCCCGACTCGCCGAGCACCTTGCTCTGGTTGCAGGAGCGAGCGAAACAGGGAGAGCGATCTCAGCACCGGACCGTCACGGCCGCCATCTTGAGTGATATGGAGGAAGGCTCATCCATCCTGAAATCCAGCGTCCTCTCATCTCATGATTCCAAGATTTTCACCTGTCTGAAGTCCATCTTCTATGTGTTGATCACTCTGTGTGATCTGCCCGACATCAGTCTTAACTTTACTGTCCGCCAGTTTGAACCCATGCCCCCCACTGCCCTCCCCGTCCTACTCTTCCGATTGAACTTGTAGTTGTGGAGCTGATTTTCTGAGGTTGAGGCCTTGCCCGCAGGCTGCGCTTAGAGAAAAAACAATCAAGGGTGCGCCGCCCGTGATGATCCATCGGCTGATTGTACATAAATAAAAGACCTGTCTCACTTAGGCTTAGAAGGTTGTGGGTTCATGTCGTACACCAGGACGTGAGCTTTTTATTGATTCATGGGATGTGGCCTTCGCCAGCAAGGCCAACACTTAGTGCCCATCCCTAGAAGGTGGTGGTGAGCTGCCTTCTTGAATACAACTGAGTGGCTTGTTAGGCCATTTCAGAGGGCAGTTCAGAGTCCAACGTATAGACTTTGTAAGGACAGCAGATGTTAGTAAACCAGATGGGTCTTTATAACAATCCAGTAGTTTTGTGGTCACCCTTATTAATACCAACTTTTTATTCCAAATTTATTTAAATGAATTTAAGTTCCCCCAGCTGCTATGATGGGACTTAAATTCATCTCTCATGGATCATTAGTCCAGGCCTCTGGGTTGCTAGTCTAAGTAACATAACTACAGGAAAATGTCTTTTTACCGGCACCTAAATAACCAGAAATCTCTCTTAACCGGCAAAATTCAGGAGTAGGTTCAGGTAAGTTTCATATTAGTGGCCGTGTAACTGGGGTTCCTGCACCTGTTGCCATGCAACAGGGACGCCTGGATCTGTGGCCGTGTAACCGGGGTTCCTGCACCTGTTGCCATGCAACAGGGACGCCTGGATCTGTGGCCGTGTACGGGGCTCTCGTACCTTAGTAAGTATACCTCTCTGTAATCTGGGCTTTTTGATCAACCGGCACCACGCCGGTCCCGTCGGTGCCGGATAAAAAAGAGTTTCCTGTACTATGCTACCGTATCCAATGCTATACTGGGGGAGTGCTGCCTTGTTGGTGGTGCTGTCTTTTTTTGGGTGGGATGTTGAACCCTGTCTGCTTGTTCAGGTGGATGTTCATAGCATGTGACGTCCCACTCTGAGCCCCACTACGAGAGGCACTCTCCACTGGAAACAATGGCCTGCAGCTAGAGATGAATGTGCCCTTTTTCAAGTAGGGTCCCGGGACCTTGAATAGCCAACTGACCAGGCAGGCATGGTGGCACCTCTGACAATGCAGCATTCACTCAGTACTACACTGGGTAGTTAACCTAGTTTATGTGGAGCTTAAACCCACAACTTATTGATGTAGCAGTGGAAAAAAAAAGACTTGCATTTATATAGTGCCTTTCGTGACATCCCAAAGCACTCATCCAGAAGACAGCACCTCCCAAAGTGCAGCACTCCCTCAGCGCTGCACTGGGAGTGTCAGCCTAGATTTTTGTGCTGCAAGTCTCATAGAGTGAGGACTGCGAGCCCACAACCTTCTGACTCCGAGGCGAGAGTGCTGTCCACTGAGCCGCGGTTGACCCACGGCGCAAGAGCTGCTAACGAAGTAACAGCTGCAAACAGCGTAATGAGCCAATTAAAAATAAACAGCAACACCAAAACAGCAGTGCCCTTCGAGCAAGTTAACACGATTGATTTAATCAGTGAAACACATCCCACATGCACAGCACTTGACATCAGTGTTCATGTTGGACTCCGGAGATCCACAGTTACACAGGTAAAAATTCATAGTGCATCCTCGGCGCTCTCATGAGCCACTTACAGTACAGCACCAGAACCGACGGTGGCCCCAGCCTTTGTTGGCATGTCGCACTCATAGAATCTTACAGCACAGAAGGAGGCCATTCGGCCCATCGTGCCTGTGCCGGCTCTTTGAAAGAGCGAGCCAATTAGTCCCACTCCCCCCTGCTCTTTCCCCATAGCCCTGCAAATGTTTCCTCTTCAAGTAAATGTCCAATTGCCTTTTGAAAGTCCCTCTGGAATCTGATTCCGCCACCCTTTCAGGTAGCGCGTTCCAGACCTTAACAACTCTCTGTGTGAAGAAATTTCTCATTTCCCCGCTAGTTCTTTCGCCAATTATTTTAAATCTGTGACCTCTGGTTACTGACCCACTTGCCAGAGGAAACGGTTTCTCCCTACTTGCTCTCTCAAAACCCCTCATAATTTTGAACGCCTCGATTTAATCTCCCCTTAACCTTCTCTGCTCTAAGGAGAACAATCCCAGCTTAGCCATAGAGTTATAGCAGCAGAGAAGGAGGCCATTCAGCCCATTGAGTCCGTGCCGGCTCTCTGCAGAGCAATCCAGTCAGTCCCATTCTCCCGCTCTATCCCCGTAGCCCTGCAAGTTTATTTCCCTCAAGTGCCTATCCAGTCTCCCCTTGAAAACATTGAGTGTCTCCGTTTCTACCACTTCCGTCGGCAGCAAATTCCAAGTCCTCACCACTTGCTGCGTAAAAAAGTTTTTCCTCACATCCCCGCTGTATCTCTTGCCCAAAACCTTAAATCTGTGTCCCCTAGTCCCCTTCTCCAATCTCTCTGCATAACTGAACTCCCTCATCCCTGGTATCATCCTGGTAAACCTCCTCTGTACCCTCTCCAGGGCTTTGACATCCTTCCTAAAGTGTGGTGCCCAGAATTGTACACCATATTCCAGCTGAGGCCTAACCAGTGACTTGTAAAGGTTTAGCATGACTTCCTTGTTTTTGTATTCAATGCCCCTGACATAAGAAAACTACTAGGCACTTGGTCTAAGCGTTAAACAAAGCTTTAATCAACTGTTTTACAACATGGAGGTCGAGTTGTGTCCTTCACTAGTTCCTGTTAAGAATGTCCTGCGCAAGCTGGGTCCATGCCCGAGTATTTATCCTCTCCCTGGACAGCGCCACCCGTAGGCCACTCAGTATTATTTCATAAGTCTTTCTTTCATGAATGACTGATTCATGTCAGCCCCTATTTACAAACTCCAAACAAGGCAGCTCTCCTGCCCCCCAGAGACTTCACCAGGATTCCACGAAGTGTTCGTTTTTGCTGGCCCTTCGAGTGGCATTGGTGCCCCTTTTGACGTCAATGCAAATGCTGCTGCTGCCTTGTCCCGCTCACTGGCAAGATGGGCACAAGTTGAAGGTCATTCAGCTTATAGCTGCAGGCTCAGTTAGACAGAGAGCTGACCTGCGCTCGCAATCCTCCAGCGGATTAGCACGTCAATCAACCAACATTTTTACTGGAACAAATTGCATTTTGTACAGCAACATATAACGCTGTCAAAACATCTCCAAGTGAAGCAAGGAAGGGAAGGAACTTACATTTATATAGCGCCTTTCACAACCTCAGGACGTCCCAAAACGCTTTACAGCCAATGAAGTACTTTTGAAGCGTAGTCACTGTTGTAATGTACGAAACACAGCAGCCAATTTGTGCACAGCAAGCTCCCACAAACAGCAATGAGCTAATGATCAGATCATCTATTTTTACATAGTATGTACAGCGCAGAAAAACAGGCCATTTGACCCAACTGGTCCGTGCCGGTGTTTATGCTCCACACGAGCTGCCTCTCTCCCTTCTTCATCTCATCCTATCAGCATAACCTTTCTATTTCTTTCTCCTTCATGTCCTTATCTAGCTTCCCCTTAAATGCTTCTGTGCTAGTGATGTTGGTTGAGGGATAAATATTGGCCAGGACACCAAGAAAAAAAGCAGTGACAAATACAGCTGGCATTCACGGCCAGTAACATTCTACAAACAGCAATGAGTTGAATGACCAGTTAATCAATTTTTGACAGTATTGGTTAAGCAGGCAAATGTTGACCAGACTGGGAGAACTCCATACTCCTCATTCAACAGTGCCACACGATCTTTAACGTCCATCGGAACTAGCAGACAGGTTTGACAAACCGTCTGAAAGATAGCACCACCTACTGTGCAGCACTCCCAGAGTGTCACCCTAGTTTGTGCGCTCAAATCCCAATGAACCCACCACCTTTTCACCCATGGATCTAAGCCTCAGGGAAACTGTGTTGTTGGAGCTGCACTCATCCAGGCAAGGGGAGAGAGGCAAGTCAGGAGTGTGGTGGAATACTCTCCACTTGCCTGGATGAGTGCAGCTCCAACAACACTCAAGAAGCTCGACACCATCCAGGACAAAGCAGCCCATTTGATTGGCACCCCATCTACCACCTTAAACATTCACTCCCTCCACCACCGGTGCACCGTGGCTGCAGTGTGTACCATCTACATGATGCACTGCAGCAACTCGCCAAGGCTTCTTCGGCAGCACATCCCAAACCCGCGACCTCTTCCACCTAGAAGGACAAGGGCAGCAGGCGCATGGGAACACCACCACCTCCAAATTCCCCTCCAAGTCACACACCATCCTGACTTGGAAATATATCGGCGTTCCTTCATCGTCGCTGGGTCAAAATCCTGGAACTCCCTCCCTAACAACACTGTGGGAGTACCTTCACCACACAGACTGCAGCGGTTCAAGAAGGTGGCTCACCACCACCTTCTCAAGGGCAACTAGGGATGGGCAATAAATGCCGGCCTTGCCACCAACGCCAACATCCCATAAGCAAATTTTTTAAAAGTCGATCCCTTTGGTCTCTATTTTTGGCTTCTTCTTCTCACAGCGGCCACAACATGCACCAGATTTTTTGTTTCAGAATATGCCTTTCTGTTACAAGGATCTTGTGTTATTCCAGGTGGCTCTGACCTTAATTTTTTTTAATTCTTTTATGGGGGAGCTGGGCGTCGCTGGCAAGGCCGGCATTTATTGCTCATCCCTAGTTGCCCTTGAGAAGGTGGTGGTGAGCCGCCTTCTTGAACCGCTGCAGTCCATGTGGTGAAGGTGCTTCCACAGTGCTGTTAGGGAGGGAGTTCCAGGATTTTGACCCAGCGACGATGAATTGGATCAAATACAACTCGTCTTAGTAAATGCCAGGCCTCAGTGCAGAGTGGACGATGGGGAAATGACTTTAGAAACAACATGGCCCTTAATTAATGAATGAATGAATTTGCTTTAGAACCGATAGTGAATTGCTTTGAAATTGATATTTGTGCCAAACGCATTGACCCGTTTGTATGAAATGCCTTACTATTTTGGCAAAGGTATGAAATCAATTAAATTGAATGTGTAGGAAGACATTCTGAGAGAGGACAATTACAATGGCTAGAAATAATGATCAAAGGATAACTCCTGTCCATGTTTACGGTGTCATTAACGCATACATCCAGAGGGGGCAGTAAGGAGTCGTAGCCATGTTGGACTATAAGGGGCGCATCACATGATCTGGCGCTCCAAGTTAAACATAGAAACATAGAAGATAGGAGCAGGAGTAGGCCATTCGGCCCCTCGAGCCTGCTCCGCCATTTAATGAGATCATGGCTGATCATCCAAATTCAGTACCCTGTCCCTGCTTTCTCCCCATACCCCTTGATCCCTTTAGCCTTAAGAAATATATCCAACTCCTTCTTGAATATATTTAATGATTTGGCCTCTACTGCCTTCTGTGGTAGAGAATTCCACAGGTTCACCACTCTCTGGGTGAAGAAATTCCTCCTCATTTCTGTCCTAAATGGCTTACCCCTTATCCTTAGACTGTGACCCCTGGCTCTGGACTCCCCCGCCATCGGGAACATCCTTCCTGCATCTAGTCTGTCCAGTCCTGTCAGAATTTTATAAGTTTCAATGAGATCCCCTCTCATTCTTCTAAACTCCAGCGAGTACAAGCCCAATCATCCCAATCTCTCCTCATACGTCATTCCTGCCATCCCAGGTATCAGCCTGGTGAATCTTCGCTGAACTCCGTTGAAGTTGAGAGCGGTTCTTGCAGGGGGTCCAGCCCATGACTTTCCACCGATTCATTTTAATAGATTGAAAATTATGGGCTGTGCGCCCACGTTTTGGGCTCTATGCTTGGGGGAACCTCTTGAATGAGCCCGAGAGGTCTGCAATCTGGTATGACCTTCTCCGAGTAAGGAAGAACAAACTTGCATTTATATAGCACCTTTGACGTCCTCAAGACATCCCTAAGCTAATGACGTGCAGTCACTGTTGTTACTGTAGACAACGTGCGTCGTATAATGAACCCTTTTAACATCCAAAATAACAACAGAAAATGCTGGAAAAACTCAGCAGGCCAGGCAACATCCGTGGAGAGAGAAATAGAGTCAACGTTTTGGGTCGAAACCCTTCGTCAGGACTGAGAGCAAACACAGGAAATGAAACAGATTAAAAGGCCAGTTTGGGGGCTGGGAAATGGGGATGAGAGAACAAAAGAGAAGTGAAGAGACATTAAGAGGTATTCCAGACGAGACGAGATGGTGGTAGGACTAGTGGAGACAAAAGACGGCTCTAGATTAGGTGTGAAATGCGCTGGCAGAATGAGAGACAGCTGCCATGTGGGACAGAAAAAAAGGGGGAAGGGCACAAAACAAAGGTGTGGATAAAAAATATATATAAAAATGTAATAGGGGCCGAGGTTATGATCTGAAATTGTTGAACTCGATATTGAGTCCGGAAGGCTGTAAAGTGCCTAATCGAAAGATGAGGTGCTGTTCCTTGAGCTTTCGCTGGGTTTCTGTGGAACAATGCAAGAGGCTGAGGACGGTGAGGTCTGAGTGGGAGTGGAGCGGTGAATTAAAGTGACAGGCTCGGGGTCACCCTTACGGACTGAACGGAGGCGTTCCGCAAAGCGGTCGCCCAATCTGCGTTTGGTCTCCCCTTTTAACATCCACTTGGCCAGACAGGCAGGATCGTGCTTTAGTGTCTTAACACTTTTGGTAACATGAACATGCGCAAATGACGGGCAGGGAAAGACCAGCTGGTCCACCAAGGCTGCCCCACGCTCAGGACGGCTGAAGCATCATAACTAGACTCTTCCTAACCCCCGCGCAGATATGTAATGCAGCATTCCTTCAGAACTGCACCGGGCTGCCCGACCTAGCCGTTGTGAGGCTTGTACCTCTCAACCTCCTGACCTAGTGACAAGAGTGCGACCAACTGAGCCAAGCTGGCATCTGGGTCTGGTTGGCCGGGCTGTTAACAATGGGGGGAAAAAACAGGCCATTCTCCCCTTTTACATCAAAGGAGGTTTTTCACCCACCATTATAGAACGCAACGAATGCCAAATAGCAACCTTATAATTGCAACCGGGTGCTTAGTTTTCAAAGTTCCTCGGGAGATTGGAAAACCCCTTTCAAGGAACACTGTCGTTGGGAAAGTGCGGGATGAAAGGGTGAATTAGAATTGACTGTACATCTGTCCCTCGCATAGATATCTTGGAAAATGCAAACTGCAGAATTCAGGAGAAACTTCTTTACCCAGAGAGTGGTTAGAATGTGGAACTCCTTACCACAGGGAGTGATTGAGGCAAACATCATAACTGCATTTAAGGGGAATCCAGATAAATACATGAGGGAGAAAGGAATAGAGGAATAGAAGGATATGCTGATAGGGTGAGGTGAAGTAGGGTGGAAGCAGGTATAGACCAGTTGGGCCAAATGGCCTGTTTCTGTGCTGTAAGTTCTATGTAATTCCCCCTACACTATAGTTTAGCCCATAATAAGAACATAAGAGCATAAGAAATAGCAGCAGGAGTTGGCCATACGGCCCCTCGAGCCATAAGAACATGGCTGATCATCGACCTCAACTCCACTTTCCCGCCCGATCCCCATAATCCCTTGATTCCCCGAGAGTCCAAAAATCTATCGATCTCAGCCTTGAATATACTCAATGACTCAGCATCCACAGCCCTCTGGGGCGGAGGGTTCCAAAGATTCACAATCCTCTGAGTGAAGAAATTCCTCCTCATCTCGGTCTTAAATGACCGACCCCTTATCCTGAGACTGTGCCCCCTAGTTCTAGACTCTCCAGCCAGGGGGAATCAACCTCTCAGCAAATAATAAATGGTTTCCAAATGCACACTATGATGAGATAGCTTTTCCACCAGCTATGCTGAAATTTGAACACCACAGCACTTTTTTGTATATATAATGCAGCGAGTCGCACTGATGCATTCAGCGATTGTAATGCAGCCGTTCCCCGCAGCAGTTAAACCACTTCCGCCTGTCACTTGCTAACTGTCAGCGGGGTTGTCAAAAAATAACAGGCACTTGGGAGTATCGCAGATGCTCTTTCAACTGAAATCCCACTGCTTCAAGACTGATTAACCTTCAATAAAAAGCACTTCACAAATCAATGACAGATCCCACTGTATGCTGCACTGATTGCTCGCTCAGCGAAAGCTTTTAAGAGAGACTTGTTATGTCGAGGCTATTCAAACTGTACTGCTAAAAGTAAAGGTAGCATCACATAAGGCGAGAGGCCTGACAGCTTCAAAATTTAAAGCCAAGCAAAGGTCAAATTGCAGCGGAGTTGAATGCCACGTAGAGTTAGGAAAAAGAAAGAATTACATTTCTATAGCGCCTTTCACGACCTCAGGGCGTCCCAAAGCGCTTTACAGCCAATTAAATTATTTTGAACTGCAGTCACTGTTGTAAACATAGAAACATAGAAGATAGGAGCAGGAGTAGGCCATTCGGCCCCTCGAGCCCGCTCCGCCATTCAATGAGATCATGGCTGATCATCGAAATTCAGTACCCTGTCCCTGCCTTCTCCCCATATCCCTTGATCCCTTTAGCCTTAAGAAATATATCTAACTCCTTCTTGAATATATTTAATGAATTGGCCTCCACTGCCTTCTGTGATAGAGAATTCCACAGGTTCACCACTCTCTGGGTGAAGAAATTCCTCCTCATCTCAGTCCTAAATGGCTTACCCCTTATCCTTAGGCTGTGACCCCTGGTTCTGGACTCCCCCGCCATCGGGAACATCCTTCCTGCATCTAGTCTGTCTAGTCTTGTTAGAATTTTATAAGTTTCAATGAGATCCCCTCTCATTCTGGCGTGCATTACATTGATCGTATACGGTGCACACAGCAGTAGAGCATACATGGTAGATGGTAGCAGTGAGTGAGATTGGGTTGTGGATGGTCCAGGGGGGACTGATTCCAGTCAGTGACATTCCTACTGATGTTGCCCGCTGTGACAGTGTCTGGTGGCTTTGGTTGTGGTGCCAGAGCTTTGAGGGTTACCAAGTTCAGGTGAGGTGCAACGCACTTGGAACTTTTGGAATGAAGCTTAAGTGGAGGCTGCTATTGGCTTGCCATCCAATCACTGGCAGTGGGCCAAGAACGAGGAATAGACCCCAAACAATTTCTCCTTGCTTAGCCTAAGGGAGTGACATAAGAAAACTACTAGGCACTTGGTCTAAGCGTTAAACAAAGCTTTAATCAACTGTTTTACAACATGGAGGTCTAGTTGTGTCCTTCACTAGTTCCTGTTAAAGAATGTCCTGAGCAAGCTGGGCCCATGCCCGAGTATTTATACTCTCCCTGGACAGCACCACCAGCAGGCCGCCCAGTATCATTTCATAAGTCATTTCCACATGAATGGCTGATTCATGTCAGGGAGTACATACATTTCTAAGCCTGGGCTACCTCCCACAGTGAGTCGATCCACAATAATTAGGCAGTGGGTCCTTCCATTGCCAGGCATTTATTAACTGAAACTTCAACCTTTTATATTGTTTTATACACCAGGACAGTTTACAATGTGCAATACGAAATGGGCAATGTTCACTTCTCACTTGGATCAATATTTGCGCAGTCTGTCTGCAGCACTGCACATGAGATATTGCACAGAATTTACAGCACAGAAACAGGCCATTCGGCCCGACTGGTGCATGACGGTGTTTATGCTCCACACGAGCCTCCTCCCACCCTTCTTCATCTAACCCTATCAGCATATCCTCCTATTCCTTTCTCCCTCATGTACTTAGCTAGCTTCCCCTTAAAGGCATCTGTGTTATTCACCTCAACCACTCCCTCTGTGGTGGCGAGTTCCACATTCTCACCACTCTCTGAGTAAAGGAGTTTCTCCTGAATTCCTTATTGCATTTTTTTAGTGACTACATTTGGACTACCCCATAAATCCCCCATAATCTTCTCTGTGTCTTCCCTATCAAACCCCTTTATAATTTAAAGACCCCTATCAGGTCACCCCTCAGTCTTCTCGTATCTAAAGAAAAGTGCCCCAGCCTGTCGTTCCAGATACAGGAAACTTTCGATTTACCGGCACCTAAATAACCGAAAATCTCGGTTAACCGGCAAAATTCAGGAGTAGGTTCAGGTAACTTTTATTACTTTTTTTACTCCATTTGTTGCTTGCTGTGCAAGGGTGTGGCTGCAGCTGTTGCTAAGCTACAGAGACGCTTGCAACTTGTGCCCATTGTTCTGAAGCTGTTGCTAAGCAACAGGGTTCGTTGCTTTATACGGAGCTCTCAGCTCTCCCTATCTTTTACTATAGCTTTCGGTTATCCGGAATTTTTGATGAACCGGCACCACGTCGGTCCCATCCGTGCCAGATAAAAAAAAGTTTCCTGTAATTGTAATCGCTCAGTTTTGGTGTCATCCATGTAAATATCTTTTGCACCTTCTCCAGTGCCTCTATATCCATTTTGTAATATGGAGACCAGAAACGCGCACAATAGCCTAAAATATAAATCCTGATTTATGTAGACGTGAAATGTGAGCAATGGCCATTGAGTGATCCAGGATAAGCCTGTGGTGCTCTAGCTGCCTCGTCTTTATATGGACATTCACAGTGGAACTTTACAATTGTAGTCACAGAAGAAATGCTGCCCTCTTTCTGGTCATTGCTAATCGCAAATTAATGAGGTAACTCCACGCAATAAAGATCTCAGTTAATTGCCTCTTTTTTAAAAAGCAGCCAGGTGCTCCATCATATGTGATTAGGTAATTAAATATTAAATTTGCGTTAGGAGCTAACAATCTCTGGCGTCTTTTATCATGTAAATGTAGCCAAAGTCCCTTCAGATTAAGCAGTTTTGGAAAATGTGATTGAGTTAGGGTTTAAAAGACAGCTTGCATGGTTTTATTGGTAACCATGTGATGCTGAGGCACAGAGTTTCATAGGGCAGATGTAGAGAAAATATTTACACGTGTCGGGGAGACCAGAACTAGGGCCATAAATATAAGATAGTCACCTATAAATCCATAAAAGATCCCACGGCACTTTTTTGAAGCAGAGTTATCCCCGGTGCCCTGGCCAAAATTTATCCTTCAATCAACATCACAAAAAAAACAGATGATCTGGTCATTATCACATTGCTGTTGGTGGGAGCTTTGTTAAGTCTGTGTGTTCTAGTTATTGTTAATAAGAATCACTGCACACAGACCACAAGAGTAAATTCAACAGGTCTTTACTAGTCGAAGGTCAGGCTGAACTGCCCAATAAATCATTACACAGCACTTATATACCGGTGTGGTCACCACCGGTATTACAGTATACAGCAGCCAAGATAAAGTAGTGCATCTCTTAAAATAGTTCTCTTAAAGGTGGAACGGTTACATACACCACAATCCTCCCTTTTTAGCTTAACAGTATATATTCCCCATTAAACATAACATAATAACATATATACACAACTTCATGTAAAAACAGTTCACAGATTCAGTCTCTGAGGAGGCCTCCTGATCCGAGGCGGATAACGCCTTTCAGGGGTCTCTGGTTCTCGTTGCTGGGGTGACTCATCTAGTTAATCCCCTATGGATAGGACATCATCATCAGGTATATTCACTTCTGAGGTAGATGCTTCAGGTTCACTAACTTCCTCCACGGGTGTCTCTGTCGTAACCATGGGCTCGACCCTTGTTCTCGATCCCACCAGTTGGTCAGCATGACGTCGCATTACATTTTCACCAACATCTACCGTGTACATCAGGGGTCCTTGTCTGGCCCAAATTGTTCCAGATTGCCATTTCTCGTTTTTATAGTCCCTGGCTAACACCGGTTGTCCTATTTCAAAACTCCGAGTGGGCTTGTTATTGATATGCTGGAACTGTTTGTTTTTGACTTCCCTCCGCAAATTTGGTTTTAACAAGTCCAACCTGGACCGCAACCTCCTGTTATAGAACATCATGGCAGGACTTTGGTTTGTTGTTGCATGGGTGGCGTTTCGATATGCCAGTAGGAAATTGTCCACCTTGTGTTGCAGTGGAATCTGATCTTCGCTCATGGCCTTTATTGCCTTTTTGAACGTCTGTACAAACCTCTCGGCCAGCCCATTCGTAGCTGGATGATATGGGGCAGAGGTATAATGTTTCACCCCATTCTTCTTCAGGAATTTCTGGAATTCCTCTGACACGAACTGTGGTCCGTTGTCTGAACATATTTGCTCTGGCAATCCATTTCTTGCAAATATCGTTCTTAGCACCGCGATCGCCTCCTCCGAGGTAGTGGCAGTCATTTTAATCACTTCTGGCCATTTAGAATGTGCGTCCACCGCAATTAAAAACATGGAATCCATGAATGGACCAGCAAAGTCAATATGTACACGTTGCCATGGGGTTGAAGGCCATTCCCATGGATGCAGCGGTGCAATTGGAGGTGCATTTTGGACTTTTTGGCACCCTGAGCAGCTTTTCGTCAGATCCTCTATCTGTTGGTCGATACCCGGCCACCACACATAAGCCCTAGCAAGGCTTTTCATTTTGACTCCCCCCAGATGACCTTCATGTAGTTCTTTTAGAACTCTCTCTCTTAACTTAGGAGGGATAATCACCCTTGTTCCATACATCAATGTTCCCTGACAGATGGACAGCTGTTCTCGTCTTGCTGAGAATGCCGGTAACAGTGGATCACCATGGGCTGGCCATCCCTTTACTGTCAATTCGTAGACCCGGGACAGTGTCGGGTCATTCCTAGTCTCCCTTTCAATATTTGCATTGGTGACAGGTAAACATTCGATGATGGTCGAGTGAAATAACTCCACCGGGTCAACCGTCGGTGCCTCCTCCTCAGTAGGTAGTGGCAGGCGCGGCAGCCCATCAGCATTACCATGCTGCTTTGTACCTTTGAATTCTATCTGATATTGATGTGCCCCTAGGAAAAGGGACCATCTCTGGAGCCTCTGTGCTGTCATCACCGAAACACCCTTCTTAGGGTTAAAAATGGATACCAACGGCTGGTGGTCTGTCAGCAGTGTAAACTTCTGGCCCTGCAGGTAATGATTAAACTTCTTTACTCCCCACACAAGGCTGAGAGCCTCCCTATCTATCTGAGCATAGTTGCGCTCAGCGGAGGTCAATGATCTGGATGCAAATGCGACTGGCCTTTCCAAGCCATTTGGCAACTTGTGTGAGAGTACTGCTCCAATACCATAAGGAGAAGCATCACAAGCTAAACGAATAGGTAGCGTTGGGTTGAAGTGAGCCAACACTTCCTCTGAGGTGATCAATGCCTTGCTTTTGTGAAAGGCCTTCTTACAGTCCTCGCTCCACTTCCATGGTACTTCTTTCTGCAAAAGAGCGTTCAGCGGGTGCAGCACCGTGGATAGATTTGGCAGAAACTTATGGTAATAGTTAATCAACCCTAGGAACGACCTCAACTGGGATACATTTTCCGGAGCGGGAGCCTTCACAACAGCTTCGATCTTGTCAGGTGACTTGTGCAGCCCCTCCTGGTCAATGACATGACCACAGTACGAGATCCGTTTCTGAAAGAACTCACATTTCTGGCGATTAACTCGAAGTCCATATTCCTTCAATCTGGTGATCACCAGTTTCAAATTTGCAAGGTGTTCCTCATCGTCATCTCCTGTAATCAGGATATCGTCCAAGTAACATTGAGTGCTTGGAATTCCCTGTAATACCTGCTCCATGGCCCTCTGCCAAATTGCTGGAGCCGAAGCCACTCCAAAAACCAGTCTATTATATCGATACAAGCCTCTGTGCGTGTTGATTGTGAGATACTGGCGCGACTCTTCCTCAACTTCCATCTGTAAGTACGCTTGCGCCAGGTCTATCTTGGTGAAGTGTTTCACGCCAGACAATGAAGCAAAGATATCCTCAATCCGCGGAAGCGGATATTGCACCGTGTGAAGCACCGGATTAACCGTGATCTTGAAGTCTCCACAGATGCGGACCTTCCCCGGTTCCCCTGGCTTGTTACTCGATGAACGCTTCATGACGGGAACAATGGGCGTGGCCCACTCACTCCAGTCCACCTTAGACAGTACTCCTGAACGTTCTAGCCCTTCCAGCTCAGCTTCCACAGCAGATCGTATCGCATAAGGTACCGGTCTGGCTTTGAAAAATTTTGGGTTTGCATGTTCTGCAATCTTGATTTTTGCCGTAATTCCTCTCAGTGTTCCCAGTCCCTGTTGGAACACCTCTTTAGCCTCATCCAATATTCTGGACAATCGTTCAGGTTTGACATCTTTTTTTCCGGAATCTACCGTTATTGCTTTTAGGGAGTGCCAGTCCATATTTATTTTCCTGATCCACTCCCGTCCCAGAAGTGGTGGACCTCCCTCAGGTAGTACATATATGTCCATTCCTTGGTGTTCTTTACCCTTGTGTACCACCTTGACTTTTATCTTTCCGATGGGGTATACTCTTTGCCCCGTGTATGTCTGCAATACTATCTCCGTATCCCGCAGGGGAATATGTGTGAATAACCTTTTGTAATCTTGCTTATTCATGACCGTCAACGCCGATCCGGTGTCCAATTCCATCTTCACTTGGACTCCTGCTATCTGAAGTGTGACCCAGATAGTTTGTAGGTCAGCTTCCTTACTCACATTGTGAATTCTCAGACTACCCAGTTCCTTGCTGTTGGAGTCTGAATCCGAATTCTGTTCATCCGAACTCTTCTCAGCCACCTTATGTACCTTTCTGCACTTTTCCTGCGGTGACTTTTTGTTGCTGGTCTTCTTTCCTGACCGGCATACTTTAGCTATGTGACCAAGCTTGCCACATTTTCTACATTCCTGATTTTTAAACCAGCATTGGTTCTGATCGTGTGTTGTCTTTCCACAACGATAACATTTCGCTGTACCCAAAGCCATTTGATCTACGCTGAGTACCGCTGCCTTCAGCTGCATTTCCGCAGTGCCTCTCGCTGCGGCTTCGTGCGATGCTGCAATAGTGACAGCCTTACCAAGTGTAAGATCATTCTCTTCAAGCAGCCGCTTTTGTGTTCCTTCTTTCGACAATCCACACACGAATTTGTCTCTCAGTGCCTCTGTCAGTCTTTCCCCAAACTGACAGTATTTCGCTAGCTTACGCAGTTCAATTAAATACTCCGCGTTGCTTTCCTCTTTCAGTTGCGTTCTCGCATAAAATTTAAATCGTTCCGCTAACATCAGCGGTGTGGGGTTCAAATGATTTCTCAGGACAGCAACAATATTAGCGAAAGCCTGATCCGCCGGTTTAGCTGGTGATAGAAGATGCTTCAATAGCCCGTATGTCTTCGCACCCATTGAGTTTAGTAAGGTTAGTGCTTTATCTTCATCTGATATTTTATTTGCCTTACAATAAATCTCTATGCGTTCTACATACGTGGCCCAATCTTCAACATCGGGATCGAAATCGTTGATGTTACCACGCTTAGGCATCCTCGCAATCTTCTTGAGAAACAAAAAGAAATTTTTCTTTTATTTTTTTTCAAAATGGCGGTTTCCCGCGCTTGTCTTCTTCCCCCGCCTACGAAAATGGTGGCTTCCCGCGTTTGCCTTTCTCCCCCGCTGGCTGTAATGGCGATTGCTGTATTGCTGCGTTCGCCCTCCCCAGCGGTTCTCAAATCGTGCCTCCCAGCCCCTCTTGCAGTCCGGTCCTTTCCCCCGGCTGCGGCTGAGTTCTCCACGTTTTTTTTTTTTAAATTTTATCCCGCGCCTCGCGGCCTCGGTAGCTGCCCGGCCTTTTTCCCCGGTCGCGGTCGAGCTCTCTCTCGACGCTGTTGCGTCTCCCAGCCCGCTTGCAGCCCGGTCTTTTACACCGGCTGCGTTTGCATTCACCGCGGCTCCCGTGCCTTACGCTGCCCCAGTCTCAGCGCCTCTGGCCCCGGCTTCTGTCCGGCTCTTTTCCCCGGCCGTGGTCGAGTTCTCCGCCCTTATATCCTCCGTTTTTCCCTCCCCTACTTCACAGCCAACGTGGCCGACTTGCTGCTCGTCGCTGATCGGCTTACCCACCACCGTGATAGAAGGGATGATCACTGCCTGTTGCTGATGGAAGGCTTCGTGTCAGGATTCTTCCTTGCTCTTCAGACCCGAGTCTTTTCTCAGCAGGATGATGAGGGCGGATGCCTCTTCTCGACGCCCGTTAAACTGCCTTGGATATATCTCTGCCGCAGGGTAAGATCGTCATCGTCGCCACTGTTAAGTCTGTGTGTTCTAGTTATTGTTAATAAGAATCACTGCACACAGACCACAAGAGTAAATTCAACAGGTCTTTACTAGTTGGAGGTCAGGCTGAACTGCCCAATAAATCATTACACAGCACTTATATACCGGTGTGGTCACCACCGGTATTACAGTATACAGCAGCCAAGATAAAGTAGTGCATCTCTTAAAATAGTTCTCTTAAAGGTGGAACGGTTACATACACCACAAGCTTGCTGGGTGTAATTTGGCTGCCATGTTTCCCACATTACAACAAGTACTTCATTGGCTGTAAAGCGCTTTGGGACGTCCGGTGGTCGTGAAAGGAATGATATAAATGCAAGGCTTTCTTTTTTCAATCGGGAATTCGGGCGAAACTCCTTTACCGAGAGAGTGGTTAGAATGTGGAACTCGCTACCACAGGGAGTGGTTGAGGCGACTAGCGTAGATACATTTAAGGGGAAGCTAGATAAACACATGAGGGAGAAAGGAATAGAAGGATATGCTGATAGGGTGAGATGAAGTAAGGCGGGAGGAGGCTGGTGTGGAGCATAAACACCGGCACGGACCAGTTGGGCCGAATGTCCTGTTTCTGTGCTGTAAGTACTATGTAATACTATGTAACAGGAAGATTCCAGATTCGGTCTTCAGTCTGCGCTGAGTTTGAGGATCTCAGAGGGCTCCTGAAATGGCCTTCGTGCCTCAGCTAGGGAAGGGGAATTAGTCAACTTTCCTGCTCATGCTTGCTATCCAGTGACAGTGCGCTAGCGTGGAGATCGGGTGGAGACAGGATCAGGCCTGGCTGTGATTCATAAACATTCACTGTGTTGAGCTCGCACATAATAAAGGGTCAATTGGATGAGGTACCTGAAGGTCACTGGGAGGAGGAGGCTCCATGAATATCCCCATCCTCAATGATGGTGGAGCCCAGCACGTGAGTGCAAAAGACAAAGCTGAAGAGTTTGTAACCACCTTCAGCCAGAAGTGCCGAGTGGATGATCCATATCGGCCTACTCCCGAGGTCCCCACCATCACAGAAGCCAGTCTTCAGCCAATTCGATTCACTCCACGTGATATCAAGAAACGGCTGAGCGCATTGGATACAGCAAAGGCTATGGGCGCCAACAACATTCCGGCTATCGTGCTGAAGACTTGTGCTCCAGAACTAGCCGCGCCTCTAGTCAAGCTGTTCCAGTACAGCTACAACACTGGCATCTATCCGACAATGTGGAAAACTGCCCAGGTATGTCCTGTCCACAAAAAGCAGGACAAATCCAACCCGGCCAATTACCGCCACATCAGTCTACTCTCAATCATCAGCAAAGTGATGGAAGGTGTCATGGACAGTGCTGTCAAGCGGCGCTTACTCACCAATAACCTGCTCACTGATGCCCAGTTTGGGTTCCGCCAAGACCACTCGGCTCCCGACCTCATTACGGTCTTGGTCCAAACATGGACAAAGGAGCTGAATTCCAGAGGTGAGGTGAGAGTGACTGCCCTTGACATCAAGGCAGCATTTGACCGGGTCTGGCATCAAGGAGCCCTAGTAAAACTGAAGTCAATGGGAATCAGGGGGAAAACGCTCCACTGGTTGGAGTCATTCCTAGCAAAAAGGAAGATGGTTCTGGTGGTTGAAGGTCAATCATCACAGCCCCAGGACATTGCTGCAGGAGTTCTTCAGGGCAGTGTCTTTGGCCCAACCATCTTCAGCTGCTTCATCAATGACCTTCCCTCCAACATAAGGTCAGAAATGGGGATGTTCGCTGATGACTGCACAGTGTTCAGCGCCATTCACAACTCCACAGATAATGAAGCAGTCCATGCCTGCATGCAAAAAGACCTGGACGACGTTCAGGCTTGGGCTGATAAGTGGCAGATAACATTCACGCCACAGAAGTGCCAGGCAATGACTATCTCCAACAAATGAGAGTCTAACCACCTCCCCTTGACATTCAATGGCATTACCATCGCTGAATCCCCCACCATCAACATCGTGGGGGTCACCATTGACCAGAAACTTAACTGGACCAGCCACATAAATATTGTGGTAACAAGAGCAGGTCAGAGGCTGGGTATTCTGCGGCGAGTGTCTCACCTCCTGACTCCCCAAAGCCTTTCCGCCATCTACAAGGCACAAGTAAGGAGTGTGATGGAATACTCTCCACTTGCCTGGATGAGTGCAGCTCCAACAACACTCAAGAAGCTTGCCACCATCCAGGACAAAGCAGCCCACTTGATTGGCACCCCATCCACCACCTTAAACATTCACTCCCTCCACCACCGGTGTACCATGGCTGCAGTGTGTACCATCTACAAGATGCACTGCAGCAACTCACCAAGGCTTCTTCAGCAGCACCTCCCAAACCCGTGACCTCTTCCACCTAGAAGGGCAAGGGCAGCAGACGCATGGGAACACCACCACCTCCAAGTTCCCCTCCAAGTCACACACCATCCTGACTTAGAAGTATATCGGCCGATCCTTCATCATCGATGGGTCAAAATCCTGGAACTCCCTCCCTAACAGCACTGTGGGAGTACCTTCACCACACAGACTGCAGCGGTTCAAGAAGGCGGCTCACCACCACCTTCTCAAGGGGCAATTAGGGATGGGCAATAAATGCTGGCCTTGCCAGCGATGCCCACATCCCAGGAACAAATAAAACAAAGTGCAGCAAGTCCTCCAGAAGAAGGGAGGAAGCTGTGGGCACCTTCACCAAATTAAATCATCACTCTTTTAACCCACAACAGAGTGACCTGTTTGGAAAATCTAGGCTCAAGTGTCCTCAAATCAAACAGCGCCAGTTCAATAGTGAATAAGAGTGAGGACCTGCTTAGGGAACAGAAGAAGGATAGAGACGGTTAAACTGCGAGTTAAAGAATTGGGTCTCTGATCTACCCTAGGTTATTACATGATGCCTCCTTGTTAAAACTATTAAGTAAATCCAAGAAAAGTTGCCTCGCCTTGAAGAGCACTGACTCTTCTGTGCCAGGAGCTTATAAATTCCTAACATAGTGTTCAGAATTGGCCGCAATTTATCTCATCACCATTAGATAATATTGGTGAGGCGGTGCTGATTACCGTTTCTGTTGGCAGCAGTCAAGAGTGTCTACTTGGGATAGTATGAAAAGCAATGCACACAGTCTGTACTCTCCTCCCTCTGCAGTCCCTGAACTCCTCGCCTCCACCACCCCCCCACCAACTGCCTTGATATTCTCCCCAGTCCCTGTTCACCTCCCCATCCCTGCTCTACTCTCTCTGCATTTCTTGCCCCCTCCCCCATCCTTGCTCCCTCCCCCTATACCTGCTATTCTCCTCATCCCTGCTCTCCTCCCCTCTGCAGTCCCTGCTCCCCTCCCCACCCCCAGAGGTGGTACTCATTTTATCCACCTTTGAAAAATAAAAAGGTAAGTGAACTGCGCTGAAACGTGATCTTAGGACTCTGCAACCCTCCTGTCCAACCACAATTAAACCGACTAAGCTATCCAGCACTCAAAATATAAACCGGAGGTGGTGGCAATGTACAGCTGGTCAATCAGCATAGTAAAGAGGAAGGGAAAGGCTACCATTTTGGGTGGAGTCCTTCATTGTATTGAAGGGTCCATCTGAAACATTAGCCTGTCTCTCTGGCTCTCGCTCTCACTTTCTCTCTCACAAATCAGACGTAAAATGCCGTTGATACCAGATTTCTGATCTGAATCATCTATACATATATTATATGTGAAATAATAACAGAAAATGCTGGAAAAACTTAGCAGGCCAGGCAACATCCGTGGAGAGAGAAACAGAGTCAATGTTTCAGGTTGAAACCCTTCGTCAGGACTGAGAAAAAAGGCAGGAAATGACAGATAAAAGGCAGTTTGGGGGCTGGGAAATGGGGGAGGGGATGAAAGAACAAAAGGGAAGGTCTGGGAGGTGAAGAGACATTAAGAGATATTCAAGGCGAGACGAGATGGTAATAAGACAGGTAAAGAGACAAACAATGGCTCTCGATGAAGTGTGAAATGCGCTGGCAGAGTGAGAGACAGCTGCCATGTGGGAGGGAGAAAAAAAAAGGAAAAGTTACAAACCAAAAGTGTGGATAAAAAATATAAAAATATAATAGGGGCCGAGGTTATGATCTGAAATTGTTGAACTCGATATTGAGTCCGGAAGGCTGTAAGGTGCCTAATCGGAAGATGAGGTGCTGTTCCTCGAGCTTACATGTGAAAGTCTAATGGCCATTTATCACACTCCATACATCACACTTCAAGTTTTTTTACACTTTGCTGTAGCAGTAAAGTAACCTTCAAAAAGAAAGTCAGTCATTTCCTGTGGGGCTCTTCTGACCTGCCGCTCGAAATTTGCAAGCCGTTGCAATTGAGCTCTGACTGACCTCAGCTGCTGCCTGGTCTGCTGTTTGTTCCTGGTTTATTTTTTCTGTTTCACATTTCATAGTTTCCTTCTTTTTTTTTAATTAAAAAAAAAGTGCTTAACTTCTACCAGATGTGCTAGGATGTCAGCCCTCAGCCCTGTCACTAATCCAAACGCAGCAAGTTATTTTTCAGTCGCTGGGCTTTGGAGCAGCATTACAATTTCATGAACTAAAATCAAGTGCATTAGTAAAGAAAAATCAATAAGGTCCGTTAGGCATGCTCAGCGTGGGAGCAGATTTCATTAAGACAACTTTATCATTGTGAAGGTTCAGTTCCTTCATCTTGCATAGATTCAGCAGAATATATTTATTTCGGGTACTCTGGAGATTCTCATGTGCCCAATGAGTGTAATGCATGTGTTTACCATAAGGAAATACTCACAAATCAAACACAAAATGCTGCCAATACCACCTTTATATATTGTTTTAGATATATATGCCCCTTTGTCACACTGCTTACTTCACACTTCAAGTACTCTTGAAAATAATCTGCAAAAAGAAAGCCAGTCATTTTCTGCTGGGCTCCTCTGACGTGCGGCCGGAAATTTACAAGCAGGTGCATTTGCAGTTGACCTCTCGGAGGGCAGCGGGCAGGTTGGAGGATCTCCTCATGGGACTGCTCCTGGGCCTGGCCAAGGTGGGCATCAACAGGCCCAGGCAGCGGGCGGTCGAGGGGATGGGGGGGGGGTCGCTCGGCCCGACTGCCCCGCCTCTCTTCCGCGGCCACATTGGCACCCGGGTGGCCCCGGTGCGCACGCGGTATCTGCCGGCACGCTCGAGGCCTTCCGCGACCGCCGGGCACCGCAGGGACTGGAGTGCATCTTCACCCCCACCCCCCAAACCCGGAAACAGAATTTTGATTTAATTTGTTAAGTTGTTTCCTTTAAATTTTGTTTAAGTTACAGTTTTACTGGTTGTGCCCCCTTTAAAAGGGTGGGGGCACCTGTCACCTCTATTATTGGCGATGCCACCAGCCATCAAGCACCGAAATTAAACAAAAATAGGTTGCAATTGACCTCTAAGTGACCTCAGGAGCTCACAGACAGCTACAATCACTTGCAGTTGCCTATTTGGACCACTTCTCCGCATGGAGCACTTGCCCTCCTAAAGGAGCAAACCAGGCAAGGAATCCTATGAGCGTTTGAGTTGAGCCCAGACATCGCACTTTGCAGAATGGGTGCATCTCTGCTGTGTACCAAGGTAGGTCAGCGAGCGCAGGGGGGCGGTGGGTGAACGGACTCGGTGTGAGCTTTTGGATGAGCTCGAGTTTATGGAGGCTGCAAGTTGGGAGGCCGGCCTGGGGAATAGTCGAGTCCAGAGGTAACAAAGGCGGGGATGAGGGTTTCGGTAGCATATCATAATCATTGGAATAAACGGGTCTTTTTCCGAGTGGCAGGCAGTGACTAGTGGGGTACCGCAGGGATCGGTGCTAGGACCCCAGCTATTCACAATATATATAAATGATCTAGACGAGGGAACTAGATGTAATATCTCCAAGTTTGCAGATGACACAAAGCTGGGTGGGCGTGTGTGCTGTGAGGAGGATGCAGAGAAACTCCAGTACGATTTGGACAGGTTGGGTGATTGGGCCGATGCATGGCAAATGCAGCATAATGTGGATAAATGCGAGGTTATTCACTTCGGTGGCAAAAAACAGGATTATTATCTGAACGGCAATAAATTGGGAAAAGGGGAAGTGCAACAAGACTTGGGTGTCCTTGTGCACCAGTCGCTGAAGGTAAGCATGCAGGTGCAGCAGGTGGTTAAGAAAGCAAATGGTATGTTGGCCTTCATAGCGAGAGGATTCAAGTACAGGAGCAAGGATGTTTTGCTGCAGTTGTACAGGGCCTTGGTGAAATATATTCAAGAAGGAGTTGGATATATTTCTTGAGGCTAAAGAGATCAAGGGATATGGGGAGAAAGCAGGGACAGGGTACTGAATTTGGATGATCAGTCACGATCTCATTAAATGGCGGAGCAGGCTCGAGGGGCCGAATGGCCTACTCCTGCTCCTATCTTCTATGTTTCTATGTATCATTCCATTTACCAGCAGTACGGGTGATCTGCTAGTATACATGTAAAAGTATGAGACGTGTTTGTCACATGTCCAGATTTTGGTGTCACGCTTGTCGCTAACTAAGCCTTACATAGAATTACATAGAATTTACAGCACAGAAACAGGCCATTCGGCCCAACCAGACCATGCCGGCGTTTATGCTCCACTCGAGTCTCCTCCCGCCCTTCCTCATCTAACTCTATCAGCGTAACCCTCTATTCCCTTCTCCCTCATGTACTTATCTTGCTTCCCCTTAAATGCATCTGTGCTATTCACCTCAACCACTCCCTGTGGTAGCGAGTTCCACATTCTCACCACTCTCTGGGTAAAGAAGATTCTATTGGATTTCTTGGTGACTATCTTATATTGATGGCCTCTAGTTTTGCTCTTCCCCACAAGTGGAAACACTCTCTGTGTGTCCAGTCTATCAAAGCCTGTCATCATGTTAAAGAGCTCTATTAGGTCACCCCTCAGCCTTCTCTTTTCAAGAGAAAAGAGATGCAGCCTGTTCAACGGGGGACAATGTGTCACGTAGGAGGGGGAAGAGAAACAAACTGAACAATGGGGCAGCAAAAATTAAAAGGGATGTGAAACATTGGCCCAGATATTCCGATCGCGGGCCTCCCGCGGGCGGAGGACTGCAATCTGGAAAATTCTGCGCCCTTACCTGAGGGCTCCCGGGAGGCGCACAGTTCCGATGCTAGGCCTCTCCAAACTGCCGGTGCGCAGGGCCCCACGTATCCCAGAAGTGCAGGTAGTACGCAGCGTCCCAGGGATCACGTGGGCCATGGGGAGCCAATCACAGAAGGGAATCTCCCTTCATACACTTGACAGGAAGACCTGGCAAATATATGAATGGAGATCATCCCCAAAAACATAGTAAAACTTTAAATACATTTTTTTTTTAATCACATTTTTAATATGTCTTGAAAGTACAATAAATTAACTATTTTAAACAACACTTTAAATTTTTGAAAAAAATAATTCAAGTTTTTTACGGGGCTAAAAATAAACTTACCTTTTTTTAAAGTATTTTTAAATGATAAATCAGTGGAAAAAAATTTTTTTTTCAACTCTTATCCTGATAAAAGCAGGCCTTACGCAGGCTTTTACCAGGCGCAAGAATTGTAAGGGTTTTCTGCGGGCGGAGGGTCTCCAGAAAGCGGAACTATCCACCCGCAGAGGCCCTTCTCCCGGGCAGCCGGAGGATCTTGTCAAGAGCTTTCTTGATAGATCGGAAATGCCGGTTTCCAGCGCGTGCGCCGTGCAGGCCCGAAACTGGCATTTCCGATTTCCCTTCGTGTGGGCACACAGCCCGTACACGCCCGTAGGGCTCGGAATATCTGGCCCAATATAGAGAATGTAACCGGCTCAATGAGAAAAGGTGATACAGGCTCAATAGGTGATTGTAAAATGTCAATTAAAAATTAGTCCCGTGTACAGTTTGCTCCTTTTAATAATTGTGTGTTGCACTCCGGTGCCAATATCACTATTGTGCAAAGTGCTTTGCGACATTTCTCAGTGATTTGAGAAAGGTGCTGGATAAATGCAAGGCTTTCTTTATTCTTTAAAATAACTGCGTAAGTTGTCAGCATGGTTTATAAATCACTCCCTGGTATTTAAAGGGAGAAATGACAGCTCTGAAAAATGTGTTCTAAAATTTCGATAATTTTACAACACAGCATCCCTAGGCTTTTCGGAGCTTAACTCCTAGGGCTAGAAATTCAGTAGGCTTTGCGCCCAGTTTTCGGCCAATGAGGGCTTTTGCGCCACTTGCTGAGCTTTCGCCGATATTCAGCGCTGCAGTAATGGCGGCATTAGCCAGTAGCGCTGCGCCGCCACCGATGACGTCATCGGTGTGCGCAGTGCCCCGCTACCGCCCCGCTACCGGCCCGACCCCCATATTTAGTTGCGGCCGCCTCTTCCGCAGCGGCCGCAAACAGCGATCAGAAAACGGGGCCGTCCTGTAGCGTTAGTGGGGCGAGTTAAGGCGGAGGTGCGGTCGGCCGCTTTTTCGGCGGCCACCTGCCCGCACCTCCTTCCCCGGCCTCCTCCACCCCACCCCCCGCAGCATTGCCGGCTGTTTTCCGGGAGCCCGGCACTTCTCCGTGGTGCCGGGCTCATTTGCCGGCACTAGCGAGCGGCGATCTCGCTGTTGCAGGCACCTCCCCCTTAAGAGAGGGAGGAAGGCCTGCAGTACCGCAGCCTGCCGCTCCGCAGCGGGTGGCGCTGCGGCACCTAGCGCGCCGATATTCAGTTTCAGCGCCCCAAGCGGGGGCGCCGAAACCCTTGAATAGCGGCCGCCTTCGAGTTGGGGCACTGAAACTGAATTTCCGGCGGGCGCAAGTGGCTCCACGCGCAGCGGTACTTTCTGGGCGAGCTGGCGGGCCCAAACTGAATTTCTAGGCACTAGAATCTATACAAAGTGCACTCAAAACATAGCACCTCAGGAAAAAAAGGCCAACTCACATTCGTATGGTTTGCACCTTTACTGATAACGTCACTTTTCTCGCCTGGTCAGCCTCCCATCTTCCACCCTCTATAAACTTGAGCTCATCCACAACTCTGCTGGCCATGTCCTACCTCGCACCGAGTCCCGTTCACACATCACCCCGCTGTGCTCGCTGACCTACACTGGCTCCCGGTCCGGCAACGCCTCGATTTTAAAATTCTCATCCTTCTGTTCAAACCCCTCCGTGGCCCTCGCCCCTCTCAATCTCTGTAACCTCCTACCACCCTCCGAGATATCTGCGATCCTCCAAATCTGGCCTCTTGCGCATCCCCGATTTTCATCGCTCCACCAATGGCGGCCGTGCCTTCAGCTGCCTGGGCCCTAAGCTCTGGAATTCCCTCCCCAAACCTCTCCGCCTCGCCACCTCTCTCTCCTCCTTTAAGACGCTTCTTAAAACCTACCTCTTTGACCAAGCTTTTTGGTCGCTTGTCCGCATGTCTCCTTCGTTAGCTCGGTTATCTGATTACGCTCCTGTGAAGCACCGTGGGATGTTTTACTTCTTTGAAGACGCTGTGTAAATGCAAGCTGTTGTTGTCATAAAGGCACCAAGCTTGGTGGGCCCAAATCATTGTGTCCTGATTTACCTCATCTCTCCTACTCCTTGTTTGGAACTATGAGGTTGGTGCTTCACGTAAGTGCTGTCTGACATGAATCCTGTCATTCATGTGAAAATGACTTATGTAATAATACTCGGCGGCCTGCTGGTGGCGCTGTCCAGGGAGAGTATAAATACTCAGGCATGGGCCCAGCTTGCTCAGGACATTCTTTAACAGGAACTAGTGAAGGACACAACTAGATCTCCATGTTGTAAAACAGTTGATTAAAGCCTTGTTTAATACTCAGACCAAGTGCCTAGTAGTTTTCTTACATCACTACCACTGTACTTTTTTTTTAATCCTCTGGTCCGGATCTCAAGGATCGCAGACACGTTTAGCATATAGATTAGAACTGCCTCATTCCCCTCAGACTAATTGCATGCTTGTAAGAAAAGTTCCCGTTAACTTAAAATTGTAAGTGGAATGCAATTCTGTTAACTGGAAGCAGTCCAGATCAACACAAAAGTTACTTATCGTCAGACTGAGATAGAAAATTTTAATTTACCTCAGTCCTGACCAAGCGCTTTGTCCACAAGGCTTTTGCTGATCTGCTAAAATGTGCTTTATTGTGTAAACGTCTGAATTTTTTTGTCCAAGGGTTAGACAGATGGCACGGCAGTAAATTAGAGAGATCTTCCATTTAAGATATCAGCAAAATTGAAAGCGGGCCCTTGTCAGGGATTGTTTGGCGGGTTCGGTGAATGGTGCCGAATTGTGGGTCGGGATTGGACAGAGGAGGGGCAGAATGGTCTGCTGCTTTAAGATGTTGTTCCATGGAATACTGAGAAGGCGCTATCCAGTTGCTACCTTTGCAGACCATTTAGGAAGGTGCAGATTCGAAGGAACGGTCTTCACAAGGAGGGAACATTGGAGAATGAGTCACCCACCAGCAGCCACCTACCAACCTGAAGCCAACTTAAGAGTGGCACAGGCAAGAGTCAATGGGTTGCCCATCCATCCCCTTTGGTATGTAGAATGGGCGAAGTGCTAATAAAGTTGGCCTTAGTAGCAAGAGGGTTCGAGTACAGGAACAAGGATGTCCTGCTGCAGTTGTACAGGGCCTTGGTGAGACCACATCTTGAGTATTGTGTGCAGTTTTGGTCGCCTTATCTGAGGAAGGATGTTCTTGCCATGGAAGGAGTTCAGCGAAGATTCACCAGGCTGATACCTGGGATGGCAGAAATGACGTATGAGGAGAGAGTGGGTCAATTGGGCTTGTACTCGCTGGAGTTTAGAAGAATGAGAGGGGATCTCATTGAAACTTATAAAATTCTGACAGGGGTGGACAGACTAGATGCAGGAAGGATATTCCCGATGGTCGGGGAGTCCAGAACCAGGGGTCACAGTCTAAGGATAAGGGGTAAGCCATTTAGGACAGAAATGAGGAGGAATTTCTTCACCCAGTGAGTGGTGAACCTGTGGAATTCTCTACCACAGAAGGCAGTAGAGGCCAATTCATTAAATATATTCAAGAAGGAGTTGGATACATTTCTTAAGGCTAAAGGGATCAAGGGATATGGGGAGAAAGCAGGGACCGGGTACTGAATTTGGATGATCAGCCATGATCTCATTGAATGGTGGAGCAGGCTGGAGGGGCCGAATGGCCTACTCCTGCTCCTATCTTCTATGTTTCTATGTTTCTAAAAGGGTAACAAACAACAGAAAGCAATTCGGGTGAATTCTACCTACACTGTTGCACAGTCGGAAGGGAGGAAGGAAAGGGAGGGTGGAAGCGGAGTGAGAACGGGCGCGGAAAGGGAGAGGGAGAAAGGAAAGAGAGAGGCGGCGGCAGCAGAGCAGGCCTCATTTCAACATTGAAACGGCGCACCTGTGCCCAATTCCGGGCCCACTTGTGAATTTGGTTAAAGGTGGCCGGAGATTCCATTGTCCGCAGTTCACCACGATTATGACGATGATGCCCGAAGATTAACTTACCATGGTCCTCGGGGCCTCTCCGGTCTGGCATGCCTTGCCTGCCCCTATTTCGGGTGCAAATAATATTCAGCGCCTTTATCTCAATATGCCTGTTTATCAGGGCTGCCAACTCTGTTTGAACATATTCCTGCAGGTATCACAGGATCATAGAAATTTACGGCACATTCAGCCCATCGTGTCCGCGCTGGTCGAAAAAGAGCTATCCAACCTAATCCCACTTTCCAGCTCTTCGTCCGTAGCCCTGCAGTTTACGGCACTTCAAGTGCATATCCAAGTATTTTTTAAATATGATGAGCGTTTCTGCCTCTACCACCCTTTCAGGCAGCGAGTTCCAGGCCCCCACCACCCTCTGGGTGAAAAAGTTCTCCTCAACTCCCCTCTAATCCTTCTACCAATTACTTTAAATCTATGCACCCCTGGTTATTGACCTCTCTGCTTAGGGGAAGTAGGTCCGTCCTATCCACTCTATCTAGGCCCCTCATAATTTCATACACCTCAGTCAAGTCTCCCCTCAGCCTCCTCTGTTCCAAAGAAAACAACCCCAGCCTATCCAATCTTTCCTCGTAGCTAAAATTCTCCAGCCCTGGCAAAATCCACGTAAATCTCCTCTGTACCCTCTCTGGTGCATCACATGACCTCCTCCCTCCTACTGCCCCGCCCCCACGCTCTCGCCATTGGTCACCCAGCATGCCCATTCTCACGGAGCCACGCCTTCCCGTGCCAATTCATTGCCTCGTTGGAAGATTCTTGACTGTCTTTTTAATGACCGATAAACAACAGTGTTGAAAGAACTTTTTTTTTAATGTCCCTATGATTTTGTTCTCCTGGGTTGTCCTGGAGATGAATCTTCAATTCCTGGAGACTCCAGGAAAATCCTGGCGAGTTGGCAACCTGACTGTTTATCCTCATTGGTTTTCAAGCTTTGTTTGGACTCGAGCATTATCATTGACTTCTCATTGCAGCACATATATCGACAATATATTTTCTTACAAAGGTTCATAAAAACACCACAACATGTGAATTAAGCATACTATGCAAATATACTATACATACTTCAGACAAGTTGAGTGAGTGGGCGAAAACATGGCAGATGCAGTATAACGTGGATAAATGTGAAGTTATCCACTTCGGTAGGAAAAACAGAAAGGCAGAGTATTATTTATATTATGTCCGTGAATGATTGAGACACGGACAGCAGGAGTTGAACAAAACAAATCTTTACTGATTGAAGTCAATAGGGAAAACTGAAAACACAGAGGCTCACTAGCGCCTTTTATACAGGGGTGGTCACTGCCGGTACTGCAGTCTGAGACCAGTTATTCTCTTAAAGGTACATACACAACAATTCCTCCCCTTTTAGATAAACAGTACATAACATTCATTTAACAACTAAATGATAACTAATTACAATCACAATTACAGTTGCTAGATACATTGGTTAAGTTTAAGCAATTATAAGTTCAGTCTTTGAGGAGGCTTCCTGATTCTGTCTGGATAATGCCTCTTTGGGGTATCAGGTTCTTCTGGCAAGGTTGAGTCGGGATCAATGTCGTTGTTTGGTTCATCTGCTTCCAATATCACCGATTCTGCGGTAGCTGCAATTGGTACGTCGATTTCATTGCCAGGTGTATCAGATCGTGGTGTGGAGTTGACGTTTTCCAGTGACTCTAGAATCTGGTCAGCATGGCGTCTTACAATGCTCTCTCCAACGTCCACGGTATACATGAGAGGTCCTTGCCGTGTACAAATCGTTCCTGGCTGCCATTTCTCAGTGCGGTAGTCCCAGGCCAAAACTGGTTGACCTATCTTAAAACTCCTGGTCGGCCTTTCATTCATATTCTGAAACTGCCTGTTCTCCACATCTCTTCGGACGTTTGGTTTAACCAAATCCAAGCGGCACCGTAGTCTTCGATTGAAGAACATCATGGCTGGAGTTTGGTTGGTAACTGCATGTGTCGCATTCCGGTAGGCAAACAAGAAGTTGTCCACCTTGTGTTGTAGGGGTATATCTTCATTACACATTGCCTTGATAGCCTTCTTGAATGTTTGAACAAACCTCTCGGCCAATCCATTAGTGGCTGGATGATATGGGGCAGATGTGTAATGCTTAACACCATTGTTCTTTAAGAACCTCCGGAACTCTTCAGACACAAACTGTGGTCCATTGTCAGAGCAAATCTGTTCAGGCAGCCCATTCCTGGCGAATATGGTTCGTAAAACTGTGATAGTTTTTTCCGTGGTGGTTGAGGACATTTTTATTACCTCTGACCACTTTGAATGTGCATCCACCGCAATTAAAAACATCGAGTCCATGAAGGGACCAGCAAAATCAATGTGCACCCTTTGCCATGGAGATGAGGGCCACTCCCATGGATGCAGAGGAGCTTGTGGTGGGGCGTTTTGGACCTTCTGGCATCCTGCACAGCTCTTGGTCATCTCTTCGATTTCTCTATCGATTCCCGGCCACCACACAAACGCTCTGGCTAAGTTCTTCATTTTTACCCCACCCAGATGACCCTCATGAAGCTCATTGAGCACTCTATCCGGAAACTTAGGTGGAATTACTACTCTGGATCCGCACATCAAGGTTCCTCTGCACACTGACAGCTGTTCTCTTCTCGGCGAGAATGCTGGCAGCAGCGGTTCGCCATGTGCTGGCCATCCCTTCACCGTTAAATCATAGACCCGTGATAGTGTCGGGTCATTCCGTGTTTCCTTTTCTATGTTTGCATTCGTCACAGGGAGACATTCGACTATGGTCGAGTGGAATAACTCCATTGGATCCACTGCAAGGTCTTCTTCTTCCACCGTCGGCAACGGTAGGCGTGACAATCCATCAGCATTCCCATGCTGTTTAGTTCCTTTGTACTCGATGTCATATTGGTGTGCCCCTAGGAAAAGGGACCACCTCTGCAGCCGTTGTGCTGTCATTATCGGTACGCCCTTCTGAGGGTTGAAAATGGAGACAAGAGGTTGATGATCGGTTAGTAGAGTAAATTTTTGACCGTGCAGGTAGTGATTGAACTTCTTCACCCCCCACACTAGGCTGAGGGCCTCTCTGTCAATCTGGGCGTAGTTACGCTCGGCAGAAGTTAACGAGCGTGACGCAAAAGCTATCGGCCTCTCTAAACCATCAAGGAATTTATGTGACAGTACCGCCCCAATGCCGTAGGGAGACGCATCACACGCCAGTCTGATCGGCAGTGCTGGGTTGTAGTGAGCCAATACTTCTCTTGAAGTGATTAAGTCCTTACTCTTCTGAAAGACCCGCTTACAGTCATTGCTCCATTTCCATGCTACTCCCGTTCGTAGCAGGGCGTTCAGTGGGTGCAGAATCGTCGACAAATTCGGCAAAAACTTATGGTAGTAATTCACCAATCCGAGGAATGACCTCAGTTGCGACACATTTTCAGGTGCTGGGGCCTTAACAACCACTTCAATTTTGTCAGGGGACTTATGTAACCCCTCTTCATCAATCACGTGGCCACAATACGATATCTGTTTCTTCAAAAACTCGCACTTGGGGCGGTTGGCTCGTAGCCCATGTTCCCGTAGTCTAGTGAGCACCTGTTCTAGGTTGTTAAGGTGTTCACTGTCATCTTCACCTGTCACAAGGATGTCGTCCAAGTAACACTGAGTCCCCGGAATCCCTTGCAGGACTTGTTCCATCGCTCTTTGCCATATCGCCGGAGCCGATGCTACCCCGAATACCAATCGATGATACTGGTAAAGACCTTTGTGAGTGTTTATCGTGAGATACTTCCGAGAGGATTCTTCAACCTCCATCTGCAAATATGCTTGTGCTAGGTCAATTTTTGTAAAACGCTTCCCTCCAGACAGTGAGGCGAAGATGTCTTCTATCCTTGGAAGAGGATATTGTACTGTGTGAAGGACTGGGTTCACCGTCACCTTGAAATCCCCACAGATGCGAACCTTCCTTGGCTCCTCAGACTTATTGCTTAACGTTTTCTTCATGACAGGAATGATGGGTGTCGCCCACTCGCTCCAGTCGACCTTAGACAACACGCCTGCCTTCTCCAGATTCTCCAGCTCTGCCTCGACGGCTGGGCGAATTGCACATGGTACCGGTCTTGCTTTGAAAAACTTGGGAATTGCATTCTCCTCTATTTTTATCGAGGCGGTTAAGCCTTTAAGAGTGCCCAGTTCTTGTTGGAATACCTCTTTGGCGTTAGCTAAGATTTTTGACAATCGTCCAGGAGTGACGTCTTCATTTTTTTTACCGTCCACCGTCATTGCATGAATGGAGTGCCAATCTAAGCTCATCTTCCTGATCCATTCACGTCCCAATAATGGTGGTCCACCATTTTGCAGTATGTAGAGATACAATTTCCGTATTTTCTTGCCGTTGTATTCGACAGGCACCCTTATTTTTCCTCTGGGGTATACTTTTTGCCCCGTATACGTCATCAAGACGATGGCTGTCTCTCTCAAAGGTATGTGTGAGAATAGCCACTCGTAGTCTCGTCGATTCATGACGGTTAGCGCTGATCCTGTATCCAATTCCATTTTAACTTGGGACCCTGCTATCGTGAGGGTGACCCAAATGGTTCGGTGATCCTCTTTTGTGATTACATTGTGAAGTTTGAGACAGCTTAGTCTCCTGTGCCCGGATTCACTATCGCTCATCTGGTCTTCGGAACTACTGTCCGTCATCTTTTGTACTTTCTTGTACGGTTCCTTAGTAGCCTTTTTGTTGTCGCTGGTCTTCTTCCCAGACCTGCAAACTCGTGCAATGTGTCCCATCTTTCCGCATTGCCTGCATATTTTGTCTTTGGTCCAGCAGTCCTTCTGGTCATGGTTAGTTCTGCTGCAGCGATAACATTTTGCAAATCCCCGTGTCATTTCGTGGGTGCCATATTCCTGTGGCTTTTGTTGAATTTCCGCAGCTCCCCTGGCTGCTGCTTCATACGATACTGCCACGCTGAAAGCCTTATCTAGCGTCAGCTCTTTCTCTGAGAGTAACTTCTTCTGTGTTCCTTCACTCAGGAGTCCACAGACAAATTTGTCCCGTAGGGTATCTGCCAATCCTGCTCCGAACTGGCAGTGCTTTGATAGCTTGCGTAGTTCCGTAAGGTACTCAGCATTGCTCTCATCTTTATGCTGAGTTCTCCTGTGGAACTTAAATCTTCCTGCTATCAACAGCGGTGCAGGGTTTAGGTGTTCCTGTAGGACAGCAACAATTTCGTTAAAACTCTTCGCCTTCGGTTTGGCTGGAGTAATCAGGTCCCACAATAGGCCATACGTTCTAGCGCCCATTAAGTTTAGCAATACCGATGCCTTTTTCTCATCGGCTATTTCGTTTGCCTCGCAATATACCTCGACTCTTTCCACATACGTGGTCCAGTCCTCTATTGTATTATCAAAGGCAGTGATACAGCCAGTCTTCGGCATCTTGAAAATCTAAAATGGCGCCTCCCGCGCTTTGCCGTCTTCCCCGCTGATTAAGATGGCGCCTCCCGTGCTTTGCCTTCTTCCCCGCTGTTGCTAGCACTGCTTTCCGCTGTTCCCGTTGCAACCTGCAGCTCTTCGCGGTTTCTTGCGCGTTTAATATATATATATTTTTTAATTATTTTCCCATCGTGGAACAACCCTGTGGGACTCTTGCCTCCCTCTTCTCGGGTCTATACGCAGCCCGGCTTCGGAGCACCGGCCGCGCCCTGTGTGCTCCACCCTCTCTCTCTCCTCTTCCCGACAACGCTGCTCGGCCCCGTTGCAAGCCACCCGCTCGAGTTCACGAACGCCGCAGCCCAGGAAGGATCAGTGTACTACCTGCCACCAGCCCGATTAGCTGAAGCACCGTCGACAGTAACCAGGCCCCGCTTTCGACAGCTTCTCCAGCAATCTTCAACTCCGCTAACACAGGGGCGGATGCACACGGTCGACGCCCGTTTCTACTGCTTCTTTCTTCCTTCTGGCCTCGACTCTGCTCACTTCGCTGTAGGAATGGATCCCAGGTGGTGGTGCAGACTGTAGGTAAGTTCGTATCTGCTCGTCGCCAGTATTATGTCCGTGAATGATTGAGACACGGACAGCAGGAGTTGAACAAAACAAGTCTTTACTGATTGAAGTCAATAGGGAAAACTGAAAACACAGTGGCTCACTAGCGCCTTTTATACAGGGGTGGTCACTGCCAGTACTGCAGTCTGAGACCAGTTATTCTCTTAAAGGTACATACACAACAATTTAAATGGTGATAGATTGGGAAATGTTGATGTCCAGAGGGACCTGGGTGTCCTTGTCCACTAGTCACTGAAAGCAAACATGCAGGTGCAGCAAGCAGTTAGGAAGGCAAATGGTATGTTGGCCTTCATTGCAAGAGGATTTGAGTACAGGAGCAAGGATGTCTTACTGCAGTTAGACAGGGCCTTGGTGAGACCACACCTGGAGTACTGTGTGCAGTTTTGGTCTCCTTACCTAAGAAAGGATATACTTGCCATAGAGGGAGTGCAGCGAAGGTTCACCAGACTGATTCCTGGGATGGCAGGACTGTCGTATGAGGAGAGATTGGGTCGACTAGGCCTGTATTCACTAGAGTTTAGAAGAATGAGAGGGGATCTCATTGAAATGTATAAAATTCTGACAGGGCTAGACAGACTGGATGCAGGGAGGATGTTTCCCCTGGCTGGGGGGGTCTAGAACAAAGGGTCACAGTCTCAGGATACGGGGTAGGACATTTAGGACTGAGATGAGGAGAAATTTCTTCACTCAGAGGGTGGTGAACCTGTGGAATTCTCTACCACAGAAGGCTGTGGAGGCCGTCACTGAATATATTTAAGAAGGAGATAGATAGATTTCTAGACACAAAAGGCATCAAGGGGTATGGGGAGAGTGCGGGAATATAGTATTGAGATAGAGGATCAGCCATGATCATATTGAATGGCGGAGCAGGCTCGAAGGGCCGAATGGCCTACTCCTGCTCCTATTTTTCTATGTTTCAATGTTTCTTAGCTGCATTGTAGCCTCGAGTTTCTAAAACGCGCAGCAAGCAATGGGATGCCATTGCATGAACAAGTTCACTTCACTAAACCAGTACATTAAATCTTTGCGGACTGCTTGATCAGACAGCAATGGCCCTCTCAATATCTCGGCGGGGAGCCCCATCCACAAGTTTATGGAGGAAAGCGAGTGTACTATCAGAATGCTCCTGGTGAAACGACTGCAAAAAAAAAACCAGCTCAGTGCAACATATGGGCCTCCCCTTACCTCGCGGGGACCGAGCGGCAGGCTTTCAGCAATGGGCTGTCTGATTAACATCCGAGACAGCTGATGTGAATTAATCGTCTGAAAATACTTCTCACGTCGAGAGGCAGCTCTGTGTAAAATCTGCTCTTCTTCTTTGAACAGCAGCTGCATAAAAAAATACACCACGTTAACTGTTAATTCTCCCTCGTCCTTCTCAGTCGCAGAGCTTAACACTTTGAGCGCCAAGTAGCCGTCCCATAATCTAAAGGTACGGGCCACTTCTCGCTGCGTACTCTTTTGATTGGTGCACGCTAAAACAAATAAACTGTAACTAATAAACCATTAAATGAAACTTAACAACTTAAATTAAAATTGTGTTGGCCGGGGGGGGGTGATGATGCACTCCAGTCCCCGCAGCGCCCACCGGTCGCGGAAGGTCTCGAGCGCACCGGCGGACACCGCGTGCTCCGTCTCCAGGGCCGCCCGGGCGCCAACGTGGCCGCGGAAGAGAGGCGGGGCAGTCGGGCCGAACAACCCCCCTCGACCACCCGCTGCCTGGACCAGTTAATGGCCGCTTTGGCCAGGTCCAGGAGCAGTCCTACGAGGAGGTTCCCCCCGACCTGCCCGCTCCCCTCCCGCACCGGGTGACCAAAGATCAGGAGCGTGGGACTGAAGTGCAGCCAAAAATCGAGGAGCAGCCCCTTCAAATAGTGGAAGAGGGGCCGCAACCTTTCACACTCTATATATACGTGGAACACGGACTCCCTTCTCGCTGTGTTACGTTTGTGCGCCTGTTAAAAACTTTTAACGGGGTTGACATTGAAGGAATGCATTGAATTACTAATTGATGGGGACGGAATGATGCAGTAGAGTGGTATTGGGGTTCAATTTCAGCTGAGTGTTAATTTTATCGCATAAGTTAATGCAGAAAATTGCAGGTTATTAAACTGTGGGTTAATCAGTTTGCTAAAATAGAGCATACAGCAACTTTATACCAGTACCACCAGCGTGTTAACTAATGTGCAAAAATAGTATTCAGTGGAACTTCAACCCCAATGGGCTATGGGTACATATCAAGGTGGATAGTAACAGTCTCTGCCTTCTGTCTTGCTACAATTGTATAGGGCCTTGGTGAGACCACACCTGGAGTACTGTGCACAGTTTTGGTCTCCTTATCTAAGGAAGGATATACTTGCCTTGGAGGCGGTAGAACGAAGGTTCACTAGATTGATTCCTGTGATGAGAGGGCTGTCCTATGAGGAGAGATTGTGTAGATTGGGCCGAAACTCCCTGGAGTTTAGAAGAATGAGAGGTGATCTCATTGAAACATACAAGATTCTGAGGGGGATTGACAGGGTAGATGCTGAGAGGTTGTTTCCCCTGGCTGGAGAGTCTAGAACTAGGGGGCATAGTCTCAGGATAAGGGGTCGGCCATTTCAGACTGAGGTGAGGAGGAATTTCTTCACCCAGAGGGTTGTGAATCTTTGGAATTCTTTAACCCAGAGGGCTGTGGATGCTGAGTCATCATTGAGTATATTCAAGGCTGAGACCGATAGATTTTTGGACTCTAGGGGGAATCAAGGGATATGGAGATTGGGCGGGAAAGTGGAGTTGAGGTCGATGATCAGCCACGATCTTATTGAATGGCGGAGCAGGCTCGAGAGGCCATATGGCCTACTCCTGCTCCTAATTCTTATGTTCTTATTGATATATATAAGATGGCTTTCGTCAATTGCAACCCAGATTTTGGTGGCCATGAGCTAAACTATTCCTAGTTCACCACTAGCTGGCGTTTAATGAGAGTTCTACCCAGGTTGGCAAATGGAAATATTCACACTGGTGTGTGGTCCTGAGACTGAAGTTAAGGTGCGTTGCTGGGATAGAGTAGAGGTGGTTTCGATCTGCACTTTACCTGACCTGAGAGTGTTTGAGAGTGCAACATATGGTTTTACATATGGTCCTTCAAGGCAAGAAACATGGAACCCTTACCCAGTCCGGCCTACATGTGACTCCAGTCCCACACTGTGTCTGGAGACTCCGAATGCCCTCTGAAGTCCCCACCCGGGCCAGGCCAGTTAGAAAAACAATTGATGGCAATTAGGGACGGGCAATAAATGCAGCTGTGATGGTGTGGCCCGCACCCCAAGAGCAAGTAAGCAAGAGATGTTCCAATAATATGAGGAGCACAAATTTATCTGAACTAAATTAAAAATAAATAGAAAAAACTAGAATTCCTCAAATTAGAAATTTTACAATGAGTATCAAGGTATGTGTATTGTCATAATTCTGTGTGTTTGTGTGTGTGTGCGAGTGCGCGTACGTGTGTGTGTGTGTGTGAAGCATTGACCAATCCTCTTGAGTACTCAGAAACAGGCATGACTGTGGTTTGTTGCAGGATCAAGTTCTAGGTGACCTCAGGACTGTAGTGCTCAATGGAGCTCACGCCCATTATCTTAGTCTAACCATATTGGTGCCCAGAAGACACAGGTAGCTTGCTAAGAGACCTTATAACATCCTTGATTTGTGTTACAAATAGTTAGATCAATATACGTGATTTTTTTGCCACGAAACATGGTTTCTGAGTAACTTTGGGTCCATGTCCCACTTTCTTGCTTTTACAACTAATGCATGTTATGAATCTTATGATCCATGAAGAAAGACTCATGAAACAACACTGGACGGCCAGCTGGTGGCGCCGTCCAAGGAGTATAAACACTCGGGCGTGGGCCCAGCTTTCCCAGGACATTTTGTAAGACAGGAACTAGTGAAATACAACTAGACCTCCATGTTTTGAAACAAGTTGATTAAAGCCTTGCTTTATACTCAAACCAAGTGTGTAGTGAGTTTTATTACATCAATGCGCAATAAACCACCTTGACAAATGTTGAGTGGTTAATATCCAGGATTCAATTGGTTAGTACCGTCAAACTCTCCACGATCATATTTGACTAAATATGGCCAAATAGTCAACGGAGGTGAAGATCGCATACTCCGAGAAAGAGAATGGAAAAATGTTTTACTCCTGAAAACTAAAATGCAAACTTTCAAGCTCAGGGTTAGCGATCAAATGTCAGTGATCAGCGAAATCTTTCAAGATAAGCTCTTTAAGTGTCAGTCTGTTTAATAGTAGATACCCAGATTTACCTTCAAACGGTAGCTTATGGATTTTCGGTATTACGGCACTGGGAAAATGGAGCCCAAATGGGAACCCATGGCCTGTGAATATTGCACCACTTTCCCACTTTCAACTTGCAGCATCCCATCAGTCCAAACACATAGTAATACAAGCCAATCAGTCTAAACACACAGCCGATAGTAATACAGGCCCATCAGTCTAAACACACAGCCGATAGTAATACAAGCCAATCAGTCTAAACACACAGCCCATAGTAATACAGGCCCATCAGCCCAAACACACACCGATAGTAATACAGGCCCATCAGTCTAAACACACAGCCCATAGTAATACAGGACAATCAGTCCAAACACACACCGATAGTAATACAGGACAATCAGTCCAAACACACACCGATAGTAATACAGGCCCATCAGTCCAAACACACAGCCCATAGTAATACAGGACAATCAGTCTAAACACACAGCCCATAGTAATACAGGACAATCAGCCCAAACACACACCGATAGTAATACAGGCCCATCAGTCTAAACACACAGCCCATAGTAATACAGGACAATCAGTCCAAACACACACCGATAGTAATACAGGCCCATCAGTCCAAACACACAGCCCATAGTAATACAGGACAATCAGTCTAAACACACAGCCCATAGTAATACAGGACAATCAGCCCAAACACACACCGATAGTAATACAGGCCCATCAGCCCAAACACACAGCCCATCGTAATACAGGCCCATCAGTCCAAACACACACCGATAGTAATACAGGACAATCAGTCCAAACACACACCGATAGTAATACAGGCCCATCAGTCCAAACACACAGCCCATAGTAATACAGGACAATCAGTCTAAACACACAGCCCATAGTAATACAGGACAATCAGCCCAAACACACACTGATAGTAATACAGGACAATCAGTCTAAACACACAGCCCATAGTAATACAGGACAATCAGCCCAAACACACACCGATAGTAATACAGGACAATCAGTCCAAACACACAGCCCATAGTAATACAGGCCCATCAGCCCAAACACACAGCCCATAGTAATACAGGACAATCAGTCCAAACACACACCGATAGTAATACAGGCCCATCAGTCTAAACACACACCGATAGTAATACAGGCCCATCAGTCCAAACACACACCGATAGTAATACAGGACAATCAGTCTAAACACACAGCCCATAGTAATACAGGACAATCAGCCCAAACACACACCGATAGTAATACAGGACAATCAGTCCAAACACACAGCCCATAGTAATACAGGCCCATCAGCCCAAACACACAGCCCATAGTAATACAGGACAATCAGTCCAAACACACACCGATAGTAATACAGGCCCATCAGTCTAAACACACACCAATAGTAATACAGGCCCATCAGTCCAAACACACAGGCCCATAGTAATACAGGACAATCAGTCCAAACACACACCAATAGTAATACAGGCCCATCAGTCTAAACACACAGCCGATAGGGGTATGTCTTGCAATAGCAAAATACTGCGGATGCTGGAAATCTGAACTAACAACAGAAAATGCTGGAAACACTCAGCAGGCCAGGCAGCATCCGTGGAGAGAGAAACAGAGTTAACGTTTCAGGTCTGGGACCATTCACCAGAACTGGGATATGTCTTGCCTTGTCTTCAGTGACAGACGTCAGAACCCACAAAGAGTTGGGTCTGGGGCCCCGTCGGAAGTGCAGAGTCCACGTTGTTCATACATAAGGTCGTTGTCTGAAGGATGCCAGCGGTGGCAAGTTGCCAAGGTAGATCGGTCATTAAAGTAGAGGAGTGCAGTCGGATGAAACCTTCCTGATCCTGCCCTGGCCCTCTTTCTCCCTATTGGTTTCAAGGTGCACTGAGCACATGTGAAAGCACACAGGAGGTTTTATTCATTTACAAACCCCCCCCCCCCTTTCTTTTAATTTCACGGGCTCTTAGTTTTATGCAGTGTAATCTGAGTGAATGTGTGATGCAGTAACATCGGAAAAGGTTCCAATTTTAACAAATTAGCAATAGGCACAAAGAAGGGAAGAAACCGAGGGAATGAATAACGCCGATAGAATAATGATGCCAATGTAACAGCGCTACCAATAGGCTGGGGCTTCAGGATGGGTTTAGCGTTTGCAACTCTCTGAGGTCCAGCAGTTTTCTGAAGCTTCATTTCGCAAGATGAAGGTGGTGTTTTAAATCTCTTTGTGGACATCTTACTGTGGGCAAGATTATCTTTGTTATCGCTGAATCGCACCTTTCATCCTCGAAAGGAATTCAAGTGAAGCCTTCCTTTTTGGAAAGCAAAGGGCGTTTTCCTTCCCACTGTTGAAAGGGGATGCAGTGTAGTTTTGTGCTATGCTTATCTCTGGAGGACTGCGTGCTATTCAAGCAAAGACTCCAGGCTGACAGGCAGCCTAGGCCTCGGATGATTTCACCCTCCAATGTGCTGCCAGACACTGATGAGAAAAACACATTTTGGTGATATACGCTCTTTAGGGCTGCCAATCAAGCAAGTCATTGAGCAAGTGAAATGGCTGATAGGACTTTAACAACATCAAATTGCATTTATACAGCACCTTTAACGTAGGAAAACACCCTGAGGTGCTTCACCGGAGCATAATTGGACAGAAATTGACACCGAGCTAAGGAAGGAGACATTACGGCAAGTGACTAAAATCTTGGTCAAAGAGTTAGGTTTTAAGGAGGGTCTTAAAGAAGGAGAGAGGAAATTCCAGAGCTTGGGGCCTAGACAGCTGAAGGAACGTCCACCTGAGAGGGCAGATTGAACATCTCACCCAAAAGACAGCACCTCCGACAGTGCAGCGCTCCCTCTAGTACTTCACTGGGAGTGTCAGCCTAGATGTTTGTGCCCAAGTCCTTGGAGTGGGACTTAAACCCACAACCTTCTGACTCAGGGGCAGGAGTGCTACCCACTGAGCCACGGCTGACAGGAAGGGCATAGGTTGACAAACAAGTGCTTTCTAATGAAGGGCAATGGCGCAAAACCCCAGTGAGTCCTCTTGGGTCGTCCACTGGCATTTTGGAACTATCAAACTGTAAATCCTGCCTGGATCTCATAGAGTCATAGAGTTATACAGCACAGAAAGAGGCCCTTCGGCCCATCGTGTCTGCGCCGGCCATCAAGCCCTGTCTATTCTAATCCCATTTTCCAGCACTTGGTCCGTAGCCTTGTATGCTATGGCGTTTCAAGTGCTCATCTATTTTGTTTTAAGAGAGAGCGAGAGATGCAGACAATTTTACTTGGGCCACTATGAAATTCCTTTCAGAGGGCTACCGTGTCCTTATTGCAAACAACTGATTATAGTTGATCTTTTCTGGCTGTCACTGTGCCATCTTGAGGAAGGAATTGTCGCCTAGCAATGGCTTTTATCCATCTTGGCGCCATACAGCTGAGGTCCCGTAATCATGCGTCTCATGGCTAATGAATTATAGCCTCAAGATATTCACCAAGACTGCACTTTCTTTCTTTCTGAAGAGAGTTTAGTGGAGTTTGAAAAAGAAATTGAAGCTCCGCCCCTCCCCCACACCCCCTGGGGCTTGCCTTACTGAGTAAATGCTTCATGTGACGTGTAACAGTGATACAGACCACAAGGAAAGAACCTGCATTGATATAGTGCCTTTCATGACCTCAGGATCTCCCAAAGCGCTTTACAGCCAATGAAGTACTTTTTGAAGTGGAGTCACTGTTGTAATGTAGGAAACGAGGCAGCCAATTTGCGCACAGCAAGCTCCCACAAACAGCAACGTGATAATGACCAGATCATCTGTTTTAGTGATGTTGGTTGAGGGGTAAATATTGGCCCAGGCAGCACGGTGGCATAGTGGTTAGCACTGTTGCCTCACAGCGCCAAAGACCCAGGTTCGAATCCGGCTTCGGGCGACTGTCTGTGTGGAGTTTGCACATTCTCCCCGTGTTTGCGTGGGGGTGCTCCGGTTTCCTCCCACTAGTCCAAAGATGTGTGGGTTAGGCTGATTGGCTATGATAAATTGACCCTTAGTGTTAGGGGGATTAAATACGTGGGGTTACAAGGATAGGGTGGGATATGTGTTGGTGTAGGGGTTATGGGGATCGGGTGGGATATGTGTCGGTGCAGGCTCGATGGGCCGAAATGGCCTCTATCTGCACTGTGGGGTTTCTGTGATTCTGTGACACCGGGGAGAACTCCCCTGCTCTTCTTCGAAATAGTGGCTGCAGGATCTTTTACGTCCACCCGAGAGGGCAGACGGGGCCTCGGTTTAACGTCTCATCCAAAAGACGGCACCTCCGACAGTGCAGCGCTCCTTCAGTACTGCATTGGAGCGTCAGCCTAGATTATTGTGCTCAAGTCTCTGGAATGAATAGGCACCATGTGAGAAAGTGACCGGACTGGGTTTTGATGCACTTTGAAAGGTAAGGGAGTCGAGGGTTATGGGGAGCGGGCAGGGAAGTGGAGTTGAGACCAAGATCAGATCAGCCATGATCTCATTGAATGGCGGAGCAGGCTCGAGGGGCCGAATGACCTACTTCTGCTCCTACGTCTTATGTTCTTGTGATGGAATAGCCCACAGACTCTCAGCACTGGATTTTCTAATTGACGCGATTGTAACGCCAGCGATCGCCCGCTTGTTTTAAGATAGCGCTGAGCTGACCAGATGATCAGTGTCCAGGCCTGCGCAGGATGAAAGAGCATTCATTTGAGATACCGCAGAGCAACCATTGGCTGCAGCATCAAGCAATAACGGCGCCTTCTAGGGAGGAGCTGAGGATCAAACCAAAGAAGTGCTATTGCTCACCCAGCAGTGACGGAAGGTCGAGAGTTCACACCTTGCTGTGCGTGAATTGTCTGTCGCGTGTCCTACATTACAACAGTGACTACACTTCAAAAGGACTTCATTGGCTGTAAAGCGCTTTGGGACGTCCTGAGGTCGTGAAAGGCGCTATAGAAATGCAAGTCTTTCTTTTGGCGTGTTTGAATGCTGATTTTGATTTTCTCAGAAAACTAGCTTTTTTGTCCTATTCGGCACAACGTAGTCTTTGTTGGGGGGGGGTCGGGGGTGGTGTTATTGCATAACATAGCAAGCAGCTAATGAATCAATCTGAGCAAACACTGCGTGTGGTCGTAAACACTAGCCTCTGTCCTGCTGCCTGTTAATAAATATGTTTCCAATTATTTCTTGGTCTCTGGAGTCAATGAATTGGGCCAAATTACGTCCGTAGAAGGCTCCTGTTACAGCCCTGGGTGGCCTCACAGCAAATCCAGAGTTTATTCAGAAACCGGGCTTTAGTCGTTTGCCATCGCTGGGTATATTCTGCCCAATATTTGGGGGTTGGTGGGGATGGGACACAAAAACAGAGCACAGGAAAAGAAAGACTTGCATTTATACAGCACCTTTCACGACCACCGGACGTCTCAAAGCGCACTTACAGCCAATGAAGTATTTTTTTTGAAGTGTAGTCACTGTTGTAATGTGGGAAACACGGCAGCCAATTTGCACACAGCAAGCTCCCACAAACAGCAATGTGATAATGACCAGACAATCTGTTTTTGTTATGTTGGTTGAGGGATAAATATTGGCCCCATGGAGAACTCCCCTGTTCTTCTTCGAAATAGTGCCATGGCATCTTTTACACCCACCTGAGAGAGCAGACAGGACCTCGGTTTAACGTCTCATCTGAAAGATGGCACACTCTGACAGTGCGGCACTCCCTCAGCACTGCACTGGGAGCGTCAGCCTAGCTTTATGTGCTCAAGTCTCTGGAGTGGGACTTGAACCTACAATCTTCTGACTCAGAGGTGAGTGTGCTGCCCACTGAGCCACAGCTGACACAGGAGAGAACAGGGATAGAGGAATGTCGACAGGAGTTGAGATTCGGATTTATCCAGCTCGCCCTGTGATTCAGGAGAATGGCGTTACAGAGGAGGAGCAATTTAGCAACTGGTATTCTCCTCTGACAGGTGGTCATGGCCCAGGAATCGTAGGTTTAATGCTGATTTTACAGCGGGAACAATGAGCGACTGTGAGTTGCGTTTCTCCCCTATGAGTCAGTGCCTGTCTTTCTTATGCTATCTGGCTTGTTTCTTGATGCACTGCAACACATACAGAGCTCGATGCAGCATCAATCACTGATTTATTACTTATTTGTTTAATCACCCAGGTTGAAGCACCTTAGGAACACTCACACTTATTTTACTCGGTTAATAGGCAAACCTGTTGGCAATCTGGAAAATAAAGGCGTTTCAGTCCCTTTATATCTACTCTTCTAAGCATATCATTGATATCTATACATATATTTTAAAAGGTGAAAAGCTTGTGGCGCATATGTGAAAAGACTATGCAGGGGCCACAGAGAATCAGACACATAACTGTCAGCCAGGGCTCAGTGAGTCGCACTCTCGCCTCTGAGTCAGAAATGGGTTGCAGTCCCAATCCAGAGACTTGAGCACAGAATCTAGGCTGACGCCTCTGTGTCGTACTGAACTATCGGAGGTGCCGTCTTTCGAATGAGACGTTAAACCGAGGCCCCGTCTTCTCTCTCTCAGGTGGACGTAAAAGATCCCGCGGCACTATTTCAAAGAAGAGCAGGGGAGTTATCCCCGGTGTCCTGGGGCCAATATTTACCCCTCAGTCAACATCACTCAAAAAAACAGATTATCTGGTCATTATCACACTGCTGTTTGTGGGAGCTTGCTGTGCACAAATTGGCTGCCGCGATTCCCGCATTACAACAGTGACTGCACTTCAAAAAGTACTTCATTGGCTGTAAAGCGCTTTGGGACGCCCGGTGGTCGTGAAAGGCGTTCAAGTCTTTCTATTTCTTTTTCTTTCGTTGTCTGAGGTCTGGCTTTAAAGGTAGGCCAGACTGATGAGATGAAAGTATCCTCTCTCCTCTGCTTGTAAAAGCCCGACGTGAAATTGGTTTGGGCAGCCTGCTCCCAGTTCTAAGTGGGCATGGGCCAATAGCACAGAACCTCACACTGTTCAACCCAAATTGGCTTTAAAGTGACAATCTCACTCAGATTGCAAAGGTAGCTGGTGTGAGAAAAGGTAATGTGACAGCGGTGGAGCAGGGACTGGAGCATGTTTGTTGAATTAGAGCAGAGTGTTTCACTCTAGCTTTACAATAACTGACCTGGGGGTGCTTGGGGGGGGATTTTGCCAATGGGGGCGTGTTGGAGGCGGGACTGCTGCTGGTCAGGTTTTAGTCCCGCCTCCATCGACTTGTGGCCAACCCACGCTATTTTCCCTTGATTGGCCTTGTTAAGCCCGCCCAGCGGGCTTAGCAGGCCAATTAAGGGGAAGCCGGTTACAGAGAACATCAAAAATTTTTGACAGATGAATTGTCATCATTTGTGAAGCTGTCAAACACTGACATTCACTGTTGTTTGATGAGTCCTTGTATTTTGTGAGCAGAAAGCTCGGAGAATGCAGCAGCCATTTTGTCATCTCTGCCATTGAGATGCGGGAGTCTCCGCATCCCCAATGGTTGAAGCCTACAGGAAGAAACAAAGGTAAGTAAACATTTTCTATCACTTTTCACTCACCTCACATACTTACCTCTCCACACTTGCACCCATCACTCACCTCCACAGCGCACTTTTGGACACCTCTGACCCCCACAGACCCACTGCTCGCCTCGCTGACCCTGGCGGGGTTTCCCGACGTCGGGAAGCCCGCGCCTCTGTTGGAAAAATGGGGATAATCCTTAACAGGCAGTTAAGTGGCTGTAATCCCCTTCCCGCCTCCAGGAGACGGGACCCGCCGCGGGTCGGCTACCCTCCTCCTGGGAAGATGGCACGGAGGCTGGTTGGGTGCGGGATGGGTACCATTTAGTGGTGAATCTTTGGAATTCTCTACCCCAGAGGGCTGTGGAAGTTCAGTTGTTGAGTATATTCAAGACGGAGATCGATAGATTTTTGGGCACTAGGGGAATCAAGGGATATGGGGATCGGGCGGGAAAGTGGAGATGAGGTAGAAGATCAGCCACGATATTATTGAATAGCAGAGTAGGCTCAAGGGGCCGAATGGCCGACGCCTGCTCCTATTTCTTATGTTCTTATAAATCTATAATATCCTTTTCCTGGTCCCTGCAGATTAACTCCTTCACTGGAAATTAGACACGAAGGCCCCAGTTTTAAATGGGGGGGGGGCATGGGAACGGTGCGCACAAGCCCCACAGTGGGAATGGCACCAGGAGAGTCCCTGGACATAGAGGACCGACCGATCTCAACGGCGGGGCCTCATTCACAGAAAGGTTCCCGGACTCCCGCCCGACAGCCGGCCAGATCCACTACCACTAGGGAGCGTCTTAAAGGAGGAGAGAAAGGCAGAGTGGCGGAGAGGTTTAGGGAGGGAATTCCAGAGCTTAGGGCCTCGGCAGCTGAAGGCACGGCCGCCAATGGTGGAGCCATGGAAAACGGGGAAGCACAAGAGGCCAGAATTGGAGGAGCGCAGAGATGGCGGCGGGGGGGGGGCGGTTGAGGAGGTTACAGAGATAGGGACAACTCCAGGAGGTCAGATATAGAAATAAGCAGGGGCAGGTTAGTGCTATTATCAACCAGTATATCATCGACTTGTTAGTGACAGCACTAACCAACTCAGCTAACCAACTAACCAATCTTAGCTTTTTTCAAGGGATCAAATGCTCACACATATTACATTAAACAATTTTATTGATCTGGTTACATGTTGTAATCACTATCCTCAGTGAACTGCGGGCCCATCTCCATAATGGAGATGGAATGATAGGGAACAAAGGTGGTGTTGGAGTGCTATTGGAGACAGTGTAATCGAGTTAATTGTTTTGATGCAGACGCACTCTGTAATACCACACAGACTAAAGCAATCCCTGTTTTGAATTCACTTAGACCTTTCCTTCGGTAATAGTACATTGCACAGGGGTGATATTTTTATTGGTTGGTCAGGACACAGAAGCAGCAGTTCAATCCTGAGGGGATGGGTGTAATTGAAAGGACGGTCATCGAAAATGCAGCCTGGAATGTTTCCAAGTCTTTTTGTTTGCAGACGTACAGTTGTATTATGCGGTCAATGTGAAAAATGTACCAGTAATTGATAGATTTTTGGTTAGGCAAGGATATTAAAGGTTACGGAATCAAGGCGGGTATGTTGGTTGGACATACAGATCAGCCATGAGCTAACTGAATGGCGGAACAGGCTCTCGAGGGGCTGAATGGCCTACTCCTGTTCCTATGTTCCCTCTCTACAGCCCACGGACTCGCTCGTTCTCTTACTATACTCTAGACGGAGCGTAGTTCTATTATACGGACTGAAAGCCAATAAACAACACCATCAAAACGGAGGTGAAAGTCTCCAACTTCCAGCAAAAATGTGTATATCATACACAGTTGTTATGATCATAGTATCATAGAATAGTGCAGCACAGAAGGCCATTCAGCCCATCGAGTCTGCGCCGGCTCTTTCGAAGGGCAATCCAGTTAGTCTCACTCCCCCACTTTTTCCCCATAGCCCTTGCAAATTTTTTCCAATTGGAGAGCTCTCTCAAAGAGCCGGCACAGGCACGGTGGGCCGAATGGCCTCCTTCTGTGCTGTAAAATTCTATTTAAAAATTGTCCTCTGATGTTTCCTGACTGATTCTTTCAGCACCTCCTGATCATGTATAGCTTCCTTAAGAGATGAAAATAATCTACTGATTTGAAGGTCTGTGATCCATGTTGGAACGGAGGGAGGGGAAAAGGGACGTGGACAGTGGACCAGAATCAGAAGAATAGAGGGTGCATGAAGGATGGTTTGTTTTCGTATTCATTTTTTTACGGGATGTGGGCGTCGCTGGCAAGGCCAGCATTTATTGCCCATCCCTAATTGCCCTTGAGAAGGTGGTGGTGAACCACCTTCTTGAACCGCTGCAGTCCGTGTGGTGAAGGTGCTCCCACAGTGCTGTTAGGGAGGGAGTTCCAGGGTTTTGACCCAGCGACGATGAAGGAACGGCCGATATATTTCCATGTCAGGACGGTGTGTGACTTGGAGGGGAACTTGGAGGTGGTGATGTTCCCATGTGCCTGCTGCCCTGGTGGTGGAGATCGCGGGTTTGGGAGGTGCTGTCGGATGTGAAACTCAAAGGTATTTTTCACGCGTTTCCATTATCGCAGAGATTTTGAATGCCGTACTTCCAGGTATTTTGCTTTTAAATAAAGCATTAAATATTGGAATGCTTGTGTCTTATAGATTGTGTGGGTTTCTTTTAATTAACAGAACTTGAAGGAGTGTCACAGTAACAGTGTGATATCTCGTCACATGGTGCAATCTGTGATGACCAATAGTGCTCTCAACTACTTACCGCAACCACTGAATGGTAATGTAAAGGTCATAGATACAGATAGGTACAATCACAACATTGCTGAGAAATGTCAGCACTTGCATTGGCCACGTGACTCTGGCACATCTCGGGCTACTTTCAAGTGTATCTTTCCAGCAAGTTGCCGAGATTAGTAAAAGGAGGCAAACCCCACAATCTCGCAGTTCTGAAGTTGCAGAAACTGCAAATGGAGATTGAAACTTGACAGATTCAAAAACGTTCCCAGGTCGCCGTGTTCTCCTGTCCATTATGGAAATGCTTCCCCCTCCACCTCCCCAACCCTCCCCGACGTCCCCCCCCCCCCCGCCCCCCGCCCCCCCAGCCGCATGATGCTCTTCTTCTTCCTTCTTAGGCAGTCCCTTGGAACCGAGGATGACTTGTTTCCACATTAAAAATGAGTTCTCAGGTGACTGATGGGCCCAATGAGGGACCTACAGTCTCTGTCACAGGTGGAGCAGACGGTGGTTGAAGGGGCGGGTGGGTGGGGTGCTTGGGTTGACCTGCGCTCCTTGCGCTGTCTGCGCTTGGCTTCCGCTTGCTCCCGGCGAAGAGACTCGAGGTGTTCAGCGCCTTCCCGGATGCTTCTCCTCCACTTTGTGCGGTCTTGGGCCAGGGATTCCCAGGTGTCGATGGGGATGTTACACTTTTTCAAGGAGGCTTTGAGGGTGTCCTTGAAGCGTTTCCTCTGCCCACCTGGGGCTCTCTTGCCGTGCCGGAGCTCCGAGTAGAGCGCTTGTTTTGGGAGTCTCGTATCGGGCATGCGGACGATGTGACCCATCCATCGGAGCTGATCGAGCGTGGTCAGAGCTTCGATGCTTCGATGCTGCAATGCAACTGACAGCGCTCCCGCTGTTTTCAGTGAATCTGATTTCTCCTGTGGCTTCCTGAGACTGGCATCCGATGCGTGATGGAAACCGAATTGGGAAGATTGCAGTGTGACAGCTACTCTGCCTGTTCTGATGACTGACAAGCTGCTGAGACCGCACTTCGCAAGTTGAGAATTTGTTTGCGTGTTCGAGACACCCATTGAGAAAAACTTTTGTACAACTTAAGCGGAACTCCCGTGGCATTGCTCATGGTTGGAGGATTTTTTTTTTGTTAGGCTAGCAGCGTCATGCCATGTAGTACAAAATTGGACTATTTAAAGTACGGCTGTGCATAACTCTTTCTTTAAGACCAAATTTGCATTTGTTGTAGCTACCTCAGGTCAGTTAGAGGCTAATTGCTCCGAGGCGTATCCTTGGGTTATTTGAGGTCAGGTCAGCTTTCTTTAATAGATGTTTTCTTTCAGGTGTGTCTCCTGAAAGCAAATAGAAGGTATTTTCTATTGCTGGGGATATTTCTTTGTGAATTAAAAATGATTGGCTTTTGTGTGCGACACGGATAGTTGCCTGTGACTCCTGATGTGCGGCAGACCTGGTCTCAAAACGTTATATAAATAGGTCGATATGGATTGTGTTTAGTTCACCACAGTTGTCCTCTGTTTACTCTCCTTCATTGCTGAATCTGGTTCCATGGCAACCCTCCAGTTCCTTCTCCAAGTGCCCACTCTTTGTGTGTGTCAGCTTACACATGGAGTGTCAGTAGACGGTTTGACTGGCTGTGCACAAGTCAACATGCATCAGCAAAACACCAGGGTGACTGGCTAGAGATCAGAAGCTGGAACTCACGAGCTGTGTTTCTTTTGTTCGCTTCTTCCCCATCTCTTTTTTTTATTCGTTCACAGGATGTGAGCATCGCATTTATTGCCCATCCCTAATTGCCCTGTGAGTGGCTTGCTTGGCCATTTCTGAGGGGCAGCTAAGAGTCAACCACATTGCTGCAGGTCTGGAGTCAGATATAGGCCAGACCAGGTAAGGACGGCAGATTTCCTTCCCTAAAGGACATTAGTGAACCAGAGGGGTTTTTACGACAATCCGATAGTTTCATGGTCACCATTACTAGTCTTTTTATCCAGATTTAATTAATTAACTGATTGAGGTGTACAAAATTATGAGGGGCATAGATAGGAACTTTTCCCCTTAGTAGAGGGGTCAATAACCAGGGGGCATAGTTTCAAGGTAAGGGGCAGGAGGTTTAGAGGGGATTTGAGGAAAAACTTTTTCACCCAGAGGGTGGTTGGAATCTGGAACTCACTGCCTGAAAGGGTGGTAGAGGCAGGAACCCTCATAACATTCAAGAAGCATTTGGATGAGCACTTGAAATACCATTGCATACAAGGCTATGGACCAAGTGCTGGAAAATGGGATTAGAATAGACAGGGCTTGATGGCCGGCACGGACACGATGGGCCGAAGGGCCTCTTTCTGTGCTGTATAAATCTGTGACTCTATAATTTAATTTAACTGAATTTAAATTCCCCAGCTGCTGTGGTGGGATTTGAATTCATGTCCCATGTGATCATTATTCCAGGCCTCTGGATTACTCGTCCAGTAACATAACCACTATGCTACCGTTCCCTAACTCAGTGATGACAAGTCTAATTGTATTACTACAAGATTTGCCAAACTCATCGCAGGACGAGGATCAAACCACAGTCACAGCCGCCGCGCAGTGGGTAGCCCTCTTGCCTCTGGGTGAGTAGGTCGGGTGGGTTCAAGCCCCCTTCTTCAGCAGAAAATCAAGGCCGTCACTCCCAGTGCAGTACTGAGGGCGCGCTGCACTCTCGGAGGTGTCGGGTTTTTTGGGATGAGAAGTTAAACCGAGGTCCCATCTGCACTCACGGGTGGGCATAAAAGGTCCCACAGCACTATTTGGAAGAAGAGCAGCGGGGAGTTCTCCCCGGTGTCCTGGCCAATATTTGTCCCTCAACCAACATCACTAAAACATGACCAGATGAGCCGGTCATTATCACATTGCTGTTTGCGGGAGCTTGCTGTGCGCAAATTGGCTGCCGCAACTCTTACATCACAACAGTGACGACACTTCAAAAATACTTCATTGGCTGTAAATGCAACAAGGTTGTGAAAGGCGCTCTATAAGTGCAAGTTCTTTCTTTAACCCGTAGGGGGAAAAATTGGGTCGCTTGGCGCCTCCCGTTAGCGCCTCCGGGAGGTTAGCAGCGGCGGTAGCCGATAGCGCCCTGCGACGCTGCACCTCTGGCATTGACGTTATCGCCGTGCGTAGCGCCCCGCTCGCACCCCGCTCGCAAACTTCAGTTGCGCCCCCTGACCTATCGCTGGACGATATGTCCGACAGGATCGGGGGGGGGGTGGAGGGGCGTTTTTGCAGCGGCGGCGGCGCAAGTTAAAGGGCAATGGGACAAGTAAAGAAACAAAAGATGAGTCGAGATGAGGTGTAAATGGGAATGGCAGAAACATCGGCAGCTGCCACGTGACAAAAACCATGTGGTTTGATCCTAGTTCTACGATGAATTAAGCACCGCTACGGGAAATCCATATGAGAGGAAAACGAATCGAAGAAAAGGCTGATTATTCAGCGTAAGAGCTTGACCCTCTCCTGAAGCCACCGGGGGGTGTCTAAGTGACTGATGTAATTTGTTTACTGGGTCCGTCATTTACTGATTCATAGGTTGATGAAGGAAGCAGATTGAACGACAGCTCAAGCATTCATTCAAAACAAATTGCAAATCCAGCTGCCGGAAATGTATGACCTCCCACAGGCTAGGATGAAAGTGCAACGAGACCATATTAATTAACTTCCCTGCTCTGCCAAGCTTGGTGAGATACTCCAGAGAGGGATTTGATAAGCGTCCGCCAAACCTCACGAATGAATGACGCGCATTCTAAACTTAATATTCAATGCAGTTAGCATCTGTCGCAGCAGTATTTTAACATATGTGCATTCAATATTTTGTCATCATTTCTACGCTGTCATTTAAAGTCACAGTGCATGAAAGGTTTTGCATTTAGCAAAACTTTCTCTAATTGAGTAGAAAAGTAGGGAAGTCCTGTTACAACTATACAGGGCGTTGGTGAGACCACACCTTGAGTGCTGCGTACAGTTTTGGTCTCCTTATTTAAGGAAGGATATACTTGCATTGGAGGCAGTTCAGGAAAGGTTCACGAGGTTGATTCCGGAGATGAGGGGTTGTCTTATGAAGAAAGGTTGAGCAGGTTGGGCCTATACTCATTGGAGTTTAGAAGAATGAGAGGGGATCTTATTGAAACATATAAGATTCTGGAGGGGCTTGACAGGGTAGATGCAGAGAGGATGTTTCCCCTCGTGGGGGTATCTAGAACTAGGGGGCATAATTTCAGAATAAGGGGCCACCCTTTTAAATCAGAAATGAGGAGGAATTTCTTCTCTCAGAGGGTCGTGAATCTTTGAAATTCTCTTCCCCAGAGAGCTGTGGAGGCGGAGTCAGTGAATATATTTAAGGTGGAGATAGACAGATTTTTGAACGATAAGGGAGTCGAGGGTTATGGGGAGCGGGCAGGGAAGTGGAGTTGAGGCCAAGATCGGATCAGCCATGATCTTATTGAATGGCGGAGCAGGCTCGAGGGGCCGAATGGCCGACTCCTGCTCCTACGTCTTATGTTCTTATGTTTAGTCACACTTACTTCCTGTCACACTTTGGATGTCACACTTCCGCGTATTCTCTGCCTCACTTCCGCGTATTCTCTGACTCACTGTAAGCAATGGGAGATCTATTTTTTAAATTTAAAATAATCATTTTTGCTAAATAGCTTAAAAATTTTTGAGGGAAAGGACATTTTGTGCGTGGCAAGATCTCATGAACAGCAATAGAGCAAGGGTCAGTTTAATGTTGGTGGTGCTGGTTGAAGGAGAAAGGCTGGACAGGACAGCTTTTCTTCAACATCCACCTGAAGAGTTAGACAGGATATCGGTTTGAACATAAGAACATAAGAAATAGGAGCAGGAATAGGCCACTTGGCCCCTCGAGCCTGCTCCGTCATTCAATAAGATCATGGCTGATCTTCGACCTCAACTCCACTTCCCTGCCCGCTCCCCATAACCCTTCACTCTTGCAAAAATCTGTCTATCTCCACCTTAAATGTATTTAATGACCCAGCCTCCATGGCTCTCTGGGGCAGAGAATTCCACAGATTTACGACCCTCTGAGAGAAGAAATTCCTCCTCATCTCAGTTCTAAAAGGGCGACCCTTTATTCTGAAACTATGCCCCCGAGTTCTAGATTTCCCCACGAGGGGAAACATCCTCTCTGCATCTACCTTGTCGAGCCTCCTCAGTATCTTATATGTTTCAATAAGATCTCCTCTCATTCTTCTAAATTCCAATGAGTATAGGCCCAACCTGCTCAACCTTTCCTCATAAGACAACCCCTTCATCTCTGGAATTAACCGAGTGAATCGTCTCTGAACTGCCTCATCTCAGAGGACGGCACTTCTAACCATCCGGCACTCCTTCATAGTAGACCTGATTAGGTGCTCAAGTCTTGAGAGTGGGGCTTGAGCCCACAGATATGGATCAGAAGTAACGTAGATCTTCACACAGCTAAATGACATGGTTACCGTAGCAGCCAAAAGGTAGGGAATGCCAGAAACTGACCCGTAACCACAAACCACCCTTTCCTGTCATAGCAAAAAACGCTCTACTTTTCAGGAAGGTTTAATGAGTGACTAGGAAAGCAGGCAGAGAGTGACTGAAAACAGCTCTCATCGTATTTCGCTAATTGAGCAGTGAGTTGAGATCAACCCAGGCTCATTCCGTGCAAAATTTTAAATAGCCTTCGGAGAGAGGAGACCGTCCATCCCATCTGCCCAGGCTGGGCTCAGCCATGATCTTATTGAATGACGGAGCAGGCTCGAGGGGCCGTATGGCCTACTCCTGCTCCTATTGCTTACGTTCTTATGTTCTTGACACTGTTATTAACTCACACCTCCAGCGATAGAGTCATAGAGTTATACAGCACAGAAAGAGGCCCTTCGGCCCATCGTGTCTGCACCGGCCATCAAGCCCTTTCTATTCTAATCCCATTTTCCAGCACTTGGTCTGTAGACTTGTGTGCTATGGCGTTTCAAGTGCTCATCTAAATGCTTCTTGAATGTTGTGAGGGTTCCTGCCTCTACCACCCTTTCAGGCAGTGAGTTCCAGATTCCAACCACCCTCTGGGTGAAAAAGTTTTTCCTCAAATCCTCTCTAAACCTCCTGCCCCTTACCTTGAAACAATGCCCCCTGGTTATTGACCCCTCTACTAAGGGGAAAAGTTCCTTTCTATCTACCCTATCTATGCCCCTCATAATTTTGTACACCTCAATCAGGTCCCCCCTCAGCCTTCTCTGCTCTAAGGAAAACAACCCCAGCCTGTCCAGTCTCTCTTCATAGCTGAAGCGCTCCAACCCAGGTAACATCCTGGTGAATCTCCTCTGCACCCTCTCCAATGCAATCACATCCTTCCTATAGTGTGGCAACCAGAACTGCACACAGTATTCCAGCTGTGGCCTAACTAACGTTTTGTACAGCTCCATCATAACCTCCCTCCTCTTATATTCCATGCCTCGGCTAATGAAGGCAAATATCCCGTATGCCTTTTTAACCACTATATCTACCTGTCCTGCTGCCTTCAAGGATCTATGTACATGCACACCAAGGTCCCTCTGATCCTCTGTCCTTCCTAGGGTCCTACCATTCATTGTGTATGCCCTTGCCTTGTTAGTCCTCCCAAAATGCATCACCTCACGCTTTTCAGGGTTAAATTCCATTTGCCATTGTTCTGCCCATCTGACCAACCTGTCTGTATCGTCCTGTAGCCTGAGGCTCCCCTCCTCGCTATTTACCACTCCACCAATTTTCGTGTCATCTGCGAACTTACTGATCATACCTCCTGCATTCATATCTGAATCATTTGCAGCACAAACATATTTCGAGCTAAAGGGTGAGGGGAAAAGTCTAACTAACTCTGTGAGATGTCCCCCCTCCTCCTCCAGCAAGATCTGGGCCTAGTGTGTCACTGTGACACTGTGTACCGGTGTCAGACTGAAAGTGAATGGGAAGGAAGGGCTTAAGGCAAAGGGAATATAAAGATACGTTGAAAGGTTGAGATGAGGCAGATGGAATGGGAGGAGGCTCGGGTGGAGTATGAACACCAGCACAGACCAGTTGGGCCGAATGGCCTGTCTCGGTGCTATATATTCTCTGTAATTCCAGCATGCAGCTGCGTTAGGCTGGGCTGCCTCATTCAGCTTGGATGGAACCTACTGAATTAAGGTGGCTGAATAGAATCCAGTCCGTGGTTAGTAATGAAAGGCTGTTATTCCAGGGCACTCGATCCATCCAGATCCAAAAGCAAACAAGCTTATGGACTGCGAAAAGAGATAAGTCGCAGCAGCAGGAAGTTTCTAATGAAAAGCAGAAAATGCTACGCAGCAGTTCAGCCAGTAGCTGAGAGAGAAAGACAGCTTTATGTTTCAGTCAAGATGCCTCATTGAAGCTGAAGTGACAGGCGTGGCTCAGGGGCAGCACTCTCGCCATTGTAGTCGGGAAAGCCGCGGGATCATAGTCCCACTCCAGAGACTTGAGCGCAAAATCTAGGCCTGACACTCCAGTGCAGTCGTCTTCTTCTTCTTAGGCAGTCTCTCGGAGCTGAGGATGACTCGGCTATAAGATATAAAGACACTGACATGAATCAGTCATTCATGAAAGAAAGACTTATGAAATAATACTCAGCAGCCTGCCGGTGGCGCTGTCCAGGGAGAGTATAAATACTCGGGCACGGGCCCAGCTTGCGCAGGACATTCTTAACAGGAACTAGTGAAGGACACAACTAGACCTCCATGTTGTAAAACAGTTGATTAAAGCTTTAAACGATAGCAAAATACTGCAGATGTTGGAAATCTGAAATAACAACAGAAAATGCTGGAAAAACTCAGCAAGTCAGGCAACATCCGTGGAAAGAAATTTGAGTTGACGTTTCGGGTTTGACCCTTCTTCAAAACTGGAGAGAAAAGGAACTAGATCGAAGGCAGGGCTTTGTTTAACGCTTAGACCAATTGCCTAGTAGTTTTCTTATGTCAGACATGCTGAAAGGTTGAGATGAGGTAGATGGAATGGGAGGAGGCTCGGGTGGAGTATGAACACCAGCATAGACTAGTTGGGCCGAATGGCCTGTTTCTGTGCTGTATATTCTCTGTAATTCCAGCATTCAACGGCGTTAAGCTGGGCTGCCTCATTCCGCTTGGATGAGCATCGTTCAGTGCTGTGGGAGTGCTGCATAAGAACATAAGAACATAAGAAGTAGGAGCAGGAGTAGGCCATACGGCCCCTCGGGCCTGCTCCGCCATTCAATAGGATCATGGCTGATCCGAACCTCGACTCACGTCCACTTCCCTGCCCGCTCCCCGTAACCCCTACTTCCCTTATCAGCTAGGAAACTGTCTATCTCCGTTTTAAATTATTTAATGTCGCAGCTTCCACAGCTCTCTGAGGTAGCAAATTCCATAGATTTACTACCCTCTGAGTGAAGACGTTTCTCCTCATCTCAGTTTTGAAAGGGCAGCCCCTTATTCTCAGATTATGCCCCCTAGTTCTAGTCTCACCCATCAGTGGAAACATCCTCACCGCATCCACCCGATCAAGCCCCCTCACAATCTTATGGCCTAGAAATTCGGTATAGCTGCGTTTGGGGAGCTACAGCCGGGCGCTTGCAAAACTTTGCGCCCAGCGCAACTTAGCGCCACCTTCGCCGATATTCAGTTGCATCGCCCCAAGAGTTTGCAGCAGCGCTAAAGCAGGCGATGCACGAGTATCATAAGGCGCTAAGCCGGCGATCCGGGGCGCTACCACCGAGGGCGGGCGCAGCGCAGGTGCGGCGAGTTATTGATTGAAGGCAGACAGTCAGGCGCCGGTCAGCACTTAAAGGGGGAGGGTGGAATTGTTTGGCTGCCACACCCTGCACACTGCAGCCCTGAGGGGAGGCCTGAGCAGTGCTAATTCAACTGCTCCACACCCAGGAGAATGGAGAAGCCAAGGGAGAGAGTGTAGCGCTTCGGCGAGGGTGACCTGAGGGTGCTGGTTGGCGCAGTTGAGCGCAGGCGCCATGTTCTGTTCCCTGAAGGTGACAGGAGGCCGCTGCCCTCCGAATATCGGGAAGCCTGGAGGGAGGTGGCAAGCAGGGTCGCCTCCAACAGCTTGGTTGCCAGGACACCCCTCCAATGCCGTAAAAAATTCAACGACCTCACTCGGGTTGTCAGGGTGAGTACCCTTTCCAGTACATAAGAACATAAGAACATAAGAAATAGGAGCAGGAGTAGGCCAATCAGCCCCTCGAGCCTGCTCCGCCATTCAATAAGATCATGGCTGATCTGATCCTAACCGTCAATCCACTATCACAGAACCATCTCCTGAATCTAACAGAATTAGACACACGAAATAGGAGCAGGATCAGGCTACACAGCCCCTGGGCCCGCTCCGCTACCCACAGGGCCATGACCGATCCGAACCTATGCTCATGTCCAAATTCCTGCCCGCTCCCCGTAACCCTTAATTCCCTTTACTTCTAGGAAACTGTCTATTTCTGTTTTCAATTTATGTAATGATGTAGCTTCTACAGCTTTTTGGGGCAGCATATTCCATGGACCTACCACCCTCTGAGTGAAGTAGTTCCTCCTCATCTCAGTTTTGAAAGAGCAGTCCCTTATTCTAAGACTATGCCCCCTAGTTCTAGTTTCACCCATCATCGGGAACATCTTCCCCGCATCCACCCGATCCAACCCCTTCACAATCTTATATGTTTCAATAAGATCGCCTCTCATTCTTCTGAACTCCAATGAGTAGAGTCCCAATCTACTCAACCTCTCCTCATATGTCCATCCCCTCATCCCCGGGATTAACCGAGTGAACCTTCTTTGTACTGACTCGAGAGCAAGTATGTCCTTTCTTAAGTATGGACACCAAAACTGTACGCAGTATTCCAGGTGCGGTCTCGCCAATACCTTGTACAACTGAAGCAATACCTCCCTATTTTTATATTCTATCCCCCTAGCAATGAAAGTCAACATTCCATTGGCCTTCTTAATCACTTGCTGCACCTGCATACTAACCTTTTGATCCCTTTGTACTTCAGTACTTTCCAGTTTCTTGCCATTAAGATAATAACTTGCTCTACGATTTTTCCTGCCAAAGTGCATAACCTCACACTTTCCAGTATTGTATTCCATCTGCCAAATCTCTGCCCACTTACTTAGCCTGTCGATGTCCCCTTGCAGGTTTTTTATGTCCTCCTCACTCACTACTTTCCCTCCCATCTTAGTATCATCTGCAAACTTTGATATGTTACACTCGGTCCCCTCCTCCAAATCGTTAATATAGATTGTAAAGAGTTGGGGACCCAGCACTGACCCCTGCGGAACACCACTAGTTACTGATTGCCAGTCTGAGAATGAACCATTTATCCCAACTCTCTGCCTTCTGTTAGATAGCCAATCCTCTATCCATGCCAGAATATTACCCCCCAATCCCGTGATTTTTTATCATAAGCAATAATCTTTTGTGTGGCACCTTGTCAAATGCCTTTTGGAAGTCTAAATACACTATGTCCACTGGTTGCCCTTTATCCACCCTATACGTTACTTCCTCAAAGAACTCCAGCAAATTTGTCAAACATGACTTCCCCTTCATAAAACCATGCTGACTTTGTCCTATTAAATTATGATTATCCAAATGTCCTGTTACTGTCTCCTTAATAATGGACTCCAAAATGTTACCTACCACAGATGTTAGGCTAACCGGTCTATAGTTTCCAGCCTTCTGTCTACTGCCCTTCTTAAATAAGGGTGTTACATTAGCAGTTTTCCAGTCTGCCGGGACCTTTGCCGAGTCCAGGGAGTTTTGGAAAATTATTACCAATGCATCCACAATCCCTACCGCCACTTCCCTCAAGACCCTAGGATGTAAGCCATCAGGTGCAGGTGATTTATCCGCCTTGAGTCCCATTATTTTACCGAGTACCACTTCCTTAGTGATTTTGATCGTGTTTAGCTCCTCCCCCCCTACAGCCCCCTGTTTGTCCAGTGTTGGGATATTTTTAGTGTCTTCTACTGTAAAGACTGATGTAAAATATTCATTCAGTGTTTTTTCCATCTCCATATTTCCCACCATTAATTTCCCGGTCTCATCCTCTAAGGGACCAACATTTACTTTAGCCACCCTTTTTCTTTTTATATAACTATAAAAACTCTTACTATCTGCTTTTATATTTTTTGCTAATTTACTTTCATAATCTATCTTCCCTTTCTTAATCAATCTTTTTGTTATTTTTTGCTGTCTTTTAAAGTTTTCTCAATCCTCTATCCTCCCACTAGATTTGGCTACTTTATATGCCCTTGTTTTTAGTCGAATACTATCCTTAATTTCTTTACTTAGCCACGGATGGCTGTCTTTTCTTTTACACCCTTTTCTTCTCAGCGGAATATATATTTTTTGGAAGTTGTAAAATAACTCCTTAAATGTACACCACTGATCATGTATCATCTTACCCTTTAATCTATTTTCCCAATCCACTCTACTCAATTCCGCTCTCATACCTTCATAGTCTCCTTTATTCAAGCTTAGCACGCTTGTTTGAGATCCAACCTTCTCACCCTCTAATTGAATATGGAATTCAACCATGTTATGGTCACTCATTCCAAGGGGATCCTTTACTAGGACATTTTTAATTACTCCTGTCTCGTTACACAGGACCAGATCTAAGGTCCTCCTCATCCCTGCATGTGCTCCTCAGTTGATGGCCAAAGGGACGTGAAAGCCCTACTGCCCAGCCCTCATCCAGCAGCTATGGGACTGTCATGAAAAGCACTTGCATATTCAGGAGTTTATACACTGTCAGGGCTATTCCACCATGGGAGGCTGTGCAGGCAAGATGAGGGCTTCACACTGTCAGGGCTATTCCACCATGGGAGGCTGTGCAGGCAAGATCAGGGCTTCACACTGTCAGGGCTATTCCACCATGGGAGGCTGTGCAGGCAAGATCAGGGCTTCACACTGTCAGGGCTATTCCACCATGGGAGGCTGTGCAGGCAAGATCAGGGCTTCACACTGTCAGGGCTATTCCACCATGGGAGGCTGTGCAGGCAAGATCAGGGCTTCACACTGTCAGGGCTATTCCACCATGGGAGGCTGTGCAGGCAAGATCAGGGCTTCACACTGTACTTAGAGGCCGTCCTCTCTCTTGCAGGGCAAGCTGGCGCACAACCGGAGACAGCAGCGCCAGACCGGGGGAGGCCGTCCTGACATTAAGCAGCTCAGCGACCTAGAGCTGCGAGTGGAGCAGATCATGGCAGGCCGGCTGATTGGCCCCGTCGCAACTGGAGATGCCGACCCTGTTCTGGGCACCAATGGTAAGGTCCTCACCTTTTTGACCTCTCTCTTTCCACCTGCACCTCACGCCAGCATCCTTTGCCACTATCGAAGCAATGCAGTGCATAGCAGCACTCATGCCTCCCTCGCTGCCGACATGTCCTCACTCTAAAGCAACTCTTGCGTCTCCCTGCTTTCAGATGGTGACTCGCCAGGTGAGGAGGCAGCCCCTCAAGCTGGCACTGTGTCGGACTCAGACCTAGAGGAGGAGGAAGAGGAAGCCGCCCCATCAGGGACACCCTTGGCCGAGGCAGCCCATGGCCATGCTGGGGATACGTCTTCCCTGGAGGGGAGCAGGGGCGGGGGGGAAGTGTTGGAGGAGAGTGATGCTTCGGGGACCAGCGGGCTGCAGCAACGCGGGAGGGGTGGGGAAGCTTGGCTGCCTTCTCCCCGGAGGGAGAGTGTGGCCTCCAGTCCTGCTACAGTGAGTGCAGAGGAGGTGCGGCTCCTTGCGGAAATGGGTGTCCAGGCTGAGCGCAGGCACATTGAGCTCATGGCTGCAGTGGCAATGATGCCTGACTCCATAGAGTCACTGGCAAGGAGTGTGCAGGAATTCGGGGCAGCACAGGCCAGGAGTCTGCAGGACTTCGCGGCAGCACAGGCGGCCTCCAGCCAAGTGTTCAGTCGTGCCGTGCATTCACTGGCTGGTGTCATCCAGACACAGACCAGGGCCACACGGGCACTAACTGCTGCCACACTCGCTGGCTCGGCCAGGCATTGCCGGGGCACTCGCCGTGCCACAGCAGCCCAGCAGTTTGTGCTTCAGCAGATTGCTGCGCATGCTGCAGTGCTGGCCCGTGCGAGTGCCAGTGTCTCGGCCGACCAGGGAGTGCCTGTGCTCTGTCAGGTTGGCAGCATTCCTGCAGCCAACACTGTCACTCCTCCACTGCAGCTGCCACCACCCGTAGGACAGACTGCTGCCGCCCAAGCAGAGTTGGAGCAGTCAGCAGCCGGGCCCTCCAGGCCCAGAGCTGGTCCAGGCCGACCCCCAAGGGCATCTGCTGTCTCACCAACTAATCCTCAGCAGCCTTCCCCCAGCCTTGCTGCAGCCACTGGGGTCCCATTGAGGAGGAACTGCAGGGCGGGTAGGGGCCATGGCCGGAAGCGAGACGGATCATCCTCGCAGGTGAAAAAGTAGAAGGTCTGGCCAATTTTGTTGTTTTTTATAAACAGGCTGAGACTGTTTTATTTCTTTTTTATATGAAGGCCAAGATTGGTGTGTTTGTTTTTTATATGAAGGCTGAGACTGGTGTGTTTTTGTTTGGGGGGTTTCTCTGAATTAGTTTGTCATGCGGGAAGGGCACAGAGTTATAAGGGTAAAAAAATTTCTTTAATCGCACTGTCCATGTTTGCTTTTGGAAGTATTGGTTGCCTTGATCGGCTGAGGGCTTGCGGAGCGGCTACATTCATCTTCCTTCATTGGCACAAGCCATTCCCTGAGAGGGGGCCTAGAACCGAGTTGCAATAAGCCGCAGACGGACGGCCCTTGCACTTTCTGCCTCCCTCCCATCCTGGTCCTCCTCCTCCTCCTCCTCCTCCTCCTCCTCCTCTGGTGGTCCTCCAATGTCTGCTGGCAGTGGCTGAGTCCTGAGGATAGCCAGGTTGTGCAGCATGCAGCACACGACAGCAAAATGGGAGACTCACTCAGGCGAGTACTGCAGGGCTCCCCCGGAACGATCCAGACAGTGGAACCATTGCTTGAGCAAGCCGATTGTGTGCTCAATGATGGTCCTGGTTGCTTGATGACTGTCATTGTATCGCTGTTCTGCAGGGGTGCTGGGCGCACGGAGCAGGGTCATCAGCCAGGTGCACAAAGGATAGCCTTTGTCCCTGAGAAGCCATCCTCGTGGGTGAGGCTGGGCCTGGAAAAGGTCTGCCACAGAAATCTGGCGCAGGATGAAGGCATCGTGGCTGCTGCCTGGAAAGCGGGCATTGACAGCTAGTATGAGCTGCCTGTGGTCACACACCAACTGCACGTTGAGTGAATGGTAGCCCTTCTGGTTGCGGTAATCCTCGGCATTCTCCAGAGGTGCCCGCAAAGCCACATGCATGCAGTCAATGGCGCCCTGCACCATGGGGAAGCCCGCTAATGCTGCAAATCCCATTGCACGCTCTTGCTGCTTGTCGAGGGTCATGGGGAAGGAGATGAACTGACGTCTCCTTCTGAAAAGGGCATTGGTCATCTGGTGGATGCAGCAATGTACCGTGAACTGGGAGATGTTGGAAATGTCCCCAGTAGCGGATTGGAAGGAGCCAGTGGCATAGAAGTTGAGAGCTACCGTCACCTTCACTGCCACCGACAGAGATGTCCTGCTCCTCAGCTGTGGCTGCAGATTTCTGTGAAGCAGGTGGCAGATCTCTGTGACCAACTCCCTTCTGAATCGCAGCCTCCGAACACACTGCTCCTCAGACATGTTCAGATATGAGAACTGCTGGCGGTATACCCTGGGTGGGTAAGGCCTCCTGTGCCGACGCCTGTTGGCCCTTCTCCGTCTGGCCATGACTGGCAGTCTTCACGGCGTCTCTGAGCCCTCTGAATGCAATGCAGTAAGCCAACGTTTGCACCCATTGCAGCCCCCATTAGATGTATCGAATTAATGCTATGGCACTGAAAGTTAATTACAAGTGCAAAGCTCTGGCCTGAAGGCAGAAGTACCTGAGCGATTGTTGATTCAAACCAGAAAGCTCTCTCCCTTTGTCTCTCTCCAAATATCAGTGTCTCACAAAGAAGGAGTGCAGCAAAATGGCTGACATTTATACTGCAGGAGGAGTCCCCTTTAATTAGTGCCCCCCGCGCCCTGCAGCGACTGGGAACTGTTCCCCTTTACCAGTCGCTGGGGGCGCCAGACGCACAATAGGTCAGCGCCACTGAATTTCCAGTTCGGGGCGTACAAAGGGCGTTGCACCATGAAATTATGTCAGGATCTGCACGCGCTCAGCTGAGCGCGCGCGAAAGTTTTGCGCCGCCGCAAAATCGTTACTGAATTTCGCGAGAGGCGCAGATCGCGCCGCGCCCGGTCGCAAGCCGCTTAGCGCCCCACTTCTCGCCCTCTTAAGGCGCTAGCGGCTGGCGCAACCAACTGAATTTCTAGGCCTATATGTTTCGATAAGATCGCCTCTCATTCTTCTGAATTCCAATGAGTAGAGGCCCAACCTACTCAACCTTTCCTCATAAGTCAACCCCCTCATCTCCGGAATCAAACGAGTGAACCTTCTCTGAACTGCCTCGAGAGCAAGTATATCTTTTCTTAAATATGGAAACCAAAACTGTACGCAGTATTCCAGATGTGGCCTCACCAGTACCCTGTATAACTGAAGCAAGACTTCCCTGCTTTTATACTCCATCCCCCTTGCAATAAAAGCCAAGATTCCATTGGCCTTCCTGATCACCTGCTGTACCTGCATACTAACCTTCTGTGTTTCATGCACCAGGACCCCCAGATCCCTTTGTACTGTAGCACTTTGCAGTTTCTCTCCATTTAGATAATAACTTGCTCTTTGATTTTTTCTGCCAAAGTGCATAACCTCACACTTTCCAACATTATATTCCATCTGCCAAATTTCTGCCCACTCACTTAGCTTGTCTATGTCCTTTTGCAGGTTTTTTATGTCCTCCTCACTCACTGCTTTCCCTCCCATCTTTGTATCGTCGGCAAACTTGGATACGTTGCACTTGGTCCCTTCCTCCAATTCGTTAATATAGATTGTAAAGAGTTGGGGTCCCAGCACTGACCCCTGCGGAACACCACTAGTCACTGATTGCCAGCCCGAGAACGAACCATTTATCCCAACTCTCTGTTTTCTGTTAGATAGCCAATCTTCCAACCATGCCAGTATATTACCCCCAATCCCGTGATTTTTTTATCTTGTGCAGTAATCTTTTGTCTGCACTGTCGGAGGTGTCGTCTTTTGGACAGGTCAGTTGGATGTAAAAGATCCCGCGGCACTATTTCAAAAAAGAGCAGGACGGTTATCCTCGGTGTCCTCGAGACAATATTTATCCCTCAACCGACACGTAACACAGATCACCTGGTCATTATTTCACTGCTGTTTGTGGGAGCTTGCTGTGCGCCATTTGGCTGCCACGTTTCCTACATTACAACAGTGACTACACTTCAAAAAAGTACTTAATTGACTGCAAAGCGCTTTGGGATGTCCAGCGGTTGCGAAAGGCACTATAGAAATGCAAGTCTTTATTTTTTTATGGAGAAAAGAAGCAAACGGTTGAATGTTGTGTCATATTCTTTAATTCATCTCGGATTGCTCCCAGCACCAGTGACAGACCTGTTACTGCAAGTACTTGATTCATGTGTTAAATAAGTCAAAGACTATTCTCTGTAGCCATAACCCAATTTGATTAGACAAAGTCAATAACTCTATTGCTCAATACTTTTGACAGTTCAGTTCGGTCACAGTGTCCAAAATTACACTCTAATGAAATCTCTGATGCAACACTGAACTCTATTGGCTGCAACAGGGCCCAGGGCAATCATTGTCTCTTCTGTTTCCTCCAGTTATTATTAAATCTTTGCCTGCTTCTCTTTCCTAGTTGTTTCCCTCCTCCTCTCAGATGTCCCTACGCTGTGCACCGGTCTCAAGCCACAGAAGGGTGGGCAGCACAGGCATTGGCGCCCAGGCCCAGACCCCAGTCCCAGGCTTGGCCCCAGCCCTAGAGCGCAGCCCCAGGCTTGGGCCCAGCCCTAGGCCCCAGTCCCAGAGCCCCAGGCTTGGCCCCAGCCCTAGGCCCCAGTCCCAGAGCCCTAGGCTTGGCCCCAGCCCTAGGCCCCAGTCCCAGAGCCCCAGGCTTGACCCCAGCCCTAGGCCCCAGCCCTAGGCCCCAGTCCCAGAGCCCCAGGCTTGGCCCCAGCCCTAGGCCCCAGTCCCAGAGCCCAGCCCCAGGCTCGGCCCCAGCCCTAGGCCCCAGTCCCAGAGCCCAGCCCCAGGCTCGGCCCCAGGCTTGGCCCCAGCCCCAGAGCCCAGCCCCAGGCTTGGGCCCAGCCCTAGGCCCCAGCCCCAGGCTCAGCCCCAGAGTCCAGCCCCAGAGTCCAGCCCCAGGCTCGGCCCCAGCCCTAGGCCCAAAACCCGTTCTCACTTCAGGCCACACTGGTGCTTTCCAGCAACAGTCACTGATTACAATCAGGAGCACCAACCCTGGCTGATCCTATTCGGCTCCCTCAGCCCAGGAGCACTGAGGCTAACTGTGATGCCCCCTTCATCGTCGCTGGGTCAAAATCCTGGAACTCCCTCCCTAACAGCACAGTGGGAGCACCTTCACCACACGGACTGCAGCGGTTCAAGAAGGAGGCTCACCACCACCTTCTCAAGGGGCAATTAGGGATGGGCAATAAATGCCGGCCTTGCCAGCGACGCCCACATCCCATAAAAACGAATACATTTTTTTCCAAACTGCAAACTTCGCTAAGACAACAACAACAACAACGTGTATTTATATAGCGCCTTTAACGTAGTAAAACGTCCCACGGCGCTGCACAGGAGTATTTTAAGACAAAAAATTTGACACCGAGCCACATAAGGATAAATTAGGGCAGGTGACAGAGATAGGTTTTAAGGAGCGTCTTAAAGGAGGAAAGAGAGGTAGCGAGGCGGAGAGACCAGAAATTGAACCAAGGACCTTCTGGTTTGTGTTGTTTAGTGAGGCACCAAACAGCACCGTGCCATTAGCGAGGCCTGATGCATGGCTTTGAAAGACTTACATTTATATCGCACCTTTCACGACCTCAAGACGTCCCAAAATTCCCTTTCCAGCCAATGAAGTAGATTTCAAGTGTAGTCACTGTTGTAACGTGGGAAACACGGCAGCCAATTTGCGCACAGCAAGCTCCCACAAATCACCAGATAATCAGTTTTATTGATGTTGGTTGAGGGATAAATATTGGAGCCAGGGATGACTGTGGTCAAGAGTGATGGTTAAACACGCGGCATCAGTGTGACACTGACTATCTTAGCTGAAACGCTAACCCGTATAAATAGAGCCACCGGCCTGCTTATGGAAGCTGCGATTCCAATGAGCACAATTAAAGAGTGTTGGGAGCAAGCCCGACTTGTGACGTGGTCATTCATCTCATCGATGGCGGTGGAAGTTTCCCAGCACGGAATGGCTGCTACCTTTACCTCCCTAATATCAATCGCTGTGCATTAACAGTAATTAACTGTGTGGAACGCTTTGAGGTGATTTGGCGTGATAAGATGCGATAGAAATTATCTACTGTCTTGACATTCTTGCTAATAAACACTAAGGATACCATTCGGACAACTATTCATTTTTTTTATAACGCGGTGGGGTGGGGTGAGTTCGGAAACATTCCATTTTCTCAGGCAGACAGTGGGACGGGGAGGGAGAATTATCATTCTACACCTTCCCGCAAACACAAGATGATAGGTAGCTGCCCTGCTAAGACAGCAAGGATAGATTATCGTCCCTCGGCCCAAGAATTCAACCATTTCCAAAGTGATTCCAGGGTTTTTGCCTCCACTATTCTACCTGATGGTTGAGGAGTGGCCTGAATGAATGTCCACCTTTAGAACATAAGAACATAAGAAATAGGAGCAGGAGTAGGTCATTCAGCCCCTCGAGCCTGGCTGAGCTTCGACCTCAACTCTACTTTCCCGCCCGCTCCCCATCACCCTCGATTCCCCTGTTTTTCAAAAATCTGTCTATCTCCGCCTTGAATCGATTCAATGACTCCGCCTCCACAGCTCTCTGGGGAAGAGAATTCCAAAGATTCAAGACCCCCTGAGAGAAGAAATTCCTCCTCATCTCCGATTTAAATGGGTGACCCCTTATTCTGAGACTATGCCCCCTAGCTCTAGATTCCCCCACGAGGGGAAACATCCTCTCTGCATCTACCCTCTCAATCCCCCTCACAATCTTATATGTTTCAATAAGATCCCCTCTCATTCTTCTAAACTCCAATGAGTATAGGCCCAACCTGCTCAACCTTTCCTCATAAGACAACCCCTTCATCTCCGGAATCAACCTCGTGAACCTTCTCTGAGCTGCCTCCAACACAAGTATATCCTTCCTTAAATAAGGAGACCAAAACTGTACGCAGTACTCCAGGCGTAGTCTTACCAACGTCCTGTACAATTGTAGCGAGACTTCCCTATTTCTATACTCCATCCCCAAGACACCGAGGATAACTCCCCTGCTCTTCTTTGAAATAGTGGCCACGGGACCTTTCACGTCCACCTGAGAGAGCAGACGGAGCCTCGGTTTAACGTCTCATCCGAAAGACGGTATCTCCGACAGTGCAGCGCTCCCTCAGCACGGCACTGGCAGTGTCAGCCTAGATTATGGGCTTGGGTCTCTGGAGTGGGACTTGAGGGCCAGGGTCACCAAAACACCCCAAATTAATCATTGCATCCGTGTAAACGTTGATTCAGCTTCCTCAGACAGCCACAGTAACTCTAAGAGTCGCTTCCCCTCATCGATTTGTCTGAACTCATTGGCTGCTTAAGGAAATACTTTCATAAAAGTACATAAAAATACAAAGGATCTCCCCACTCCACACCGCCCCCCCCCCAACCCACCCAATGGGTCAATTGTTGAGTTCACTGCCCTGTGATAGAACTGAGCCCAACAGGCCAGGAGGACACCAGGCCCGATTCCCTGATCTGTGCTGAATTAGCACCTCTGAGCCAAGGTGGCAACTGGCCTCAGCACCTATAAACAAGGGAGGTGACAATTCCCACTCCCCTGCATGCGGATGGACATCGGATGGGAATAGAATTGGACTCCAGTCTGGAGGAACAGTCAATGGGTGCAGAGGAGGTTTACCAGAATGGTACCAGGGAACAAGGGTCTTCAGTTACGTGGAGAGACGAGAGAAGCTGGGATTGTTCTCCTTAGAGCAGAGAAGGTTAAGGGGAGGTTTAATAGAGGCGCTCAATGTTATGAGGGGTTTTGATAGAGTAGATAGGGAGAAACTGTTTCCAGTGGCAGGAGGGTCGGTAACCAGAGGACACAGATTTAAGATAATTGGCAAAAGAATCAGGGGGCAGATGAGGAGAATTCTTTTTACGCAGCAGTTGTTATGATCTGGAATGCACGGCTTGAAAGGGTGGTGGAGGCAGATTTGATCGTAACTTTCAAAAGGGAATTGGATAAATACTTGAAAAGGAAAACCGTGCAGGGCTACGGGGAAAGAGCAGGGGGAGTGGGACTAATTGGATCGCTCTTTCAAAGAGCCGGCACAGGCACGATGGACCGAATGGCCTCCTGCTGTGCCATAAGACTCTATGATTTGAGGTTAACAGCCAGCAAATGTGGAGTTGTGCACAGCAAGAGTCAACACCTTCAGTTCAGGGGAGACAATGGGAGGCCCAAAGCTAAAAGGATGTTATTAAAGTTAATTAAAACTCTTTGTAAGTAACTTTCGATAAGAGCCATTGATTATACTTGCTCCTAATTGTGATCTTTAGATCCTTTAACTTTTAGATTCACAAAATTATTCAACCCAATCTCTTCATGAGGCAAAGCTCTCCCTCTTCAGGGCTGTCGTGGTATAGGAATTAGTCACCTTTCTGTAGGAAAGTTCACAATAATACGCCAGTATATTCCACTACACTAAAAACCCTTCATTTGCAACAACAACAACTTGCATTTATATAGCGTCTTTAACACAGTAAAGTATTCCATGGCGCTTCACAGGAGTGTTATCAAACCAAGTTTGACACCGAGCCACAAGATATTAGCACAGGCGACCAAAAGCTTGGTCAAAGAGGTAGGCAGAGAGGTTTAGGGAGGGGATTTCAGAGATTCTGTACTTCCAAATGTCAGGGGGAATGAGATCGGGTGTCGGGAGTGGGGGAGGTCAGGGGTCGGGAGTGGGGGAGGTCAGGGGTTGGGAGTGTGGGAGTCTGGGGGTTGGGAGTGTGGGAGGTCGGGCGGGTCGGGAGTTATGGGGTCGGGAGTGTGGGAGGTCGGGGGGGTCGGGAGTGTGGGAGGTCGGGGTTGGGAGTGTGGGAGGTCAGGGGTCAGGAGTGTGGGAGTTCAGGGGGATCGGGAGTGTGGGAGTCTGGGGTCGGGAGTGTGGGAGTCTGGGGTCGGGAGTGTGGGAGGTCAGGGTTGGGAGTGTGGGAGGTCAGGGGTCAGGAGTGTGGGAGGTCGGGGGTCAGGAGTGTGGGACGTCAGGGGTCGGGAGTGTGGGAGGTCAGGGGTCGGGAGTGTGGGAGTCTGGGGTCGGGAGTGTGGGAGGTCAGGGGTCGAGAGTGTAGGAGGTCGGGGTTGGAAGTGTGGGAGGTCAGGGGTCAGGAGTGTGGGAGGTTCAGGGATCGGGATTGTGGTAGGTCAGGCGAATCGAGAGTGTGGGAGGTCGGGAGTGTGAGAGGTCAGGGGTTGGGAGTGTGGTAGGTCAGGGGTCGTGAGTGTGGGTGGTCAGGAGTGTGGGAGGTTGGGGATTGGGGGTCGGGAGTGTGGGAGGTCGGGGGTTGGGAGTGTGGGAGGTCAGGGGTCGGGAGTGTGGGAGGTCAGGGGTCGGGAGTGTGGGAGGTCAGAGGTTGGGGCCGGCTTCCCGCCCGCCATATTGGGGCCTTAGTAGTCCGAGTCGCGCCCGAAAAATGGCTGGTGCGTGGACCAAATTCTAGACCACTCCCTCCTGGCTGGCAAGATTTGGATGCGGGCGGTGATGTGCTTCATTCTCGCTTTGTTCCTTGCTAGCCTGCAGCATATGCCTCTTAGTGACTGAAACGGGGTTGGAGGGAGATTGATTCTGTTCATTATCTGTAGCTAAAAGATAAGCCAGCTCTCTCTCTACCTGTTTATCAAAACCGCAGAGGAAACCGTCCCCCTCGAGGGGCCACTGGGAGCGATGATGAAACTCTCCTCGCCTACAAACCAAATGAGGAAGGGACCATAAAGAAAGAAATTAGCAGTGTGAAAGCAAATTGAAAGACATTGTGTAGGAGATGAGAGGGGATCGGGGAATTGTGTAGAAGGAATAGCAGCCATCAATTACGATGCAACGAACATGGCCAGAATTTAAACTGAATGGTGGTCTTCAGCACACACATTCTATTTTTCTATTATTCCACTTCCATTGGGATTGAATATCTGACTAATTACCGTTAAAGTAGCCATCTGTTGTGTGTACCTGCATCGCCCAAGTGCCGTGCGTTTTGTTGACTTCGATGGCAACTGTGAGCCAGCATCTGGTAATAACCGAGAAAGGAGAAGGCTGAGGGGGTGACCTGATTGGAGGTCTTCAAAATTATGAAGGGGCAGACCAAGGTTCCCTGCAGGCTGCGCTGTGTTCTGCACGGCCTGTTCCTTTCAATGCGCGGTCCCTTTAAGTTTCCAGTGTAAAAGCCAGTGAGCGGCCGGGGCGGAACTTTGCGGAGTACTGCGCGGCTGCGCAGCTTAGGGGGAACACTGGGGCCGCCGTAGAGAAGATGTTTCCACTTAATGTGGAGACCAAAACTAGGGGGCCATCAATATAAGATATAAGTCACTAATAAATCCGATAAGCAATTCAGGAGAAACTCTTTTGCCCAGCGAGTGGTTAGAATGTGGAACTCGCTGCCGCAGGGAGTGGTTGAGGCGACTAGCACAGATACATTTAAGGAAATAAGATAAGCACGTGAGGGATAAAGGAAGAGAAGGATACGCGGATAGGCTGAGATGAGGTTGGGTGGGAGGAGGCCCGTGTGGAGCATAAACACCGGCATCGCCCAGTTTCTGTGCTGTACATCCTATGTAATTCAGAATCAAACTACTTCTTCTCCCCCTGTGTCTGATGACCTAGGGTACAGTAGTGTGTAGTGGTTATGTTACTGGACAAGTAATTCATGGGCCTTAGTAGACTAATAATCCAGCTCTAAGAACGTGAGTTCAAAACCCATCATGGCATTTACAGAAATGTTTTTAAATGACTGGAAGTAAAAAGCTGGTAGCGATAAAAGTCAGATTGTTGTAAAAACTCAACTGGTTCACTAATGTCCTTTAGGGAAGGAAACTTGGCATCCTTGCCTGGCCTATAGGGTACCAATCCCACACCAACATGGTAGACTCTTAACTGCCCTCTGACGAGGCCTAGCCAGGCCACTAAGTTGTATCCATCTGCTACAAAGGCCCACCACCACCTTCTCGGGGCAACTAGGGATGGGCCATGTCATGAATCTTATCATTCATGAAGAAATGACTCATGAAATAACACTGGGCGGCCAGCTGGTGGCGCCGTCCAAGGAGTATACAGGAAACTCTCGATTTACCGGAAATCTCTGTTAACCGGCAAAATTCAGGAGTAGGTTCAGGTAGGTTTTACTTCATATTAGTGGCAGTTCCTGGATCTGTGGCTGTGTAACTGGGGTTTGTGCGCTTGTTGCTAAGCAACAGGGACGCTTGGTCTGTGGCCGGAGTTCCTGCACATGTTGCTAAGCAACAGGGAAGCCTGGATTTGTTGCTGTGTACGGAGCTCTCGTACCTTTTAAACTATACCTCTCTGTAATCCGGACTTTTTGATAAACCGGCACCACGCCGGTCCCGTCGGTGCAGGATAAAAAAAAGTTTCCTGTAAATACTCGGGCGTGGGCCCAGCTTGTGCAGGATGTTTCTGTAACCAGGAACTAGTGATGTAACTAGAATCTCATGGTTGTGAAACAGTTGATTAAAGCCTTGTTTTATACTCAAACCAAGCGCTTAGTAATCTTTTTACATCAGGCCATAATTGCCAGCATCACCCACATCCTGAAAATGGATTTAAAAAATCAACTGCAACAACCAAGAGCGGGTAGAACGTGACACATTTCTTTAAAGAGTAGTGGATTTCCCAGGGCATTGCCCACGGCAAGTCAGGATAGTGCGAAGTCCGAAAACTACCCGAATCCAAATTAAATGGATGGTCCCGTCACTCTACATATATCTGTCAATGTGAGCCGTAGCCCAGTGGGTAGCACACTTGCCTCTGAGTCAGAAGGCTGTGGGTTCACAGTCCCACTCCAGAGATTTGAGCACAAAAATTTAGGCTGACACTCCCAGTGTCTGAGGGAGTGCGGCACTGTTGGAGGTCTTTTGGATGAGATGTTAAACCGAGGCCCCGTCTGCCTTCTCAGGTGAACGTAAAAGATTCCGTGGCACTATTTGAAGAAGAGCAGGGCAGTTTCCCTGGTGTCCTGACTGACATGAATCAGTCATTCATGAAAGAAAGACTTCTGAAATAATACTGAGCAGCCTGCGGGTGGCGCTGTCCAGGGAGAGTATAAATACTCGGGCACGGGCCCAGCTTGCGCAGGACATTCTTAACAGGAACTAGTGAAGGACACAACTAGACCTCCATGTTGTAAAACAGTTGATTAAAGCTTTGTTTAACGCTTAGACCAAGTGCCTAGTAGTTTTCTTACATCACTGACCAATGTTTATCCTTCCACTTTTAAAATTGAATCTTAAACCAGCGTAAAAGATCATGGAAAACACGAGTGTAAGTAGTTTCGGGCGTAACTCACTTACGTTTAAAATTCCCCCACCTTCTGCGCTGGCTTGACCGATTCCGCCCGGATTGGGCTGATATTACTTGGGCAAACAAAAGAGTAAACTCTACCCCTATATAGAAAACAGAGCAGGGGTGGCATAGCCTTGGAGTTGGAGTTGGAGCTGGGCCATTCAAGGGTGATGTCGGGAAGCACTTCTTCACACACGGCGGCGAGGTGGCGCAGATCTGGAAATCTCTCTGCTAGGGGCTGTGGATGCTGCGACACAGTGGGAGCTTTCAAGTCTGAGATAGATAGATTTTTGTTGGATAAGGGTATAAAGGCATATGATTAGATGAAGAGGGGTGGGAGGAGGCTTGTGTGGAGCATAAACACCAGCATGGACCAGTTGAGACAAATGGCCTGTACCTGTGCTGTAAGTTCTATGTAAGTATTCTATTATAATTACTGAAGACATGCTGGCAACGGCAGAAGAAAATTATATGCTTACCAACGATGTATCGTGTCATCCTTCAGAATAAGGGGTCGGCCAGTTAGGACTGAGATGAGGAGAAATTTCTTCACTCAGAGGGTGGTGAATCTTTGGAATTCTCTACCCCAGAGGGCTGTGGAGGCTCAGTCGTTGAGTATATTCAAGACAGAGATCGATAGAATTTTGGATACGAAGGGGAATCAAGGGATATGGGGACTGTGTAGGAAAGTGGGGTTGAAGTAGAAGAACAGCCAAGATCTCATTGAATGGCGAAGCAGGCTCGAAGGGCCGAATGGCCTACTCCTGCTCCTATTTCGTATGTGCTCGCGTCCTGAAATAAATTAGATCTTAAAATTAATTTTGAACATTCATCCTTAATTCCAGGGTGAGAAAAAAAACATCGATAGATCTTTTAAGGTAACTGTGAGGGTAGCTAATCCTGAATAGCGTATGTGTCTAGAAAACTGAATTCTATTCAAGCAGAAACCATACCGTGCCTTCAAACTTTCCACCATCTACAAGGCACAAGTCAGGAGTGTGATGGAATACTCTCCACTTGCCTGGATGAGTGCAGCTGCAACAACACTCAAGAAGCTCGACACCATCCAGGACAAATCAGCCCATTTGATTGGCACCCCATCCACCAGCTTAAACATTCACTCCCTCCACCAGCGGCGCACCGTGGCTGCAGTGTGTGTACCATCTACAAGATGCACTGCAGCAACTCGGCAAAGCTTCTTCGGCAGCACCTCCCAAACCCACAACCTCTTCCGCCTAGAAGGACAAGGGCAGCAGGCGCATGGGAACACCACCACCTCCAAGTTCCCCTCCAAGTCACACACCATCCTGACTGAGAAGTATATCGCCGATCCTTCATCGTCGCTGGGTCAAAATCCTGGAACTCCCTCCCTAACAGCACTGTGGGAGTACCTTCGCCACACGGACTGCAGCGGTTCAAGAAGGTGGCTCACCACCACCTTCTCAAGGGCAATTAGGGATGGGCAATAAATGCTGGCCTTGCCAGAGACGCCCATATCCCATAAGTGAATTAAAAAAAACAAGTTACGTTCAACTTTGGAGATTACTCATTGCACTTTCATTGTGTATAGTTGGCCTCATTAATCACTGTGCTGCAGTCTGTTGCTCAGTAAGTGTGATTCATTTTTTTCTTAATGACCCCATTGATCATTTTTTTTATTATTACTCCTGCCAAATCGTTCCCCCTTTCTACTGCTCAGCTCCGCCAGGATCTGACATTTTCTCTTGGCGCCAGTCATTGAGACTATGTACGGTTTCAGCTCATTGGGTGGCAAGAGCATTGCGGTGGTTATTACCGAACATCTCTGGCAGTCTCTCCTTTTTTAGGGCCCAGTTTTTTCCACTCCTCTCCTGAAGGCGGGGGAGCGATGATTCTAGGAGACTTGCCGGTCACTCGAATGCCTCCACCCAATGGCCGTTCTTCAAATGCAAGTCCAGATTGCGATCCCATGCATGAGGAAGAGGAGGAGGCCAGGAATAGATCCTTGGGGGACTCCAGAGGTAACAACAGCAACTTGCATTTATATACCACCATAAATGGAGGTATAGTAGTATCTTCTTCTCTTCTTCTTAGGCAGTCCCTCGGAACCGAGGATGACTTGCTTCCACATTAAAATGAGTTCTCAGGTGACTGATGAGTCCAATGCGGGACCTGGAGTCTCTGTCACAGGTGGGGCAGACAGTGGTTGAAGGGGCGGGTGGGTGGGGTGCTTGGGTTGACATGCGCTCCTTGCGCTGTCTGCGCTTGGCTTCCGCTTGCTCCCGCCGAAGAGACTTGAGGTGTTCGGCGCCTTCCCGGATGCTTCTCCTCCACTTTGTGTGGTCTTGGGCCAGGGATTCCCAGGTGTCGGTGTGGATGTTGCACTTTTTCAAGGAGGCTTTGAGGGTGTCCTTGAAGCATTTCCTCTGCCCACCTGGGGCTCTCTTGCCGTGCCGGAGCTCCGAGTAGAGCGCTTGTTTTGAGAGTCTCGTATCGGGCATGCGGACGATGTGACCCGTCCATCGGAGCTGACCGAGCGTGGTCAAAGCTTTGATGCTGGGGATGTTGGTCTGAGCAAGAACACTGACATTGGTGCGCCTATCCTGCCAATGGATTTGCAGGATCTTGCGGAGGCAGCATTGGTGGTACCTCTCCAGTGCTTTGAGGTGCCTGCTGTACATGGTCCATGTCTCTGAAGCATACAGGAGGGCGGGTATCACTACTGCTCTGTAGACCATGAGCTTGGTGCTGGGTTTGAGGTCGTGGTCTTCAAACACTCTCTTCCTCAGGCAACCGAAGGCTGCACTGGCACACTGAAGGCGGTGTTGGACTTCGTCATCGACATCTGCCCTTGTTGACAGTAGGCTGCCGAGGTATGAAAAGTGGTCCACGTTGTCCAAGGCCTCGTCGTGGATTTTGATCATCGGGGAGCAGTACTGTGTGACGGGGGCAGGTTGGTAGAGGACCTTTGTCTTACAGATGTTTAGTGTAAGGCCCATGCTCTCGTACGCTTCGATGAAGGTGTTGACGATGGTTTGGAGTTCGACCTCAGAGTGTGCGCAGACGCAAGCATCGTCTGCATACTGTAATTCGATGACAGAGGATGGGACGACCTTGGATCTGGACTGGAGGCGACGGAGGTTGAATAGTTTCCCGTTTGTTCTGTAGATTAGCTCCACTCTAGCGGGGAACTTACTGAGGGTGAGATGGAGCATTGCAGCCAGGAAGTGTATTGATTTCTTTGTGGGTTCAATGACGACTCATTTATGAAAGAGAATGGCCTAGAAATTGGGTTTTGGCTTAGCCAGGGCTTTAGCGCCGGAAGTTAGTGCCGGCGCTAAGTCCCCTGCGCGCGCCAAAAATTCAGTGGCGCCGCGCCCAAACGGCTGCCGGCGCTACTGAAGGGTCTTTGCGGCGGTACATCGGCGCTAACTGCCGTTTCGCGCCGCAATTCCGGCGCTGCGGCACCCGATGCGGTGCGGCAGGCTGGGGATGTGCAGGCCTCCTCCTCCCGTTAAGGAGGAGCTGCCTGCACCCGGCCGCGGCCCGCGCAAATCAGCTTAAAAATGAGCCCGGCACCTCGGACAAGTGCCGGGCTTGCATCTGTTCCGGGGGGGGGGGGGAGAAGTCCGGGGAGGGAGCTGCGGGCAGGCGGCCGGCGGGAAAGTGGCAGGCCGCCGCGGGGCCTTTAATGCGCCGGCACAAACTGGAGTAAGGCACCTCTGCCAGAACGTTGCTTGCGGCTGCCACGGGCGAGGCGGCCGCAACTCAATTTCGGAGTTCGGGCGGGTTACCACGGCAACCGGGGTGCTGCGCACACCGATGACGTCATCGGTGCCGGCGCAGCGCTACCGGTGCAACGCCGATTTAGGGCCCCAGGGAATTTTTAAACTGGCCATAACTCTGGCGCTAGTCCCTCTAGCGCCTCAAAAGCGGCGCTAAGGCTAGTGAATTTCTAGGCCAATGTCTTTTAATCTAAAGTCTGTTCAACTCTTTACACAGCTTTACAGGAGACACGATGCTTGTGATGCATCTAGAACGAAACTGAAACCAAACTAAACTGCCTTGCTTGTCTCGGTCACATGCCCTCTGCTGGTCAGGCACAAGCAATCAATACCTGCAAACATGCTGTTAAGGCATCATAATCGAACAGGCAAATACCATCTCTATTTGCTGATATCATTACAGCTCCTTTTCTTAAAACAAAAGTATTTTACTTTTAACTAACAACATGTTTTCTTTGTATTAATCTGCATTTTAACTGTAACACTTAATGAACTTACATTATCATTATCATGATCAAGGTTTTTTAACCTTGCTTTGTGTGTTCACAAGAAATATGTCAATACACTAGAACTTGAAGAAAGAATAAGATAACATTACTTCCTTCTATAACAATAGTCCTTAAATTTGCTCAATGAGTCTCTCAGGAGGCTTCACGTGTCTTGAGGATTTTCTGATTGATTGTCCTTGAATCTGAGTTGTTGCCTCAGATGATGTTTTCTCAGCTGTGTGATCAGGTTGTTCAACAGTATCAGTCTCTTGACCTGCTGTGGCTGGTCCCATGAGAAGATCTCGACGATTTCTTCTCAGAACAGCACCCTCATCTGTCTGAATGGTGTATGATCTTGGTTGAACTTCACTCAGGACAGTTCCCTTCTGAGTCCATGTGTTTGTTTTGTCTTTGAACCTTACTTGGTCACCAGTGTGGAGTTCAGGTAGGTTTTGTGTTCCTCTGTCATAGTAGTACTTTTGCTTTTCTTTCTGTTGTTCTTTGAACTTCCTCACTTTCTCCCCCTCTTTTGTTTTCAGGAGGTTCTCCGGGATGGGTAGGTTTGACCTTAGCCGACGTCCCATCAGGAGTTGGGCTGGTGACATACCACACTCGAGCGGCGTTGTGCGGTATACAAGCATGCTCTGGTAGAAGTCAGTTCCACTGTCTTTTGCCTTGTACATCAGTCTTTTCACTGTCTGGACCGATTTTTCCACTAGACCATTGGACTGTGGAAAGTGAGGACTTGATGTTGTGTGGACAAAGTCCCACTCTTTGGCAAAGTGTCGGAAACTTGCATTGTAAAACTGGGGTCCGTTGTCTGTGAAGACCTCGCTTGCCACGCCATGTCTGGAGAATATGGCTTTCATACATGTTATCACAGCATCTGCAGTGGTGGTGTACAGTCTACAAACCTCTGGATACAGGGAGTAATAGTCTGTGACTACAAGATAGTCCTTCCCTTGACATACGAATAGGTCAGCGCCTACCTTCTGGTAAGGTCTGTCTGGCGCTGGGTGTGGCTTTAGTGGTTCTACCGGATTGCTTGCTCGATATTTCAGGCATATTGTGCAGTTTGACACCTCATTTGTCACATCTTGGTTGATTCGTGGCCAGTACATCACCTCTCATGCTCTTTTCTTACACTTTTCGATTCCCAGATGTCCTCCATGGATCTTTTTTAACATCTCTTTTCTCAGACTCTTTGGGATAACTATTTTACTTCCTTTGCAGATGATGTCTTCAACCACTGATAGTTCCACCCTGCAGTTCCAGTACTCTGCCATGTCAGGTGAGCAGTCTTGCTTCATGTTGGGCCATCCATCCAAGATGCTTTTTCTCAGTCGTCTCATTGTTTCATCTTTGTTTGTCTCAGTCTTTATGAGATCCATTTTTGCATCTGCTATGGGCAGTGCACTTGTGATCATGTCCACGTAGGCGTTCACTTTTTCATCCATTGTGGTGTTTGCGGGCTCACTTGGGTCAACAGCTCTGGACAACGTGTCTGCTGTATACATCAGTTTACCCGGTGTGTACGCAACATTCAGTGTATAGCGTTGCAGCCTGATCATCATTCTTTGTATTCTAAGCGGACAGCTATTTAGTGGCTTTTGGAACAATGCAATCAAGGGCTTATGGTCAGTCTCTACACTGATTGCTTGTCCTGCCACAAACTGGTGAAATCTTTCACAGGCGTATGTGATGCTGAGCAGCTCCTTTTCTATTTGAGCATATCGCGTCTCCGCGTCTGTCATTGAGCGCGATGCATATGCAATAGGTTGCCAGTAGTCATATTGTTGCAGAAGAACGGCACCGAGCCCACTCTGTGATGCATCTGATGATATCTTGATGGGTCTCGCTGGGTCATAAAACCTCAGAACTGGTTCCTCTGTGAGCAGTTTCTTTAGATCGCTCCATGACTTCTCATGCTCATGATTCCATTCCCATTCTATGTTCTTTTCAGTTAGTCTTCTCAGTGGCGCCATCTTTTCTGAGAGGTTGGATACGAATTTCCCCATGTAGTTGATCATTCCATTAAACCTCTGCACGTCCTTTTTGCATTGTGGCTTTGGCATATTCTCAATGGCGGACACCTTTCTGGGATCTGGTCTGATGCCCTCACTGCTAAGGATATCTCCCACGAATGTCAGTTCTGTCACCCCGAGCTGGCATTTCTCTCTATTCAGCTTCAGGTTTGTTTTCCTTGTTGCTTCCAGCACTTTTTTCAGTCTCTCGTCATGCTCAGTTCTCGTGGTTCCCCATACTATGATGTCATCCATTGATGTATCAACTCCCTCCAGGTGCTCATAGATCATATGGATAGTTTTGTGATACACTTCAGGAGCTGAGGCAATGCCAAATGGTAACCTTAGGAATCTGTATCGTGCACAGTCTTGAACTTGCTTCGTCCAATTTCATCTGCCAAAATCCTGATGATGCATCTAACTTGCTGAAATACCTTGCATTTGCAAACTGTGCCATGATTTCCTCACGTGTAGGAAGCTTGAAGTGCTCTCTATTTATTGCTCTGTTTAGATCTCTTGGATCCAGGCAAATTCTGAGCTTTCCATTCTTTTTGTCCACTATGACAAGGGAACTCACCCACTCAGTTGGCTCATCTATCTTCTGAATCACGTTCAGGCTTTCCATCCTGTCCAACTCTGCCTTCAGTTGCTTTTGAAGAGCAAACGGAACTTTTCTGCATGGATGTATGACCGTTGGTATACTTTTATCTACTCTGATCGTGTGTTCTCCTGGAATGCAGCCTAGACCCTTAAATAGGTCGTTGTACTCTTTCATGAGTTCATCATAGACTGTCTCTCCTTTGCTTTCCACAACGAGGACTCTCTTTACCAGGTTCAGTCTCTCACAGGCTTTTAAACCTAGTATGGCTTGCACATCCTTTGGCACCACGATTAATGCTAGCGTGTGCTCTCTGTCCTTGTGTGTTACTTTGACAATGCATCTTCCTTTCACTGGTATATCAGTACCTGAGTATCCTGTCACTTTCACTTTTATTCCATGTATCTTTGGTCTGGGTCTAATTTTCTTAAAATCAGTCTCTGATATCACATTAACTTGTGCTCCAGTATCCAATTTAAATGGAATGTGTATGTCATTCACTTTTAGTGTCAACATCCAGTCTCTTTCTTCTTTTTTGTTTTCAGACACAACATCTACATAGAACTCCTCTATGTCGCTTTCATCTACTGCATGGACCTTGCTTTGTTGCATTTGGTTCTTACAGCAACGGGCATAATGGTTGTTCTTGTTGCAACTATTGCATGTTTTACCATATGCTGGACACTTTCTTGGTGGATGCTGTGTACCGCATCGACTACATGACTTTCGATTGTCCCTTTCATTTTCGTTTGCTGGCCACGCCTCTTTTTTCACATTGGCGCTCTTTTTGTTAAACGGTTTGTGTCTGTTCTTACTCATTGCATCCATGTTGCAGCTACTGTCACTGAACAGCTCCTTTGCCTGCAACTTCACAGTCTCTGTAGCCCTACACAGTGCTATGGCTTTTCCCAGGTCTAGATCTTGCTCTCTTAGCAGTCTTTCCCTTAGACCATTATCTGGAATACCACACACCAGTCTGTCTTTTATCAGTGAGTCTGTCAGTCCCCCAAATTCACATGTTTTGCTTCTGTTTCTCAGTTCAGTCACATACTGATCAATAGTCTCTCCCGTTTTCTGTACACATGTGAAAAATCTGTGCCTCTCAAACGTCACGTTACGTTTAGGTATGCAGTAGGCCTCAAACTGTTCCATTATTTTATCTAGCTTCATTTTGTCTCCATTAGCAGCGAATGTGAAGTTATTATACACCTCCAGCGCTTCATCACCCACGACATGTAAGAACACTGACGATTTCTTATTATCACTTTCCTTGTCAGCTCCGATTGCCGCTAAATACAACCCCACACGTTGTTTGAATCTCCTCCAATTTTCAGCCACATTACCTGTCAACTGAAACATCGCCGGTGGGAGTAAACCTTCCATTTTTCACTTCGTTAGCTATTCTCTAATGGTAAGTAACGATGTTCTCTTTTGGCTTGCTAATCTGTGGAGAGCTGATTTAACTTCAGATTTTTCCTCTTCATCTCTTTCAATCACTTCTGACACCATGTATTGATTTCTTTGTGGGTTCAATGATGACTCATTTATGAAAGAGAATGTCTTTTAATCTAAAGTCTGTTCAACTCTTTATACAGCTTTAGAGGAGACACGATGCTTGTGATGCATCTAGAACGAAACTGAAACCAAACTAAACTGCCTTGCTTGTCTCGGTCACATGCCCTCTGCTGGTCAGGCACAAGCAATCAATACCTGCAAACATGCTGTTAAGGCATCATAATCGAACAGGCAAATACCATCTCTATTTGCTGATATCATTACAGGAAGCATAGTGGTTATGTTACTGGATTAGAAGTCCAGAGGCCTGGACTAATGATCCGGAGACATGAGCTCACATCCCACCATGGCAGCTGGGGAATTTAAATTGTTAATTAAATAAATCTGGAATGAAAAACTCGTATTAGTAATGTTGACCATGAAACTATCAGATTGTTGTAAAAACCCATCTGGTTCACTAATGTCCTTTAGGGAAGGAAATCTGCCGCCCTTACCCGGTCTGGCCGATATGTGACTCCAGACCCGCAGCAATGTGATTGACTCTTAACTGCCCTCTGATATGGCCCAGCAAGCCCACTCAGTTGTATTCAAGAAGGTGGTTCACCCCCACCTTCGCAAGGGCAATTAGGGATGGGCAATAAATGCTGGCCTTGCCAGCAACGCCCACATCCCATGAATGAATTAAAAGAAAATTAACATAGTAAAATGTCCCAAGACGCTTCCCAAGAGCATTATCAAACAAAATTTGACACCAAGCCACATAAGGAGATATTAGATATTAGGACAGGTGAAAGAATTTTAAGGAGCATCTTAAAGTAGGAGGAGAGGAGGAGAGGTTTAGGGAGGGAATTCCAGAGCTTAGGGCCCAGGCAGCTGAAGGCACGGCCGCCAATGGCGGAGCGACGGAAATCGGGGATGCGCAAGAGACCAGAATTGGAGGAGCGCAGAGATCGCGGAGGGTTGTAAGGCTGGAGAAGGTTACAGAGATAGGGAGGGGCGAGGGCCATGGAGGGATTTGAAAACAGGGTTGAGAATTTTCAGGTTTTAACAGTGCAGGAAGCAGGAAAAGAAACCATTGCCGGAGATGCTCTGGCTACGATCGGATGGGTAAGAGTGCAACCAGGCGAGGACAGTCCCACTGAGCTGGATAAAGGGGGAGAGGTGTTGGAGGAGGATGGTGTGGTCAACTGTGTCCACAGCTGCAGAGGGGTCAAGGAGGACGAGGAGGGAAAATGCACCACGGTCACAGTCACAGAGGATGTCATTTGTGACTTTGGTAAGAAAAGTTGTCGCTACTTCAGCCAATTTAGCTTCCCATTACCTAGCAACCTTCAGTACCCAGAACACCAAGAAAGAAAGACTTGCATTTATATAGCGCCTTTCACAACCACCGGACGTCCCAAAGCACTTTACAGCCAATGAAGTACTCTTTTGAAGTGGAGTCACTGCTGTAATGTAGGAAACGCAGCAGCCAATATGCGCACAGCAAGCTCCCACAAACAGCAATGTGATAATGACCAGATCATCTGTTTTTGGTGATGTTGATTGAGGGTTAAGTATTGACCCCAGGGCCATTTCAGTGCTGGGGCAGGGGCGGAAACCTGCTTGGAGAGACCTGACTTCACTTCACCAGACGACTAGTGTATATAGACACTTGAATGTAGCTTGTGACAACAGGTGTGTGCAGGCCATTGTGCTCGGCGGTTCTTCAAGAGCTTTTTCAGTCGCAGCACGACACGTTTTACACGCTGCTGCACGGAAGAGGTGGTGATGAACCGCCTGAGTGACCAGAGCTGCCAATAGGCCACCGGCCACACTTGCGGACATTGTCCCCACTTAACTGGCCACAACTGCGGGGAGGTGTCCCCTACGGCATGTGGGCCAGCAGCCACGCAGGGGAAGACCTGTGCCAGGCACTAGAGGGTCATGCTAACATGCCCCATTGGACGGGCACTGCCGGTGACGGAAATGCCCCGCGCTACCCCCTCCAAGCCTGTACAAGGAGTTTCCTTTCCCATCATAGAAACATAGAAACATAGACGATAGGAGCAGGAGTAGGCCATTCGGCCCCTTGAGCCTGTTCCGCCATTTAATGAGATCATGGCTGATCATCCAAATTCAGTACCCTGTCCCTGCTTTCTCCCCATATCCCTTGATCCCTTTAGCCTTAAGAAATATATCTAACTCCTTCTTGAATATATTTCAAGACTTGGCCTCAACCGCCTTCTGTGGTAGAGAATTCCACAGGTTCACCACTCTCTGGGTGAAGAAATTCCTCTTCATCTCTGTCCTAAATGGCTTACCCCTTATCCTTAGACTGTGACCACTGGTTCTGGACTCCCCGGCCATCGGGAACATCCTTCCTGCATCTAGTCTGTCTAGTCCTGTTAGAATTTTATAAGTTTCAATGAGTTTCAATTTTTTTTTTGAACATCATTTCTTAATCGCCCATTACTTCAGTTTGGGCAAGGGCCGCGAATGGGTTGAGATGACTTTTTGGAGCCTTTCTGAAGGTCTTTGCAATTCTTGCCCCCCGTCATCGTGACGCTCCTCTTTAATGAGCCTCATTATAGGTGCGTAAATGACAGGTAAGGACAGGATCAAGCATGGTTGTGATGCTCCACACGCACCCCCCCCCCCCCCACCGCCCCCCCACCCCCATGGTTGACTGGGCTCAGGTTTAAGGAAATTCTCACTTGGGTGAGCTCCTGAAGGGTTTCCAGCTCAAATGGAACCGTACCCCATCAGGAGTCAGCGCCTTCAGGAGAGAAAGGGGGGAAAAACTGGAAGGAAAATCACAGGAACACCAGCATTTTTGGCTTACAAAGGAGGAAATCATCCTGGCTTCCCCACCACCCGCCCCTCTTGAAGGCCATCTAGTGACCATTGCTGGGGAGAGGAGAGGAGAGGAGAGAGGGGAGGAGGGGGAGGAGAGGAGAGGAGGGGGAGGAGAGGAGAGGAGGAGAGGAGGAGAGGAGAGGAGGAGATGAGAGGGGAGGAGGGGGAGGAGAGGAGGGGAGAGGAGAGGAGGGGAGAGGAGAGGAGAGGAGAGGAGGGGAGAGGAGAGGAGAGGAGGGGGAGGAGAGGAGGGGAAGGAGAGGAGGGGAAGGAGAGGAGGGGAAGGAGAGGAGGGGGAGGAGAGAGGGGAGGAGGAGAGGAGAGGAGAGGAGGGGAGGAGAGGAGGAGAGGAGAGGAGGAGAGGAGAGGAGGGGGAGGAGAGAGGGGGAGAGGAGAGGAGGGGAGAGGAGAGGAGGGGGAGGAGAGAGGGGAGGAGGAGAGGAGAGGAGGGGAGGAGAGGAGGGGAAGGAGAGGAGGGGGAGGAGAGAGGGGAGGAAGAGAGGAGAGGAGAGGAGGGGGAGGAAAGGAGAGGAGAGGAGGAGAGGAGAGGAGGGGAGGAGAGGAGGAGAGGAGAGGAAGGAGAGGAGGGGAGAGGAGAGGGGAGGGGAGGAGAGGAGAGGGGAAGAGAGAAGGGGAAGAGGAGAAAAGGAATATAGAGGGGAGCGAGAGGAGAGGGGAGAGGGGAGGAGGGGGAGGAGAGGAGGAGGGGAGAGGGGAAAGGGGAGGGGCAGGGACCCAGAAAAAGTATATAAGAACAAGCTGGTATCTGTCATAATGACAAATAATCACAAGATCTTCGGCTTGTAAAATAAATTCAAATGGATTAAAAAGCAATGGGAAATGTTGGAGCGTCATTTGCTAGCGGTACCCGGCTGGTGCATTGCCGAGCCCTCTGCTGCATTCTCCTGGATGACATTCAGCGGGAGTCTCCGCTTGTTTTGTATGCAGAGCCGTCTCCTGCCAGGGTTCCTTAAACTACCGCAATTGGCAAATGAGTTTTTGCAAATACAGCTCTGAGGGATCGCTGCGCCAAGCTCTGGAAGGGAGCCCTTGGTTAATAGAAGTTTGTGTTGCTCGTCCAACCGTGCGGGATAGATTAGATCTCGAATCCGGCTGGATGTCTCGCAGGCGTTGGATTTGCGGCAACTAAAGGAGTTTATGAAATAATCCTCTCACTCGCACGGATGACTGCACTGCTGCCTTGTAGCTGCAAAGGTTTACAGAAGCAGTTTATCACCTTTTGCAACAAAAGGCTGGCTAACTCTGGAACCAACAGCATTTCCGCCTGTCACTCCTCAATTTCTGTCAAGGAAATTCGTCACCCGCGAACGTCAGCGTTATTTTTAAAGTTAGTTTGGGTTTTTTTTTTGTAACTTTGCCCAATGGTTTTAACGGATCAGTTTAAGGCTCCCTCTAGTGACTGGAGCCCATAATCCAGGCTGACATAGAAACATAGAAGATAGGAGCAGGAGTAGGCCATTCGGCCCCTCGAGCCTGCTCCCCAATTCTATGCGATCATGGCTGACACTCCCAGTGCAGCGCTGAGGGAGTGCCGCACTGTCGGAGGCGCCGTCTTTCGGCTGGGACGTTAAACCGAGGCCCCGTCTGCCCTCTCAGGTGAACGAGAAAGATCCCATGGCTAAAGGGATCGAGGGATATGGGGAGAAGGCAGGGACAGGGTACTGAATTTGGATGATCAGCCATGATCTCATTGAATGGCGGAGCGGGCTCGAGGGGCCGAATGACCTACTCCTGCTCCTATCTTCTATGTTTCTATATTCCTAAGAAGAGCTGGGGAGTTCTCCCCGGTGTCCTGGCCAACACTTACCCCCAGTGATAAGTGCACCGAGGTTGCTAAGGATTTGATTAACTCAGTCTTCGATCTAATTGGAAAACCTGCTTTAAAGAAACTAATCGCACCAATGACTGGATTATTGCCACAGTTGTCGCTACTCTCAGACAATTTAGCTTCCCGTTACCTAGCAACCTTCAGTACCCAGAACAGCAAGATTTGCATTTATATAGCGCCTTTCACGACCACCGGACGTCCCAAAGCGCTTTACAGCCAATGGAGTACTTTCTTGCAGTGCAGTCACTGTTGTAATGTAGGAAACGCAGCAGCCAATTCGCACACAGCAAGCTCCCACAAACAGCAATGTGATAATGACCAGATCATCTGTTTTTTTTTTAGTGATGTTGATTGAGGGATAAATATTAGCCAGGGCACCAGGAAGAACTCCTGAAATAGTGCCATGGGATCGTTTATATTCACCTGAGAGAGCAGACAGGGCCGTGGTTTAACATCACATCTGAAAGACGGCACCTCTGACAGTGCAGCACTCCCTCAGCACTGCACTGGGAGTGTCAGCCTAGATTTTTGTGTTCAAGTCCCTGGAGTGGGGATTTGAACCCACGACCTTCTGACTCAGATGTGAGAGTGCTACCCACTGAGTCACAGAGGACCCCTTGTGCGTGAATGCTATACATGGGAGATGAGCTTATGTGGATCCAATTTGTCGGAACCTTTCTTAATTTTAAACACAAAAAAGTCTCAGGGAAGCCCATCTTTCTCCTTGTGCGCCATTCCCTTAAGTTCTGAAACCATTGTACCCCCTCCATTACTAATATTGTACAGCACGACCTAAACGCCCTACCGTTTGAGCGTATTTGTTCAGGGGACAGAGATGCCCGGGATTGACAGAATGGGCAGAATCTTTCCGATTTAAGGCTAAAAGCCTGGGAAAGGATTCTAGAAGTAAATATCATTGGAGCAGTAAAGGCTTTCCCAGTGTCTCCATACTCCCAGTGAGTGAGCAATTCATCGCTGGGTCTCATTGAAATTTGTAAAATACTAACAGGACTAGACAGACTAGATGCAGGAAGGATGTTCCCGATGGTCGGGGAGTCCAGAACCAGGGGTCACAGTCTAAGGATAAGGGGTAAGCCATTTAGGACAGAGATGAGGAGGAATTTCTTCACCCAGAGAGTGGTGAACCTGTGGAATTCTCTACCACAGAAGGCAGTAGAGGCCAATTCATTAAATATATTCAAGAAGGAGTTGGGATATATTTCTTAAGGCTAAAGGGATCAAGGGATATGGGGAGAAGGCAGGGACAGGGTACTGAGTTTGGATGATCAGCCATGATCTCATTAAATGGCGGAACAGGCTCGAGGGGCCGAATGGCCTACTCCTGCTCCTATCTTCTATGTTTCTATGTTCCCAATGAGTACTGGGATGAATGAAGCTACCTCCAAGGACAAATCTCATTCTCGGCCATATTCAGACAGTAGACGCCTGCTATAAATGGGCATTGGCTTTGCGGGGGGGGGGGGCTGTGGCTCAGTGGGTAGCACTCTCGCCTCTGAGTCAGAAGGTTGTGGGCTTAATTCCCACTCCATGGGACTTGAGCACAAAAATCTAGGCTGACACTCCCAGTGCAGTGCTGAGGGAATGCCGCACTGTCAGAGGTGCCGTCTTGCAGATGAGACATTAAACCAGGTCCCCCGTCTGCTCTCTCAGGTGGATATAAAAGATCCCACGGCACTATTTCAAAGAAGAGCAGGGGGAGTTCTCCCCAGTGTCCTGGGGCCAATAGTTATCCCTCAACCAACATCACTAGTGATTATCTGGTCATTATCACATTGCTGTTTGTTGGCGCTTGCTGTGCAGAAATTGACTGCTACAGTGACTACACTAGCTTTTTAATTCCACATTTGTTCAGATTAGCTGAATTTAAATTCCCCAGCTGCTAGCGTAGGGTTTGAACTCACATCTCACAGATTATTAGTCCAGGCCTCAGGAGTACTAGTCCAGTAACATAACGACAGGAAACTCTCTTTTAACCGGCACCCAAATAACCGGCAAAATTCAGGAGTAGGTTCAGGTAAGTTTTACTTTATATTAGTGGCCGTGTAACCGGGGTTCCTGGATCTGTGGCCGTGTAACCGGGGTCCCTGCACCTGTTGCCATGCAACAGGGACTCCTGGATCTGTGGCCGTGTAACCGGGGTTCCTGCACCTGTTGCCATGCAACAGGGACTCCTGGATCTGTGGCCGTGTAACCGGGGTTCCTGCACCTGTTGCCGTGCAACAGGGACTCCTGGATCTGTGGCCGTGTAACCGGGGTTCCTGCACCTGTTGCCGTGCAACAGGGACTCCTGGATCTGTGGCCGTGTAACCGGGGTTCCTGCACCTGTTGCCGTGCAACAGGGACGCCTGGATCTGTGGCCGTGTAACCGGGGTTCCTGCACCTGTTGCCGTGCAACAGGGACTCCTGGATCTGTGGCCGTGTAACCGGGGTTCCTGCACCTGTTGCCGTGCAACAGGGACTCCTGGATCTGTGGCCGTGTAACCGGGACTCCTGCACCTGTGGCCGTGTACGGGGCTCTCGTACCTTAGTAAGTATACCTCTCTGTAATCCGGACTTTTTGATCAGCCGGCACCACACCAGTCCCGTCGGTGCCGGATAAAAAAGAGTTTCCTGTACTATACTACCGTGAAGACCCACAGTGTAGCCAGGTTACAGGAAAACCTGAAAGTGCCATTGGGTCACTAAGTTATACTGCGGGCTCCACACAACTCCGTACTTGGGTAAAGCAGAGCTCTGCCCATATAACTACTTTTCTGCCAGGTCTCTTCTCCTGAAGGGCACTCACTCTTTGTAGTACAGTTCCATAAAGGGGGCAGTCATTCTCCGGGTACCTCATCCAAGTGGTCATTCTTCGAGTGGTTAAGAATCATCAACTGGCCCCAAGGAATCAGAGAGTTGCCAAGGGCTGTGGAACAGTACCCCAGCAGGAGTCAGCACCTTCAGGAAAAGAAGGGATGAGCATTTGGAGGGAAATAAATCTACACATTAAAAATCGTGTTTAACTAGACAGTTCCTGTCCAACTTCATGCTCACATAATTACGTCAACATTTAACATTGAAACTTCCTATGTAAACATTTAGATGGAAATTCTGCCGGTAAACATTACCGGTGACAATGGGGTTGCAAGCTTTGGCCAGTAGGTGGCGGTGTGGAGTGAGATTTTGAAGTTTCTCTCTCAACTCCGCCGCCGTTTTATATCTTAAAAAAACTAATATGCATCCCCTCATTAAAAAACAGCTCACATTCGGCCCTGTGTAATAGGTTTTGGTGTTTGTTGCAGCACAGTTAATCGGTGTTTGGGCGCACTGATATACTGAGCAGTGCAAAGAAATTGGCCTGTTGGGAAGAATCAGTTTGAAGCTTAATGTTTTTAGCACTTTCAAACGTAATGGGATTTGACAAGTGCAAGGCAACAGATAAAGCGGTCCATTAATCCCTCATAGAAGGCAGCGCCGCAGTATAGAGACTAGGATCTGTCGTCTGTCTTGAGGTCTCCTCCGAAGCCACTTGGCAGTACAAGAATGGAGCACACAGTGGGGGCGATATCATTGCGGGACATGATCGGTATGTGTTGGGGCGGGGGGGAGGGAACCAGTGACAAATCCGCTGGCCCTCCACAAAGTGAGAATTTAACTGCCAGGCCTCATTTAAATGGGTCTCGTTGGACTCCCGTCTGGATCCAGTACACTGCCAGTGGGCGTGAGAGGGATTCCGGGCAGCAGGAGGCCGGGGAACCGAGGGAGAATTCCCCCGGCACCAGAATCATAGAATCTTGCAGCACAGAGGGAGGCCATTTGGCCCATCGTGCCTGTGCCGGCTCTTTGGTAGAGCTCTCCAATTAGTCCCACTCTCCCCCCTGCTCTTACCCCATAGGCAGGTAAGTAATTTTAAGGGTGCTAGGACAGGGATCGTGGTCAGAGGAGGGGAGAGTGGGGGGCGAGGGGGAGGAAGGATGGAGAGGGGGGGATGCTACATCTGGACCACAAAGAAACCTAAAAATAAAATTTTAAAACTACTTCTCTTCTGGCTCTAGCTCTGAGGAAAGATTGGATAGGCTGGGGGTGTTTTCTTTGGAACAGAGGAGGCTGAGGGGAGATTTAATTGAGGTGTATAAAATAATGAGGGGCCTAGATCGAGTGGCTAGGAAGGACCTATTTCCCTTAGCAGTGAGGTCAATAACCAGGGGGTCTAGATTTAAAGTAATCAGTAGAAGGATTAGAGGGGAGTTGAGGAGAATGTTTTTCACCCAGAGGGTGGTGGGGGTCTGGAACTCACTGCCTGAAAGGGTGGTAGAGGCAGAAACCCTCATCACATTTAAAAAGTACTTGGATATGCACTTGAAGTGCCGTAACCTACAAGGCTACGGACCAAGAGCTGGAAAGTGGGATTAGACTGGGTAGCTCTTTGTCGGCCGGCACGGACACGATGGGCCGAACGGCCTCCTTCTGTGCCGTAAATTTCTATGATTTTGTGGGAAGAGCCCATTTTTTGAAGCAATTGGTGATTTGAAATGCGATGTTCAGTTATGCCGCTGAACAAAATTCTTTTGCCTGCTATTTTAACTCAGATTTGGCCTCTTTAAAAAATTAACCGGTTGATGCCACCATTGAAATAGAGGGCAAAGGAATATCGCAGGAATGCATTAAGTGCCCATACCCTAAACAGCCTCATTGCAAGGCCGTGTGCCTTTCCCCAGGTCCTGTAGGGACAGGGATCAAACACAGGATGGCGCAAGAGAAGGACAATTAGCTTTTCAAGCTCCAGTTAAGATGACCTGATTGAATATGATGCAGTGTTGAATTCACTCTTACAGATTTACCTTTATACTTAGCGCCAAGTCCCGTTCACCCATCACCCTGTGTTCTTTGATCTATATTAGCACGCGGCCCACCAACGCCTCCATTATAAAATTATCTCCCTTGTGTTCAAATCACAATTCACAATTCAAATCGCTTTATTGGCATGATAAGTTACATCTTATGTTGCCAAAGCATCAAAATACATTTATGGTTTAGCACATAAACGCAGTTCTATTCATACAGTGTATAAATCCTCCGTGGCCTCGCCCCCCCCTCCCGCTCTCTGTAACCTCCCCCAGCCCTACGATCCTCCGAGATCCCTGCGTTCCTCCAACTCTGGCCTCTTGCGCGTCCCCGATTTCCTTTGTCCCGCCATTGGCGGCCGTGCCTTCAGCTGCCTCGGCCCTAAGCTCTGGAACTCCCTCCCCTAAACCTCTCCAGCTCTCTGTTCTCCTTTGCCTCCATCCCCATTCTAGACGGAATGGTTTAGGGTGCAGTGCAGTGCTCCCGTTTCATATTTGCTTTCAATGTAGATAAAAGAATGAAGGGGTGTCGAATCTATCAATAGAGTTTTAGTTGACTGATCCTGTCGAGTGTGTACTTTTCCAGAATTACAACAGGTTTCAACTTAGGGATATGGGGAAAGAGCGGGGAAGTGGGACTAACTGGATCACTCTTCGAAAGAGCCAGCGCAGACTCGATGGGCCGAATGGCCTCCTTCTGTGCTGTGCTATTCTATGATGCTCCTTTAAAACCCACCTCTTTGACCAAGTTCCCGTGAAGCGCCTTGGGGATGTTTTACTACGTTACAGGCGCTATATAAATGCCACTTGTCGTTGTTGTACCTCGTCTTTCGGTGTCTCTCAGAAACAGCCCAAAGCGCCATTAACGGCTTTGAAGTGCATTGACACTTGTGATCTAAGCAAACACAACAGCCATTTTTGTGCACAGCAAGATTCCACCAACAGCCATCGAATGAAGGGAAGGCCGGGTTGTGATGGTTGAGGGGGGAAATCTTAAAACCAGGTCACCGGGAGAGCTTCCTGCTCTTCTTCAGTCATGTGATGGGAGCTCCAACGTTCAGTGGAACAGGCCGACGGTCTCATCCGAAAGACAACACCTCTGACAATGCAGCACTCCCTCAGTGCCGCACTGGGGTGTCAGCCTAGATCAGCGATAGGAAATCTATAACAAATACATACAGGAAACTCTTTGGTATCCGGCACCGACGGGACTGGCGTGTTGCCGGTTGATTAAAAATTCCGGATGACGGAGAGAGTTATCTACCGAGGCTATTTTTAACAAAGAAAAATTAAAAAATCAAGAAATGTGCAATATACAGTAATTGGGTACTCACCTACAGAATGTTGTGTTAAATGGATGGTGGAAGATGCTTGATTAAGTACAGTAATGCCAGTTGAGGGTAATCCATAACTCTTTAATTACTTAACAGTAAAACAAAACTTATACAGTAAACAGAAAAATGGTGAATTGGAAGAGACTACCGGCAGTGCGGGACAGTCAGACTCCTGTTATTGAGGTGTTCGGAATTCCGACAGCGCCAAGAAGCCGAGTAGTGTCAGTTTGGAGAACTACCCCCACTGACTAACTCGGCCACTACGGGAGACTCGGACTCGGACTCGGCAACATTTCCGGTTATTGAGGTGTTGTTTTCGGAGTATGAATTTTGCCGGTTGATAGAGAATTCCGGACATTTAGGTGCCGTGTCAACGAGAGTTTCCTGTAATTGTATGAGAAATTATGGAGAGGCATCCGGGAAGGCGCCGAACACCTCAAGTCGCTTCGCCAGGAGCAAGCGGAAGCCAAGCGCAGGCAGCGCAAGGAACGCACGTCAACCCAAGCAGCCCACCCACCCGTCCTTCAACCAGCGTCTGCCCCACCTGTGACAGAGACTGCAGGTCCCGCATTGGACTCATCGGTCACCTGAGAACTCATTTTTAATGTGGAAGCAAGTCATCCTCAGCTCCGAGGGACTGCCTAAGAAGAAGAAGAAGTATGAGAAATACCTAAACGAGTGACTCTTCCTGAGTAAAGGTTGTTTGTGTTACTGTGCACTATATTCTCTATTTAGTTTTAGATATTCACATTTATAAACACGGTGAACTGTAGAATAATTCAAAGTGATTTGAGCACCACTATCTGAGGTCATTCTATTTGAAAAAAAAATTTCAATTCATTCACGTGGGCGTCGCTGGCAAGGCCCATCCCTAGTCACCCTTGAGAACTAATTAGACTTTTGTGTCAGAAAGCAAAATAAGGTGTAAAGTTGCACTGAATAGAATGTGGCTTATCGTCATTGTAAGGGTTACAATTCAAGCGGGGGAAATCAATCGTTGTTTAAAACAGCAACACAGAGACACCAACATTCAATCCAAATTTTCTGAATATTATACTAGTGCTCGGCGCAAAACAAAAATGCAACAGAAATATGTACTTGTAAAGTGCCTAATGCAAAAATATTTTGTTTCATCTTTTCACCTCTCCTCTCCCTCTCCTCCCCTCCCAGTCTGCCCTCTCAGGTGGACATAAAAGATCTCACGGTACTATTTCGAAGAAGAGCTGGGGAGTTCTCCCCGATGTCCTGACCAATCCCTCAATCAACATCGCAAAAACATTGGGCTGGATTTTGTGGGGGTCAGTGGGCGCGATTGGTGGCGGGTCGGGTGGGAAAGTGTATTTTTCCCCAGTGGGTCGGGACCCCGCTCTGAACCTTGCGCCTTTACCAAATGTCGGGTCTGTCGGCGCTGAACAGACCCGACACGCAGCGGCAGGTTCACAGCGGGGGACCCAATTCAGGTAATTGGTGGCTTGTTTAGAGCCACTTAAGAATGAATTTCAGCTCACCTTCTGCATTTGACAGCTCGCCCATGGGGTTCACGCTGGTCGTGGACCACGTCTGTTAAGCTGAGGTGGGAGTTCAGTGGCCATTGAATCACCTGTTGAGTTGACAGCTTCAAATGTACAGTAAAAGGTCCCACCTTACAGAGATAGCTTCCCTCAGCCACAAGCTCTTCCTCACTGCATTTCCACAACAGAGTCACCATGCTGCAAGTCTTGACACAAGTCTCCATCCAGTCTGACATCATTACCTCTCTCACCATTAGCAGATCGCTTCTATCATCTCTACTTCACCTGCCATCTATTCCATTAGCTTGGGTGCCCTTTATATTCTCTCAACTTGGTCCTCAGAATCCCACCACAATCAGCCCCAACACCAGCAGCACCAGGTACACCAGCAGCACCAACAACAACACCAACCTTCTCCGAAATCAACTGATGCTGCACAGGATAAAGGGCATCAGCTCCCAACCACATTTCTGCCCAGGAGGCAAGGAATGGCCTCACCGTGGCCAGATTTACTTCACTTGGCGCTGTACACCCTGGCTGCCACATGATGTGCCAGGTTGGCACCACCCCACACCAACGCCATAAATCATCCCTACAATGCCCAAGCCATTCCTTTCACACTCACCACCATTGCGGGCGGTACCGTTATGTCTCAACATTCACTGAAACGCACTAAGCCACTTCCAAAGGTGCACACACATCTGTCCAAGAATGGAAAGCGTTGAAAATAAAGGTTTCAATGTTTGACAGCACATTAACAGAAACTTTACAAGAACATTGCATAAAACACCCAAGTGGCTACCCTTGTGTGTTGTTAGTTGATATGATTACACTAGGATGAGGGTGAGTGTGAGGGGTGGCTAGTGAAATGGGGATGTGATAATGTAGATAGAAAGGGATGGGTGGAGGTGTAAGGTAAGTTGGTGTGAGTAAGGATGTGCAGGAGTAGGGTAGGGAAGGTAGAGTGATGGGGATGTGATGAGAGGCACAGCAGGATAAGGCTGAGTGTGACTTTGTACTAACGTTTCGTGATCTACTGAAATCATTAAAACATTTGTGGCACTGCACCCAGATCCTCCTGACCACATCCCTGCTTGTTCCCTCCTCTGCAATGTGCAACCACGCTGTGTTGATCTCCTGGGGAGGTCTCTTCCGCCCATGGGACCTCCCTGCGTGCTGTGCCTCCCTCCATAAGCATCTGGAGGGAGTTATGGGAGAGCCTGGGTGCAGCCGTGCACCTCTGTGCAGTGCTTGTCAGTGTTTGCAGCACTTCAATGCTGTAGAACACTGACAGCGCAACTGTCAAAATAAAGTTGGACATGGTCCCTTTAAGAAACCGGCTGATGACGCGTCATCAAATGACGTCACCAGACCCGCTTCCTTCAATTGGCCGGGAAACGCGCTGGGCGGGGCTTAACAAGCCCAATCAAGGGAAATTCATTTTACAGAACGGGCTGGAGCCAGCAGCAGGGTCGGGACCCACTATCGACGTTGCCCGCCATGGACCCGCCGAGGTTAGTAAAATCGCGGCCATTATCTGGTCATTATCACATTGCTGTTTGTGGGAGCTTGCTGTGCGCAAATTGGCTGCCGCGTTTCCTACATTACAACAGTGACTACATTTCAATAAAGTACTTCATTGGCTGTAAAGCACGTTGGGACATCCGGTGGTCTTGATAGGCGCTATATAAATGCAAGTCTTTCTTGCGCAGAAAATTCTAACATAAAAATCAGTATTACTTAAATGTGTGAGCAAAACCCTTTGTAATTGCTGATTTAAAATTGTTCCAATTTGAATGAATAATTGACATAACTGATCTTTACTAAACTTAATATCTGACAGAATTTATTTCTGAAAGTAAAAGAATTGTTACAGGACCCCATGTCTATGCTTTCATAACGGTGCAATTTCTTAAGACACCCCTAGATGGAGCCAGCTCAGAGGTAAGTGAAAGGCTCCTTTAGACTAAATTGGGCTAGAAATTCATTATAGGCCAGGAATGGACGGTATCATTAGAAAAGTTGGAGAATTAGAGCCAGCCGTGAATGCTTTAGACTGCACGCAAAATTCATGCTCACTGCTCAAAGAAATGATTGGAGTCCTAATTCAAGTCTTTAAGCCCAAGCTCATTGGCGTTAGATTCAAAGGGTGGACCAATATCAGGTGCAGTCTAATCGCAAGTCAAGAATGCCACAGGTTTTTCCCAGTTCTTAAAGGGGAGGTTCATTGATGCTGCAGAACCTCATTCTCAGTATTGCTGGCTGTGCAGCTGCCTCAACCAGCAGCAGCAGGTCAAGGAGAAGGAGCCGGAGGACTGAAGCAGCTGTACTCATGGCAGATCCACGCCCCAGGGAGAAAGTATTGGAGGCGTTGGTGTTCGCTGTGGAGAGACGGCGGGCGGTGCTTTACCAAGCAAGTGGCAGGAGGCCCTCGACGCAAGTCTTCCGCACCATGTGGAGGGAGGTAGCGCAGCATGTCTCGGGCAGCACTGTGGTCCCCAGGACACACACACACAGTAGAGGAAGAAATTTAACGACCTCACTCGGGTGGTCAGGGTGAGTGAATGCTTCAACAAATGCTACATACCACCATCTGAACCACAGGCTTCACACACTGCCTAAAGCACGACACCCCCAGCACTCACCCACCAACAATCTCTACCTACCAACACTCACACCAACATCTCACACCTTGCACACAATGAGAGCTATTCAACTATGGCAGGCACATCACCCAAACACATTGCTCCACAGTCACTCACACACTTTCCTTTCTCTTGCAGGCCAAGGTAGCTCACAACAGGAGGGAGCAGGAGCACACAGGCGGGGGACAAGCCAACAACCAACCACTGTCTGCGCTGGAGAATTGAGTGCTGCAGAGTACTGGGCTCCAGGTGGTGGGCGCCGTGGCCACCGGCGACGTTGACCTCCTTGGGGACAACAACGGTATGTTCATCCCTACTCCTCCTTCTCACATCCCACTTCCCCTTCACCCCACAAGCGTTTCACACTTTCCAGCTAATCATGCTGTATGCATGCATTTCTCCCTTCCTGCCCTGCTCCCCTCACCTTAACCCGACTCTTGTGCCTTTATGCTTTCAGATAATCAGCAAGCGCCTGAGCAGCCTGTCCCTGAGGACACCGTAGAGAGCGAGGTGAGAGAAGAGGAGGAGGATGAAACACACCGTGTCACTGCATGTCTCACCCGCAGGCACCAGTTCAGACACTGGCACTACACGTTCTTTAGAGGCTAGCATAGTAGCGGGATCTGCACAGGGTGAGGCACCGGGGACAAGTGGGCTGCACAGAGCTCTGCGCACACCATGGAGCCCATCATTTCCAGTCTGCAAAGGATGGTCGACTCCCAGAGAGACCGTGGCGACCCAGACCTGATGCCGCGTGTGACGGGCGATCTGGCAGCTTCCATTGCAGCACAGGCGGAAGCGACGCAATGTTTTAGTGCTGTAATGCAGTCTATGCTTGGTGGCATCCAATCTCAGACTGCTCTCATGCAGTCTCAGCTTGATGCCATGCAAGCTCTGACTGCTGCCATCGTGGCTGGGTCTACCACCGCCCACTGGGGCTTTCACAGTGTCACAGCAGGCTAGCAATCTGTGCTCCAACAGATTGCTCGGGATGCTGAGGTGCTGCTGGTCTGGCTACTGGTCTGTCTACTGGTCTGGCTAATGGTCTGTCTGCTGGTCTGGCTAATGGTCTTCTGGCTGGTCTGGCTGCTGGTCTGGCTACTGATCTAGCTAATGGTCTGCCTGTTGGTCCGGCTACTGGTCTGTCTGCTGGTCTGACTAATGGTCTTCCGGCTGGTCTGGCTGCTGGTATGGCTGCTGGTCTGGCTACTGGTCTCTCCGCTGGTCTGGCTGCTGGTATGTCTGCTGGTTTGCCTGCTGGTCTGGCTGCTGGTATGTCTGCTGGTCTGGCTGTACTTCTCTAACCTGCGCGCTGAGCCCGGCTGGTAGCAGAAAGCGCCCTTACTGCCCAAGGACGAAAACCCCCAAACACCAGGGGTCCGCACGGCGCGATTCACTGAAGCACCTTTGAACTGGGACCGTGTTACGCTCGCCGTGTCGGCGCAGCCTCTGAATCATGTTACTCGCCAAAATATTCTGACAGCGAGAAGCATCCAATGCTACAGTATATTGAACAAATGCAGAATAGTGCAAATTGAACAACATCATTGCGCTCTGCTGGTATAATGAACCCTTCACTCTTCACTGGAATTGCCCCATGAACTGCTAATTCTTTTATTTTTACATGTAAGTATGACAGGGTACCTGGGCTTATAACATTGTCTGTGAAATCACTCAGATTAATAGGGCGAGTGGTTTATGAAAACTCTAATCCGTTCAGAATCCCACATTTCCACCCCCCACAGGACATTCAATGCACAATTCACCCTGCCCGCAAACTGTAGAGACTCGTGGAAACGGTACCGCCCCGATACTTGCCCGCACCGATCAATAGCTTGCCCCCACCCCCCGACATTGCCTTTTATTTCACGTTGAATGCAGGATCACACGGGCCTGCGGGATGTGAGATATGGCCCAGCAAGCGGAGGGGAGTGGGCAATCAACACAGAGCAGGCTGGAGATGCTCAGCGGGCACAGTGTCTGTGGAGAGGAACTGGAAGGTGGGATCTTTCCCACTGAAGGAGGGAGGGAAGGAGGGAGTGAATGAGGGAGGGAATGAGTGAGGGAGGGAGGGAATGAGGGAGGGAAGGAGGGAGGGAGGAATGAGGGAGGGAGGGAGGGAATGAGGGAATGAGTGAATGAGGGAGGGAGTGAATGAGGGAGGGAGGGAGTGAATGAGGGAGGGAGGGAGTGAATGAGGGAGGGAGGGAGTGAATGAGGGAGGGAGGGAATGAGGGAGGGAGGGAGGGAATGGGAATGAGGGAGGGAGAGAATGAGGGAGGGAGGGAGTGAATGAGGGAGGGAGTGAATGAGGGAGGGAGGGAGTGAATGAGGGAGGGAGTGAATGAGAGGGAGGGAGTGAATGAGGGAGTGAATGAGGGAGGGAGGGAATGAGGGAGGGAGGGAAGGAGGGAGGGAATGAGGGAGGGAGGGAATGGGAATGAGGGAGGGAGGGAATGGGAATGAGGGAGGGAGGGAGAGGATGAGGGAGGGAGGGAGTGAATGAGGGAGGGAGTGAATGAGGGAGGGAGGGAGTGAATGAGAGAGGGAGTGAATGAGGGAGGGAGGGAGTGAATGAGGGAGGGAGTGAATGAGGGAGGGGGGAGTGAATGAGGGAGGGGGGAGTGAATGAGGGAGGGAGTGAATGAGGGAGGGAGTGAATGAGGGAGGGAGGGAGTGAAAGAGGGAGGGAGTGAATGAGGGAGGGAGGGAGTGAATGAGGGAGGGAGTGAATGAGTGAATGAGAGAGGGAGGGAGTGAATGAGGGAGGGAGTGAATGAGGGAGGGAGTGAATGAGTGAGGGAGTGAATGAGGGAGGGAGGGAGTGAATGAGGGAGGGAGTGAATGGGGGAGGGAGTAAATGGGAGGGAGTGAATGAGGGAGGGAGGGAGTGAAGGAGGGAGGGAGTGAATGAGGGAGGGAGTGAATGAGGGAGGGAGGGAGTAAAGGAGGGAGGGAGTGAAGGAGGGAGGGAGTGAATGAGGGAGGGAGTGAATGAGGGAGGGAAGGAGTGAATAGGGAGGGAGTGAATGGGAGAGCGAGTTAATAGGAGGGAGTGAATGGGGGAGGGAGAGAGCGAGGGAGGGAGGGAGTGAATGAGGGAGGGAGGGAGGGGATGAGGGAGGAAGGGGGGAATGATGGAGGGAGTAAAGGAGAGAGGGAAGGAGGGAGGGTGTGGGGGAGGGAGGAAGGGAAGGAGGCAGGGAGGGAGTGAAGGAGGGAGGCAGAGAGGGGGAGGGAGGGTCGGTCCACCTTATAATTAGACAGAAAACAGGCAATAGAAACAAAAATGAAAATGACACCAGTTTGAGAGACAGAAACAAGGAGGCTGAAGTTTAAAGTTGTCCTTTTTCCCCCCTCCCTGAATCTCTTTTTACAGAAATAATCAAATCAACAACCAAGTGAATCACCCTCCACTCTCTGAAACATCCCACAATGTCCGAGTACAATCCTTTGCCCCAGCACAGAGCCGCCCCCTTTCACACATGCACATTGATTCCCAGGCTCTGACCACTCCAAGTGCAAAAAATGTGGCCAAAGAAGCTGGGCTGGAAAGTGAGCGTGCAGCCTCGGCCGCTACAACACAACACACAGCAACATCTCGCCTCCCGGGCTCTGCCTCTGGCTTGAAGCGCACAGCCCTTGTTTAATTGCATTCGACTGGACATCTCCATATATTTGCATAAAGTGACCCAGACCCACGCAGGCGCGAGTTACCATTACTTGTTGCATGCTGGGAGTGCTATCTAACAGTGTTGGGAGGAAAAAAACGCCAGCAAATTAGGGGCTGATGATTATTTTGGGGAGATATCATTCTTTTACTGCTTAATTTTCGCTTTTGAAAGCTGCAATCCGCGCTGGCTTTTGTCTTTTGGGGCGTGCATGTGTGTACATGTATATCATCTGTGAAACGGCATGGTGGAGAACACAGGGAATGAGCGCAGCAACCCGATGGTAAGAGGGATTGGTTGGATCCTGATAATCTCTGTATCCGGAATATGAATGCAGTGTAAAAGTGGCGCACAGACAGACAGACAGACAGAGCGGCAAATGGGGACATCGAGGGTAACCACCCAGCCCCGGTCCGCGGGGTGGACAAGTGCTGATTGCAGTTTGTTGGAAAGTTTGACCAGAAAAGTATCCTTCGATTAACACGGAGGGGCGGGAGGGAGGGGAGTGAAAAGGCAAGCCAGTGGGGGTAGGTATGTCCCAGATTGTTGTGCGTGGGAAAGGCAGCGTTATTTATTTCTGTCTATAGAGCCGGAGAACTCGAGCAGTTTATTTTCTCTGCATGTGCTTTTAGTTCGGTTTGCGAGCCTGAGTTCGTTTCTGAAAAACTGTGATCAAAATTGTAAAAGGGGCGATTTCTCTCTCTCTCTGTTTTTCTCTTTCTCTGTTTTTCTCTCTCTGTTTCCCTGTCTGTTTCCTCTCTGTTTCTCCTCTCTCTCTTTCTCTGTCTCTTTCTCTCTGTCTCGCTCTGTGTCTCTGTTTCCCTTTCTCTCTCTGTTTCCCTGTCTGTTTTCCTGTCTGTCTCTCTCTGTCTGTCTCTTTCTCTCTGTCTCTGTTTCTCTCTCTCTCTCTCATTCTCTCTGTCTCTCTCTCTCTCTCTTTCTCTTTCTCTCTCTCTGTCTCTTTCTCTCTCTCTCGCTCTGTTTCTCTGTCTGTTTTCCTGTCTGTTTCTCTGTTTCTCAATCTCTCTCTCTCTGTCTCTTTCTCTCTCTCATTCTCTTTCTCTCTCTCTCTCTCATTCTCTTTCTCTCTCTCTGTCTGTTTCTCTCTGTTTCTCAATCTCTCTCTCTGTGTCTCTGTTTTTCTCTCTCTCATTCTCTTTCTCTCTCTGTCTCTCTCTCTCTGTGTCTCTCTCTGTTTCTCCTTCTCTCTCTCCCTCTCTCCCTCGTCTATTGCAGCCTGTTCGGTACAGCCAATGATTGTGCTGGTTTTTTGTTGAAGGGCTTGTTTAAAATAATAAATATTTCGTGCTTCCCGTGAAAATTAACATTTTTGTTACACCAAACGGATTTGTTTTGTGACGTGTATCGGATCCGAGAGTCGATCCACAGCCTCTGACAGAGGGGAGCTGTGTTAAACACATCTGTGTTTCCTCGGCTCTTTTGCTATCTTTATATCTCTTTCCCCCTTTCTCTGTGTTTCTGCGTGTGTGTATTTCTCTCTCCTTTCTCTCCCCTCTCTCTCTTCCTCTCTCTCTCCCTCTTTTCTCTCTCTCTCTTTCTTTCTTTCTCTCTTCTCCCTCTCTCGAACTTTTCTTTAAGCCGAGCAAGTGACAAGTTGCTTCTCCTGAGCTGGGATTAGCGCTGAGAAACTTTGTAACGACGCTGCCAATCTGCGCTGAGGCCAAAGTGTGTCGGAGCTGAAATTGGCGAGCGCTGGGAATTGCAGCCCCGATGCTGGTCAGTATCCTGGCGTTACTGTGGCTGAAACTGCCTGCCTGCGGTTACCGTGGTCCGGCCCACCGCCCAATTGCCGGGCGATTCAAGTGGTTTTTGGTGGAAATCGCCCCCGCCCCCAGTTTAAATCCGAGCAGCGATTCACGGTTCCCTTCGCTCGCGGCTTTCACGCTGACACTTAGCGATTTCTAATCGAATCGAAACCATTAAATCCCCCCACCCCAACCCCCAACACTAATCTCCAGTGTTTAACATTAAATGGCTGGAATAGAATTTCCGAAATGTATTAATTTACTTCCAAATGTTTTGCTAGAATGTGTAAGAATATAACCAAATATTGATTTGAATGACTAAGTTATCCCTTATCTCTCTATCTCTCTCTCTCTATTTATCTCTATCTCTCTATGTCTCTCTATCTCTCTCTCTATTCCTCTCTCTATCCCCCTCTCTCTCTCCCTCTGTCTCTCCCCCTGTTTCTCTCCCTCTCTATCTCTCTGTCTGTCTCTATCTCCATCTATCCCTATCTCACTCCCTCTATCTCACTGTCTCTCTATCTCACTGTCTCTATCTATTATAAACATGAAAAGTAAGATGTTAAATTTGTTGATGCATTATTTGACTTTCTCCAGCTCAGTTCTATTTCTGTGGATATGAATGTCCGTGTAGATATGTACACGCTATGATAGACCCTGATCATATGCAGCAAAATAAACAACCCCCACGTGATACGTTTCTCTTCATCCTGTCATTTGATAGTGGAAATTACTCGCAGTCTGACACCCACCACCGCCCCCCCATCAAAAGAATGAAACCCATGAACAAGGGTACATAACATTACAACAACAACAATAAGTTGTATTTATATAGCGCCTTTAACATAGTAAAACATCCCCAAGGTGTTTCACAGGATAGTTATCAAACAAATTTAGACACCCAGCGACATAAGGAGATATTAGGGCAGGTGACCACTAGCTTGCTCAAAGAGGTAGGTTTTAAGGAACGTATTAAAGGGGGAGAGAGAGGCGGAGAGGTTCAAGGGGGGATTCCAGAGCTTAGGGCTGAGGCAGCTGAAGGCACGGCTGCCAATGGTGGAGCGAAAGAAATCGGCGATGGGCAAGAGGCCAGAATTGGAGGAGCGCAGAGATCTCGGAGGGCTGTAGGGCTGGAGGAGATTACAGAGATAGGGAGGGGCGAGGCCGCGGAGAGGTTTGAAAACTAGAATGTGAATTTTAAAATCAAGGTGTTGGTGTGTGTACGTAACATTTTACTCTTGTTATTGCTCAGAAAGCAGCATTTTAACTGCCTCTGGGACCTTTTTTTAACGCAAACTTGTGGTGCTTGGGCAGCAAACACGGGTCAAGTGTGGAAATTTGAGATTTGCCCTGGGATTTTGCGTGGCGCTGGGTCATTTAACCCTGATGGTACTGAATAATGTACAGCCAGCAGTTTGTCATGAGGCAATAACCTGATTCCGGACTGATAAACTGCTGAAGGTGTGCCCTCATAGTCAGTCATTCATTGTCGGTGAAGCATTTTGAGACTTTGAGAGATAGAAACATAGAAGATCGGAGCAGGAGCAGGCCATTCGGCCCCTCGAGCCCGCTCCGCCATTCAATGAGATCATGGCTGATCATCCAAATTCAGTACCCTGTTCCTGCCTTCTCCCCATATCCCTTGATATCTTTAGCCGTAAGAAATATATCTAACTCCTTCTTGAATATATTTAATAAGTTGGCCTCTACTGCCTTCTGTGGTAGAGAATTCCACAGGTTCACCACTCTCTGGGTGAAGAAATTCCTCCTCATCTCAGTCCTAAATGGCTTACCCCTTATCCTTAGACTGTGACCCCTGGTTCTGGACTCCCCCGCCATCGGGAATGACATGAATCTTGTCATTCATGTGGAAATGACTTATGTAATAATACTGGGCGGCCTGCTAGTGGCGCTGTCCAGGGAGAGTATAAATACTCGGGCATGGGCCCAGCTTGTGCAGGACATTCTTTAACAGGAACTAGTGAAGGACACAACTAGATCTCCATGTTGTAAAACAGTTGATTAAAGCTTTGTTTAACGCTTAGACCAAGTGCCTAGTAGTTTTCTTGCGTCAGGGAACATCCTTCCTGCATCTAGTCTGTGATGCGATCAGACAGTGTGTAAATGCATTTTATGCCATTGAATCTCTTCATCCCTCTTTTATGTTACTGCTTTAGACCAGGGTGTGTGTATATAACTCGTACATATTGGGCATGCGTATAAATACCCCCAATCCTGTGACTGTCGTTTTATGTTTGTCACTCTGCACCCCCTCCCCCAAGAAAGATAACGATTGTAGAATGTCAGTTGAGCATCATTTAGCCTGCAGGAATGAATCAATTAATGTTACTCATTTCTGCCCTGCCCTGCCCTGCCCGTGTTTTGGCCACCCCTTTATACCATGAAAATGCAGAGCTGGTGCCTGACCCAGAAGTTTGTATTCTGTATAATCAGGACCATTGACTTACAGCGACTGGGTAAGATGCATTCCATTTTCCAGGATTTTGGGAATACTGCCCAATTTTCTGTGGAATCTGAAAATCAGTCAGCTTGGCTAGAAATTTTCTATTTACTAAAAATTTGTATGGGAAACCCCCCCCCCCCCACATCTTTAATTATAGATAGCAATTCTGTCATCAATTCGGTTACATCAATAGAGCAAGCCATACCATAATAATAACCATATACAATAGCAAAATACTGCCGATGCTGGAAATCTGAAATAACAACATAAAACGCCGAAAACACCCAGCAGGCCAGGCAACATCCGTGGAGAGAGAAACAGAGTTAACGTTTCAGGTCCGGGACCTGTAACATTAACTCTGTTTCTCTCTCCACGGATGCTGCCAGGCCTGCTGAGTGTTTCCGGCATTTTCTGTTGTTATAATAATAACCAGTCGTATTGTTATTTTGTTACTGTGTAAGAATATAGAAGGTTATAATATGGGTAAAGGGCAGGGAAATGGGATTAGAGTAGATTGGCACAGTTAATGAGAAGGCACCGTCACAGGGTATCAATGGGCCGAATGGCCTCCTCCTTGTGCTCTCATTGCTATGATTTTATGATAATGTTCAAGTTTATTAAAAGTCAAGTTGCGGTCTTTTGAAGTGTTTTGAAATAGAGTAAGTTTGTCTGGACCACCAGTTGTTGTATGAAATTGGCCTGTGTGGGTCCATGATATCAAACTGGACAATCCACCCCATTAAGCCCAGGCAACTCGAGTTCCATTTTTACTTCCACATCTTCTTTCCAACGCACTCCTGGCCGGCCTCCCACATTCCGCCCTACATAAACTTGAGGTCGTCCAAAACTTGGCTGCCCATGTCCTAACTTGCACCAAGTCCCGTTCACCCATCACCGCTGTGCTCGCTGACCTACATTGGCTCCCGGTTAAGGAACGCCTCGATTTCAAAATTCTCATCCTTGTTTTCAAATCCCTCCATGGCCTCGCCCCCTCCCTATCTCTGTAATCTCCTCCAGCCCCACAACCCCCCTGAGATATCTGCGCCCCTCTAATTCTGCCCGCTTGAGCATCCCTGATTATAATCGCTCAACCATTGGTGGCTGTGCCTTCTGTTGCCTGGGTCACAGAATCACAGAAACCCCACAATGCAGATAGAGGCCATTTCAGCCCATCGAGCCTGCACCAACACATATCCCACCCGATCCCTGTAACCCCTACACCAACACATATCCCACCCTATCCCTGTAACCCCATATATTTAATCCCCCTAACACTAAGGGTCAATTTATCATAGCCAATCAACCTAACCCGCACATCTTTGGACTGTGGGAGGAAACCGGAGCACCCGGAGGAAACCCACGCAAACACGGGGAGAATGTGCAAACTCCACACAGACAGTCACCCGAGGCCGGATTTGAACCCGGGTCCCTGGCGCTGTGAGGCAACAGTGCTAACCACTATGCCACCGTCCTAAGCTCTGGAATTCCCTGCCTAAACCTCTCCGCCTCTCCACTTCTCTACCTCTCTTTCCTATTTTAACACGCTCTTTAGAACCTACCTCTTTGACCAAGTTTTTGGTCACCTGCCCTAATTTCTCCTTATGTGGCTCGATGTCAAACTTATAATACTCCTGTGAAGCACCTTGGGACGTTTTACTATGTTAAAGGCGCTATATACAGGAAACTCTTTTTTTATCCGGCACCGACGGGACCGGCGTGGTGCCGGTTGATCAAAAAGTCCAGATTACAGAGAGGTGTACTCACCAAGTTACGAAAGCCCCGTACACGGCCACAGGTGCAGGAACCCTGGTTACACGGCCACAGATCCAGGCGTCCCTGTTGCATGGCAACAGGTGCAGGAACCCCGGTTACACGGCCACAAATCCAGGAACCCCGGTTACACGGCCACTAATATGAAGTAAAACTTACCTGAACCTACTCCTGAATTTGGCCGGTTAAGCGAGATTTCCGGTTATTTAGGTGCCGGTAAATCGAGAGTTTCCTGTAAATACCAGTTGTTATTGTGGTTAATCCTGTATGAATTCTGTGTCCTCGGAGGTTTGGAAAAGGCTGTTTTTAGCACTGTTGCTTCCTTAATGGGTAGAGCCTCAATCAGAACACCAAGGTTTGTTAAGTAAGGGAAAGACTTGCATTTCTATAGCGCCTTTCACAATCTCGGGACATCCCAAAGCGCTTTACAGCCAATGAAGTACTTTTGCAGTGTAGTCACTGTTATAATGCAAGAGCTTGAGACACGCACGTTAATGGGAACATTGATTTCAACTGCTGTGACCCTCGGGGCTCCATGGCATGATCCTAAGTGGCCCACAAAAGCAAAAAGCTTTATAGGTTGATGGGATAATGACCGCACGTTCTAATTTTGATAAAAGCACGATGTGTGGTTATTGAGCTGCTTGTAAAATTGTTAATAAGACCCCACTCCATCCCGCCTCGTATACTTTGCTGCGTTACAGCAGGAACACAAAAATGGGAGGCTTGCGAAGGCTTAAACCCTGGTTTCAGCGGCACGCCCACAGGGTTCTACCTCCGAGGAGGCGAAGTTTGCACCTCCCGGCAGTGCCGGAACTGGACAGTCGTCGTGTGGAAGCAGCGCAGGGTGTGGGTCTCCCTCCAGTGTATCATTCTTGCCCCCGAGTCAGAAGGTCGTGGGTTCAATTCCCACTCCAGAGACTTGAGCGCATAATCCAGGCTGACGCTCCCAGTGCAGTGCCGAGGTCAACATAGAAACATAGAAGATAGGAGCAGGAGTAGGCCATTCGGCCCCTCGAGCCTGCTGCGCCATTCAATGAGATCATGGCTGATCATCCAAATTCAGTACCCTGTCCCTGCCTTCTCCCCATATCCCTTGATCCCTTTAGCCTCAAGAAATATATCCAACTCCTTCTTGAATATATTTAATGAATTGGCCTCAACTGCCCTGTGTGGCAGAGAATTCCACAGGTTCACCACTCTCTGGGTGAAGAAATTCCTCCTCATCTCAGTCCTAAATGGCTTACCCCTTATCCTTAGACAGTGACCCCTGGTTCTGGACTCCCCGCCATCGGGAACATCCTTCCTGCATCTAGTCTGTCTAGTCCTGTTAGAATTTTATAAGTTTCAATGAGATCCCCTCTCATTCTTCTAAACTCTAGCGAATATAAGCCTAATCGACCCAAGCTCTCCTCATACGTCATTCCTGCCATTCCAGGTATCAGTCTGGTGAATCTTCGCTGCACTCTCTCCATGGCAAGAACATCCCTCCTCAGATAAGGCGACCAAAACTGCACACAATACTCAAGGTGTGGTCTCACCAAGGCCCTGTACAACTGCAGCAAGACATCCTTGCTCCTGTACTCGAACCCTCTCACTATGAAGGCCAACATACCATTTGCCTTCCTAACCGTCTGCTGCACCTGCATGCTTACCTTCAGCGACTGGTGCACAAGGGCACCCAGGTCTCGTTGCACTTCCCCTTTTTCCAATCTATTGCCATTCAGATAATAATCTGCCTTCCTGTTTTTGCCACCGAAGTGGATAACCTCGCATTTATCCACATTGGGCAGATGCATGGCAAATGCAGTATAATCACCCAACCTGTCCAAATCGTACTGGAGTTTCTGTGCATCCTCCTCACAGCCCAGCCAGCTTTGTGTCATCTGCATACTTGGAGACATTACATCTAGTTCCCTTGTCCAGATCATTTATATATATTGTAAATAGAAAAGAGGGAGGTGCTGCACTGTCGGAGGTGCCGTCTTTCGGATGAGACATTAAACCGAGGCCCCGTCTGCCCTCTCAGGCGGAAGTAAAAGATCCCGCGGAGCTAATTGAAGAAGAGCAGGGGAGTTCCCATTCCTGATTGCCACACAGCCACCCCTCCTATATTTGTAGACTTCGGAGGAGGACAGGATCAGGCTTTGTTGTGCTGGCCTCCACCGTCCAATAGGTGGGCAGGCCTTGCGATTGAGGCTTGCACCTGAATAATGACCACTCGGGCCAGGTAGCTAAGGACGCTCGCCGTCTGTCGAACTAACGAGGGCCCCAACAGCTTTAACAGGACAGAAAAACATTGTAGGAAGAGGAAAAAAATGGACTATTATTGCTGAAGGTAATTTATCTACTGGGGAACCCTCAACCAGTTCTCCCTCCCCAGTCCTGAGCACCCTCTGCCCCGTGCAACCAGCACCTACAACCAACAGAAAATGAGAGAGGACGTTTGAAGTGAATCGTGCTTTTTTTTTTCCGTAACTGGGTTCTGTGGTGACATCCCTTCCCCAGAACAGTAGCCACTGCAGAGCTGAAACACCACGACGAGTCGACCGCTCCAAGCCAACCTGGGTGTTCATCGCGAGTCTTGCTGGTTAACCCTCTGTCCTATGATTGTAACCTGCTCGGTCTTTCGAGATCGACGTCGCCCACAGATTGGAAAATGAAAAAAAGACAACAGAAAACGCTGGAAAAACTCAGCATCCGTGGCGAGAGAAATAGAGTCAACGTTTCGGGTCGAAACCCTTCGTCAGGACTGAGAGAAAAGGCAGGAAATGAAACAAAAGGCAGTTTGGAGGCTGGGAAATGGGGGAGGGGATGAAAGAAGAGACATTAAGAGATACTCAAGGTGAGACCAGATGGTAATAGGACAGGTAAAGAAACAAACAATGGCTCTAGATGAAGTGTGAAATGCGCTGGCAGAGTGAGAGACAGCTGCCATGTGGGAGAGAGAGGAATTGGAAAATGATCCTTTTGCGAGTAAAAGTGTTGAGCTCACTGATTTAAGTCGTTGAAGTCTGCTGGTGGCTCCCATCTTTATAAAAACTCACTCCAGGCGATTAATTTGCCATGGAGCAGGCATCTCGGGTGGCATCCAGCTTTCTGTTGAGTTTCGAAGTGGCACCATAAGACTGCAGGGTCAGTTATCTGTGGACTTTAATGGGTAGAAAGTTAGGCTTTGTACTATGTTGGAGGATTCCAGACTTATCCCGACATAAGGTAATACGTCCCATCCCCAGGCTGCCTGTGGTAAGACACTATGGCCATGTGATTAGGCAAGTGATATTCTAGTAGCCTGGTAAGAAAGATTGTGCATTCTCAGAAGGGTACCTGAACTTGGTACCAAATGATTGATTGATAACGAAAGACAGTAACAGCAGGATCTGAAATCTGTGGAATTTCCATCTTCTTCAGTCTTTTCAGTTACAATTTACAGGCTTTGGCAAGCTAAATGAGTATAGAAGATCAACGAGCGATCTAATCGGGGGTGTTCAAGATAATTATAAGATTTGATAGAGTAGAGAGAGAGAAGCTATTTCCTCTAGTGGAGGGTAAAAACAAAAATAACAACAGGAAGTGCTGGAAACACTCTGCAGGTCAGGCAGCATCGAGGAGAGAGAAACAGAGTCAATGTTTCGGGTCGAACTGGAAAAGGTTAGGGAGGAGAGATTTTTAAGCAGGGGCGGGGAGGAGAGAACGAAGGGAAGGTCTGTGATGGGATGGAAGGCGGGAGAGATTGACTGACAAAAGGGATGATGGTGCGAGGCAAAAGGAGAGGTGATGGGACAAGTCAAGAAACAAAAGATGAGCCTAGATGATGTGTGAATGATAATGGCAGCAACATTAACAGCTACCATGTGAGGAAACAAGAGAGAAAAAAATATATAAAGAAATACAGGGGCCAATTTATAGTCTGAAATTGCTGAACTCGATGTTGAGTCCAGAAGGCTGTAAAGTGCCTAATCGAAAGATGAGGTGCTGTTCCTCGAGCTTCCGCTGAGCTTCGTTGGAACAATGTAAGAGGCCGAGGTCAGAGTGGGAGTGGAGCGGGGAATTAAAGTGACAGGCGACCGGAAGCTCGGGGGTCACCCTTACAGACTGAACGGAGGTGGTCGGACCCGAAACGTTGACGCTGTTTCTCTCTCCTCAGTGCTGCCTGAGTGTTTCCAGCACTTTCTGTTGTTATTTCAGATTTCCAGCATCCGCAGTATTTTGCTTTTGTATAAGGGTGAAAACAATCTCTTATTTGAAGACCTGCCATCACCTTCAGTGGGGGCAAAGTTGCCCCAATCCCAAGAGCAAATGTTAAACGTATTAAATGGCACCCACTAATATCAAGCAGTGGTGAACTATAAGAACTTAAGTAAATAAGGAATAGGAGCAGGAGTCGGCCATTCGGCCCTTCGAGCCTGCTCCGCCATTCAATGAGATCATGGCTGATCTTCTGCCTCATCTCCATTCACCGGCCCTATCGCCATATCCCCTGAGGCCCTTACTAGTCAGAAATCTATCGACTTCTGTTTTGAATATACCCAATGACTGAGCTTCCACAGCCCTCTGGGGTAGAGAATTCCAAAGATTCACCACCCTCTGAGTGAAGAAATTTCTCCTCATCTCAGTCCTGAATGGCCTACCCTTTATCCTGAGGCTGCGGCCCCTGGTTCTAGACTCCCCAGCCAAGGGAAACATTCTCCCAGCATCCACCCTAACAAGCCCTGTAATAATTTTGTATGTTTCAATGAGATCCCCCTCAGTATTCTGAATTCAAGAGAATACAGGCCTAGTTTACTCAATCCCTTCTCATATGACAGTCCCGCCATCCCAGGAATCAATAGAGTCATAGAGTTATACAGCACAGAAAGAGGCCCTTTGGCCCATCGCGTCCGTGCCGGCCATCAAGCCCTGTCTAATCTAATCCCATTTTCCAGCATTTGGTCCGCAGCCTTGTATGCTATGGCATTTCAAGCGCTCATCCAAATGCTTCTTGAATGTTGTGAGGGTTCCTGCCTCTACCACCCTTTCAGGCAGTGAGTTCCAGATTCCAACCACCCTCTGGGTGAAAAAGTTCTTCTTCAAATCCCCTCTAAACCTCCTGCCCCTTACCTTGAATCTATGCCCCCTTGTTATTGACCCCTCTACTAAGGGAAAAAGTTCCTTACTATCTACCCTATCTATGCCCCTCATAATTTTGTACACCTCAATCAGGTCCCCCCTCAGCCTTCTCTGCTCCAAGGAAAACAACCCCAGCCTGTCCGGTCTTTCTTCATAGCTGAAGCGCTCCAGCCCAGGTAACATCCTGGTAAATCTCCTCTGCACCCTCTCCAAGGCAATCACATCCTTCCTATAGTGTGGCGACCAGAACTGCACACAGTACTCCAACTGTGGCCTTACCAGCGTTTTGTACAGCTCCATCATAACCTCCCTGCTCTTCTATTCTATGCCTCGGCTAATGAAGGTAAGTATCCCATATGCCTTTTTAACCACCTTATCCACCTGTTCTGCTGCCTTCAGGGATCTATGTACATGCACACCAAGGTCCCTCTGATCCTCTGTCTTTCCTAGGGTCTTACCGTTCATTGTGTATTCTCTTGCCTTGTTAGCCCGTCCAAAATGCATCACCTCACACTTTTCAGGGTTAAATTCCATTTGCCACTGCTCCGCCCTACTGGCCAACCCGTCTATATCGTCCTGTAGCCTGAGGCTTCCCTCCTCGCTATTTACCACCCCACCAATTTTCGTGTCATCTGCAAACTTACTGGTCATACCTTTTACATTTACATCCAAATCATTAATGTGGACCACAAACAGCACCGATCCCTGCGGTACCCCACTGGACACAGGCTGCCAGTCACAATCCCATGGACCTTCGTTGCACTCCCTCTGTAGGCGAATATCAAGCAGTGGCGAACTGTAGGCCGACTTCTCCGTCTGTTAGTAATCCCAAACAATATTTAATTTGCCCCTTTTTCTTTTAACAGCCTGGCTTGACAGCGGGAGAAGGATTAAACCTGGTTCTGACTGGAAACTCTCAGTTTCACCATCAAGGGATGAAACTGGAAGCTGTGATGGAGCATTTGCAAAGACAGCAGCAAGCCCGATTGGAGATGGAGGGCAGGGAGAGGAAAGACCAGGAGATCCGAGATGCTCACATCTTTTACGCTCAGCAGCTTGCCGCCCAGCAGGCGGCCCTGGCGGCCGCTTCCTCCAGATCGTCGCCGGGGTCGCTAGTCACCGCACTGGCCAGACCTTTGGTTGCCGGGCCCGCCGTCCCTCGGGTCTCTGATAAGAGCAGCATGGACTCTGAACCCGAAGATGATGCCTTCGAAGGAGAGGACCCCGCCAGTGATCTGGAGGATGAGGAAATGGAGAGAGGAGATCTTGATGAGGATGATGAAGATGAAGAAGAAGAAGCAGAAGACGTAGAGTACCTCAGGAAACAAGCTGCTGCTGTACTGCCTACTCAAAGGCCTCCACCTGCCCATCATCCGTCTATTAGTGGACAATCCCAGCAGCAGGGAAGCAGTCAGCCTCTTTCACCAACTCGAGCACAATCTAAATCGCCCGCTAGCCACCACGATTGGGGTTACGAAGAACAGTTCAAACAGGTAAGACATTTTTATTCTACGAATGGATGTTATTACCCAAAAAATTGGCCGAATTAAAGACTAACATATCTGTGTTACAAGGAGGTGGCCTGTGTTGTGTCACTCCAATATGTGCTGGAGTGGGTGAGAAAGTATTCCATTTTATTTTGTCAGGGGGGGTCTTGACGTAAGAAAACTACTAGGCACTTGGTCTAAGCGTTAAACAAAGCATTAATCAACTGTTTTACAACATGGAGGTCTAGTTGTGTCCTTCACTAGTTCCTGTTAAGAATGTCCTGCGCAAGCTGGGCCCGTGCCCGAGTATTTATACTCTCCCTGGACAGCGCCACCCGCAGGCCGCTCAGTATTATTTCATAAGTCTTTCTTTCATGAATGACCGATTCATGTCAGGTCCTGTCTGGAGCTCCAGTTTATTTCTAATGGCAAGCTGACCTTTGACTTGTCTCAATCATCTGAAATCTGACATTTATTTCCCAGTATACATCGCGTGAGTTGTATGTTGCTGAAGGTAAGCATGCAGGTGCAGCAGGCGGTTAAGAAGGCAAATGGTATGTTGGCCTTCATAGCGAGAGGATTCGAGTACAGGAGCAAGGATGTCTTGCTGCAATTGTACAGGGCTTTAGTGAGACCACACCTTGAGTATTGTGTGCAGTTTTGGTCGCCTTATCTGAGGAAGGATGTTCTTGCCATGGAGAGAGTGCAGCGAAGATTCACCAGACTGATACCTGGGATGGCAGGAATGACATATGAGGAGAGGTTGGGTCGATTAGGCTTATATTCGCTGGAGTTTAGAAGAATGAGAGGGGATCTCATTGAAACTTATAAAATTCTAACCGGACTAGACAGACTAGATGCAGGAAGAATGTTCCCGATGGCAGGGGAGTCCAGAATCAGGGGTCACAGTCTAAGGATAAGGGGTAAGCCATTTAGGACTGAGATGAGGAGGAATTTCTTCACCCAGAGAGTGGTGAACCTGTGGAATTCTCTACCACACAAGGCAGTTGAGGCCAATTCATTAAATCTATTCAAGAAGGAGTTAGATATATTTCTTAAGGCTAAAGGGATCAAGGGATATGGGGAGAAAGCAGGGACAGGGTACTGAATTTGGATGATCAGCCATGATCTCATTAAATGGCGGAGCGGGCTCGAGGGGCTGAATGGCCTACTCCTGCTCCTATCTTCTATGTATATATGCTCCCAATGAGTACTGGGATGAATGAAGCTACCTCCAAGGACAAATCTCGTTCTCGGCCATATTCAGACAGTAGACGCCTGCTATAAATGGGCATTGGCTTTGTGACTCCATCTCCAATATACCACTTGACATGAATCAGTCATTCATGAAAGAAAGACTTATGAAATAATACTGAGCGGCCTGCGGGTGGCGCTGTCCAGGGAGAGTATAAATACTCGGGCATGGGCCCAGCTTGCACGGGATATTCTTAACAGGAACTAGTGAAGGACACAACTAGACCTCCATGTTGTAAAACAGTTGATTAAAGCTTTGTTTAACGCTTAGACCAAGTGCCTAGTAGTTTTCTTACGTAATCATTCTTCCCACTTCTTGTTGGTATACACACACATATAAACCGTTCAATATTCTCATGTAACCACAGCCAAGTGTCCAATTTGGATCTATCCAGTCGTCCGTGTCAGCTGTGGCTCAGTAGGCAGCATCTTCGCCCGTGAGTCAAGAAGGTTGTGGGTTCGCAGACCCCACTCCAGGGAATTGAGCACAAAAATCCAGGCTGACACTCCCAATGCAGTGCTGAGGGAGCGCTGCACTGATGAAGGGTGCCATCTTTCAGATGAGACGTTAAACCCAGGCCCCCGTCTGCTCTCTCTCGGGTGGACGTAAAAGATCCCACGGCCACTATTTCAAAGAAGAGCAGGGGAGTGATCCCCAGTGTCCTGGGGCCAATAATTATCCCTCAACCAACATCACTAAAAACAGATTAGCTGCTCTTTATCACAGTGCTGTTCATGGGAGCTTGCTGTGCGCAAATTGACTCCCGCTTTACACCAGTGACTACACTTCAAAAAGTCCTTAATTGGCTGTAAGGTGCTTTGGGATGTCCGGTGTCATGAAAGGCTCTGTATAAATGCAAGTCTTTCTTTCTTATATAAGCTACTAGCAGGGGGGGCCCGGCGTTGCCAGGGCAGTTTAGAGGGCCGCGCGGTTGACGGCTGGCTGCTGCCGCTCCCCCACTTTGTGTCTCGGGCCGAGCGGTTGTGAGGCCCGGCCCGAGTGACCCCAACTCACCTCCCGCTCCAGCGGGCCGACGCAGTTGAGGAAAAGCAGGGGAAAAAATGGCGGTGAAGTTTCGGGAGGCTGCAGGATTAGGTCCCGCCTGTGACGCACCGATTGGTCAACCATCAGGTCACTGAACTGTAGGATTAGTCAACCATCACGTCACTCAACGCTAATGAGCGGTAGGATTGGTCAACCGCTAATGAGTGAATTTTTGAACGTTTTTTGTATACTGTCGGAACAATTTTTGTCTGACAAAAAGTAAATATGCCTATGACACTCCCCTGATCATCAGCTTTCTTTTGATATAACAGATGTGTAGGTACGCTCTATAACTTTTGAGTGTATAGCAGACAGACAGACATACAGACAGACAGACAAACCAACCGCTTTGATAGATAGATTGTGGTCCAGTTTAAATGAGGAAGGTTTACTTAGACTGCAACACGGCTTTGCTTGTACCAGGATCCAGTGCCTTCCTCTGGGCTTAGGATCAAAACTACTTTAAAGTCAATGACCCAGAAATTCGGGTCCCCACGGGTGAGTACGCGCTGGGCACTCACCCGTAGGCCCAACGAAAGTGCCGGTTTCGTGCATGCACTGCGCATGCGTGGGAAACCGGATCTTCCGTTCCCTCAAAGGAAGGGGTTCACAGGCCGAACGTGTATATTTTAAAATACTTTAAAGAAAGGTAAGTTTATTTTTAGCCCCGTTAGAAAATGTAATTAATTTTTTCAAAAATTTAAATTATTGTTTAAAATAGTTATTTTATGTAATTTATAGTTATTTTAAAAATGTGATTTTTAAAAATGTGATTTTTAAAAAATGTATTTGAAGTTTTAGTGATGTTTTGGGGCTTATAGTATTTATAGTTTTGACAGCTCTTCCTGTCAATTTTATGAATGGGCATTTCCCTGCTACCATTGGCTCTCCATGGCCCACGTGATCCCAGGGGACGCTTCGAACTAACTGCGCCCCTGGGATACGCAAGCACTGCGCGCCGGCAGCTGGAGGAGGCCCAGGATCGGAATCCCACGCGGGCCCACAGCACAACGGCCGGCGCGCTAGGTAAGTGCAGGTTGGGGGCTTGCACCCGCGGGAAGCCCCCGACCCAAATTTCTGGGCCAATATTAATGCATCTAAACTGGTGCCAAAGCAGTTCCAATCCAGATTATTCATAAAGCTTGAGGAAGAACATAAGAACATAAAGCCCAGAGTGAGAACAGACCGTTTCTCCAGAGTCCATGGGCGATGACTTTTCCTGAAGTTTCACATCCACCTTGCATTGAATAACAGAATTTACAGCACAGAAACAGGCCATTTGGCCCAACAGGCCATTCGGCAGCACGGTGGCATAGTGGTTAGCACTGTTGCCTCACAGCACCAGGGACCCGGGTTCGAATCCGGCCTCGGGCGACTGTCTGTGTGGGGTTTGCACATTCTCCCCGTGTTTGCGTGGGTTTTCTCCGGGTGCTCCGGTTTCCTCCCACAGTCCAAAGATGTGCGGGTTAGGTTGATTGGCTATGATAAATTGACCCTTAGTGTTAGGGGGATTAAATACATGGGGTTACAGAGATAGGGTGGGATATGTGTTGGTGTAGGGGTTACGGGGATCGGGTGGGATATGTGTCGGTGCTGGCTCGATGGGCCGAAATGGCCTCTATCTGCACTGTGGGGTTTCTGTGAACAGGTCCATGCCGGTGTTTATGCTCCACACGAGCCTCCTCCCACTTTGCTTCATCTCACCCCTATCAGCACATCCTTCTCCTTTCTCCCTCATGTGTTTATCTCGCGTTTCCTTAAACGCACCTATGCTATTCGCCTCAACCACTCCCTGTGGCAGCGAGTTCCACATTCTGACCACTCTCTGGTCTTGTTAACCCGCAGAGTCGAGTATACGCTGGTTTGGTGAGAAATGAGGATCGGCGGGTTGATTCAGCCCTCCTGTGCTCCCAGCGTGGAGCCTTGCTCAGTGGGATTGCAGGTCGGAGGTTAGGCTGCTCCAGCGCTGTAGCCCCGTCTCCGACTTGCGCTCCCGCCTAGTGAGGCCCCGTGCTGGGAGCACAGGATCACTGAATTTGCCCGCGGTTCTGCCCCGTAACAAATGCTATATATCTGTGCGTCTGCATGAAACCGTGGGACGGTAAGTCTTCTGGTGAGCTGTTCCCCATCTCTCCACAGCCCCACCCATCACTCCGTCTCCTAGACAAGGCATCCTTTCAGTTTTAAGTTGAGTTATTCATTAAATGCAGCCAGAAAGCTGTTGGGAACTTATGCAGGCAATGCTTGGTGTGGCTGAATATAGCCTGCTTCACTTTTATTGCAGGCCTGTTGCAATGACTGCGACACTGTTAAGAACATGTAGTCCATACGGCCCCTCAAGCCTGCTCCGCATGATCTTTGAAGATTGTAATTATAGACCTAGCTTAAAAATGCCTTCAGGGATGACTAAGTGGACTTGCCTTTGTCCCTTGAAGTTTTCTGTGAAAACGGTGGGGCAGTAGGGATTTTTCCAGTTGTAAAAGGCAGGAAAACTTAAAATGGCCGAGTTCGTTATTTAAAAAAAATTCATTTATGGTATGTGGGCGTCGCTGGCAAAGCCAACATTTATTGCCCATCCCTAGTTGCCCTTGCGAAGGTGGTGGTGAGCCTCCTTCTTGAACCGCTGCAGTCCGTGTGGTGAAGGTGCTCCCACAGTGCTGTTAGGGAGGGAGTTCCAGGATTTTGACCCAGCGACGATGAAGGAACGGCCGATATATTTCTAAGTCAGGGTGGTGCGTGTAACTTGGAGGGGAACTTGGAGGTGGTGGTGTTCCCATGCGCCTGCTGCCCTTGTCCTTCTAGGTGGAAGAGGTCGCGGGTTTGGGAGGTGCTGCCGAAGAAGCCTTGGCGAGTTGCTGCAGTGCATCTTGTAGATGGTACACACTGCAGCCACGGTGTGCCGGTGGTCGAGGGAGTGAATGTTATCTGTTGGTGTTGCCTTGATCTGAAGTGTCAACCTCTTTCACTGGTGTTTGAATATGTGGATGGGGCTGCCCGAGACCCATCTTGCACATCAGTGGTTAATCATTGTAGCAGCTACTTGTTTCTGCATCGCGCGGACGCTAGATAACTCACTTTCATTACTCCTGTTTGGAAGAAGCTCACTTGTGTACAGAAGGATGTTGACTCTGAGGTACTGCATCCTTATCTAGGCTCTCGGCTCTTCAAGTTACTGAAGTGAGCTACAAATTAAGTTGGGAATGAGCGACCTAGCAAATTTGGGAAGCTGAGGAGGTTCAAATTCAATTCCTAGAATAATACAGCACAGAAGGAGGCCATTCGGCCCATCATACCTGTGCCGGCTCTCTGAAAGAGCTCTCCAATTAGTCCCGCTCCCCTGCTCTTCCCCCAAAGACCTGCAAATATTTCCTTTTCAAGTATTTATCCAATTCCCCTTTGAAAGTTACTATCTACCGCCCTTTCAGGCAATGCATTCCAGATCATAACAACTCGCTGCATAAAATAAAATTTCTCCTCATCTTTTTTTGCCAATTATTTCAAATCTGTCCTCCGATTACCGACCCTCCCACCAGTGGAAACGGTTCCTCTCTCTCTACGCGATCAAAACCTCTCCCCCTGGTAGTTGGAGGATCCTCTCCAGGGTTAGCCTCGTGTACAGTGATTGGCACCTCAACTGCATATCGCCAAACACCAAAGCTACGAAATATGTTCTGTTTGGTGGAGTCTATGATTCTGTAAGTCCAGCGCCAGACCAGTAGCCAGAGTCGTGGGGTAAACTTAATTCTATCAGCAACAAATGTTTTGGGTACGGTAGTGTAGTGGTTATGTTACTGAACTAATAATCCAGGAAATAAAAAGCCGGTGTCTGTAAAAGTGATCGTGAAGCTGTCGGATTGTCGTAAAAACCCATCTGGTTCACTAATGTCCTTTAGGGAAGGAAATCTGCCGTCCTTACTCGGTCTGGCCTGTATGTGACTCCAGACCCACAGCAATGTGGTTGACTCTCAACTGCCCCTCTGAAATGGCCTAGCAAGACACTCAGTTGGGGCAACTAGGGATGGGCAATAAACACTGGCCTTGCCAGCGACGCCCACATCCCGAGCATGAATGGAAAGCAAATAACCTGGGTTCCCTTTGATGGCAATGTGGGTAGAGGCACTACCGTATGCAGCAGTCAGCCAGACCATAAGGTTCCAGGTTCAGGTTCCTGGTCTGTGAGAATTATTTGATTCCAGTTCTGCTAGTCAGGAAGGGTAAACCCCAAAGGGGATGGCCATTTGGGACTAAGATGAGGAGGAATTTCTTCACTCAGAGGGTTGTGAATCTTTGGAATTCTCTGCCCCAGAGGGCTGTGGATGCTGAATCGTCGAGTATATTCAAGGCTGAGATCGATAGATTTTTGGACTCTAGGGGAATCAAGGGATATGGGGATAGTGCAGGAAAGTGGAGTTGAGGTCGAAGATCAGTCATGAGCCTATTGAATGGCGGAGCAGGCTTGAAGGGCCGTATGACCTACTCCTGTTCCTAATTCTTGTGTTCTTAAGCAGACCTGTGCAGGTTGGCATAACACGAGACACCTGAATGTGGCACTTGGCTGTGCTGGGAGGGTGAGCAGTGGGATTACTTTGATCACGTTCAACGGGGATATCAGCACCTGATGGAACGAGAAGCTGCTTGCTTGAATATCTAAACGAATGGTCAGGAGGAAACGAGGAGGCGGATTTTTAGCTAGCCGCCCGGATGGGAAACTGGCCTTGTGGATATGTCGGCCTGTTAAGGGACACCATCTGTCTTTCCTTGCCGTTGATTCCGATGGAGATGTAAATTGTGTGGTTTCTAAAGCGGGCAGTCCTTCCGTGATGCCAGTTTCAAGCCGTGCGGCAAGTTGAAAACCGACCCCCCGAGATGTCGGAACGCTACTCCAGTGAGGAGTTTGTTTTGGTATCTGAAGGCTGGGAGTAGAAGTGGGCAGCCCAGACCTTTCTTTTGCCTGCTGGATGTCACTTTTTTGACTGCAGGTGGCATTGTAGCTGAGATCAGTGCCGTCCTTACCAGACCAAGCGTGGCTGTTGAGAGTGGCGTCGCTGGCTGATAGGTGTCAGCCGTGGCTCAGTGGGCAGCACCCTTGCCTCCAAGTCAGAAGGTTGTGGGTTCACAGTCCCCACTCCAGAGACTTGAGCACATAAAGCTAGGCTGACACTCCCAGTGCAGTGCTGAGGGAGTGCTGCACTGTCGGAGGTGCCGTCTTTCAGATAAGACGTTAAACCGAGGCCCCGTCTGCCCTCTCGGGTGGATGTAAAAGATTCCATGGCACTATTTCAAAGAAGAGCAGGGGAGTTTGTCCTGGGCCAATATTTATCCCCCAACCAACATCACTAAAACAGATGGGCCTAGAAATTGAGTTGGCGCCGCGCCAGGGCTTTAGCGCCGGAAATTTAGCGCCGGCGCTAAGTCCCCCTGCGCGCGCCACAAATTCAGTAGCGCCGCGCCCAGACGGCTGCCGGCGCTACTGGAGGGTGTCAGCGCCTCGCAATGGGCGCTGACTGCCGCATTGCGGCGCTAATCCGCCGCTGCGGCACCCGATGCGGTGCGGCAGGCTGGGGAAGTGCAGGCCTCCTCCTTCCGTTAAGGAGGAGCTGCCTGCACCCGACCGCTGGCCGTTGGTCTGTGGAGAAAAATGAGCCCGGCACCTCGGAGAAGTGCCGGGCTCGCGGCCCACACGCATCTGTGCCGCGGGGGGGTGTTGGAGGAGTCCGGGGAGGGAGGTGCGGGCAGGCGGCCGCCGGGAAAGCGGCCGGCCGCCGCGCGACCTTAATGCGCCGGCGCTAAGACCCGTAGCGAACTTTTGAAAAATCGTTGGTTGCGGCTGCCACGGGCGAGGCGGCCGCAACTCAATTTCGGCGTTCGGGCGCGTTGCCACGGCAACCGGGGCGCTGCGCACACCGATGACGTCATTGGTGCCGGCGCAGCGCAACCGGCTAACGCCGATGGCAGCGCCCAAGTGAATTTCTCAATCGGCTGTACTTGCGGCGCTAGGCCCTCTAGCGCCTCAAAATGGGCGCTAACCCCACTCAATTTCTAGGTCGTGATCTGGTCATTATCACATTGCTGTTTGTGGCAGCTTGCTGTGCACAAATTGGCTGTCGTGTTTTCCACATTACAACAGTGACTACACTTCGAAAAGTACTTCATTGGCTGTAAAGCGCTTTGGGACGTCCGGTGGTCCTGAAAGGCGCTATGTGTCTTTATATGGTTTTCTTAGAATTCCTAACAAATAAATTTCGAAACCTTAACATAAAAGTTTCACTTTTTTTTTACTGTTCCGTTTAGCCACGTACAGTATGAGAACCATTCTGGCCTTCCCCGGGCTTTTTATCCTTTAGTGGACTCAATAATGCACTCCTGGTCCTCCTTCCGTAAACAGCAAGATGGATGGGAAGGATCGGGTGGCCTTGCTGCAGGGAAACGTATCTGCGAGGTTAATGCTTTCCAATTTGGTCAGCATGTTAAATTGATGCCGGGCGTAATGGGCATAAAATAGTTTCCCTTCACCTCAGTGGGAGAGAGCAAAGCAGAAGTGGCAAGTTGTGTGCGGCATGCACTGGTCTGTTTCATAGCTTATATTATTGTAAGTGCAAGAGTTAAGTATGGCTCTCGCATCTGGGGAGGCTCTTCCAATACAACAACAGCACCTTGTATTTATATAGCGCCTTTAACGTAGTAAAACGTCCCAAGGCGCTTCACAGACATGTTATCAGACATAGAAATGTGATACCTTACTGTCAATCTTGATCAGGGTATAAGAAGGATTGCGCTCTGTTAGTAACTGGTCCTTCTCTCCATATGTGTCTTGTGCGCTCTCTTTCTATCGTGCTTTCGCTATCTCTCGCGCGCACTCTTTCAATCTTGCTCTCTTTCTCTCTCGCACTCTTTCTCGCGTGCTCTCTTTCTCTCTTGCACTCTTTCTCTCTTGCGTGCTCTCTTTCTCTCTTGCACTCTTTCTCTCCCGCGCGCTCTCTTTCTCTCCCACGCCCTCTCTTTCTCTCCCGCGCGCTCTCTTTCTCTCCTGCGCGCTCTTTCTCTCTCTCGCGCTCTCTTTCTCTCCCGCGCGCTCTCTTTCTCTCCCGCGCGCTCTCTTTCTCTCCCGCGCTCTCTTTCTCTCTCGCGCGCTCTCTTTCTCTCTCGCACTCTTTCTCTCCCGCCTGCTCTCTTTATCTCCCGCGCCCTCTCTTTCTCTCCCGCATGCTCTTTCTCTCTCTCGCGCTCTCTTTCTCTCCCGCGCCCTCTCTTTCTCTCCCGCGCTCTCTTTCTCTCCCGCGCTCTCTTTCTCTCGCGCTCTCTTTCTCTCTCGCGCGCTCTTTCTCTCCCGCGCGCTCTTTCTCTCTCTCGCGCTCTCTTTCTCTCCCACGCGCTCTTTCTCTCTCTTGCGCTCTCTTTCTCTCCCGCGCCCTCTCTTTCTCTCCCGCGCGCTCTTTCTCTCGTGCTCTCTTTCTCTCTCGCGCGCTCTCTTTCTCTCCCGCGCGCTCTTTCTCTCCCGCGCGCTCTTTCTCTCTCTCGCGCTCTCTTTCTCTCCCGCGCGCTCTCTTTCTCTCTCGCGCGCTCTTTCTCTCCCGCGCGCTCTTTCTCTCGCGCTCTCTTTCTCTCTCTCGCGCTCTCTTTCTCTCTCGCGCGCTCCTTCTCTCTCTCGCGCTCTCTTTCTCTCTCTCGCGCTCTCTTTCTCTCTCTCGCGCTCTCTTTCTCTCTCTCGCGCTCTCTTTCTCTCGCGCTCTCTTTCTCTCGCGCTCTCTTTCTCTCTCTCGCGCTCTCTCTCTCGCGCGCTCTCTTTCTCTCTCGCGCGCTCTCTTTCTCTCTCGCGCTCTCTTTCTCTCGCGCTCTCTTTCTCTCTCTCGCGCTCTCTTTCTCTCGCGCTCTCTTTCTCTCTCTCGCGCTGTCTCTCTCTCGCGCTCTCTTTCTCTCGCGCTCTCTTTCTCGCGTGCTCTCTCTCTCTCTCGCGCGCTCTCTTTCTCTCGCACGCTCTCTTTCTCTCGCGCTCTCTCTCTCGCGCTCACTTTCTCTCTCTCACGCTCTCTTTCTCTCTCTCGCGCTCTCTTTCTCTCTCTCATGCTCTCTTTCTCTCTCTCGCGCTCTCTTTCTCTCTCTCGCGCTCTCTTTCTCTCTCTCGCGCTCTCTTTCTCGCGCGCTCTCTTTCTCTCTCTCGCGCTCTCTCTCTCGCACGCTCTCTTTCTCTCGCGCGCTCTCTTTCTCTCTCGCGCGCTCTCTTTCTCTCTCGCGCGGTCTCTTTCTCTCTCGCGCTCTCTTTCTCTTGCGCTCTCTTTCTCTCTCGCGCGCTCTCTTTCTCTCTCGCGCGCTCTCTTTCTCGCGTGCTCTCTCTCTCGCGCGCTCCCTTTCTCTCTCGCGCTCTCTTTCTCTCTCTCGCGCTCTCTTTCTCTCTCGCGCGCTCTCTTTCTCGCGTGCTCTCTCTCTCGCGCGCTCCCTTTCTCTCTCGCGCTCTCTTTCTCTCTCTCGCGCTCTCTTTCTCTCTCGCGCGCTCTCTTTCTCGCGTGCTCTCTTTCTCTCTCGCGCTCTCTTTCTCTCTCTCGCGCTCTCTTTCTCTCTCGCGCTCTCTTTCCCTCTCGCGCTCTCTTTCTCTCTCGCGCGCTCTCTTTCTCTCGCGCTCTCTTTCTCTCGCGCTCTCTTTCTCTCGCGCTCTCTTTCTCGCGCTCTCTTTCTCTCTCTCACGCTCTCTTTCTCTCTCGCGCGCTCTCTTTCTCTCTCGCGCGCTCTCTTTCTCGTGTGCTCTCTCTCTCTCGCGCGCTCTCTTTCTCTCTCGCGCTCTCTTTCTCTCTCTCGCGCTCTCTTTCTCTCTCGCGCGCTCTCTTTCTCTCGCGCTCTCTTTCTCTCGCGCTCTCTTTCTCTCGCGCTCTCTTTCTCTCTCTCGCGCTCTCTTTCTCTCTCTCGCGCTCTCTTTCTCTCTCTCGCGCTCTCTTTCTCTCGCGCTCTCTTTCTCTCTCTCGCGCTCTCTCTCTCGCGCGCTCTCTTTCTCTCTCGCGCGCTCTCTTTCTCTCTCGCGCTCTCTTTCTCTCGCGCTCTCTTTCTCTCTCTCGCGCTCTCTTTCTCTCGCGCTCTCTTTCTCTCTCTCGCGCTCTCTCTCTCTCGCGCTCTCTTTCTCTCTCTCGCGCTCTCTTTCTCGCGTGCTCTCTCTCTCTCTCGCGCGCTCTCTCTCTCTCGCACGCTCTCTTTCTCTCGCGCTCTCTCTCTCGCGCTCTCTTTCTCTCTCTCACGCTCTCTTTCTCTCTCTCGCGCTCTCTTTCTCTCTCTCGTGCTCTCTCTCTCTCGCGCTCTCTTTCTCTCTCTCGCGCTCTCTTTCTCTCTCTCGCGCTCTCTTTCTCGCGCGCTCTCTTTCTCTCTCTCGCGCTCTCTCTCTCGCACGCTCTCTTTCTCTCGCGCGCTCTCTTTCTCTCTCGCGCGCTCTCTTTCTCTCTCGCGCGCTCTCTTTCTCTCTCGCGCTCTCTTTCTCTTGCGCTCTCTTTCTCTCTCGCGCGCTCTCTTTCTCTCTCGCGCGCTCTCTTTCTCGCGTGCTCTCTCTCTCGCGCGCTCTCTTTCTCTCTCGCGCTCTCTTTCTCTCTCTCGCGCTCTCTTTCTCGCGTGCTCTCTTTCTCTCTCGCGCTCTCTTTCTCTCTCTCGCGCTCTCTTTCTCTCTCGCGCTCTCTTTCCCTCTCGCGCTCTCTTTCTCTCTCGCGCGCTCTCTTTCTCTCGCGCTCTCTTTCTCTCGCGCTCTCTTTCTCGCGCTCTCTTTCTCTCTCTCACGCTCTCTTTCTCTCTCGCGCGCTCTCTTTCTCTCGCGCGCTCTCTTTCTCGTGTGCTCTCTCTCTCTCGCGCGCTCTCTTTCTCTCTCACGCTCTCTTTCTCTCGCGCTCTCTTTCTCTCTCGCGCGCTCTCTTTCTCTCGCGCTCTCTTTCTCTCGCGCTCTCTTTCTCTCGCGCTCTCTTTCTCTCGCGCTCTCTTTCTCTCTCGCGCGCTCTCTTCCTCTCTCGCGTGCTCTCTCTCTCTCTCGCGCGCTCTCTTTCTCTTGCGCTCTCTTTCTCTCGCACGCTCTCTTTCTCTCGCGCGCTCTCTTTCTCTTGCGCTCTCTCTCTCGCGCTCTCTTTCTCTCTCTCGCGCTCTCTTTCTCTCTCTCGCGCTCTCTTTCTCGCGCGCTCTCTTTCTCTCTCTCGCGCTCTCTCTCTCGCACGCTCTCTCTCGCGCGCTCTCTTTCTCTCTCGCGCGCTCTCTTTCTCTCTCGCGCGCTCTCTCTCTCTCGCGCGCTCTCTTTCTCGCGCTCTCTTTCTCGCGCTCTCTTTCTCTCTCGCTCTCTGTCTCTCTCGCGCACTCTCTTTCTCTCTCGCGTGCTCTCTTTCTCTCTCGCGCGCTCTCTTTCTCGCGTGCTCTCTCTCTCGCGCGCTCTCTTTCTCTCTCGCGCTCTCTTTCTCTCTCTCGCGCTCTCTTTCTCTCTCGCGCACTCTCTTTCTCGCGTGCTCTCTCTCTCTCGCGCGCTCTCTTTCTCTCTCGCGCTCTCTTTCTCTCGTGCTCTCTTTCTCTCTCTCGCGCTCTCTTTCTCTCTCGCGCTCTCTTTCTCTCTCGCGCGCTCTCTTTCTCTCGCGCTCTCTTTCTCTCCCGCTCTCTTTCTCTCGCGCTCTCTTTCTCTCGGGCTCTCTTTCTCTCGCGCTCTCTTTCTCTCTCGCGCTCTCTTTCTCTCACGCTCTCTTTCTCTCTCGCGCGCTCTCTTTCTCGCGCGCTCTCTTTCTCGCGTGCTCTCTCTCTCTCGCACGCTCTCTTTCTCTCTCGCGCTCTCTTTCTCTCTCTCGCGCTCTCTTTCTCTCTCGCGCGCTCTCTTTCTCTCGCGCTCTCTTTCTCTCGCGCTCTCTTTCTCTCGCGCTCTCTTTCTCGCGCGCTCTCTTTCTCTCTCGCGTGCTCTCTCTCTCTCTCGCGCGCTCTCTTTCTCTTGCGCTCTCTTTCTCTCGCACGCTCTCTTTCTCTCGCGCGCTCTCTTTCTCTCGCGCTCTCTCTCTCGCGCTCTCTTTCTCTCTCTCGCGCTCTCTTTCTCTCTCTCGCGCTCTCTTTCTCTCTCTCGCACTCTCTTTCTCTCTCTCGCGCTCTCTTTCTCTCTCTCGCGCTCTCTTTCTCTCTCGCGCGCTCTCTTTCTCTCTCTCGCGCTCTCTTTCTCTCTCGCGCACTCTCTTTCTCTCTCGCGCGCTCTCTTTCTCTCTCTCGCGCTCTCTCGCACGCTCTCTTTCTCTCGCGCGCTCTCTTTCTCTCGCGCGCTCTCTTTCTCTCTCGCGCGCTCTCTTTCTCTCTCGCGCGCTCTCTTTCTCTCTCGCGCTCTCTTTCTCTCGCGCTCTCTTTCTCTCTCGCGCGCTCTCTTTCTCTCTCGCGTGCTCTCTTTATCTCTCGCGCGCTCTCTTTCTCGCGTGCTCTCTCTCTCTCTCGCGCGCTCTCTTTCTCTCTCGCGCTCTCTTTCTCTCTCTCGCGCTCTCTTTCTCTCTCACGCGCTCTCTTTCTCGCGTGCTCTCTCTCGCGCGCTCTCTTTCTCTCTCGCGCTCTCTTTCTCTCTCGCGCTCTCTTTCTCTCGCGCTCTCTCTCGCGCGCTCTCTCTCTCTTGCGCTCTCTTTCTCTCTCGCGCGCTCTCTTTCTCTCTCGCGCTCTCTTTCTCTCTCTCGCGCTCTCTTTCTCTCGCGCTCTCTCTCTCGCGCTCTCTTTCTCTCGCGCTCTCTTTCTCTCTCGCGCTCTCTTTCTCTCGCGCTCTCTTTCTCTCGCGCTCTCTTTCTCTCGCGCTCTCTTTCTCTCGCGCTCTCTCTCACGCTCTCTTTCTCTCTCGCGCTCTCTTCCTCTCTCTCACGCTCTCTTTCTCTCTCGCGCGCTCTCTTTCTCTCTCTCGCGCTCTCTTTCTCTCGCGCTCTCTTTCTCTCGCGCTCTCTTTCTCTCGCGCTCTCTCTCTCGCGCTCTCTTTCTCTCGCGCTCTCTTTCTCTCTCGCGCTCTCTTTCTCTCTCTCACGCTCTCTTTCTCTCTCGCGCGCTCGCTCGCGCGCTCTCTTTCTCTCTCGCGCTCTCTTTCTCTCTCGCGCTCTCTTTCTCTCGCGCGCTCTCTTTCTCTCTCTCACGCTCTCTTTCTCTCTCTCACGCTCTCTTTCTCTCTCTCGCGCTCTCTTTCTCGCACTCTCTCTCGCGCGCTCTCTTTCTCACTCTCACGGGCTCTCTTTCTCGCGCGCTCTCTCTCTCGCGCTCTCTTTCTTGCGCGCTCTCTTTCCCTCTCGCGCGCCCTCTTTCTCTCTCGCGCGCTCTTTTTCTCTCCCGCGCGCGCTCTTTCTCTCTCTCGCGCTCTCTCTCTCTCTCACTCACGCTCTCTTTCTCGCTCTGTCGTGCCGCTCTCTTTCTCTCTCTCGCGCGCTCTCTCTCTCTCTCGCGCGCTCTCTTTCTCTCTCTCGCGCGCTCTCTTTCTCTCTCTCGCGCGCTCTCTTTCTCTCTCTCGCGCGCTCTCTTTCTCTCTCTCTCTCGCTCTCTCTCTCTCGCGCGCTCTCTTTCTCTCTCTCATGTGCTCTCTTTCTCTTGTTCTCTCTTGCACTCCTATTTTTCTTGCGCACGCTCTCTCACGCTTGGCCCTTCACCTGGCGTTCTGAATGGGGAGAGGACGGTGATATTTTAAATCATTTGCGTCGTTGAACGAGAAGGGCATGAATTCCCCGAATCGCTAGCGTTAGTCCCCGAGGGGCTGCCGCACTAAAATGAAGGGCGTTTAAGCTGCGCACTTTAGTGTTAAATGGCTCTCCGATGGGTTAAGCCTCTTCGCGGGGCGGCGGGGAGGGAAAGAAGACGAGAGCGATGAGAGATAGCAAGAAGTATTTTTCTTGACAAAGTGGAGAGGTTATTAGTGTAACTGTACCACAAACCAGAGTTGGTAATAGCTGCCATCTGTTAGTATGAAAATTGAAACTATGATGTTTGGCAGGAGGCCAGGTGGAGCTTTCAAAGAACAGCTCGCAGAGGGAGGGCCTCTGGCACAGCTCCTGTGTTTTGGACGCGTATCAAAAGATTTATAAGCACTACCTCGTGCCGCCAATACACAGCCTGTCAAAAGCGAGAGCATTAACTGGATGGTGCAACTATGCAGGTGCTTTCGTGTTGCTTTTAGCTCTTAATTGAATTACCCAACATCTGTCAGCGAGAGCTTTTCTGAGGCAGCAGGTTGCCTGGCGAAGAGTGGGCCCTTGGCCCAAAGAAAGGACTCGCATTTCTAACGTGCTTTAAAGTAAGGACTCGCATTTCCATAGCGCCTTTCTGGACGTCCCAAAGTGCCTTACAGCCAACTAAGTCGTTTGTGAAGTGTAGTCACTCTGTGATGTCGGAAACCCGGCAGTCAAATCTTCGCACAGCAAGATCCCACAAACCGCAATGAGATCATCTGTTTTTTTAGGCGTTGGTTGAGGGATCAATATTGGCCCAGGACACCGGGGAGAAATCCCACCCCCTCCCCACCCACCCCGCTCTTCTTCAATATAGTGCCATGAGATCTTCTACATCCGCCTGAGAGGGCAGACAGACGGGGCCTCGGTTTAACGCCTCATCCGAAAGACGGCACCTCCGGCAGTGCGGCACTCCCTCAGCACTGCACTGGGAGTGTCAGGTCTAGATTTTTGTGCTCAAGTCTCTGGAGTGGGGACTTGAACCTCACAACCTTCTGACCCACAGGCGAGGGAGTGCTGCCCACTGAGCCACAGCTGACACCATCTTGATGCGCTTTCTGTTTGTAGTATGCCTAGAAAAGGTCCTCCCCTCTTATCCCCCGCCCCCCTCCAAAGGGGCACTCCTGCTGGGGGCAAGGTTTCACGGTCACTGGTTGCCCTCCACTGTCTTTATCCAAGTGACCATTGTGCTTCGTATGAGTGTCAACAGGCCGTGGAACACATCACAGACAAGAGATGATTTCCCCGCCACCCCCCCATTGGCCCCTGACCTCCAGGCCAATGCACCTTCTCGGCGATATCTCTGGATATTGATCAGAACTGCAAACCTTTGCTGGTATCTTTGCTCTCCCCTTCCCCCAAAAGGGCACTGAGGCCAATTATAGAGGCCCCAACTATTGCCTCGTCTTGCACAGAAGATGGTCCTTCAGCCCACCGAGACTGCGCCGTTAGCTGAGATTAGCAAACTCGACATAGACTGGAATTCAACTGAAACCTTGTGTGTGTGTGTGTGTGTGTGTGTGTGTGTGTCTGTCTGTGTGTGTGTGTGTCTGTGTGTGTGTCTGTGTGTGTGTGTCTGTGTGTGTGTGTCTGTGTGTGTCTGTGTCTGTGTGTGTCTGTGTGTGTGTGTCTGTGTGTGTGTGTGTGTCTGTGTGTGTGTCTGTGTGTGTGTGTCTGTGTGTGTGTGTCTGTGTGTGTGTGTCTGTGTCTGTGTGTGTCTGTGTGTGTGTGTCTGTGTGTGTGTGTCTGTGTGTGTGTGTCTGTGTGTGTGTCTGTGTGTGTGTGTGTGTGTGTGTCTGTGTGTGTGTCTGTGTGTGTGTCTCTGTGTGTGTGTGTGTCTGTGTGTGTCTGTGTGTGTGTGTCTGTGTGTGTGTGTCTGTGTGTGTGTGCGTGCGTGTGTCTGTGTGTGTGTGTCTGTGTGTGTGTGTCTGTGCATGTGTCTGTGTGTGCGTGTGTCTGTGTGTGTGTGTCTGTGCGTGTGCATGTGTGCGTGTGCGTGTGTGTGTGTGTGTGTGTCTGTGTGTGTCTGTGTGTGTGTGTGTGTCTGTGTGTGTGTCTCTGTGTGTCTGTGTGTGTGTCTGTGTGTGTGTGTCTGTGTGTGTGTCTGTGTGTGTGTCTGTGTGTGTGTGTCTGTGTGTGTGTGTCTGTGTGTGTGTGTGTGTCTGTGTGTGTCTGTGTGTGTGTCTGTGTGTGTGTGTGTCTGTGTGTGTCTCTGTGTGTGTCTGTGTGTGTCTGTGTGTGTGTGTCTGTGTGTGTGTGTCTGTGTGTGTGTGTGTGCGTGCGTGTGTCTGTGTGTGTCTGTGTGTGTGTGTCTGTGTGTGTCTGTGTCTGTGTGTGTGTCTGTGTGTGTGTGTCTGTGTGTGTGTGTGTCTCTGTGTGTGTCTGTGTGTGTGTGTGTGTCTGTTCCACACTGGTTGGTGCCCGTTCCTAACTTGAGTGAGTGGGGGGGGGGGGGGTGCGGAGGGGTGGCGGGGAGAAAAGCCAGCATATCCGTCTTTGCTTTGATGCCGAACTCCTCTTTCAATAATTAAATGGATTTGCTGGCCGCACCCCTCGGCCATTCCCACTCTACTCTCGGGGGGGCCTTCGATGTTTTCCTCCGGTGCTCCTGTTTAAAAGTCTAATTGGGCTATAGAGTTTCCCCCGCGCAGTGAGGTTAGCCACGGCAGTTTAATTCGCATGCCAAACAACGATATTAAATTTCCCCATTCATAAAAATAAAAGGAAACTTCACTTGATGGACATGTTGACTGAGTTACTTACAGTATCCAGTTACTCTCGGCCCTCCCCCTCCCTGCTGGTGCTGCATTTTATGAATACATATTTCCAGACAGTCCGCGTCCTTTTCCAGTTACCTCACCACACCGAGGTGCTGTGAGGAAGGATGACTTGCAGTTAGGAATGATCTCGGCAACGCGTGCTTGTGTGAAGGACTAACTCCTCTGCGTCCCTGCGGCCTAAGTTAAAGAAAGAAAGACTTACATTTCTATAGCGCCTTTCATGACTGCCGGACGTCTCAAAGCGCTTTACAGCCAATGAAGTGTAATGTGGGAAACGCGGCAGCAAATTTGCGCACAGCAAGCTCCCACAAACAGCAATGTGATAATGACCAGATAATCTGTTATTTGTTATGGGATAAATATTGGCCCAGGACACCGGAGAGAACTCCCCTGCTCTTCTTCGAAATAATGCCATGGGATCTTTTATATCCACCTGAGAGAGAAGACAGGGCCTCAGTTTAAAGTTTCATCCGAAAGACAGCACCCCTGACAGTGCAGCACTCCCTCAGCACTGCACTGGGAGTGTCAGCCTAGCTTTATGTGCTCAAGTCTCTGGAGTGGGACTTGAACCCAAAACCTTCTGACTCAGAGACGAGGGTGCTGCCCACTGAGCCATGGCTGACACTAGTTAGGGAAAGCCTTGCCCGGCATTGAACTGCACGGCGCAAGGTGCCGCATCCGTTGGCCCAGTCCATGCTGAGTTATTAAACAGCTTTCGTTCATTCCTGGGATGTGGGCGTCGCTGGCAAGGCCGGCATTTAGTGCCCATTTCCCCGGTTGCCCTGAGAAAGTGGTGGTACAACCGAGTGACTTGCTAGGCCGCATGAGAGGGCAGTTAAGGGCCAACCACATTGGTGTGGGACTGGAATCCCATATAGGCCAGACCGGGCCAGGACGGCAGATTTCCCTCCCTACAGGACATGACTGAACCAGTTGGATTTTTACCGACAATCCGACAGCTTCATGGTCACTCTTGCTGCTACCAGATTTTTATTTCCCGATTTTAAAAAGAACTGAATTCAAACTCTCCAGCTACCGTGGTGGGATCTGAACTCGCATTATCGAATTTAAGTTGGGGCAATGCAATTGGATTCAGTGCCAGTGGTTTCGGGAGGGGAATAATCAACGTGGTTTCCATTGGTATGGGTTAGTCGACTCTTGGTCACTGTGGGCCGGAGATTCTGCTTGGTGCTGTTCTTGTATGAAGGCTTAACATGCTCGGGTGCGTTTCCTCTCTGTGCTATCTTAATGTAGGTGTTAATCCGCGACCCAGATTAACACCAGAGTGGAGAGGTTGACGCAAGTGCGTTGTGCACTCGAGTAAGGACAGTGCCGATTGTAATTTCTGCAGTTAACGCAAAGGCACAAAGATTTCCTTTTATAAAAATCATGCGTTCAAAATAAACATGTTTATAATGTTACTCAGTATAGTGACCACAGGCCGTCACCCCCCCCACCGCCACCCCATCCCACCCCCTCCCACTCCCCCTCCCCGTCACCCCAACCCCACCCACTCCCCCTCCCCCCACCCCCTCCCCCGGCACCCCACCCCAACCCCACCCCCTCCCCCTCCCCCGGCACCCCACCCCCTCCCCCGGCACCCCACCCCAACCCCACCCCCTCCCCCTCCCCCGGCACCCCACCCCCTCCCCGCCAATCCCCCCACCCCCTCCCCCGCCACCTAACCCCACCCCCTCCTCCGCCACCTAACCCCACCCCTGCCACCGTCATTTTCTGGTGATTCCTGCTCTAAAGGACATTGTGTCTTCATTGGGTAAGGATGGAAGAAGGAAGACTTATATTTCTATAGCGCCTTTCACAACTACCGGACTTCCCAAAGCTCTTTACAGCCAATGAAGTATTTTTGAAGTGTAGTCACTGTTGTAATGTAGGAAACGCGGCAGTCAATTTGCTCACAACAAGCTCCCGCAAACAGCAATGTGATAATGACCAGATAATCTGTTTTTTTAGGTGTTGTTTGAGGGATAAACATTGACCAGGACACCAAAGATAATTCCCCTGCTCTTCGAAATAGTGGCCGTGGGATCTTTTACTTCCACCTGAGAGGGCAGACGGGGCCTCGGTTTAACGTCTCATCTGAAAGACGGCACCTCCTCATTCAAAAGGTGGGACCTCTGACAGTGCAGCACTCCCTCAGCACTGCACTGGGAGTGTCAGCCTGGATTATGTGCTCAAGTCTCTGGCGTGGGAGTTGAACCCCCAATCTTCTGGATACAGGCCTGCACAACATGCTCAGGATTGCGCTGTTGGTGGGCAATGCAGGTCTGATTCGAATGTTCTCGAAATGTTCCACAATCGCGTCGGCAGCTAGAGTCTCACTTTCTCAATCCCTGTTAAGTCGGTCCTCACTTTACCATCCTGGTCTATGAAGCCTGATGTAAGAAAACTACTAGGCACTTGGTCTAAGCGTTAAACAAAGCTTTAATCAACTGTTTTTCAACATGGAGGTCTAGTTGTGTCCTTCACTAGTTCCTGTTAAAGGATGTCCTGAGCAAGCTGGGCCCATGCCCGAGTATTTATACTCTCCCTGGACAGCGCCACCCGCAGGCCACCCAGTATTATTACATAAGTCATTTCCACATGAATGGCAAGATTCATGTCAAAGCCATTGACCAAAACCAGGCATCCAGGCCTCCGGTGTCACTTCAGCCCTGATATGCTACTTCACCTCTTCTCCCTCTGTTTGTTTTTTTTGGGCCACTTGTATCAGTGAGCTGCGGCTTTGCTTTGATTTAAATTTACGGCCTCTTTTTTGCAGCACCGGTTAGTACATCGAGCGGTTCGATTGCCGAACCGTGAGGTGGGTGTCCCCGAGCTGCGATCGCAGGAGGCCAACCCTGAGCAAAGGGCACTCTGGCTGTCGCACGTGTATTTTTAAATTTTGTTTTGTTTTCTTTGATGCACGCCACGACTTGCCTGACCTGAAATTCCTGCCATTTAACGAATTAGATGGCGAGAGAGAAACGTGGCACAGATGATGCGCGAAGGTCTGAGCGGCCACTGCCTGTCTGGTTAAAACGTTATAAATCAGACCCTGCCCGCTAAAATGATTACATTTTGCACCGCCCACGAACTTCCCCTTTAATTAAAGGGGCCTGTCACTGTGGGAGGGAGTTGCCCTCGGTGACGAGTGCCATCTCGCAAGAATGTTTTTTTTTAAAGAGTTATTATAAATATCTCTTCCCCGTCCATCGAAAAGCAGGAAGTGGTCCTAGGTTTGATCACTGATCTGTGCTGAGATAGCTGATTTTTAAAAAAATCATTCAAGGGACTGGCAAGGCCAGCATTTATTGCCCATCCCTAGTTGCCCTTGAGAATGTGGTGGTGAGCCGCCTTCTTGAACCGCTGCAGTCCGTGTGGTGAAGGTGCTCCCCCAGTGCTGTTAGGGAGGGAGTTCCAGGATTTTGACCCAGCGACGATGAAGGAACGGCGATATATTTCCAAGTCAGGGTGGTGTGTGACTTGGAGGGGAACTTGGAGGTGGTGGTGTTCTCATGCGCCTGCTGCCCTTGTCCTTCTAGGTGGAAGAGGTCATGGGTTTGGGAGGTGCTGCCAAAGAGTTGCTGCAGTGCATCTTGTAGATGGTACACGCTGCAGCCACGGTACGCCATGTGTATAGCTCCCCGACAGCCTTTTATACAAAGCAGGTATCTGATTTGTGTATTAAAGCATCATTTATCTTCCCCCTCCACCCCGCCGCCCCCCCCCCCCCCGATAACTAGAGAGACAGTTGAACTCCCTGATCAGAGAACTGTGGGAGTTTCTGTACTGTCAGGGGAGTGCTGATGGATTTATGAGGTGGCCTGGGTTCAGGGGAAAGTGAATGAGGCCTTTTCCGCTAGGCCCCGGCGTTGACAAGTTCCCCCCCCCCACGGTGGTGGGGGGAGTGAATGTTTAAGACGGTGGATGGGGTGCCAATCAAGCAGGCTGATCTCAGCCAAGTGACAGTAAAGGAGCTACAGAATCTTCATGCAAGGGAGAAGAATATCGGTTGCTGTTGTCTTTCCCACCCCCCCCCCATTGAGCTTTGATGTGGAATTATTGAAAGTAACTTCAGGATTCATTGCTCCTGACCGCACTGGTGGCGATGCCTGTGGTCGGATAGCCATGCCGATTGCCCGCTGTCTGGGTTGCTCCACAAAGAATGACCACTTGGCCAAGATACCGCCCCCGACAGCTGCGTAGAACTACGTGGAATGTACAGCAGTCACAGAAACAGGCCAGTCAGCCCAACTGGCCCATGCCAGCATTCAGGCTCGACACGAGATATGGAATCGAGCTCCCGATAAGACGGCTGATACCTGGGATGGCAGGAATGACGTATGAGGAGAGATTGGGTCGATTGGGCTTGTACTCGCTGGAATTTAGAAGAATGAGAGGGGATCTTATTGAAACTTATAAAATTCTAACAGGACTGGACAGACTAGATGCAGGAAGGATGTTCCCAATGGCGGGGGAGTCCAGAACCAGGGGTCACAGTCTAAGGATAAGGGGTAAGCCATTTAGGACTGAGATGAGGAGGAATTTCTTCACCCAGAGAGTGGTGAACCTGTGGAATTCTCTACCACAGAAGGCAGTTGAGGCCAATTCATTAAATATATTCAAGAAGGAGTTGGATATATTTCTTAAGGCTAAAGGGATCCAGGGGTATGGGGAGAAGGCAGGGACAGGGTACTGAGTTTGGATGATCAGCCATGATCTCATTAAATGGCGGAGCAGGCTCGAGGGGCCGAATGGCCTACTCCTGCTCCTATCTTCTATGTTTCTATGGCACCATCTAGAGAGCAGGGGGAAAATTGGAGGGGAATTTTTTAAAGAGAAAATAATTTCATTCGATTTAACCTTTTTTTTAAATAGAAGGGGTTTAACTCTAAAATGAATGTTAATTTAAACTTTAGAATATCATTCCCCTAATTAACCATCCCCATGTTTTTTTGCCACTGCGGCAAGCACTGCTATTTAAAATCATTGTGCTGTCTTTTTTTTCTTTCCTTTTCTATCTGATGGGAGTCTCTGTCTGTGCCCCATACTGTGCCAGCCTGTTTGTCCTCCATTTTTGAAAGCCTTTGGCTCGCCATTGATGCAAGTCTTTTGAATTTTGACCCTAACTGTGTAGCCAGCACAAGAGTAAATAATTGTTGAACAAGCAGCCCAACAAAAGGGCTGCAGTCAGATGCTGACACCGGGCAGTGGGGGGGGGGGACCTGTCAACGCCGGGGCCTAGCGGAAAAGGCCTCATTCACTTTCCCCTGAACCCAGGCCACCTCATAAATCCATCAGCACTCCCCTGACAGTACAGAAACTCCCACAGTTCTCTGATCAGGGAGTTCAACTGTCTCTGTAGTTATCGGGGGGGTAGAGGGGAAGATAAATGATGCTTTAATACACAAATCAGATACCTGCTTTGTATAAAAGGCTGTCAGGGAGCTATACACATGATTTAATGAGTAGCCGTGGCAAGGAAAAAAGGATGAGAACCTTCCTTGGGAACTGTAACACGTTCTCACGATAGCATCGAACTTCGTGTGTGCACTGATGTGAAGTTTTAACTTTCTGAAGTGCCCGTGTTTCGGATGAGACGCTTTACCGCGGCCCCCGCCTGCCCTCTCAGTTAATGACCCCGCGGCACTATTTCGAAGAAGAGCAGGTGAGTTCTCCCCTGAGTGTCCTGGGCCTTTATTTATCCCTCAACCAACATCACTTTGAAAGAAAAAAAACCAGATGGCCTTGTCGTAAAAAAACTACTAGGCACTTGGTCTGAGTATTAAACAAGGCTTTAATCAACTGTTTTACAACATGGAGATCTAGTTGTGTCCTTCACTAGTTCCTGTTAAAGAATGTCCTGAGCAAGCTGGGCCCATGCTCGAGTATTTATACTCTCCCTGGACAATGCCACCAGCAGGCCGCTCAGTATTATTACATAAGTCATTTCCACATGAATGACAAGATTCATGTCAGACTCGGTCATTATCACATTGCTGTTTGTGGGATCTTGCTGTGCGCAAATTGTCTGCCGCGTTTCCTACATTACAACAGCGACTGCACTTCAAAAAGTGCTTCATTGGCTGTAAAGCGCTTTGGGACTTCCTGAGGTCGTGAAAGGCGCTGTAGAAATGCAAGTTCTTTCTTAGAATTAAATGATTGCGTTCATCAAGAACACAAGAACGTAAATAGATACGTTGCATTTATGCAGCTACAGCGACCTGGCCTGTCACAGAAGCTTCAATGGCGCGAAAACTTTCCAAGGAACTTTACAGGGGGTTGTGAGACCAGGGCAGGGAGCGGGAGAGATTTAGGGGGAGGTGTTCAAGAGGACATCAGTGGTAAGTCTTGAGTAGCAAGGGTTGGGTTGAGGCCGAGAGTGTGGGAGTGTGATGACTGAATGTCACTGTTGTGGGGAAGGGGAGGGAAAACACAGTAGACCAGAATCCAAAGAGTGATGGGCGCTTGCCTGGTCGTAGAGTTGCTTCTCCTGGGCCCATGTAAAAAAAAACTGCGGGCCACTATACCAGGCCTCCAATGTTCCCTCTTCTTTTTTGGGTGCGCGGACCCTTTAAATGGCCGCGCGGCGCGGCTTCTCCCATAGAAAAGCCGTTGAGCGGCCTGCGCGGGATCTCCAGACCGCTGCGCGGCCACGCAGCTTTGTGGGAACGTTGCCCGCCCCTTTTTCCTCCCCACCCTCAGCTCAGCCCAGAACCAACGAGCTACAGTGGGGGAGGGGGGCGGTGGAGGCGGGGGCACTAAAGGCAGCGACTCGCAGGAAGTTTCAGGCGCAGTGGGTTGATGGGACTTCCGACCAGAAGCAGCGGGGGCAGCAGAATCCGTAAGTGGTTTTTAAAAGGGAAGTGGATAAATATCTGAAGTTGAAAATTTTTTAAAAAGTGTATGGGGATTGGAAAGGGCTAATGGGGCTAATGGAATGGCTCCTTCAGAGATGCGATGGGCCAAATGCCCTCCTTTTTAAAACCAAGATTCCACGTCTAACCCTACAGTGTGCTTGACTCAATTGGACCTGGAAAGGTTCCTGTATAGTCAAATGAAAACCGATCTATCAAACACCCCAGTGCTCCGCTGGTCTCTAAGGCAGCACGCTACTCTGACAGATGACATGCACTTCTGCACCCTTAGCATGTCTTGTTTTCAAATAAGGCCTCCCACTGAATACCTCCCCTCAGAACTATTGTTTGGGTGCGCGCCGCTGGCTCTTGTTAGCTGGAAGCTTATGCTGACTCTGTTCTCTTGGCTCTACTTACACTCCAGTCACTGGCTGGTTGCCAAGCTCCATTGAACTACAGTGGATACTTCAAAACCCTGTGACTACTCCTGCCTGAGAGCGCTGCCAGAATTTCCAATGACTTGGCCACCTGAAACCGCAGATTGCCTTCCGCTTCTAAGGCACGCGTCGGACACCCCTTCAAAGCCAAAACATTGCAGCCTCGTGTGGGTGTGCGGGGCGCAGGCCTCGAACAAGGCGCACACTGCCAATCACGCCTCGCGCCCCTCGGCACTCGAGCCTGCCGCGTGGCCAGCTGGAAGTACCGGAGCCGGGGAAGGGCTGCCCCTAAGTTACTTCCGAAATTACTGCTGGTCACACCGCAGTGAGAGCGGTGGCTTTGAGACGTTTCTGCACGGTATAAGTGCTGATATTTCACGTGGTTGGCTCCTGTTGTCCCATCATGTTGGAAGGAGAGTGACATGAATCAACTGAGCGGCCTGCGGGGTGGCGCTGTCCAGGGAGAGTATAAATACTCGGGCATGGGCCCAGCTTGCGCAGGACATTCTTAACAGGAACTAGTGAAGGACACAACTAGACCTCCATGTTGTAAAACAGTTGATTAAAGCTTTGTTTAACGCTTAGACCAAGTGCCTAGTAGTTTTCTTATGTCAGTGAGCGTGTACGGATGCTGGGTGCGGGCAGGTCTGGTCTCGGCTGTGACTCCCGCGGTTGGGTAACTCGCTGTGCGGTCTTGCGCGTGGAGAATGGCCAACTCGGTGAGGTATCAGAAGGTGGGCAACCCCAGTGGAACGGTATCTCTCCCAAGATTCAGCACCTTCAGGAGAACAGGTGGTGGTGGGCAGGGCGGGAATGTGGGGAAGAAACTGCTCTTGTGTTGGGTTTGGTCAGGTGTTTGTTCCACCAGCTCCCTCCGCACAGATCTCACGCGGCTAATGGCAACCCCACCATAAACCTGCCAGAGTGGCTGAGGCTGGTGGCCAGGGAGATCCGTCCTCCTGGTTGCCCTTATTAGCGAATTTGGCGCATTTACTTCAGATTTACTGCTGACTCCCGATGCAAGACTTGCACAGCTGTTGGCAGCCCCATATAAAGACCGCCAGCCCCCATATAAAGACCGCCAGCCCCCATATAAAGACCGCCAGCCCCATATAAAGACCGCCAGCCCCCACACAAAGACCGCCAGCCCCCACACAAAGACCGCCAGCCCCCACACAAAGAACGCCAGCCCCCACACAAAGACCGCCAGCCCCATATAAAGACCGCCAGCCCCCATATAAAGACCGCCAGCCCCCACACAAAGACCACCAGCCCCCACACAAAGACCGCCAGCCCCATATAAAGACCGCCAGCCCCCACACAAAGACCGCCAGCCCCCACACAAAGACCGCCAGCCCCCACACAAAGACCGCCAGGCCCCACACAAAGACCGCCAGGCCCCACACAAAGACCGCCAGGCCCCACATAAAGACCGCCAGGCCCCATATAAAGACCGCCAGCCCCCATATAAAGACCGCCAGCCCCCACACAAAGACCACCAGCCCCCATATAAAGACCGCCAGCCAGCTCCCGTATAAAGGCCACAAGACCTCATGCAAAAAAGAAAGACTTGCATTTCTATAGCGCCTTTCATGGCCACCGGACGTCCCAAAGCGCTTTACAGCCAATGAAGTACTTTTTTGAAGTGTAGTCACTGTTATAATGTGGGAAACGCAGCAGCCAATTTGTACACAGCAAGCTCCCACAAAACAGCAATGTGATAATGACCACATCATCTGTTTTAGTGATGTTGGTTGAGGGATAAATATTGGCCCCAGGAGAACTCCCCTGCTCTTCTTCGAAATAGTGCCATGGGATCTTTTACGTCCACCTGAGAGAGCAGACGGGGCCTCGGTTTAACGTCTCATCTGAAAGACGGCACCCCCGACATTGCAGCTCTCCCTCAGCACTGGCACTGGGAGCGTCAGCCTAGATTTTGTGCTCAGGTTTCTGGAGTGGGACTCGAACCCACAAACTTTCTGACTCAGAACCCTGCCTGTCAGCCGTGGCTCAGTGGGGAGCACCCTCGCCTGCACTGTCGGAGGTGCTGTCTTTCGGATGAGGCGTTAAACTGAGGCCCCGCCCGCTCTCTCGGGTGGACGTAAAAGATCCCACAGACATCCTTGATGGTTCTCGACCATGTCTGAACAACTCCAGACAGGAGAAATCCTGCTTGATTATTGACTATCGGGAGCATTGGACAAAGAATATAGCTGGCCACTTTCGCAGCTCGGAATTGGGCAATTGGATAGGTGCTCCCTGCTGAATGGAGATGGGTGTGTGGTGAAGCAGGGTTCAGTTGGCTCACTAATGGAGCAGTGGACAACAAAATGGCCGACGATGGCCTGGCGGATGCTTGGAAGGCCCATGTGGCATGTAACGTGAGGGCAAGGTTGAGCTTTCATGTCTCTGTAGTGCGATTGAGGTTTGTAGTACAGCCAAATATTCTTGCATTCAACGCAACTCTTTTTGTGCCAGCATCAGGGAAGGTGTAAAGACGTGCAAACGCAGAGCAATTTTAACAGTGACGTTATTGGCAGCACTTCTCTTCCCTTACCCGCAGTTTCCTCTCCCGCTTTTCTGAAGCCAATGACTTGTGCTCGGCTCGAAGGACGAGGTCGGGCCCCCGTCGTCGCCTGCGCATCCACTCGAATGCTTTCACTGGTAGAGTCGCCAACCCACCAGGACTGTCCTGGAGGCTCCAGGAATCAAAGGTTAATCTCGTGGACTCTGATGAGAGAAACCTAGGAGTCAAATCATAGGGATATTTTGTAAAAAAACACGCTGTTTTGTTCATTTCCTTTGAGAACTTTCATTTATTAGTCATAAAAATATTGGAAATGGGAAAACGGGCTGTTCGACTGGGCGGGTCGGTTGGAGGCCGGAGGTCATGTGATATACCTCCAGGAATATATCCAACCAGAGTTGGCAACACTAGTCACTGAATCGCCATCAAGGCTGACTTTTAATTTCCCCCCTCCTCTCTATGCCAGGGACACTGCGGATAACTACCGTGCTCCAACTGATGCCCTGATTGCGATCCAATAAATCGGCACCGGTTAGGAATCAAACCCGGGACCTTCTTGTGTCTTTGGATCTGTACCTCAGCAGAGTGTGCTGGGCTACCGATAGCGCCTTTAACGCAGTAAAAACATCCCAAGGCGCTTCACAGGAGCGTTAACGAGCAAAATTTGACACCGAGCCACATCATGAGACATTAGGCCAGGCGACCAAAAGCTTGGTCAAAGAGGTCAGATTTAAGGAGAGGTTTAGGGAATGAATTCCAGAGTTTGGGGCCCTAGGCAGCTGAAAGCACAGCCGCCAATGGTGGAGCGATTAAAATCAGGGATGCGCAGGAGGCCAGAATTGGAGGAGCGCTGAGATCTCGGAGGGTTGTAGGGCTGGAGGAGATTTCAGAGGGGCGAGCCCATGGAGGGATTTGAAAACAAGGATGATAATTAACCCACAAAGCCATTGGGCAAAGGTGCCCTTTTGAAGGATTGCACCTATGCACTTCTCACGCGGTGGTCTTTGCGAAGACCCAGCCTTCTCAACCGGGATCCCAGCCTTCGCAACTGACGACGGAGCCTGGCTTCGTTCAAGGGCACTTCTTTCCTGACAACATTTGTTTACAGCTGTGCCCTCACAGTGACACCGACTGCCCTGGAACGCAGCATCCGTCCACTTGGGCCTGGCCAATTACGTGCGGCTTTTTTGTCCAGGCCAACTCCGAAAACAAGCGGTTTTCACCAGATGCCGTCTCATGAAGACTGGGCCTTCTTTAAGAGTCAAAGAAAAGAGGTTGCCCTGACACGCGCAGTACTTGTCTTTCATTGTTTCAAGCTGGCTGCTGCTCCACGTTCCTGGCGTGCTATCTAATAGTTCTAACTTGTGGGGGAGTCCAAAAATAGGAGCCATTAATATAAGATCATCTCCAATAAATCCAGTGGGGATTTCAGGAGAACCTTCTTTACCCAGAGAGCGGTGAGAATGTGGAACTCGCTACCACAGGGAGTAGTTAAGGCAAATAGCATAGATTGACGGGGTAGATACTGAGAGGTTGTTTCCCCCTGGCTGGAGTGTCTAGAACTAGGAGGTCATAGTCTCAGGATAAGGGGTCGGCCATTTAACATGGAAGATACATAGAAGATAGGAGCAGGAGTAAGCCATTCGGCCCCTCGAGCCTGCTCCGCCATTCAATGAAATCATGGCTGATCATTTAAGACTGAGATGAGGAGGAATTTCTTCACTCAGAGGGTTCGGAATCTTCGGAATTCTCTGCCCCAGAGGGCTGTGGATGCTGAGTCTTTGATTATATTCAAGGCTGAGATCGCTAGATTTTTGGACTCTAGGGGGATCAAGGGATATGGGGATCGGGCGGGAAAGTGGCGCTGAGGTTGATGATCAGCCATGATCTTATTGAACAGGCTCGAGGGGCCGAATGGCCGACTCCTGCTCTTATTTCTTATGTTCTCATTATGTGCTCAAGTCTAGGAGTAGTGCTTGAACCCACAACCATCTGACTCCAAAGCGTTTTACTGGTGCCCTATAATAAGTACACGATAAATATAATTGGTAAAAGTCATACTGGGGTAGCAAATGAACGGAAGGTAGAGGGCCTCATTACAAATCGTTAGTAAGGCATAACAGTCGGAAGTGATTTTGTTGGACCTTGTGGTTTCATACGGGACCTCTGCTCTCTGGTTATAAGTCTCCAAAGGGGAGGGGGCGGGGGTGGGGGGGGGGGGAAGAAAGAAGCCCAGTCACCATCCCCCACTTTTTTGAAATACAGAAGGAATACCACCCGCGCGAGCGTCGGGACTCTGTGAGATGCTTGACATTTTATTGAGCTGTCACACACCCCGCCTTTAATTAGCATTTGGAGTCTGGTAAACAGCTATTAAAGCTGTAAAAACATTAGCTCCTAATGACCAGGAGCCCCGACCAGGGGAAAGGCCGTGCGCGCATTTTAACAAATAGCCACTTTTTAAAAAAAAAATTGATTTGAAAACTCAGAGCTGTGTAGTTTTCTAATTTGGTCCACGCTCACTAATTATGGGGCTGTTGATGTAAATTTTTTTTGTTGTTGTTCCGCGTCGTACATGAAAGAAGTTCCCTGTACCTCATGGTCCTGTGCTATTTGCGAGCTAAATTATTCATGGTTTCTGAAGTACCCTTAGGTGTCTGGGGCCTTGGCTTTCTCGTCCGACTGGGGCACAGCTGGCCCCCGCCAGGGAAAAGATAAAATAGAATCCGCTGGACCTTGTTAGATAAAAATCTAGTGTAACGTTGATTGCCCGGAGTTACAGAAAGGAATTTGATTAAAGTATACATCCTGTTAATTCAGTCTCCTCCCCCCGGTTTAGCACTAAGCAAAATGCAGCCTTCCTGAGGTGGGGGGGAGGGGAGTGCCCGCATCAATAACAAACTACTGTATAAGTGAAGCTCGCAGTTGAGTAGTGGGGGGTTGGGTGGTGTATTGGTTGTCATAGCTGCCAGTAAAATGGCTGTTTTGAAGGTTGTAAATTTATTTATTAAAATAACAAATTGTTTGAGATTAATTCCTTCTCTCGATTGACGGGAGGCATGTACAGGAATGTAGCCCTTGTCTACACAACCAGCGAGTCAACATGAAATATAGACTCTCTCTCTATTTTCCATTGCGTCTCAGCGGAGGGGTTCACAGATTGTTTCTCACGGAAAGAAAACTACTGTGCACTTGTAACTGTGGCCGTGGCTCAGTGGGCAGCACCCTCACCTTTCAGCCCAGAAGGTTGTGGGTTCGGAGTCCTACTCCAGAGACTTGAGCACATAATCCAGGCTGACACTCCCAGTGCAGTGCTGAGGGAGTGCTGCACTGTCGGAGGTGCCATCTTTCAGATGAGACGTTAAACCAAGGACCCCGTCTGCTCTCTCAGGTGGACGTAAAAGATCCTGTGCACTATTTTGAAGAAGAGCAGGGGAGTTCTCCCCGGTGTCCTGGCCAATATTTATCCCTCAATCAACATCACTGAAACAGATTATCTGGTCATTATCACATTGCTGTTTGTGGGAGCTTGCTGTGTGCAAATTGGCTGCCTCGTTTCCTACATTTCAATAGAGCTTCATTGGCTGTAAAGCGGTTTGGGAACGTCCTGAGGTTGTGAATGGCGCTATAGAAATGCAGGGTTTCTTTTTCTTGAACTACAGTGATCGCCTGACTTGATATGGGGTTCTACTAAGAGTTTCCTTTACTGCTTTCCTTCCCCCCCCCATTCACACACACACACACGCGCACACACGCACACTTTGCTAATGCTCTTGAGCACTCCCATCTGGCACACCGAGAAAGACCTTTTGCATGGAAGAGGGAACTGAGGTGTTCCAGTCCATGCTGAGCTAGCTGACCTTATCTAGGCCAGTAGTTTGGGAGTGCTACAGTTCACTTCAGTACCCATTGGACTAAGGAGGGTGGAAATTGTTCCAGCTCCTTTTCATTACCCAATGGCCCCTGTTGGGAATTGGACGCTGTCGGGAGAGGACCCAAAATTTCGTAGTCAATTATCATTCCCTGCCTCGGCTCACACATAAAGAATGGGAAAAGTCAGCATCTTCCAGGGAGGGGGGAGAAGATATTTACAGGAAACTTTGGTTTATCCGGAGGTAGTATGTCCGGAAACCTCGATCTAACGGCAGAAATCAGCAGCCATTTTGGTTAGGTTTTTTTTCTTCTCCTAGCATTTTTTTTTAACAGTCAGGCTCTGGAAAGCGTCTCTGTAGCTTAGCAACAGCTTCAGAGACACTTTCAAGGTACGGGCCGAGTGTTTACAAGCTGTTGCTAAGCAACAGTGTTTGTTGTCAGATACGGAGATGAAAACCTCCGTATCCTTCAACATTAGCGCTGGTCTGTCCGGAAGTTTTGATAGATCGGCAGCAGCTCGGTCCCGTCGGTGCCGGATATCGCAAAGTTTCCTGTACTTGGTTGAGATCTTCGCCATTGTTTTCGGTCCCCGCCACGAACTCCGTTCCCGAGCCACTGACTCCATCCCTCTCCCTAACATCTGTCTGAGGCTGAACCACACTGTTCGCAACCTTGGTGTCATATTTGACCCTGAAATGAGCTTCCGACCACATACCTGCAGCATAACAAAGACCGCCTATTTCCACCTCCGTAACATGTCCGGTCTCCGCCCCTGCCTCAGCTCATCTGCTGCTGAAACCCTCATCCATGCATTTGTTACCTCTGGACTTGACTATTCCAATGCACTCCTGGCTGGCCTCCCACGTTCCACCCTATGTAAACTTGAGGTCATCCAAAACTCGGCTGCCCGTGTCCTAACTTGCACCAAGTCCCGTTCGCCCATCACCCCTGTGCTCGCTGACCTACATTGGCTCCCGGTTAAGCAGCACCTCGATTTCAAAATTCTCATCCTTGTTTTCAAATCCCTCCATGGCCTCGCCCCTCTCTATCTCTGTAATCTCCTTCAGCCCCACAACCCCCCGAGATATCTGCGCTCCTCGAATTCTGCCCTCTAGAGCATCCCTGATTATAATCACTCAACCATTGGTGGCCGTGCCTTCAGTTGCCTAGGCCCTGAGCTCTGGAATTCCCTGCCTAAACCGCTCCGCCTCGCTACCTCTCTTTCCTCCTTTAAGACGCTTCTTAAAACCTACCTCTTTGACCAAGCTTTTGGTCATCTGCCCTAATTTCTCCTTATGTGGCTCGGTGTCAATTTTTTTGTCTTATAACGCTCCTGTGCAGCGCCTTGGGATGCTTCACTGCGTTAAAGCTGTTGTTGAGGTGGAGGAGGGTCTGGCAAACCCATCTGACGGTTGCCCAGCGAAAGTCAGGATTTTCCGAAGAGGGGGAGCGGGAAGTTCCTTTTGCAGGAATTAATATCGGGATAATGCTGGAGGAATGCTTTGGGTTTACACTCTGAATAAAATATTTGTGAAGTGACCCACTGCTACAACACATGGACCAAACCAGTTGGAACTCTGAAGGTGACCTCTCGTGTCACGGGAAGCAATCTAACTCTCGGGATAAGTTTGCAACTCCCAACTCGAGGAACGCCTTGAACTCATGTGGCCCTTTTAACATCCCAAAGTGCCTGATGGAGAAATTACAAAAAAAAAGGAACGAACGGATGTCGGGCCACGGGAGAAGCGACTGAAGGCTAGGTCGAAAAATGGGCTCTGGGAAGAATTTGGGCAGATGCAGTATAATGTGGATAAATGCGAGGTTATCCACTTTGGTGGCAAAAACAGGAAAACAGATTATTATCTGAACGGCAATAGATTGGGAAAAGGGGAAGTGCAACGAGACCTGGGTGTCCTTGTGCACCAGTCGCTGAAGGTAAGCATGCAGGTGCAGCAGGCGGTTAAGAAGGCAAATGGTATGTTGGCCTTCATAGCGAGAGGGTTTGAGTACCGGAACAAGGATGTCTTGCTGCAGTTGTACAGGGCCTTGGTGAGACCACACCTTGAGTATTGTGTGCAGTTTTGGTCGCCTTATCTGAGGAAGGATGTTCTTGCCATGGAGGGAGTGCAGCGAAGATTCACCAGACTGATACCTGGGATGGCAGGAATGACGTATGAAGAGAGATTGGGTCGATTGGGCTTATATTCGCTGGAGTTTAGAAGAATGAGAGGGGATCTCATTGAAACTTATAAAATTCTAACAGGACTAGACAGACTAGATGCAGGAAGGATGTTCCCGATGGCAGGGGAGTCCAGAACCAGGGGTCACAGTCTAATGATAAGGGGTAAGCCATTTAGGACTGAGATGAGGAGGAATTTCTTCACCCAGAGAGTGGTGAACCTGTGGAATTCTCTACCACAGAAGACAGTTGAGGCCAATTCATTAAATATATTCAAGAAGGAGTTGGATATATTTCTTAAGGCTAAGGGGATCAAGGGATATGGGGAGAAAGCAGGGACAGGGTACTGAATTTGGATGATCAGCCATGATCGCATTGAATGGCGGAACAGACTCGAGGAGCCGAATGGCCTACTCCTGCTCCTATCTTCTATGTTTCTATGTTAAAAGAAACGCAAAGTGAAGAGACAAAGGGGTTTAGGGAGGGAGGCCCATGGACTTGGGCCAAGGTTACTGAGGGCTGTGCTACCAATGGTGGGGTAAAGTGATGGGATGACATACAGGAGACCTGAATCCGAGGGCTAAAGAGTTCAGGAGGGGGATATGCGCGGCCTTCAAACAACCAAACCCTAATTATTAACCTTCAGTTTCTTTTGCTTCCATCGTTGCTGAACATAACATGGGACAACATGGAGACCTACTGGGACCTCCTTCTTTGTTCGATTGGACCAAAGTAGCTGGTGGGCTCCCCAATGGACCAGTTGGCAAAGGCAGTGTGAAACTGGCCCATACAGTTCAGCAAGATCCCGATTTCAATTCTTCATCTGTGCTTAGTTCGCTGATTTAAAAAAATTCTCTTGCTTTTATACAACGCCTGTCATAACCTCAGAACATCCCAAAGTGCTTTACAGCCAATTAAGTACTTTTTGAAGTGTAGTCACTGTTGAAATGTGGCAGCCAGTTTGCGCACAGCAAGCTCCCACAAACAGCAACATGATAATGACCAGATAATCTGTTTTGATGGTGTTGGTTGAGGGGCAAATATTAGTCAGGACCCCGGGGAGAACTCCCCTGCTCTTCTTCGAAATAGCGCCAAGGGATCTTTTGCATCAACCTGAGAGAGCAGATGGGGCCTCGGCTTAACATCTCATCTGAAAGACGGCACCTCCGACAGTGCAGCACTCCCTCAGCACTGCACTGGGAGTGTCAGCCTAGCTTTATGTGCCCAAGTCTCTGGAGTGGGACTTGAACCCACAACCTTCTGACTCAGAGGCGAGAGTGCTGCCCACTGAGACAATTGAATATCAGCCAAGTATTCTTGCATTTGATCGCTGTCTAGCTATCCTTGCTGGGAAGTGGGTATTGGCCAAGAATGGGAGAGTGCTTCGCCGGTTTTGCCTTTCACGACGGACTAGCCTTTTGATGCGCACTCTCCAGCACGTGTGGCATGCCCACTTGGGTGAGCAGATGAAAGAAACATAGAAGATAGGAGCAGGAGTAGGCCATTCGGCCCCTCGAGCCTGCTCCACCATTCAATGAGATCATGGCTGATCATCCAAATTCAGTACCCTGTCCCTGCTTTCTCCCCATATCCCTTGATCCCCTTAGCCTTAAGAAATATATCCAACTCCTCCTTGAATATATTTAATAAGTTGGCCTCAACTGCCTTCTGTGGTAGAGAATTCCACAGGTTCACCACTCTCTGGGTGAAGAAATTCCTCCTCATCTCTCTCCTAAATGGCTTACCCCTTATCTTTAGACTGTGACCCCTGGTTCTGGACTCCCCGACCATCGGGAACATCCTTCCTGCATCTAGTCTGTCTAGTCCTGTTAGAATTTTATGTTTCAATGAGATCCCCCCTCATTCTTCTAAACTCCAGCGAGTATAAGCCCAATCGACCCAATCTCTCATCATACGTCATTCCTGCCATCCCAGGTATCAGTCTGTCTGTGGAATCGTACTCCCAGCGTGAGTTGGCGCTTTTTTGAGATGGGGGCAGGAGGTGGGTGGCAACGGGATTGGGGGGGGGGGTGGGGGATGAAAAGGGGGCGTGGTGGAGGAGACTAGGGGGGAGCGGAGGATAAAATTTGAAGAGGAAAAACAACAGGTTCTTGCCGTTACCTCTAAAGGCCGCAACACAATGTAGCATTTATCACTGATAATAATGCGGAGGTCGTCTTTTTTGTTGTGTTGAGCTGGAGGATGACCGCATAAGGATTTCATTAAGAAAAAACAGCTGGTGGAATGTTCACAGTCCTCACCACACCGCTGAAGCCATATACTTTATTGGATCTAACAGATGTTTAGACTTCACGTTTTAGTGTGATAATACCACAGTAAACAAGGGGAGCTTTGAAATTAAACTAAATTCAGCAACCGCACAATTCCCATTGAGGTCAGAGTGAGTAAATGTATTTAATGGGATATCTTACTGTAGGCGGTACTGATGTCGTGGCCGTGGCTCCAGTTGATGCCACCTTCTCCCACTGTTCTATATCCCTATTTATTGTCCGTGTCCAATTCCTTACAGAAGCCATTTAAAAACTCCCATCCTTTTCAGGACCCCCAGAAAATGGCAGGACATCTGTCAATACTTTTCATACCCCAGGCAGAATTTAATACCGCCTCCCATCTGGAGGAAGGCAAGGCTGCTCGCTAATCCATGGAGGATTGCGGGTTTCTTACACATATTTGGGGAGGGGAGGGGGTCGTCTTAAAATACCTTGGAAGATCTCACTTTGGGCTGTAACTTGAATTAGACTGCATTCAGCAATTGGACACTTCAGAGATTCCACAAATGTTTTGTTTCCCAATAGAACAGTGACAACACTTCAAAATAATTCATTGTATGTGAAGTATTTGAGATATTTCTCAGAGATGTGATGAGGCACTTTATAAATGAGACTTCCTTCTGTCCGTCCATCTTCCCTTCCTTCTTTCCATCTGTCCCTCTTTTCTTCCTTCCTTCTTTGTTCATCTTTCTTTCCGTCTGTCCACCCTACCTCCCATAAAATTCAAGTTCTTCCATTGGGGAATGATTCAACAAGATGAGTACTGCGGCTTACCTGGTTTCTATAACGTAGAATGTTATTAGCATGATGCCTCCAAAGGTGATCACCTTTCAAACTGCCCTCTATTTTTTTCTCTGAGAAATTCTACACTATTAAGTATTGAAAAGCGCCATCAAGCTTACATGGTGGCTCAGGTTTTTTTTTAGACAATGGAGTAGAATTAAATGGGTAGGGTTGGTTGGGGCATGGTGGGGCAGGGAGGTGTTGCAGGGGTCATGACCCCCAATTAATTTGAGGACGGCCAACGTGGCTTTGGAGCATCTCCTCCATTTCGCTCCTAGGAACCTTCCCCCCCCGCCCCCGCCGCCTGCCTTTGGCCTCCGGGTTCGGCCTACAAACCCCAGCCCGACCTGCAAACCAGCGAAGCGATCGCCCCAGTTCCCAGATCTCCAATTGGGCCCACTGCCCAGTCAGCCAAACCTAGCTCCACCACTGAGTCTGCGCGACATCCTTTTTTTTGGCTGCACTCGACGAGCTGTACGTTTGACCTGGTGTTCTGGCCCCTCTATTAGTTCAGGTGATTAAACCAACAACGACTCTGTTCAGTCCCCTTTGATTCAATCTGCTGACAGCTGCTCATTTTGGATCCGACATGTGGAAATGTGAACATTAGACAAGATCTATCTGCAAAACTGCACTGATCAGCCCCGGAGAAAGGTCATTTTTTACCAGCAACAAATCCTTGTGTAACATGAAAACACAGCTGGCTTGGTGCAGGCATGTTCAGTATTGGACTGCGTGGTGTACATGCCATCGTGGATCAGCAACATTGGCCCAGAAATGTGGGTCGGAGGCTTCCCGCGGGTGCAAGCCTCCAACCTGCACTTACCTTGCGTGCCGGCCGTTGTGCTGAGGGCCCGCATGGGATTCCGATCCTGGGCCTGCTCCAGCTGCCGGCGCGCAGTGCTTGCATGTCCCAGGGGCGCAGTTAGTTCGAAGCGTCCCCTGGGATCACATGGGCCATGGAGAGCCAATGGTAGCAGGGAAATGCCCATTCATAAAATTGACAGGAAGAGCTGTCAAAACTATAAATACTATAAGCCCCAAAACATCACTAAACCTTCAAATAAATTTAAAAAATCACATTTTTAAAATAACTATAAAATAACTATTTTAGACAATAATTTAAATTTTTGAAAAAATTAATTACATTTTCTAACGGGGCTAAAAATAAATTACCTTTCTTTGAAGTATTTAAAAATAATAAACTTGTGGAAAAAATGTTTTAATTTTAATTAATTCACCACTTACAGGAAACCTTTTTTTATCCGGCACCAACGGGACCGACGTGGTGCCGGTTCATCAAAAATTCCGGATAACCGAGAGCTATAGTAAAAGATACGGAGCTGAGAGCTCCGTATAAAGCAACAAACCCTGTTGCTTAGCAACAGGTGCAGAACAATGGCCACAAGTTCCAAGCGTCTCTGTAGCTTAGCAACAGCTGCAGCCACACCCTTGCACAGCAACAGATCGAGGAAGGCAAGTACAATATGAAGTAAAACTTACCCGAACCTACTCCTGAATTTTGCCGGTTAACCGAAATTTCCGGTTATTTAGGTGCAGGTAAATTCTGTACCTTGTTAAAAGCAGGCCTTGCGCCTGCTTTTTACAAGCGTAGCTCCTGGAGACTTACTCTCCCGGAGAAACCTGGAAAAAAAACGTAAGTTCCAGGCGCACGCGCTGCCTCTCCGGCGCACGCGTTCGACCTCTGAACCCCTTCCTTTAAGGGAACGGAAGTTCCGGTTTCCCGCGCATGTGCAGTGCATGCACGAAACCGGCACTTCCATTGGGCCTACGGGTGAGTGCCCAGCGCGTACTCACCCGTGGAGATCCGAATTTCTGGGCCATTATTTTTTGCTATAGCAAGAAGGGAAGACTTGTATTTCTATAGCGCCTTTCGTGACCTCGGGACGTCCAAAAGCGCTTTACAGCCAATGAAGTACTTTTTGAACAGCAGTCACTGTTATAATGTAGGAAAAGCGACAGCCAATTTGAGCACAGCAAACTCCCACAAACAGCAATGTGATAATGACCAGATAATCAGTTTTTTAGTCATGTTGATTGAGGGATGAATATTGGCCCAGGACACCAGGGATAACTCTTCTTCTAAATGGTGCCATGGGATTGTTTGCATCCACCGACGGGGCCTCAGTTTAACGTCTCATCCGAAAGCCGGCCCCTCAGAGAGTGCAGCACTCCCTCAGTACGCCCTGGAGTGTCAGCTCGATTTTTATGCTCAAGTCTCTGGAGTGGGACTATGAACCCACAACCTTCTGACTCAGAGGCAAGGGTACCACCAACTGAGCCACGGCTGACACTTAAAGTTAGTGGCCCAGAAATTCGGGTCAGGGGCTTCCCGCGGGTGCAAGCCCCCGATCTGCACTTACCTTGCGCGCCGGCCGTTGAGCTCTGGGCTCCCGTGGGATTCCAATCCAGGGCCTGGTCCAGCTGCCGGTGCGCAGTGCTTGCGTATCCCAGGGGCGCAGTTAGTTCAATGCATCCCCTGGGATCCCGTGGGCCATGGGCAGCCAATCGGAGCAAGGAATGCTCCATTCATAAGATTGACAGGAAGAGCTGTCAAGACTTATAAATACTACGGCCCCAAAATAGCACTAAATCTTCAAATACATTTTTTTTAAACTCACATTTTTTAAATAAACTATAAATTACATGAAGTAACTATTTTAAACAATAATTTAAATTTTTGGAAAAAATAATTTTGTTTTCTAACGGGGCTAAAATTGAACTTACCTTGTTTTAACGTATTTAAAAATAATAAACCTGTGGAAAAAATGTTTTAATTTTAATTAATTCACCACTTACCTTGTAAAAAGCAGGCCTTACGCCTGCTTTTTGTATTCCTAAATTCTGCAGACTTACCCTCATGTGAAAACCTGTAAAAAAAAAATGAAGTTTGATGCGCACGCGCAGCCTCTCCCACGCACGTGTTCGACCTCTGAACCCCTTCGTTCAGAGGATCGGAAGTGCCGGTTTCCCGCGCATGCGCAGTGCATGCAGGAAACAGGCACTTCCATCGGGCCTACGGGTGAGTACCCCGTGGAGACCCGAATTTCTGGGCCAATGGCGCAAGTTACAATACTATATAATTCCACTCTCTTCAGTACCCGCCAGTGTAATGCTTTATTAGTTCTCCCTGGTGTCCTGGCCAATATTTATACCTCAACCATCATCATTAAACCAGATTATCTGGTCGTTATCCATTGCTTTCTGTGGGAGCTTGCTGTGCTCAAATTGGCTGCTGCGTTTCCTACATTACGACAGTGACTGCAGTTCAAAGGTACTTCATTGGCTGTAAAGTGCTTTGGAAGGCCCCGAGGTCATGAAAGGCGCTACATAAATGCAAGTCTTTGCTTTTTCTTTTCTGTACTCAACTACCAGCCACACACAGCTTTACTGCAGGGTTTGCTGGATCGGGGCAAGGACTTCTGGCCAATTCTCCCCTCCCTGACACAGGGGGCGCTGACATCAGTTCTACTGCTGCCATGGCTGTGGTCAGCTCACTCAACACGCTCGGGGATTGGACCTGGGGACCTCCTGGGCCCCATTGCTTAGCGGATAAACTAATTGGCGCATTGCGGGAGCTCTTGCTTGATGTTCTCGAGCCACCAACTCGAGACTGGTCCTACCATGATCGAATGATAAAAGGGTTAATTTATGAGGACAGGTTGCATAGACTAGGCTTCCATTCCCTTGAGTATAGAAGGGGTGATCTAATTGAGATGTTTAAGATGATTAAAGGAGTTGATAGGGTTGATGGAGAGAAACTATTTCTTCTGCTGGGAGAGTCCAGAACAAGGGGACGTATCCTTAAAATTAGAGCTGGGGCATTCAGGGGTGATGTCAGGAAGCACTTCTTCACACAAAGGGTCATGGAAATCTGGAACTCTCCCTAAAAATGCCGCTGAGGCTGGGTCAGTTGAAAATGTCAAAAATTGGGATTGATAGATTTTTGTTGGGCAAGGGTATTAAGGGTTATGGAACCATGGCGGATGGATGGAGTTAAGATGCAGATCAGCCATGATCTGATTAGAAAGAAAGAAAGACTTGCATTTGTATAGCGCCTTTCACGATCACCGGACCTCCCAAAGCACTATACAGCCAATGATGTACTTTTTGAAGTGTGGTCACTGTTGTAATGTAGGAAACGCGGCAGCCAAATTGCGCACAGCAAGCTCCCACAAACAGCAATGTGATAATGACCAGATAATCTGTTTTTAGTGATGTTGATTGAGGGATAAATGGCCCAGGACACCGGGGATAATTCACCCTGCTATTCTTCGAAATAGTGCCGTGGGATCTTTTACGTCCAACTGAGAGAGCAGACGGGACCTCGGTTTAACGTCTCATCCGAAAGACGGCGCCTCCAACAGTGCAGCACCCCCTCAGCACTGCACCGGGAGTGTCAGCATGGATTTTTATGCTAGGCTGACAAAAATTGAATGGTAGAACAGACTCGAGGGGCTGAATGACCTACTGCTGTTCCTAGATCCTATCTGTAGCCATCAGTACTTCACTCTGCAGATCTAACTGAAGTCCAGAGTCTATAATTGCACTGTTGGGGTGGTTTTTCTTTGCTCAAGTGGACAGCACACTAAATTTTCATGTCCCTACCATTACACTTTGCTGAATTGGTTAGATTATATAGTGTAATGAATAACAAATGTCTGCAATGAGTAATTGAATCCAGTGGCTTTATTGAACTTTGTAAACATTATCCACACTGCTCTCTTGAATTATTGCTCTTGCAACTTGCTGCGGACATCTGTTTATCTACATGTTCTGTTTTAACATGTTGCGTTCTTGCATTTCAAAACTGTTGAATTCCAACGAAATGTTTTGCTTTTAACTTAAGCACTAACGTTACTGATGTGTACGGTTGGCTCGGGTTAGTAGCACTCGGCCCCTCTGGGTCAGCAGGTTGTGGGTTCACAGACCCCCTTGCGTTGCTGGTGGTGCCTTCCTCCTGGTGAGGCGTTGAGCTTGGGTCGCAGTGGTTCAGTTGGATGTTAAAGGTCCCGAGGCACTATTGGAAAAACAAACCGGGCAACGAGGCGTTCTCCCTGTATCCTGGCCCCAAAACACCGCCATCTCAACCACAACAGCCAAGAAAAAAACCCCATCAATTGGCCATTCCTCCCATTGTGGGATGGTGCTGTGCATGAAATGGCTGCCACGTTCGCCTACATGATGAGTTACAGTGCCATTCCTTGCATGTGAAATGCTTTGCGAAGGTTTTTCTTGAGGAGGCGCTATATAAATGCAAGCCTTGTTGGGGGGGGGGTGACGTAAGAAAACTACTAGGCACTTGGTTTAAGCGTTAAACAAAGCTTTAATCAACTGTTTTACAACATGGAGGTCTAGTTGTGTCCTTCACTAGTTCCTGTTAAGAATGTCCTGCGCAAGCTGGGCCCGTGCCCGAGTATTTATACTCTCCCTGGACAGCGCCACCCGTAGGCCGCTCAGTATTATTTCATAAGTTTTTCTTTCATGAATGACAGATTCATGTCAGGGGGTGTTTTTTTTTAAAGCGTTTTTAAAAGACCTTTAGCTCGTACGGTTGCCTTTTCCAGAAGAGAGAAAGCAGCTTCCCCAGTGGCGCAGTGGGTAAAGAGAGCTCGCTGACCGCGTGTGGGGGCCGTGCTATAAGTTGGCCTCAGTACCCCCCCACCCACCAGGCTAGGGAGAGAAACAATCATCATCCACTCTCTGCTGCTGGATGGACTCGACTCGGTTGTTAATCTCCCCCCGCCCCCCCCCTCGCCTCCCCGCGATCAAATAGTCTCCCAGCATTCACTTGCCAGTGTGTAGAATGACCATTTGGTTGACCCACGTGTCCGCGCCTATAAACCACAGACATTGATAAGTGTACTGGGTAGTGGGTGGAGGGTTGGGTTGGGATTGGGAGATTCGCTGTGCTTTCTCAAAGGCCAACTTTATGTTTGGGGAGTGCACCACCTTCCATCCGGGGGGTGGGAGGCAGGACGACGCTACTGTAACTTTCCAGTAAAGGGAGGGGGCGCTCTTTGTGCTACTGATACAATAAAACCCCTCCGACGTTTTTTTATTGAATGATCTCAATCACAAGCTGCCACCAACAGAAGCTTAAGCCAAGGCACCCTTTCATTAGCGATGGCCATCTGATATATTTTGCTCAGGACATTGTAAACCCAATCGCTCCCATCACCGATATTTATAGAAAGAGCACCTAATTAAGCAGATTGACCTAAATAGGGAAGCAACTCTATCTAGTGTGGCGTTCATTACTTTACATGCAGTTGAATATCATTAAACATTAAACAGGTGCTGTCTCCATGGTAATGCCTTGCGTGACACTTTAAGATACCCACAGAGGAAGGAGCTTTGACACGAGTTCCGCGATGTGCTCTACACTTTTAAAATTGCGCGCTGTGTCGTTGAGAAAGGATGAATATTTGCGAAGAGCGTAATGCTTTAGAGTACCTGGAATCTCGCAGAACAGAAATCGACACCTGTTCTCCGAAAACATCACAGTTTCATACCAAAAACTGATAAGTGTGTGGCTGTAATTCCCTTCTCGGTTTACGCAGTGGAGTTAATCCCTTTTACTTTAAACAGATTAGCCCCTCCACCAATGATCCCTCTAGTTTTTATTATGGCGGCGCGCGCTGCCCCTTTAACGCCCGTTCAAATTTCCCTGCGTGCGTGGTTTCTCCATTTTAAAAGCCAGTGAGCCGGCTGCGTGGGAGCTCCAGACCGCCACGCGGCCGTGCAACTTAACGGGAACATTGCCCTCAACTAAAATAATGGACAGGAACTTCAGGTGAATCTATGAAATGTCCATATGGTAATATCTCACCGTACTATTTACTCGGGTTTTTCATTCTTGCCTACACTCCCGCTTATTATTTACTCTTTTTATGTTCACTGATTGTCTTTTTAATTTTTAAGCAAAAGTTTCTGCTACTAAGTACAGGATAATACTAATGGGATGCATTTATTTAGCGTCTTTTTAATTGTCTGAAGCACTTTGGAGATATTTCAATCAATTATTCTTTGAAGGGTAGTTAGCGTTGTTATGGCAATTACAGTTAAAAACAACAGGAACTGGGGGCTAGAGGTGCATTGGGTTAGAATAGCTCTAGGATCTGGGTTTGACTCCAACTGCCCCTGGCCTGGCTGTAGGCAGAGCGATTGGAACATCTCACACCAAGGCTTTTTCGGCAGCACCTTCCAAACCCGCGACCTCTTCCACCAAAAGGACAAGGGCAGCAGGCGCATGGGAACACCACCGCCTCCAAGTTCCCCTCCAAGTTACACACCATCCTGACTTGGAAATACATCGGCTGTTCCTTCATCGTCGCTGGGTCAAAATCCTTGAACTGCCTCCCTAACAGTACTGTGGGAAGCACCTTCACCACACGGACTGCAGCGGCTCAAGGAAGTGGCTCGCCTTCTCAAGGGGCAATTAGGGATGGACAATAAATGCTGGCCTTGCCAGCAATGCCCACATCCCATGAACGAATACAAAAAAAAATTCTAATGGATGAGGGTCCACATCACATCACTGCAAGGCAAAGAAGGAGATACTAGGAGGGGTGATCAAAGCTTCATCAAAGAGGTGGGTTTTAGGAAAGCCTTAAAGGAGGAGATGAGAGCAGTTTCAGGGAGGGAATTCCAGAGCGTAGGGCCTAGATGGAAGAAGGCATGTCCACCAATGGTGGGGGCGAAGGAAGTGGGGGATGCACAAGAGGCCAGAATCAAAAGAATTCTAGAGATCTCAGAGGGTTCAGAATCACAGAATCACAGAAACCCCACAGTGCAGATAGAGGCCATTTCGGCCCATCGAGCCTGCGCCGACACATATCCCACCCGATCCCCATAACCCCAAACCAACACATATCCCACCCTATCCCCGTAACCCCACGTATTTAATCCCAACACTAAGGGTCAATTTTTATCATAGCCAATCAACCTAACCCGCACATCTTTGGACTGTGGGAGGAAACCAGAGCACCCGGAGGAAACCCACGCAAACACGGGGAGAATGTGCAAACTCCACACAGACAGTCGCCCGAGGCCGGATTTGAACCCGGGTCCCTGGCGCTGTGAGGCAACAGTGCTAACCACTATGCCACCGTGCTTGTAGGGCTTGAGGAGGCCATGAAGTGAAATAAACACAAGGATGAGAACTTAATATTGAAGGTGTTGGAGGACCGGGAGCCAATGTTGGGGGGTGATTTTGCCAATGGGGAGCTTTTGGAGGCGGGACTCCCACTTGTCGGGTTTCAGTCCCGCCTCCATCGACTTCTGGCCAACCCACGCTATTTTCCCTTGATTGACCTTGTTAAGCCCGCCCAGCGGGCTTAGCAGGCCAATTAAGGGGAAGCCGGTTACAGAGAACGTCAGCGTATGACGTTTCATCTTGTCAAAAACTTTTGACAGATGAATTGTCATCGTTTGACAGCTCTGTGAAGCTGTCAAACAGTGACATTCTCTGTAGTTTGATGAGTTCTTGAATTCACGGCTTTAATCCCTTCCCGCCTCCAAGGAACCGGGACCAGGCGCGGGACGGCTACCCGCCTCCTGGCAAGATGGCACGGAGGCGGGATGGGCACCCGCCCCCAAATTCTGCCGTTTTCCCGGCAGACCCGCCTCCCCAGGGCTGGCAAAATCCAGCCCTAGGTCAGAGAGGACAGGGGTGATGGGTAAGTAGTGGGATAGCATATGAGTAGCAAAGTTTTGGGATGAGCTGAAGTTTATGGAGGATGGCAGGCCAGCCAGGGCATTGGAATAATTGAGTCTGGAGGTGACAGATGCATGGATGAGGGTTTCAGCAGCAGATGTGCTGATGCCGGAGCGGAGGTAGGTGATGTTATGGAGGTGGAAGTAGGCGGTCTTTGCGATGGGGAGGATATGCGGTCGAAAGCTCAGCTCGGGGTCAAATAGGACACAGAGGTTGCGGACAATCTGGTTCAGCCTGAGACAACGGCCGGGGAGCTGGATGAAATTGTTGGCGAGGGTACAGAGTTTGTGGCTTCTGTTTACCGAATGTTTAACAGGAAGAAATTGCAGCTCATCCAGGACTGAATGTCAAACGAGCAGTCTGACAATACCGAGGCAATGGCGGGGGTCGAGAGAGGTGGTGAAGAGGTTGAGCTGGGTGTCATCAGCGTACATGTGGAACCTGACCCCATGTCTTCGGATGATGATGTCCCTAAGGGGGCAGCATGTCGCTGAGGAGGAGGGTGCAAGGGACAGATCTTTGAGGGACTCCAGAGGTAACAGTGTGGGTGGAAAGAGAAGCAATTGCCGGAGGTGTCCTGGTTACGATTGGATAGGTAAGAGTGGAATCAAGTGAGGGGGCAGGGGGGGTGGGGGGGAGTCCCACTGAGCTGGACAACAGAGGAGAGGTTTTGGAAGAGGATGGTGAGGCCAACCATGTCAAAGACCGCAGAGAGTTTGAGAAGGGCGAGGAGAGAGAGTGCAACATAGGAACAGGAGTAGGCCATTTAGCCCCTCGAGCCAGTTCCGCCATTCATCTGTGACCTAGGCTGTGTCATCGCACCAACGCTCTTCTCAATCTTCCTTGCTGCAATGCTCCATCTCACCCTCAGTAAGCTCCCCACTGGAGTGGAGCTAATTTACAGAACAAACGGGAAACTGTTCAACCTCCGTCGCCTCCAGTCCAGATCCAAGGTCGTCCCATCCGCTGTCGTCGAATTACAGTATGCAGACGATGCTTGCGTCTGCACTCACTCGGAGGTCGAACTCCAAACCATTGTAAATACCTTCACCGAAGCATACGAGAGCATGGGCCTTACACTAAACATCCGTAAGACAAAGGTCCTCTACCAACCTGCCCCCGCCACACAGTGCTGCCCCCTGATTATCAAAATCCACGACAAGGCCTTGGACAACGTGGACCACTTTCCATACCTCGGGAGCCTACTGCCAACAAGGGCAGACGTCGACGACGAAGTCCAACACCACCTTCAGTGTGCCAGTGCAGCCTTCGGTCGCCTGAGGAAGAGAGTGTTTGAAGACCAGGACCTCAAACCCGGCACTAAGCACTACAGAGCAGCAGTGATACCTGCCCTGCTGTATGCCTCAGAGACATGGACCATGTACAGCAGGCACCTCAAAGCACTGGAGCAGTACCACCAATGCTGCCTCCGCAAGATCCTGCAAATCCATTGGCAGGATAGGCGCACCAACGTCAGTGTTCTTGCTCAGGCCAACATCCCCAGCATCGAAGCTCTGACCATGCTCAATCAGCTCCGATGGACGGGTCACATTGTCCGCATGCCCGATACGAGACTCCCAAAACAAGCGCCCTATTCGGAGCTCCGGCACGGCAAGAGAGCCCCAGGTGGGCAGAGGAAACGCTTCAAGGATACCCTCAAAGCCTCCTTGAAAAAGTGTAACATCCCCACCGACACCTGGGAATCCCTGGCCCAAGACCGCACAAAGTGGAGGAGAAGCATCTGGGAAGGCGCCGAATACCTCGAATCTCTTCGCCGGGAGCAAGCGGAAGCCAAGCGCAGGCAGCGCACGTCAACCCAAGCACCCCACCCACCCGCCCCTTCAACCACCGTCTGCCCCACCTGTGACAGAGACTGTAGGTCCCGCATTGGACTCATCAGTCACCTGAGAACTCATTCTTAATGTGGAAGCAAGTCATCCTCGGTTCCGAGGGACTGCCTAAGAAGAAGAAGAACTCCATATATCCGACTTTGTCCAATTTCCCTTAATGTCTTTAGTTAACAAAAATCTATCAATCTCAGATTTAAAATTAACAACTGACCCAGTATCAATTGCCATTTGCGGAAGAGAGTTCCAAACTTCTACCACCCTTTGTGTGTAGAAGTGTTTCCTAACTTCGCTCCTGAAGTAACAGAGGATGTCATTTGTGACTTTTTATTAGGGCTGTTTCAATGCGAGAAACCTGGCTGGGACAATCCTGCTGTGTTCACCCTTAACCTCCCCGTGCTCAATGTTCTCCCCTGCTGCCCTCGCACTGACTTTTGCTGGGTTACAATCCTTAACTTCCAGTACCTCACCCAAGTGTCCATTCTTCAGGTGCGAGCCTGGTCAGAACCGGGCAGCAGGCTACCTGATCATTGCAAAAATAGTCCAATCTTGCCCTCGCTCAATACCAACACACAACCACTTTGCAGGAGGAGTTAATGGGTAGCAGTAAAGAGTGGAAACCCTAGATGAAACTCTTTGTCCCGCGGACGCAGATGCCAATTGCAATGCCCCTTCTACCAAGTGTAGCATGCCTACCGCACCCTGGCTGAGATCAGTGAAGCCATAGAAAGCAAGGGATCGAACTTGGGACTCTCCTGGCCTGTGTGGTACAAGGAGCGCACGTCAACCCAAGCACCCCACCCAACCGCCCCTTCAACCACCGTCTGCCCCACCTGTGACAGAGACTGTAGGTCCCGCATTGGACTCATCAGTCACCTGAGAACTCATTTTTAGTGTGGAAGCAAGTCATCCTCGGTTCCGAGGGACTGCCTAAGAGAAGGTACATTGACTAACTGTGAGCCACTTAGGTGGAAATGCGACCCTTCTGGTAGGGTCTCTGTGCCTGTGATCAGCTTCGCTGGCAAGGGTTTAAATTCTCCCCTCCGTTCCTGGAGCTGCTGACCTCACCCAAGTGGCCATTCTTCCCAAGTATTGAGCAGACTGATTTGGCCACGGAGGTCATGGTAGCCAAATCCAATCCCGTTCTCACCTGACGTGCACGCACTCGCACTCCCCAGTGATCCTCTGGGGGGGGGAAGACAGAGATTGAAACGCCCAAGAGATCAGTCAAGGGAAGGGTTAATGGACTAATTCTGTTGCGGTCCTATCCTGCGAGAAGCTGGAAATCTTATATCTGGTAGCCATTCTTGGGAGTCAAATTGGACTTCCATTTGGAAGGGATTATTAATAGGTCATGTGGCAATTGTAGTTAGATAAGGCCTGACAGAAGGCTTCTGATTAGTATAAAAATCCTGGTGTTAAATTACATTTAACATGTCACCTACAGGAAGATGGACTCCAGTTAGAGATAATGGACTCTAGTCAGAGATAATGACAAGAAGCTACAGGATTAAAGATAGCCTTCTGAATAAACACAGCTGGCGTCTGCTCACTGCCTGCTACGCACAAATACCGGCCCTCCTGATTTATTTAGTTCTGAAGAAGCTGGCTTTCTCCTCTCGTTATTTACAGTGCTGCGTCTGTCAGCTATTACGGCCTTTCCCCTCCGAAAACAAAACTTTAAAGGAAGAACGTACCCTTAATAATAATGCCTTTCATGTCCTCGGGAAACCTGAAAAGTGGTTTTTATGTCAACCTGAGCAGGCAGGTTTAGCTTAATGTTTTATCTGGAAAAAAAACGGCAGCTCTGACGGAATTGAGATAGAATTACATAGAATCTACAGCACCGACACAGGCCCTTCGGTCAACGGGTCCATGACGGTGTTCATGCTCCACACGAGCCTCCTCCCACCCCCTCTTTATATGACCCGATCAGCATAATGCTTTCAACAACAACAACTTGCATTTACCTAGCACCTTTACCGTAGTAAAACGGCCCAAGGCGCTTCACAGGAGCGATTATCAAACAAAATTTGACACCGAGCCACATGAGGAGAAATTAGAGCAGGTGACCAAAAGCTTGGTCAAAGAGGTAGGTTTTAAGGAGCATCTTAAAGGAGGGAAGAGAGGTAGCGAGGCGGAGAGGTTTAGGCAGGGAATTCCAGAGCTTAGGGCCCAGGCAACAGAAGGCACGGCCACCAATGGTGGAGTGATTATAATCAGGGATGCTCAAGAGGGCAGAATTTGAGGAGCGCAGATATCTCGGGGGGGGGGGTTGTGGGGCTGGAGGAGATTACAGAGATAGGGAGGAGCGAGGCCATGGAGGGATTTGAAAACAAGGATGAGAATTTTGAAACCGAGGCATTGCTTAACCGGGAGCCAATGTAGGTCAGCGAGCACAGGTGGTGATGGGCGAACGGGACTTGGTGCGGGTTAGGACACGGGCAGCCAAGTTTTGGATGACCTCAAGTTTACGTAGGGCGGAATGTGGGAGGCCAGCCAGGAGTGCGTTGGAATAGTCAAGTCTAGAGGTAACAAAGTGTGCACCAGTCGCTGAAGGTAAGCATACAGGTGCAGCAGGCGGTTAAGAAGGCAAATGGTATGTTGGCCTTCGTAGCGAGAGGGTTTGAGTACAGGAACAATGATGTCTTGCTGCAGTTGTACAGGGCCTTGGTGAGACCACATCTTGAGTATTGTGTGCAGTTTTGGCCGCCTTATCTGAGGAAGGACGTTCTTGCCATGGAAGGAGTTCAGCGAAGATTCACCAGACTGATACCTGGGATGGCAGGAATGACGTATGAGGAGAGATTGGGTCGATTGGGCTTATACTCGCTGGAGTTTAGAAGAATGAGAGGGGATCTCATTGAAACTTATAAAATTCTGACAGGACTAGACAGACTAGATGCAGGAAGGATGTTCCCGATGGTCGGGGAGTCCAGAACCAGGGGTCACAGTCTAAGGATAAGGGTGTGGTGATTATTCTTTATGTTTAGTAAGAAGTATTGTGATTGGTTGTTTGTTTCCTGCCTTGGGATATATGCTGTAATCTCATTGGTAGTTGATGTCATGTGATTTGTGGTGGCCATCTTAAATTCAGTTCTTTCCAGCCTTTAGTTGGGACTGGGTGTTGAAGATGTGCTACCGGATTTTTAAGTTAATAAAGCCTAGATTAGAAAGGCAAATCTATACTTTATTTCAATTTATTAACTTTATGTCAGAATGGCGCGATATCTTCAACCAGAACGATTCAATGCTGACCCTAATTCTGCAGGAGTGGATGATAAATGGAAACATTGGTATTGTACATTTAAAAACTTTTTGGGCGTGTTGGATCAAGAGTCTCTAAATAAGCTGAATATGCTGATCAACTACATTGCTCCGGATGTGTATATATAAGTATATTTTGGACTGTAAAACTTACGAAGTGGCTATTTCTACATTGGAAAAGATTTTTGTTAAACCAAAGAATGAGGTATTTGCACGTCACCTTCTATCTGCCCGTAGGCAGCAGGTGGGAGAATCTTTGGATACTTATTTACAAGCACTTCGGTGCCTTAGTGTTAACTGTAATTATAAGGCCGTGACGCTGAAGAATATAAGGAAGAATCGGTACGGGATGCTTTTATTAATGGATTACTGTCTAGATCAATTCGTCAGCGGTTGTTAGAAAATAAGACTTTGGATCTTAAGAGTGCTTTTGAGCAAGCTTCTACATTGGATGTGGCTCAGAGAAGTTCGGATTCTTATGCTCTTTTTAATCGGCCTGTGACTGTGGTTTCGGCAGTTCCGGATGAAAAGGAATTATGTGGACTTAATAGGAGTGGTTTACTAGATTCTGAAACAGTTTCTACTTCAGCGGCTGTTGCCTCTAGGATTCAGAAGTGTTATTTTTGTGGGAACGTCCGGCACCCTCGTCTGAAGTGTCCTGCTCGGGAGGCTGTGTGTAGTAAATGCGGCAAGAGAGGTCATTACGCACGTGTGTGTAAATCATTAGGTTCAATTACCTCCTCTGTGACTATTCAGCCTTTAGATAGGGCGTTTATTGCATCAATTTCTGCTGCATTTGCTCATGGCCTAAACAAAGCTATAGTTACGGCCCAAGTTAATGGGTTGGAAGTGAAGGCCCTTATAGATACGGGCAGTACCGAGAGTTTTATAAGTCTTCAGTTTGCAAAGGAGAAGCATTTGAAAATTTCGCCTGTTTCCTATCAGGTGTGTATGGCTCAGACGACTCTCACTTCACAAGTAGCTGGTTGTTGCCTTGTGAAATTGATTCTTATAGGTAATACGTATACTGATATATGCCTATCTGTTTTGCCTAATCTCTGTGCGGATATTTTGATTGGTCATGATGTGCTTCAGTTACACGAGAGTCTCAGTCTTTCATTTGGAGGGACTAAGCCACCTTTATCTATTTGTGGATTAACCTCTTTATCCATTTCTCCATTATCACTTTTTTCCAATTTGATGCCGGATTGTAAGCCAATTGCTACCAAGTCAAGAAAGTATAGCAGTCAGGATAGAGAATTTATTAATTCTGAAGTTCAACGTCTCTTATTGGAAGGAATCATTGAACCTAGTTGTTCGCCTTGGCGGGCACAGGTAGTTGTCATGACTAACGAGAGACATAAGAAACGAATGGTGATAGACTATTCCCAAACTATTAATAGGTATACTCAATTAGATGCGTACCCTTTGCCTAAGATTGATGAGCTTATCAATAAAGTATCTCAGTATAAGGTTTTTAGCACTATTGACCTAAAGAGTGCTTATCATCAGATTCCTATTGTTAAGAAGGATCAACCATATACGGCCTTTGAGGCTGGTGGAAAGCTGTATCAGTTTTGCTGAATACCATTTGGTGTTACTAATGGTGTTGCTTGTTTTCAACGGGCAATGGATGCTTTTATAAGTGTTAACTCTCTCTCTGACACCTTTTCATATTTAGATGACATCACGGTGTGTGGCAAATCAAGGGTGGAGCATGATTCTAATTTAGAAAGATTCCTTCAAGCTGCGGAAAAAGTTGGTTTAACTTTCAATAAAGAGAAGTGTACCTTTTCGACCACTGAGGTAAATCTACTGGGGTACATTATCTCGGGAAACAAGATTAAACCAGACCCAGAACGTCTGCGACCATTGATTGATTTACCTTGTCCTACTAATTCTAAGGCTTTGCAACGAGTTGTTGGACTGTTTTCTTACTATTCTAATTGGATTGCAAATTTTTCACAGAAGATCCGGCCTCTTATTCGGGTTACGACATATCCTCTATCATGGGAGGCCAGGACGTGTTTTGATAATTTTAAAAAGGATATCCTTGGAGCAGTTGTGCATTCTATTGATGAGCAGGTTCCTTTTGTGATTGAGACGGACGCTTCTGATTTTGCAATTGGGGCTACTCTGAACCAAAATGGAAGACCTGTGGCCTTTTTCTCACGTACCTTGAACAATAGTGAAAAAAGGCATTCTTCAATAGAGAAAGAGGCGTATGCAATAGTAGAAGCACTGCGTAAATGGAGACATTATTTATCGGGGCGACATTTTACGTTGGTAACTGATCAAAAGTCTGTGTCCTTTATGTTTGATGTCAAACATTTTGGAAAGATTAAGAATGATAAAATAATGAGGTGGAGGATTGAGTTGGCATGTTACCATTTTGATATAGTTTATCGTCCGGGGAAGGATAATGTTGCTGCTGATGCGCTGTCGAGGGCTTATTGTTCTGTGATTCACGGAGATACGCTTATTAATCTTCACAATGCCTTATGCCATCCTGGGGTTACGAGGATGATACACTTCGTACGCAGTAAGAATTTGCCCTTTTCAGTTGAAGACGTCAAGCGGATGACTTCATCATGTTCTATCTGTGCTCGGTGTAAACCGAATTTCTTTAAGCCTCAACGAGCTCATCTTATAAAGGCTACTTCTCCTTTTGAACGTTTGAGCGTCGATTTCAAGGGGCCTCTTCCTTCAACTACTCAAAACCGATATATATTTACTGTTGTGGATGAGTTTTCAAGGTTCCCTTTTGCTTTTCCTTGCGCAGATGTATCAGCTGCTACAGTTATCAAATGTCTGACTCAACTTTTTGTCATCTTTGGGATGCCTGCGTATATCCATTCGGATCAGGGAAGTTCTTTTACGTCTTCCCAGTTGAAGGAATACCTTCAGAGTCGGGGAATTTCTACTAGCAGAACTACCCCGTATAATCCCATGGGTAATGGACAGTGCGAACGATACAATGGGGTGATCTGGAAGGCAGTCATGTTGGCTTTGACATCCCGGAACCTTAAGAATACACAGTGGGAAATGGTACTGCCTGATGCCCTGCATTCCATTAGATCATTGCTTTCAACGGCTACTAATGTGACCCCCCATGAAAGGCTCTTTAACTATCCACGGAGATCTACTACAGGATATTCGGTACCTTCATGGCTTACTATGCAGGGACCTGTGCTGCTTCGACGCCATGTTAGATTGTCAAAATATGATCCTTTAGTGGAGGAGGTGGAGCTGTTGGAGGCAAATTCCCAATATGCTCATATTCGATTCCAAGATGGGAAAGAAAGTACCGTTTCAATTAAAGACTTGGCTCCTTGTGGTGGCCAGCCCTCTTCTGAGGATATTAACAATAGTCATGATTCAGATAATGTGGATGCTGTTACAGATACTACGAATATTTCCAATCCGACTGCAGATAATTATACTTCTATTAGTCAGCCCTCGATGGATGTTCATGACCGTCCCAGTTTACCTCCTGATGGGATTTCTAATCCGGAAACCGTTGAAAATCAGGATATGGATAGCCTTCCTGCAGAAGATACTTCTGTGTCTCCTGGTGTGGGAGGGCAAGGAATTTCACCAAGGTTAAGAAGGTCGACACGAACAAGATATCCGGTCGACCGATTGAAAATGGACTTTTAAATTGACAGTAATGTTTTAAAATTGTTGAAATATTATATTATATTGTTTTAGTTGAGAGATACTTAATACTTATGTGCAATGTTACTATTTGTTGTTGCTCACTTAGTATTGTGTCATGTTGAATAGTTTTATTTTGTCTGTGCATAGTTTTAGTTGTAAATAATTAATTATAAATGGTAAAGGTTATTTAGGTTGGAGTATATTTTAAAAGGAGGGGTGAATGTGGTGATTATTCTTTATGTTTAGTAAGAAGTATTGTGATTGGTTGTTTTTTTCCTGCCTTGGGATATATGCTGTAATCTCATTGGTAGTTGATGTCATGTGATTTGTGGCGGCCACCTTAAATTCAGTTCTTTCCAGCCTTTAGTTGGGACTGGGTGTTGAAGATGTGCTACCGGATTTTTAAGTTAATAAAGCCTAGATTAGAAAGGCAAATCTATACTTTATTTCAAAGGGGTAAGCTATTTAGGACAGAAATGAGGAGGAATTTCTTCACCCAGAGAGTGGTGAACCTGTGGAATTCTCTACCACAGAAGGCAGTGGAAGCCAATTCATAAATATATTCAAGAAGGAGTTGGATATATTTCTTAAGGCTAAAGGGATCAAGGGATATGGGGAGAAGGCAGGGACAGGGTACTGAATTTGGATGATCAGCCATGATCGCATTGAATGGCGGAGCAGGCTCGAGGGGCTGAATGGCCTACTCTTGCTCCTATGTTTCTAAAGGCATGGATGCGGGTTTCAGCAGCAGATGAGCTGAGGCAGGGGCAGAGACAGGCGACGTTACAGAGGTGGAAATAAGCAGTCTTTCTTCCTCATGTGTTTTATCTCGCTTCCCCTTAAATTTAGCTTGGTCTCAGCACTGCAATGAAGTGTCAGCCAAGTTTGGAGTGGGGTTTGAACCCACAAGCCTCTGACTCGGGGTGGGGCAGTGGTTGAGGCTGCTACCCATTGAGCCAAGCTGGCACTGAAAGAATTGAGCCTGGAAATGACACTCTGGGCTATTGGCGAACAAGTGCTTAACATATTGGCAGAAAACCTCTTCCTCTGCTATTTTCCTGGAGAGGGTTAACTCAGTTTGAAATAAATGGGCGAGGCCTCCATTAAAATGGCAGAAGATATCATGGCCGCGTGTAACACATTTTTGTTCTATTATCCCATCATCTTTTCAAGGCCTTTGCTCCTTTTTGATGGGACTTGACCGTACATTAAAGGCACAACTGGTTGTGAAGGAATAAGCAATATAACCTATTCAGAAAAATACACCATTCTATGAAAGAATTCTGGCCTTACTAAAACATGACAAACTGGGTCTGGAAATCTAGAAACCTAACGATGAGAAAGCTGTGATAGCTGTGGTAAACCACTGTTATAGTTATCACTGTATATTGTTCTCACTGTTCTCACTGTCACATCACTACACGAGGTCGCCTCTTGTCGCACTGTTATACCTGGGCTGACCACCTCCGACTCCGCCCATTACCTGCCCAGGTATAAAGGTAGCTGACTGGCTAGTATTCCTCCCTGTTGGATCGGATCACCCACGAGGGTGGGCTCTGTTATTTAGCCAATAAAAACCTTCAGTTACGTTCTTAACTCGTCGCCTTTTATTGGACTAATTGATAGGCATATCAATTTTATTGACTAAATTTTAAAGATGTCTGATAATGAACAGCAACAGCAAGGAGCTCACCCAGCAGCACAGCAACAGCAGCCTCCAGACAACGGGCCACACCAGCCGGCTTGGCTGCAAGCCTTGAAACCACCATACCTGGATCTAAACCCACAGGCACCAAACGCAGCCCTCAACTTCAAACACTGGCTGGACTGCTTCGAATCCTACCTGGAAGAATCCGGCGCCCCGCAGAGATCCAAACTAAGACTTCTGAACGCCCAAGCGAGCCCGAGAGTATACGCACTCATACAGGACACGACTACGTACGAGGCCGCTATCAACCTACTGAAACAGCAGTACCGCAGCCCGGTAAATTACATGTACACCAGGCACCTCCTAAGATCCCGCCCGCAACAGCCAGGAGAGCCTGTAGCTGAATTTTTACGGGCGCTAAGAGCACTCGGCAGGAACTGTGACTTTAAAGCGGTGACGGCTGTTGAAAATACGGAAGATAATATCCGCGATGCCTTTGTGAAAGGCCTACGGTCCGACTACTCACGGCAAAGACTGCTTGAAGCTAAAGACCTCGACCTGGACAAAGCTGAAGCCCTCGCTCTCTCCCTGGAGGTGGCCCATCAGGACCAGGAGGCGTTTTCCAGGTACTGCTCGCGACCCTGGGACTCGGGCCCGACCCCTACCGCAATACCCTTCGCAGCGCCGCCCCCGGGACCTACCTCAGCGTCGGCGTCCCGGACCCGACCGGGCCCGCCACCCCCGGTACCGGCTCCGACATCGGGCACCCGCGATCGGGCCGCCGGCTGCTTCTTTTGCGGCCAGGAGAAGCACCCGAGGTCGCGCTGCCCAGCCAGGAACTCTACCTGCACAACCTGCAGGAAGAAAGGCCACTTCTCTAAGGCCTGCAGGAGCGGATCTTCAGAGGCCAGCAGTGCCTCATGCGAACTGTGGGGGCGGCCATCTTCTTTCACGGCAACTGAGGCCAGTATCCCCACACGTGAGTCATGGGGGCGGCCATCTTTGATCAAGGCAACCGACCCCAATAGTGCCTCATGTGAGTTATGGGGGCAGCCATCTTCTCCGCCATTTTGTCCTACCTCGTGGGAGACGCCATTTTACACACCACGCCCGACTGCCACCGGGCCCCCGGACCCGACGACCGCCTCGCCCGCAGACGACAACGACTCGCTTACCTACACGCTAGCCTCCGTCACTCTGGATCAAGCCCGCCCACACCACCTGTCCAAGTCGATGATGGACATCAAAGTAAACGGCCACGCCACGACCTGCCTGTTCGACAGCGGAAGCACGGAGAGCTTCATCCACCCAGACACGGTGAGCCACTACTCCCTCCCTGTCCTGCCAACGCGCAACCGAATCTCGATGGCATCGAGGTCCCACGCCACGGACATTAGCGGCTACTGTGCTGTGACCTTGTCGGTTAAGGGTACAGAGTATAAAAACTTTAAACTCCTCGTCCTCCCCCAGCTCTGCGCTGCCGTCCTACTAGGGCTGGACTTCCAATCCCACCTCCAAAGTGTAACCCTAGCATACGGTGGACCCCTCCCCCCACTCACAGTCGACAACCAGCGAAGGTTAAACCGCCCACCGCGTAACACCTGCAGCCTATCCACCCTCAAGGTGCCGCCACCTTCCCTGTTCGCTAACCTCACCCCCGACTGCAAACCCGTCGCTACCAAGAGCAGGTGGTACAGCGCTGGGGACAGAGCTTTCATTAGCTCTGAGGTGCAGCGTCTCCTGAAGGAGGGCATCATCGAGGGGAGCAACAGCCCCTGGCGTGCCCAGGTCGTGGTCGTTAAGACCGGCGATAAAAATCGCCTGGTCATCGACTACAGCCAGACCATAAACAGATACACCCAGCTGGACGCATACCCCCTTCCCCGCATATCTGACATGGTCAATCAGATTGCACAATACCGCGTATTCTCGACCATCGACCTTAAGTCGGCCTACCACCAACTCCCTATCCACCCCGAGGACCGCCAGTACACCGCCTTCGAGGCGAATGGGCGCCTATACCACTTCCTTAGGGTCCCCTTCGGTGTCACCAACGGGGTCTCGGTCTTCCAAAGGGAGATGGACCGGATGGTTGACCAGAACGGACTGCAGGCCACATTCCCCTACCTAGATAACGTCACCATCTGCGGCCGCGACCGGCAGGACCACGACGTGAATCTGGAGAAATTCCTCCGTACGGCCCAACGGCTGAACCTCACCTACAATAAGGAGAAATGCGTGTTTAACACAGCGCGCCTTGCCATCCTTGGCTGTGTAGTAGAGAACGGAGTCATCGGCCCCGACCCTGAAAGAATGCGCCCCCTCATGGAGCTACCCCTACCCCACTGTCCAAAAGCACTTAGGAGAACCCTGGGGCTTTTCGCCTACTATGCCCAATGGGTACCCAATTATGCGGACAAAGCCAGACCCCTCCTGAAAACCACATCCTTCCCCCTCACGGAAGAGGCGTGCGCGGCCTTCTCCCTCATTAAGGGAGACATAGCCAAGGCCACAATGCACGCAGTGGATGAGTCAATCCCCTTCCAAGTGGAGAGCGATGCATCCGACTTCGCCCTAGCCGCTACCCTTAACCAGGAGGGTAGGCCGGTAGCCTTCTTCTCAAGGACCCTACAGGGCCCCGAGACCCGACACTCGTCGGTCGAGAAGGAAGCCCAGGCAATTGTGGAGGCAGTACGGCGCTGGAGGCACTACTTGGCAGGCAAACGATTTACCCTCCTCACCGACCAACGCTCGGTTGCCTTCATGTTTAATAACAAGCTGAGGGGCAAGATCAAGAACGACAAAATCTTGAGGTGGAGAATCGAGCTTTCCACCTATGATTATGAGATCTTGTACCGGCCCGGTAAACTGAACGACCCCCCTGATGCTCTTTCACGCATTACATGCGCCAGCGCGCAAAGTGATAGACTTCAGACCCTCCACAATGACCTCTGCCACCCCGGAGTCACCAGACTCTACCATTTCATTAAGGCCCGCAACCTGCCATACTCCATCGAGGAGGTCAGGACCATGACCAGGAACTGCCAGATCTGTGCTGAGTGCAAACCGCACTTCTATAAGCCGGACAGAGCAAGCCTGATCAAGGCCACCCGCCCCTTCGAGCGTCTGAGCATCGACTTCAAGGGGCCCCTACCGTCATCCGACCGTAATGTGTACTTCCTCAACATCGTTGATGAGTACTCCCGTTTCCCCTTTGCCTTCCCCTGCCCAGACATGACCAGTAACACGGTCATTAAATGCCTGAACAAACTCTTCGCCTTGTTCGGGTTCCCGAACTATATACATAGTGACCGGGGCGCCTCCTTCATGAGCGAGGAACTCCGTCAGTTCCTATTGGAGAGGGGTATTGCAGCAAGCAGGACCACCAGCTACAACCCCCGAGGGAACGGCCAGGTGGAAAGAGAGAACGCGACGGTATGGAAGGCCACCCTCTTAGCCTTAAAGTCTAAGGGCCTCCCAACCTCCCGCTGGCAAGAGGTCCTCCCGATTGCGCTGCACTCCATCCGGTCACTACTTTGCACTGCTATTAACACCACCCCCCATGCCCGAATGTTTGTCTTCCCCAGGAAGTCGACTACGGGAACCACCCTACCAACCTGGCTGACCTCTCCGGGACCCGTCTTGCTGCGAAAGCACGTGAGGGCCCATAAAACGGACCCCCTGGTCGAGAAGGTGAACCTCCTGCACGCCAACCCCCAGTACGCCTATGTGGCTTACCCAGACGGACGGGAGGACACTGTCTCCTTACGAGACCTCGCACCCTCACCCCCCCCTCCCAACCCCCCGAGTCCAGCCGAGGTAGACGGCATGCCGGAACCCCACGAGCCTTTGCCGACTACGCAGACACCAGCTTTAACACCGGATAATGTAACACCGCCGCTGCGACGATCGGAGAGGCTAACGAAGCCTCCGGACAGACTGACATACCAGAGCTGGTAATACACTTCACCCCGCCGGACTCTAATCTAAACAAGGGGTGAATGTGGTAAACCACTGTTATAGTTATCACTGTATATTGTTCTCACTGTTCTCACTGTCACATCACTACACGAGGTCGCCTCTTGTCGCACTGTTATACCTGGGCTGACCACCTCCGACTCCGCCCATTACCTGCCCAGGTATAAAGGTAGCTGACTGGCTAGTATTCCTCCCTGTTGGATCGGATCACCCACGAGGGTGGGCTCTGTTATTTAGCCAATAAAAACCTTCAGTTACGTTCTTAACTCGTCGCCTTTTATTGGACTAATTGATAGGCATATCAATAGCATTCTGGCTATAGAGATAAGATAAGTTGTTGACACTGAATCAGTAACCTTATTGAAACAGAAGGTTAAAGTCTCCTGAAGTCTGAATTTTTGGGAACAAGACAATAGTTACCCGGTACAAGGTGTTCTAATTTACACCTCATAAAGGAACACATAAAAGTAACAAACATCTGCCTTCATAAAAATGATACCAAGTAAAGCACACCTGCTGATTACACCGTTTTTTATGATAAATTTAGAACACCTAGTGAAGAGACATGGGGCTAAAAATTCAGTTTGGGGCGCCAAGCTCGCCTGGGCGCCGGAATTACCGCTGCGCGCGGAGCCACTTGCGCCATCGGGATATTCAGTTTCAGCGCCCCAAATGGAAGCCGGCCACTAAACAAGGCTTTAGGCGCCCCGCTTAGGGCGCTGGAACTGAATTTCGGCGCGCAAAGTGCCGCAGCGCCACCCGCTGCGGCACGGCAGGCTGCGGTACTGCAGGCCTTCCTCCCACTGTTAAGGGGGGGAGGTGCCTGCAACAGCGCGATCCCTGCTCGCGAGTGCCGGCAAATGAGCCCGGCACCAAGGAGAAGTGCCGGGCTCTCAGGAAACAGCCGGCAATGCCGCGAGGGGGGGGGGGGTGTAGGAGGCCGGGGACGGAGGTGCGGGCAGGCGGCCGCCGAAAAACCAGCCGGCCGCACCTCCACCTTAACTCGCCCCACTACCGCCACAGGTAGGCCCCTGTGTACCGGTCGCTATTTGCGGCCGGCGCGGAAGAGGCGGCCGCGACCTAATATGGCGCTCGGGGCGGTAGCGGGGTGCTGCGCACACCGATGACGTCATCGGTGGCGGCGCAGCGCTACAGGCTAACGCCGCCATTAGCGCCCCGCTAAATATCGCGGTGGTTGTGGCCAGTGGCGCTAAAGCCTCTGGGTGGCCTCTTTGGGCGCAAACTGGTGGCGCAAGCAACTGAATTTCTAGGCCATGGTTCTGTAGTGCTACCAGCTGAGGTGACTGTAAGAACTGCAGGGGTCAGCAGAAAAATGACTAGAGATAATTAGCTTACATCAGCAGAAAACCTTAAAGAAAATACTACAGGAAAAGGGTATAAATATCGAACTCTCAAATGGGATAATAGACTCGCTTAAAGGGGCAAAACGATTCTTGGCTTCAGAGCCAGCTCTGTAAGCCTACAACTCTTTGTACCTCTTTGTACCTCGGGGATTAAGGTACTGTATTTGATTTTGGCGGATATCCTGAATAAACTTTAAAAACTGTAAAACTGTAGCGAAGTTAAGATTTGAGAGTAAGGATCTCTGATAAGATCATAAAGCTTTCTCTTTTTGGAACTGTTAATGTTGCGATTGACTCACCAACTGTAAATTATATGTCGGTTCTGTTATGAATCTTATGATCCATGAAGAAAGACTCATGAAATAACACTGGACGGCCAGTTGGTGGCACCGTCCAAGGAGTATAAATACTCGGGCGTGGGCCCAGCTTTTCCAGGACATTTTGTAAACAGGAACTAGTGAAAGATAACTAGACCTCCATGTTTTGAAACAAGTTGATTAAAGCCTTGATTTATACTCGAACCAAGTGTGTAGTGAGTTTTATTATGTCAGGTTCTTTAATAAATCTATATATTTTTAGAATTGTCTCACATAATACTTCTGCATCAAACTCGCAAACTCAATCTCTGTACACTGGTGAGGAGTTGCAGAATTCTGGGGGAGTTTTCCAGACCCTCATAATATCTGGAACGTTACAGTCTAGCTAAACTTATTAAAAGTGCTATCTGGAGGATGGTAACATTTTCAGGTTGTTCCTTTCCTTTAGGGAGAGATAGTCCGGACCTTTAGACCCAATTAAGCATCTTTAGGATTCGGCCACCCCAAACTTTAGTTGAAAGTGAACGTCTGAGGAATACGCCTGATCTGGGGTAGCCCTAAAGGGGCTAGGACTAGTAATTATCCTTTTATGCTAACTGGATCAATTTGCACTTAAACGTTAGTGTCCCTCTTAAGTACTGGAATGGCTGGCGTCATCTACGGTTGCTGGGTTGTATTTTGTGTGTTGCCTGTCCACAGTTTACGCTTTGCAATTTTTTTTGGATTTATTCCCCCCAACCCCCAGTTCTGTTTCCCCCTCCCCATTCTGAGGTATGGCCCCACACGGATTCTGCCGAGTCCAGGCAGGCATTAGCTGCTTTTATATTGGTCTTGTTTTCAGGAGAACGTTCAGACTAAATCTGGTTCCCTTATCCCAGCAGCAATCTCATAGTCCCACAGGCCTACCAGTCTGGGCCCAGATATAAGAAGACTGAACTGAGCAGTGTAGACGAGAGGAGACATACCATGGACAATAGTGTCCTGGGAGCTGAACTGAAACAGGATTCCTGTGTGAGCGCAACTGTTTCCCATGTGCAAGTTTCAACTATAAGGATTGGCAAGCTTATGTGACTCTGGAGGACATCACAGTCATGTCATACTCAAGGCCAACAGTGGTCAGGAGCGGTGCATCCAGTTCTGTCCCCACACTTTAGGAAGGATGTGAAGGCCCTCAAGAGGGTGCAGAGGAGATTTACCAGAATGGTTCCGGGGATGGGGGGATCTTAGCTACAAGGACAGGTTGGAGAAACTGGATTTGTTTTCATTAGAGCAAAGGAGGTTGAGGAGTGATTTGATCGAGGTGTACAAGATTATGACGGGTTTAGATAGGCTAGATAGGGAAAGGTTGTTCCCTCTAGTTGATGGTACAAGGACTAGGGGACAAAGATTTAAGGTTTTGGGCAAGAGATACAGGTGGGACGTGAGGAAAGCTTTTTTACGCAGCGAATGGTGAGGACCTGGAACTTGCTGCCGACAGAAGTGGTGGAAGGGGAGACACTCAGTGTTTTCAAGGGGAGACCAGATAGGCATTTGAGGGAAATAAACTTGCAGGGCTACAGGGATAGAGCGGGGGAATGGGACTGACTGGATTGTTCTACAGAGAGCCGGCACGGACTCGATGGGCCGAATGGCCTCCTTCTGTACCGTTATGACTCTATACCCAATGCCAACAGTGGTCAGGAGCGGGAGTCCTCTGGTATCAGTTAATTCTGGTATCCAGGGTATTCGACAAGGAGCCATAGTCCATATGCATTATATCCAAGCTTGTGCTGTGTTGGGAAAGCGGTTAGGGGGAGTGACATAAGAAAACTACTCGGCACTTGGTCTAAGCGTTAAACAAAGCTTTAATCAACTGTTTTACAACATGGAGGTCTAGTTGTGTCCTTTAGTTCCTGTTAAGAATGTCCTGCGCAAGCTGGGCCCGTGCCCGAGTATTTATACACTCCCTGGACAGCGCCACCCGCAGGCCGCTCAGTTGATTCATGTCAGGGAGGGACAGATGTACGTAGAATGCACCCCATTAACCTACAAGATGTATTGGCAGCCGTGCCTTCAGCTGCCTGGGCCCTAAGCTCTGGAATTCCCTCCCTAAACCTCTCCGCCTCTCTCTCCCCCTTTAAGTCGCTCCTTAAAACCGACCTCTTTGTCTGAGCTTCTGGTCCCCTGTCCTGATGTTGTCTCCTTCTGTGGCTCGGTGTCCATTTTTTGTGAAGCGCCTTGGGAGGTTTTGCTCCGTGAAAGGCGCTGTACAAATGCAAGTTGTTGCAGGGCAGCAGGAGAGCAAGGGTTAAAGAATGTCAAATGAGTTCATTGTGTTGGGTGTCCCATTGTTTTTGTTGGGCTTGATGAGCCTCCTGTGTTAAAGGGGTTATATGATGCTCGTGGTGATAGTTAAGTACCGGAGCATCTGCCATCGGTGACTGAGACTCCTTTTACATTTTGAAGATTTAAATACTAAAACACAACTGATATTCTGCCCACCCCTTTTCACACATTGTCCATCCTGCTATTGGGTATGTAAAGAATCGCCCCAGACTCACTTTGATCTTGTTGTTCAAAGTAGGGTGTTGATTTATATCCATCGTTGCTGAAGCCCATTAAAAGCTTCTTCATTTCTCCGTTGAATTTTAGCCTTGTGTTTATAGCACGTGAAAATAAACAGAAAGGCAAACTCAGATGTGAGCGATTTTATGTATGTGTGTGTTACGTTTTGTCTGATAACGCTCCTGTGAAGCCCCTTGGGATGTTTTACTATGTTAAAGGCGCTGTATAAATACACGTTGTGTGTGTGTGTGTGGACAAAGTAGATTCGGATTGGTAGCACCCTCGCCTCGGAGTCAGAAGGTTGTGGGTTCAAGTCCCACTCCAGAGACATGAGCACAAAATCTAGGCTGACACTCCAGTGCAGTACTGAGGGAGCGCTGCACTGTCGGAGGGGCAGTACTGAGGGAGCGCTGCACTGTCGGAGGGGCAGTACCGAGGGAGTACCGTACTGTTGGAGGGGCAGTACCGAGGGAGTACCGTACTGTCGGAGGGGCAGTACTGAGGGAGCGCTGCACTGTCGGAGGATCAGTACTGAGGGAGTGCTGCACTGTGGGAGGGGCAGTACTGAGGGAGCGCTGCACTGTCGGAGGGGCAGTACTGAGAGTGCTGCACTGTGGGAGGGGCAGTACCGAGGGAGTACCGTACTGTCGGAGGGGCAGTACCGAGGGAGTACCGTACTGTCGGAGGGGCAGTACTGAGGGAGCGCTGCACTGTCGGAGGATCAGTACTGAGGGAGTGCTGCACTGTGGGAGGGGCAGTACCGAGGGAGTACCGTACTGTCGGAGGGACAGTACCGAGGGGGTACAGCACTGTCGGAGGGGCAGTACTGAGGGAGCGCTGCACTGTCGGAGGGGCAGTACTGAGGGAGCGCTGCACTGTCGGAGGGGCAGTACCGAGGGAGTACCGTACTGTCGGAGGGGCAGTACCGAGGGAGTACTGTACTGTCGGAGGGGCAGTACTGAGGGAGCGCTGCACTGTCGGAGGATCAGTACTGAGGGAGTGCTGCACTGTGGGAGGGGCAGTACTGAGGGAGCGCTGCACTGTCGGAGGGGCAGTACTGAGAGAGTGCTGCACTGTGGGAGGGGCAGTACCGAGGGAGTACCGTACTGTCGGAGGGGCAGTACCGAGGGAGTACCGTACTGTCGGAGGGGCAGTACTGAGGGAGCGCTGCACTGTCGGAGGATCAGTACTGAGGGAGTGCTGCACTGTGGGAGGGGCAGTACCGAGGGAGTACCGTACTGTCGGAGGGACAGTACTGAGGGAGCGCTGCACTGTCGGAGGATCAGTACTGAGGGAGTGCTGCACTGTGGGAGGGGCAGTACCGAGGGAGTACCGCACTGTCGGAGGGGCAGTACTGAGGGAGTACTGCACTGTCGGAGGGGCAGTACCGAGGGAGTACCGCACTGTCGGAGGGTCAGTACTGAGGGAGTGCTGCACTGTCGGAGGGGCAATACTGAGGGAGTGCTGCACTGTCGGAGGGGCAGTACTGAGGGAGTGCTGCACTGTCGGAGGGGCAGTACTGAGGGAGTGCTGCACTGTCGGAGGGGCAGTACTGAGGGAGTACCGCACTGTCGGAGGGACAGTACTGAGGGAGTGCCGCACTGTCGGAGGTGCCGTCTTTCAGATGAGACGTTAAACCGAGGTCCCCCGTCTGCCCTCTCGGGTGGACGTAAACGATCATGTGGCACTATTTCGAAGAGTGGGGGAGTTCTCCCCGGTGTCCTGGCCAATATTTATCCCTCCATCAACACCTAAAACAGATGATCTGGTCATTATCACATTGCTGTTTTTGTGGGATCTTGCTGTGCGCAAATTGGCTGCCGCGTTTCCCACATTACAACAGCGACTCCACTTCAAAAAGTACTTCATTGGCTGTAAAGCGCTTTGGGGCGTCCTGAGGTCGTGAAAGGCGCTATATAAATGCAAGTTCTTTCTTGCTACCAGTCTAACTTGCTTGTTTATTGGACAACTTAGCAACTCAACTTTCAGAAGAACTTGAGCTGGAATATTTGAAATTCCAATCGCACTGTTACAAATATATATATTTTAAAACATGTCCCAGTGTCTGTGTCTTGCGACTGAGAATTTCAGCCCCGCATCTCGCCCTGTTTTTATCTTGTTGGGTCTTTCCAAATTCCACCCTGTGAGTAATGCCAAACGTACCTGGACTTGCCGCCCCCCCTCCACCTTTCTTGCTCTGCTGCTTGTATTGTTGCCACAGTTCTGCGGGGTGTGATCCTGATCGGCAATCTTCAGCTGGCCGGCTAAGGAATTTGCAGCTAAATGGGGAACTGTAGCCGTCAGTGTGTGGAGCAATGCAAACAAATCTAATGTGGGTTCTCTGTGCTTGTACATTCTCTGGAGGCTGATTTGCTCAAATTCCATTGATTTTGTTTTGGAGTATGGGGGACATGCCAGTGGAGTACCGAGGGAGCGCTGCACTGTCGGAGGGTCAGTACTGAGGGAGTGCCGCACTGTGGGAGGGGCAGTACTGAGGGAGTGCAGCACTGTCAGAGGAGCAGTACTGAGGTAGCGCTGCACTGTCGGAGGAGCAGTACTGAGGGAGTGCTGCACTGTCGGAGGAGCAGTACTGAGGGAGTGCTGCACTGTCGGAGGGGCAGTACTGAGGGAGCGCCGCACTGTCGGAGGGGCAGTACTCAGAGTCATAGAGTTATACAGCACAGAAAGAGGCCCTTCGGCCCATCGCGTCCGCGCCGGCCATCAAGCCCTGTCTAATCTAATCCCATTTTCCAGCCTTTGGTCCGTAGCCTTGTATGCTATGGCGTTTCAAGTGCTCATCCAAATGCTTCTTGAATGTTGTGAGGGTTCCTGCCTCTACCACCCTTTCAGGCAGTGAGTTCCGGATTCCAACCACCCTCTGGGTGAAAAAGTTCTTCCTCAAATCCCCTCTAAACCTCCTGCCCCTTACCTTGAATCTATGCCCCCTTGTTATTGACCCCTCTACTAAGGGGAAAAGTTCCTTTCTATCTACCCTATCTATGCCCCTCATAATTTTGTACACCTCAATCAGGTCCCCCCTCAGCCTTCTCTGCTCCAAGGAAAACAACCCCAGCCTGTCCAGTCTTTCTTCATAGTACTGAGGGAGCGCTGCACTGTCGGAGGGACAGTACTGAGGGAGCGCCGCACTGTGGGAGGGGCAGTACCGAGGGAGCGCCGCACTGTGGGAGGGGCGGTACCGAGGGAGCGCCGCACTGTGGGAGGGGCGGTACTGAGGGAGTGCCGCACTGTGGGAGGGGCAGTACTGAGGGAGCGCCGCACTGTGGGAGGGGCAGTACCGAGGGAGTGCCGCACTGTCATAGGGGCAGTACTGAGGGAGCGCTGCATTGTCGGAGGGGCAGTACCAAGGGAACGCCGCACTGTCGGAGGGGCAGTACTGAGGGAGTGCCACACTGGCGGAGGGGCAGTATCGAGGGAGCGCCGCATTGTCGGAGGGGCAGTACCGAGGGAGTGCCGCACTGTCGGGGGGCAGTACCGAGGGAGTGCCGCACTGTCGGAGGGGCAGTATCGAGGGAGCGCCGCATTGTCGGAGGGGCAGTACCGAGGGAGTGCCGCACTGTCGGAGGGACAGTACCGAGGGAGTGCCGCACTGTCGGAGGGGCAGTACCGAGGGAGTGCCACACTGAGGGGCAGTACTGAAGGAGCGCAGTACTCAGGGAGCGCCGCACAGTCGGAGGGACAGTACTCAGGGAGTGCCGCACTGTCGGAGGGGCAGTACTGAAGGAGCACCGCACTGTCGGAGGGGCAGTACTGAGGGAGCGCCGCACTGTCGGAGGGGCAGTACTCAGGGAGCGCTGCACTGTCGGAGGGGCAGTACTGAGGGAGCCCCGCACTGTTGAAGGTGCCGTCTTTCAGCTGAAATGTTGAACCAAGGCCCCGTCGACCTCTCAGGTGGACGTAAAAGATCCCGCGGCACTATTTCGAAGAAGACCAGGGGAGTTCTCCCCGGTGTCCTGGGGCCAATAGTTATCCCTCAACCAGCATCACTAAAACAGATGATCTGGTCATCATCACATTGCTGTTTGTGGGAGCTTGCTGTGCGCAAATTGGCTGCTGCGTTTCCTACATTACAACAGTGACTACACTTCAAAAATTGGCAGGAAAGCACTTTGGGACGTCCTGAGGTTGTGAAAGGCACTATAGAAATGCAAGTCTTTCTTTCTCCTCTTATCCCTCTGCTCCCCCCCCCTCTCCCCCACCCCCCCGGCCTCCTGAAAGCATTGACTCCTTGCTGGGCTACCTACCAATGTTCCCTCTAATTCTTTTTTGGGGTGCGCAGTCCCTTTAAGGGGCTGTGCGCCCCATTCAAATTTGCCTTGAAAAGCCGTCGGGCGGCCCGCGCGGGACCTCCAGGCTGCTGTGACCTCGGTCTGGACGCACGATATCTTCCATGTTTCTATTCTTAAGGCTAAAGGGATCAAGAGATATGGGGCGAAGGCAGGGACAGGGTACTGAATTTGGATGATCAGCCATGATCTCATTGAATGGTGGAGCGGGCTCGCGGGGCCGAATGGCCTACTCCTGCTCCTATCTTCTATGAGCCTCGCCAGCGAGTCTTGGCCATTCAACTGGCAAGTGTTATCACAGCCAGGTCCGACCGCGGCCCAGGCTGATTTGTCCTCCCCTCCAAATCTGAGGCACTGAGGCCAACTGTCGGGGACCGCCCCCCCCCCCCACCCCCCGCCGCCCACCGCAGCCACCCCAGCTGTGATGGGCTGACTTCAGCTGGGAATGGATCAGGGGGTGGCGAGCGACTTCCCTCTGGCCCAGCTGCTCATCACAGATAACCCCGCCCGGGCAGCAGGGGAGCTGGAACTGAGCAGGGCTTTGCCCCGGTGTGTTGCTCGCTTCCCTCCTCTCCTCAGCTGGTGTTCTCATGGCCGGCCGGTGCTGTTGCCATTCCGAGGTGTGCAGCTGAACCGCTGGTGTGGAATGTCGGCCCTTCCTGCCTGACCTTTTGGGGTCACCGCCTGCTTCGCATCACTGAGCTTCGGGCTCTCGCTTTTCGCTGCTCTTTTTTTTACAGTCCCTGACCTGTTTAACAGCGAGGAGCTGCTATTAAACTGGCGGCCAAGAAATGAGCAGGCGGGGTGGGGTGGGGGTGGGGGCGGGGGTGTGTGTGATCGGGGAAAGTTCTGCAGAAGGGAAGGTTTACAGCACAAGATCACTTCAATAATCTTCGGCCAAAATCTTTCCTTCGGCCGATACTGACCCGCCCTTAAAGAATCGATGGTATTAGTGGTCCAACTGCTGCCTGCCTTAAATATTGTGCTAATGGGTTCAGACTGTCAGGAGCGCAGGGAAATATTTTTGAGCTTTTTTTGCCCTTTGTTTCAACATTCTACCCTCTCTCTCACGGCACCAACTCCTGCTGGGCTCTGATTTCACAAAGCCGCTGTCTGCGACCTCGCCCAAGTGGTCATTCTCCGTGTGTGAGCCAAGATAGTCTGCGCAGGCTATTCAACAGTGAGAGCATCAAAGCCAACCATTAGCCTGCCCTCACTGGACTCGCACACACTGGCTATCACTCGCTCTCACTCTCTCTCACTCTTTCACACGCTGTCGCACTCTATCGCTCACTGTCACTCTCTCTCGCTGTCACACTCTCACTCGCTGTCACTCTCTATCTCTCGCTTGCTGTCACACTCTATCGCTCGCTGTCACTCTCTCTCACTGTCATTCTCTCACTCTTGCTGTCGCTCTCTCTGTTGCTCTCTCTCGCTCGCTGTCACTCTCTCTCTCGCTGTCACTCACTCATTCTCTCACTCTCTCTTGCTGTCGCTCTCTCGCTGTCGCTCTCTCTGTTGCTCTCTCTCTTCCTCCCTCGCTCGCTGTCGCTCTCTCTCTCTCTTGCTGTCGCTCTCTCTCGCTCGCTGTCGCTCTCTCTCTTGCTGTCGCTCTCTCTCGCTGTTGCTCTCTCGCTCTCTCTCTCTCTCTCTCACTGTCGCTCTCTCTCTCTCTCTCTCTGTCTCTCGCTCTCTCGCGCTCTCTCTCTCTCTCTCTCTGTCTCTCTCTCTCTCGCTGTCGCTCTCTCTCTCTCGCTGTCGCTCTCTCTCTCGCTCTCTGTCTCTTGCTGTCGCTCTCTCGCTCGCTGTCTCTCTCTCTCTGTCTCTCTCTCGCTCACTGTCTCTCTCTGTCTCTCTCTCGCTCACTGTCCCTCTCTCTCGCTGTCGTTCTCTCTCTCACTGTCGCTCTCTCTCACTGTCGCTGTCGCTCTCTCTCTCGCTGTCGCTCTCTCGCTGTCACGCTCTCTCTCGCTGTCGCTCTCTCTCTCACTGTCGCTCTCTCGCTGTCTCTCTCTCGCAGTCGCTCTCTCTCGCAGTTGCTCTCGCTGTCGCTCGCTCTCCATCTCTCGCTGTCACTCTCTCTCTCGCTGTCACTCTCTCTCTCGCTGTCTCTCTCTCGCAGTCGCTCTCTCTTGCAGTCGCCCTCTCTCTCTCACTGTCACTCTCTGTCGCTCTCGCTGTCGCTCTCTCTCACTGTCACTCTCTCTCTCGCTGTCGCTCTCTCGCACTGTCTCTCTCTCGCTGTCGCTCTCTCTCGCTGTCGCTCTCTCTCGCTGTCACTCTCTCTCTCGCTATCTCTCTCTCGCTGTCGCTCTCTCGCTGTCACTCTCTCTCGCGCTCGCTCTGTCTCTTGCTGTTGCTTTCTCTCGCTGTCGCTCTCTCGCTGTCGCGCTCGCACTCTCGCTGTCGCTCTCTCGCTGTCACTCTCGATCGCTGTCACTCTCTCACTGTCACTCTCTCCCTTGCTCGCTATCGCTCTCGCTCGCTGTTGCTCTCTCGCTGTCGCTCTCTCTCGCTGTCGCTCTCTCTCGCTGTCGCTCTCTCTCGCTGTCGCTCTCTCTCTCGCTGTCGCTCTCTCTCTCGCTGTCTCTCTCTCGCTGTCGCTCTCTCTCGCTGTCACTCTCTCTCTCGCTGTCTCTCTCGCTGTCGCTCTCTCGCTGTCGCTCTCTCTCTCACTGTCGCTCTCTCGCTGTCACTCTCTCTCTCTCGCTGTCTCTCTCGCTGTCGCTCTCTCGCTGTCGCTCTCTCTCTCACTGTCGCTCTCTCGCTGTCACTCTCTTGCTGTCTCTCTCTCTCTCGCTGTCACTCTCTCTCTTGCTGTCGCTCTCTCTCTCGCTGTCTCTCTCTCTCACTGTCGCTCTCTCGCTGTCACTCTCTTGCTGTCGCTCTCTCTCTCGCTGTCGCTCTCTCCCACTGTCACTCTCTCGCTGTCGCTCTCTCTCACTGTCACTCTCTCTCTCGCTGTCGCTCTCTCTCACTGTCACTCTCTCTCTCTCGCTGTCGCTCTCTCTCGCTGTCGCTCTCTCTCTTACTGTCTCTCTCTCGCTGTCACTCTCGCTGTCACTCTCTCTCTCTCATGCTGTCTCTCTCTCTCGCTGTCTCTCTCTCGCTGTCTCTCTCGCTGTCGCTCTCTCTCTCTCATGCTGTCTCTCTCTCATGCTGTCTCTCTCTCTTACTGTCTCTCTCTCACTGTCGCTCTCTCTCTCGCAGTCGCTCTCGCTCGCTCTCTCCATCTCTCGCTGTCACTCTCTCTCACTCACTGTCGCTCTCTCGCTGTCTCTCTCTCGCTGTCACTCTCTCGCTGTCTCTCTCTCGCTGTCACTCTCGCTGTCACTCTCTCTCTCTCATGCTGTCTCTCTCTCTCACTGTCTCTCTCTCGCTGTCGCTCTCTCGCTGTCGCTCTCTCTCGCTGTCGCTCTCTCTCTCACTGTCTCTCTCTCACTGTCGCTCTCTCTCGCAGTCGCTCTCTCTCGCTGTCGCTCGCTCTCTCCATCTCTCGCTGTCACTCTCTCTCACTCACTGTCGCTCTCTCTCTCGCTGTCACTCTCTCTCGCTGTCTCTCTCGCTGTCACTCTCTCTCGCTGTCTCTCTCGCTGTCACTCTCTCTCGCTGTCACTCTCTCTCTCGCTGTCACTCTCTCTCTTGCTGTCTCTCTCTCTCTCGCTGTCTCTCTCTCTCTCGCTGTCTCTCTCGCTGTCACTCTCTTGCTGTCGCTCTCTCTCTCGCTGTCGCTCTCTCTCACTGTCACTCTCTCGCTGTCACTCTCTTGCTGTCGCTCTCTCTCTCGCTGTCGCTCTCTCTCACTGTCACTCTCTCGCTGTCGCTCTCTCTCACTGTCACTCTCTCGCTGTCGCTCTCTCTCACTGTCACTCTCTCTCGCTGTCGCTCTCTCTCGCTGTCGCTCTCTCGCTGTCGCTCTCTCTCGCTGTCGCTCTCTCACTGTCGCGCTCTCTCTCTCGCTGTCTCTCTCGCAGTCGCTCTCTCTCGCTGTCGCTCGCTCTCTCCATCTCTCGCTGTCACTCTCTCTCACTCACTGTCGCTCTCTCTCTCGCTGTCACTCTCTCTCTCGCTGTCTCTCTCTCGCTGTCACTCTCTCGCTGTTGCTGTCGCTCTCTCTCGCTGTTGCGCTCTCTCGCTGTTGCTCTCACTCTCACTGTCACTCTCTCTCGCTGTCGCTCTCGCTGTCGCTCTCTCTCACTGTCACTCTCTCTCGCTGTCACTCTCTCTCACTGTCACTCTCTCTTTCGCTGTCGCTCTCTCTCGCTGTCGCTCTCACTGTCACTCTCTCTCTCGCTGTCGCTCTCTCTCGCTGTCGCTCTCGCTGTCGCTCTCTCGCTGTCGCTCTCTCGCTGTCGCTCTCTCGCTGTCGCTCTCTCTCGCTGTCTCTCTCTCGCTGTCACTCTCTCGCTGTTGCTGTCGCTCTCTCTCGCTGTTGCGCTCTCTCGCTGTTGCTCTCACTCTCACTGTCACTCTCTCTCGCTGTCGCTCTCGCTGTCGCTCTCTCTCACTGTCACTCTCTCTCGCTGTCACTCTCTCTCACTGTCACTCTCTCTTTCGCTGTCGCTCTCTCTCGCTGTCGCTCTCACTGTCACTCTCTCTCGCTGTCGCTCTCTCTCGCTGTCGCTCTCTCTCGCTGTCGCTCTCTCGCTGTCGCTCTCTCGCTGTCGCTCTCTCGCTGTCGCTCTCTCTCGCTGTCGCTCTCTCGCTGTCGCTCTCTCTCGCTGTCGCTCTCTCGCTGTCGCTCTCTCTCGCTGTCTCTCTCTCTCGCTGTCGCTCTCTCGCTGTCACTTTCTCTCTCGCGCTCGCTCTGTCTCTCGCTGTCGCTCTCTCTCTCACTGTCACTCTCGCTCGCTATTGCTCTTTCTCTCGCTGTCGCTCTCTCTGTCTCTCTCTCTCTCGCTCTCTCTCTTGCTGTCTCTCTCGCTGTCTCTCGCTCTCGCTGTCTCTCTCTCTCGCTGTCGCTCTCTCGCTGTCACTCTCTCTCTTGCTGTCACTCTCTCTCACTGTCACTCTCGCTGTCGCTCTCTCTCACTGTCACTCTCTCTCGCTGTCGCTCTCTCGCTGTCGCTCTCTCTCTCACTGTCACTCTCTCTCTCTCTCGCTGTCGCTCTCTCTCTCACTGTCACTCTCTCTCTCTCTCACTGTCGCTCGCTCTCACTGTCGCTCTCTCTCACTGTCACTCTCACGCTGTCGCTCTCTCGCTGTCGCTCTCTCTCTCTCGCTGTCGCTCTCTCTCACTGTCACTCTCTCGCTGTCGCTCGCTCTCACTGTCGCTCTCTCGCTGTCGCTCTCTCTCTCGCTGTCGCTCTCTCTCGCTGTCGCTCTCTCTCGCTGTCGCTCTCTCTCTCGCTGTCGCTCTCTCTCTCGCTGTCGCTCTCTCTCGCTGTCGCTCTCTCGCTGTCGCTCTCTCTCGCTGTCGCTCTCTCGCTGTCACTTTCTCTCTCGCGCTCGCTCTGTCTCTCGCTGTCGCTCTCTCACTGTCACTCTCTCTCGCTCGCTATTGCTCTTTCTCTCGCTGTCGCTCTCTCTGTCTCTCTCTCGCTCTCTCTCTTGCTGTCTCTCTCGCTGTCTCTCTCGCTGTCACTCTCTCTCTTGCTGTCACTCTCTCTCTTGCTGTCACTCTCTCTCTTGCTGTCGCTCTCTCTCTCGCTGTCGCTCTCTCTCACTGTCACTCTCTCTCTCTCGCTGTCGCTCTCTCTCACTGTCACTCTCTCTCGCTGTCGCTCTCTCGCTGTCGCTCTCTCTCTCACTGTCACTCTCTCTCGCTGTCGCTCTCTCGCTGTCGCTCTCTCTCTCACTGTCACTCTCTCTCTCTCTCACTGTCGCTCGCTCTCACTGTCGCTCTCTCTCACTGTCACTCTCTCGCTGTCGCTCTCTCGCTGTCGCTCTCTCTCTCTCGCTGTCGCTCTCTCTCACTGTCACTCTCTCTCGCTGTCGCTCGCTCTCACTGTCGCTCTCTCGCTGTCGCTCTCTCTCTCGCTGTCGCTCTCTCTCGCTGTCGCTCTCTCTCGCTGTCGCTCTCTCTCGCTGTCGCTCTCTCTCTCGCTGTCGCTCTCTCGCTGTCGCTCTCTCGCTGTCACTCTCTCGCTGTCACTCTCTCGCTGTCGCTCTCTCTCTCACTGTCACTCTCTCTCTCGCTGTCGCTCTCTCTCGCTGTCGCTCTCTCTCTCGCTGTCTCTCTCTCGCTGTCGCTCTCGCTGTCTCTCTCGCTGTCGCTCTCTCGCGCTCGCTCTCTCTCTCGCTGTCGCTTTCTCTCGCTGTCGCTCTATCTCTCGCTGTCTCTCTCGCTGTCTCTCGCTGTCGCTCGCTCTCTCCATCTCTCGCTGTCGCTCTCTCTCACTCACTGTCGCTCTCTCTCTCGCTGTCACTCTCTCTCTTGCTGCCTCTCTCTCGCTGTCACTCTCTCGCTGTCGCTCTCTCTCTTGCTGTCGCTCTCCCTCTCTCGCTGTCGCGCTCTCTCTCTCGCTGTCGCTCTCGCTCTCTCTCGCTGTCGCTCTCGCTGTCGCTCTCTCTCACTGTCACTCTCTCTCTCTCTCGCTGTCGCTCTCTCTCGCTGTTGCTCTCTCTCACTGTCACTCTCTCTCTCTCACTGTCACTCTCTCTTTCGCTGTCGCTCTCTATCGCTGTCGCTCTCTCGCTGTCGCTCTCTCTCTCGCTGTCGCTCTCTCGCTGTCTCTCTCTCTCGCTGTCGCTCTCTCTCACTCACTGTCGCTCTCTCTCTCGCTGTCACTCTCTCTCTTGCTGCCTCTCTCTCGCTGTCACTCTCTCGCTGTCGCTCTCTCTCTTGCTGTCGCTCTCCCTCTCTCGCTGTCGCGCTCTCTCGCTGTCGCTCTCGCTCTCTCTCGCTGTCGCTCTCGCTGTCGCTCTCTCTCACTGTCACTCTCTCTCTCTCGCTGTCGCTCTCTCTCGCTGTTGCTCTCTCTCACTGTCACTCTCTCTCTCTCACTGTCACTCTCTCTTTCGCTGTCGCTCTCTATCGCTGTCGCTCTCTCGCTGTCGCTCTCTCTCTCGCTGTCGCTCTCTCGCTGTCTCTCGCTGTCTCTCTCGCTGTCACTCTCTCGCTGTCTCTCTCTCTCGCTGTCTCTCTCGCTGTCTCTCTCGCTGTCGCTCTCTCGCTGTCGCTCTCTCTCGCTGTCGCTCTCTCTCACTGTCACTCTCTCTCTCTCTCGCTGTCGCTCTCTCTCGCTGTCGCGCTCGCACTCTCGCTGTCGCTCTCTATCACTGTCACTCTCTCGCTGTCGCTCGCTGTCGCTCTCTCTCTCGCTGTCGCTCTCTCGCTGTCGCTCTCTCTCGCTGTCGCTCTCTCTCGCTGTCGCTCTCTCTCGCTGTCGCTCTCTCTCGCTGTCGCTCTTTCTCGCTGTCACTCTCTCGCTGTCTCTCTCTCTCGCTGTCGCTCTCTCGCTGTCACTTTCTCTCTCGCGCTCGCTCTGTCTCTCGCTGTCGCTCTCTCTCTCACTGTCACTCTCTCTCGCTCGCTATTGCTCTTTCTCTCGCTGTCGCTCTCTCTGTCTCTCTCTCTCGCTCTCTCTCGCACTCTCTCTCTTGCTGTCTCTCTCTCGCTGTCTCTCTCTCTCGCTGTCTCTCTCTCTCGCTGTCTCTCTCTCTCGCTGTCACTCTCTCTCGCTGTCACTCTCTCGCTGTCGCTCTCTCTCTCGCTGTCGCTCTCTCTCACTGTCACTCTCTCTCTCGCTGTCGCTCTCTCTCACTGTCACTCTCTCGCTGTCGCTCTCTCTCTCGCTGTCGCTCTCACTCTCACTGTCACTCTCTCACTGTCGCTCTCTCTCGCTGTCGCTCTCTCTCGCTGTCGCTCTCTCTCACTGTCACTCTCTCGCTGTCGCTCTCTCTCGCTGTCACTCTCTCTCGCTGTCGCTCTCTCTCGCTGTCGCTCTCTCTCACTGTCACTCTCTCGCTGTCGCTCTCTCTCTCGCTGTCGCTCTCACTCTCACTGTCACTCTCTCACTGTCGCTCTCTCTCGCTGTCGCTCTCTCTCGCTGTCGCTCTCTCTCACTGTCACTCTCTCGCTGTCGCTCTCTCGCTGTCGCTCTCACTCTCACTGTCACTCTCTCACTGTCACTCTCTCGCTGTCGCTCTCTCTCGCTGTCGCTCTCTCTCACTGTCACTCTCTCGCTGTCGCTCTCTCTCTCGCTGTCGCTCTCACTCTCACTGTCTCTCGCTGTCGCTCTCTCTCGCTGTCACTTTCTCGCGCTCGCTCTGTCTCTCGCTGTCGCTCTCTCTCGCTCTCGCTGTCGCTCTCTCTCTGTCACTCTTTCTCTCTCTCGCTGTTGCTCTCTCTCGCTGTTGCTCTCTCGCTGTCGCGCTCGCACTCTCGCTGTCACTCTCTCTCACTGTCACTCTCTCGCTGTCGCTCTCTCGCTGTCGCTCTCACTCTCACTGTCTCTCTCTCGCTGTCGCTCTCTCTCGCTGTCACTTTCTCGCGCTCGCTCTGTCTCTCGCTGTCGCTCTCTCTCGCTGTCGCTCTCGCTGTCGCTCTCTCACTGTCACTCTTTCTCTCTCTCGCTGTTGCTCTCTCTCGCTGTCGCGCTCGCACTCTCGCTGTCTCTCTCTCACTGTCACTCTCTCTCTCTCGCTGTTGCTCTCTCTCGCTGTCGCTCTCGCTGTCGCGCTCTCGCTGTCGCTCTCTCTCTCTCACTGTCACTCTCTCGCTGTCGCTCTCTCTTGCTGTCGCTCTCTCTCTTGCTGTCGCTCTCTCACTGTCTCTCTCTCGCTGTCTCGCTCGCTGTCTCTCTCTCTCGCTGTCGCTCTCTCGCTGTCGCTCTCTCTCACTGTCACTCTCTCTCTCGCTGTTGCTCTCTCTCGCTGTCGCTCTCTCTCGCTGTCGCGCTCTCTCACTCTCTCTCGCTGTCGCTCTCTCTCGCTGTCGCGCTCTCTCACTGTCACTCTCTCGCTGTCGCTCTCTCTCGCTGTCACTCTCTCTCGCTGTCGCTCTCTCTCTCGCTGTCGCTCTCTCTCTCGCTGTCGCTCTCTCGTGTCGCTCTCTCTCGCTGTCGCTCTCTCTCTCGCTCTCTCTCTCGCTGTCGCGCTCGCCCTCTCGCTGTCGCTCTCTCTCTCGCTGTCGCTCTCTCTCTCGCTGTCGCTCTCTCTCGCTGTCGCTCTCTCTCTCTCGCTGTCGCTCTCTCTCTCGCTGTCGCTCTCGCTGTCGCGCTCGCCCTCTCGCTGTCGCTCGCCCTCTCGCTGTCGCTCGCCCTCTCGCTGTCGCTCGCCCTCTCGCTGTCGCTCTCTCTCTCGCTGTCGCTCTCTCTCTCGCTGTCGCTCTCGCGCTCGCTCTCTCTCTCGCTGTCGCTCTCTCTCTCTTGCTGTCGCTCTCTCTCGCTTTCGCTCTCTCTCGCTGTCGCGCTCTCTCACTGACACTCTCTCTCTCGCTGTCGCTCTCTCTCGCTGTCGCTCTCTCTCTCACTCACTCTCCCTCGCTCGCTATCGCTCTCTCGCACGCTGTCGCTCTCGCTGTCGCTCTCTCGCTGTCGCTCTCTCTCTCACTGTCACTCTTTCCCTCGCTCGCTATCGCTCTTTCTCTCGCTGTCGCTCTCTCTGTCTCTCGCTCTCTCTCGCACTCTCTTTCTTGCTGTCACTCTCTCTCGCTGTCGCTCTCTCTCGTTGTCGCTCTGTCTGTCTCTTTCTCTCTGTCTCTCTCTCGCTCACTGTCTCTCTCTCTCTCTCTGTCTCTCTCTCGCTCACTGTCTCTCTCTCTCGCTGTCGCTCTGTTTCTCTCGCTCGCTGTCGCTCTGTTTCTCTCGCTCGCTGTCGCTCTCTAGCTCTCTGTCGCTCTCTCTCTGTCGCGCTCTCTCTCTCGCTGTCGCTCTCTCTCTCGCTGTCGCTCTCGCTGTCGCACTCTCTCGCTCGCTGTCGCACTCTCTCGCTCGCTGTCGCTCTCTCACTCGCTGTCTCTCTCTCTCACTGTCGCTCTCTCTCTCTCTCTCCTCTCACGCGCTCGCTGTCGCTCTCTCTCTCCCGTTTGCTGTCGCTCTCTCTCTCTGTCTCTCTCTGTCTCTCTCTCGCTGTCGCTCTCTCTCGCTGTCGCTCTCTGTCTCTCGCTCTCTCTCTCTCGCTGTCGCTCTCTCGCTGTCGCTCACTCTCTCTCTCGCTGTCTCTCTCTCGCTGTCGCTCTCTCTCTCTCTTGCTGTCGCTCTCTCTATCGCTGTTGCTCTCTCTATCGTTCGCTGTCGCTCCCTCTGTTGCTCTCTCTCTCGCTGTTGCTCTCTCTCGTTGTTGCTCTCTCTCGCTGTTGCTCTCTCTCGCTGTTGCTCTCTCTCTCGCTGTTGCTCTCTCTCTCGCTGTCGCTCTCTTGCTCGCTGTCACTCGCTCTCTCGCTGTCGCTCTCGCTCTCTCGCTGTCTCTCTCTCTGGCTGTCGCTCTCTGTATCGCTCTCGCTCGCTGTAGCTCCCTCGCACTCTCTCTCTCGCTCGCTGTCGCTCTCACTCTCTCGCTGTCGCTCTATTGCTTGCTGTCGCTGTCTCTCTCTGTCGCTGTCTCTCTCGCTGTCGCTCTCTCTCTGTCGCTGTCTCTCTCTCGCTGTCGCTCTCTTTCTCTCGCTGTCACTCTCTCGTGCTGTCGCTCTCTCTCTCACTGTCGCTCTCTCTCTCTCTCTCACTCGCTGTCGTTCTCTCTCCCGCTCGCTGTCTCTCTCTCGCTCGCTCTCTCTCGCTGTCGCTCGCTGTCTCTCTCTCGCTGTCGCTTTCTTTCTCTCTCTCTCGCTGTCGCTCACTCTCACTCTCTCTCTCTCGCTGTCGCTCTCTCTCTCTCTCGCTGTCTCTCTCGATGTCTCTCTCGCTGTTGCTCTCTCACTCTCTCTCTCTCGCTGTCGCTCTCTCTCTCTTTTGCTGTCTCTCTCTCTCACTCTCTCTCTCTCTCGCTGTCGCTCTCTCTTTTGCTGTCTCTCTCACTCTCTCTCTCTCTCTCGCTGTCGCTCTCTCTCTCGCTGTCGCTCTCTCCATCTCTCGCTGTCGCTCTCGCTCGCTGTCGCTCTCTCTCTCGCTGTCACTCTCTTGCTCTCTCTCGCTGTCACTGTCTCTCTCGCTGTCGCTCTCTCTGTCGCTGTCGCTCTCTCTGTCGCTGTCGCTCTCTCTCTTGCTGTCGCTCTCGCTCTCTCTCGCTGTCGCGCTCGCTCTCTCTCGCTGTCGCTCTCTCTCTCACTGTCGCTCTCTCTCGCTGTCCCTCTCTCTCTCTCACTGTCACTCTCTCTCACTGTCACTCTCTCACTGTCGCTCTCTCTCACTGTCGCTCTCTCTCACTGTCTCTCTCTCGCTGTCGCTCTCTCTCTCACTGTCACTCCCTCGCTCGCTATCTCTCGCTCGCTGTTGCTCTCTCGCTGTCACTCTCTCCCTCGCTCGCTGTCGCTCTCTCAATTCAATTCAAATGCTTTATTGGCATGAAAGTTTACAGGGAACCATATTGCCAAAGCTTACATAACAAAAAGTACAGTTTTCCAACATTCTGTAGGTGTCAAACAATTTTGACCTTCGTTGGGTACATACAATATTAGTTTAAACAATATTAATTTAAACAGTTGTTGAACATCGTTGGGTACATTCATTATTAATTTTAAACAGTCCTCAGGTTGTGACATGTTGTTACATATTTGGCACCAAGGTATGGTCTGTCTCCTTCTCCCAGGACTAATCTTAATTTTGACAGGTCATCCAATTCTTTGAAATCTGGGGTTGTTTGGTTGAGCTTGTCAAATAATATGTTTCTTGTTGTGTTGAATTTTTCGCATTTTAGGAGGAAATGCATCTCTGTCTCAACCTCGCCGGCCAGACATTGATCACATATTCTATTCTCTCTAGGCTGCCAGGATTTCTTGTATCTTCCTTTTTCAATTGCCAGTTGGTGGTCGCTTAGTCTGTACCTGGTGAGGGTCTGTCTCTGTTTTGTGTCTCTGATGGTCGAGAGATAGTCTGCCAGTTTATATTCTCTTTTTAGGGCCCGGTAATATTCTAATCTGCTTTGGCTTTTGGTTATTTTGTTCCAATGTTCCAGGTAGGTTTCTTTGCATTGTTTAATGATTTGGTTCACTCGGATTGGTGTTTGGACGGCAGTGTTGGCCTGGGACTGGTCAGGGTCCGGCTGAGTAGGAGTACTTAGTTTCAGTAGCAGCTGACTCAGGGGACTCTTTTCTGGGTTTAGCTCTTGGGTCTGGAAGGCTTTAAAATGAAGGGTGTCTGGGGAGCTAGATTTGAGGTGATTTAGGAAGTTTAGTGCTCGTTTTTGGATGTTTATTATCAGTGGGTATCTGCCTAGTTCGGCTCTGCATGCATTTGTTGGTGTTTTCCTTTGGGTGCGAAGAATGCTTCGGCAAAATTCTGCATGTAGGGCTTCTATTGTGTGTTTTTCCCATTTAGTGTAGCTATGGTGATTGAGCGGGCCCCATACTTCACTACCGTACAGCGCAATGGGCAGGATTATGCTGTCAAATATTTTGAGCCAGATTTTGATTGGGATTTGGATGTTGTAGAATTTTCTTTTTATTGCATATAGGGCTCTTCGGGCTTTTTCTTTTAGTGCATTCACTGCTATGCTGAAGCTCCCTGATGCTGTAATGGTTAGACCAAGGTAAGTGTAGCTCATAGTGTGTCCTATGATGGTATCACTGAGAGTAAACTGGTATTTGTTTTCCTGACACCTGGGCCTTTTTTGAAAAATCATGATGTTGGTTTTCTTTAGATTTACTGTTAGGGCCCAATTTTGGCAGTATTTGTCGAGTAGGTCTAATTGTCGCTGTAATCCCTGTTCTGTGGGAGACAGCAGAACCAGGTCGTCCGCATAGAACAGGGATTTCACTTCTCCATCCAGGAGACAGAGACCCGGTGACTCGCTTTGCTCCAGCATGTCTGCTAATTCGTTTATGTATATGTTGAACAGGGCCGGGCTCAAATTGCAGCCCTGCCCAGACGCCTCTTCTCTGGGTGAAGAAACCGGTGCGTTTGTCTCCAATTTTGACACCGCATTTATTTTTCAGATACATCGATTTAATAAGGTCATAGACTTTGCCCCCTATTCCACACTGAAGAAGTTTATAATAGAGCCCTTCATGCCAGATAGAGTCAAAGGCTTTCTTGAAGTCAATGAAACAAGCGAATAGTTTCCCATTTTTTGTTTGGTGTATATGTTTTTCAATGAGAGTGTGAAGGGTATAGATATGGTCGGTGGTGCGGTGTTTTGGAAGAAAGCCTGTTTGATTTTTTCTAAGGATATTATGTTTGTTAAGAAAATCCAGTAGTCTACTATTTAGAATACTGCTCTCGCTCGCTGTCGCTCTCTCTCGCTCACTGTCTCTCTCTAGCTGTCCTCTGTCTCTCTCTCTCTCGCTGTCGTGCTCTCTCTCTCTCTGTCGCTCTCTCTCTTGCTGTCACTCTCTCTCTCGCTCGCTGTCTCTCTCTGTCTCTCTCTCGCTGTCGCTCTCTCGCTCACTATCGCTCGCTGTCTCTCTCGCTGTCGCTCTCTCGTTCGCTCTCTCTCTCTCTCTCTCGCTCTGTCTCTGTCTATTGCTGTCGCTCTCTCTCTCTCTCGCTGTCGCTCTCTCTCCCGCTCGCTGTCACGCTCTCTCTCTCTCTCCCGCTCGCAGTCGCTCTCTCTCTCTCTCCCGCTCGCAGTCGCTCTCTCTCTCTCTCCCGCTCGCAGTCGCTCTCTCTCTCTCTCTCCCGCTCGCAGTCGCTCTCTCTCTCTCCCGCTCGCAGTCGCTCTCTCTCTCTCCCGCTCGCTTTCTCTCTCCCGCTCGCAGTCGCTCTCTCTCTCCCGCTCACTGTTGCTCTCTCTCACTCTCTCGCTCGCTGTCGCTCTCTCTCTCTCTCACTGTCGCTCTCTCTCTCCCACTCGCAGTCGCTCTCTCTCACTGTCGCTCTCTGTCTCTTGGCTCAGTGGGTAGCATTCTCCGCTCTGAGTCAGAAGCTCTTGGGTTCAAGCTCCACCTCCGATATTTGAGCCCATAATCCAGGCTGACACTCCCAGTGCAGTGCTGAGGGAGTGCTGCACTGTCGGAGGTGCCATCTTTCGGATCAGCCATGAAGCTGAGGCCCCGTCTCAGGTGGACATAAAGGGGGTGAAATTCGGTTACGCCCTGTTTGGGGGTGGTAACCAAATTATCGCCGGAGATTTAGTGCCCGGTGCGGAAGTACTGCCACAGCCGCTAAATTCGGTGTATTGCGCCAGCGAGGAAGCGGAGCACTATCTCGGGCGCTCCATTTCTTCTCGGGGTGGTGCAACGGGGCGCAAAGCGCGGTAGCGCCGGAGCGCTATGCGGCTGCTCCTCGTAGCACTGACGTGTTTCAGCGCCCCTCCCCGTCCGTTGAAGGGGAGGGACGCTGCGAGCTCTGCAGGGCCTCCGATGGCTCGCACTAGCCCACCAGGGTGGCGTGGTACCATGGCTGCAGCCCGGCGCTGAGACGCGGTGCCGGGCTTCACGATGATGGCCACCGACCACGGCAAGGGCCGCCACGGAGGGCCGACCTGGAGTTCGGCCCAAAAAATAAAATGGCGGCGTGGGTCGTGGCCGCTCCTCCCTTTAATTAGCGCCCCGCGTGCAGAGGTCGACTTGGCTCGCAACACACGAGGCTGGCACTGACACCGCCGGCAGCAGCCTCGCTGGGTGCAGACAAATTTCTGCCACGGGGTGGTAAGGGGTTGCGGCGCACGGTGATGATGTCATCGCCGGTGGTGCAGCGGCACGGGTGCTACCAGCGGGGGCACGGCGCTATCGGCTAGCGCCTCAGTATAAGCCCATAGTGCCCCATTAGCGCCCCCCAGAGACGCGAACAGCAGGTGCAAAGGAGATGAATTTTGCGGCCAAAAGATCCCAGGGGCCACTATTTCGAAGAAGAGCAGGGGGAGTTCTGGGGCCAATATTTATCCCTCAATCAACATCACTAAAACAGATGATCTGGTCATTATCACATTGCTGTTTGTGGGAGCTTGCTGTGCGCAAATTGGCTGCTGCGTTTCCCACATTACATCAGCGACTACACTTCAAAAAAAAAAGTACTTCATTGGCTCTAAAGGGCTTTGGGACATCCCGCCTGGTGACAGGCGCTATAGAAATGTAAGCGTTTTTTTTTCTTGCACTTTAGTCCAGTCTGTTGTTTCCAAAATTTAGTCAGAACTTAATCGTAGGAGGAAAACAGATGAGTTGTAAAGGTGTTCGACATTGACACCCGGTCCAAATTTTTTATTTTCATCCTTGTATTCAAATCCGTGCCCTCGCTCCTCCCTATCTCTGTAACTTCCTCCAGAGATACATAGAAACATAGATACATAGAAGATAGGAGCAGGAGCAGGCCATTCGGCCCCTCGAGCCTGTTCCGCCATTTAATGCAATCATGGCTGATCATCCAAATTCAGTGCCCTGTCCCTGCCTTCTCCCCATATCCCTTGATCCCCTTAGCCTTAAGAAATCTATCCAACTCCTTCTTGAATATATTTAATGAATTGGCCTCAACTGTCTCCTGTGGTCGAGAATTCCACAGGTTCACCACTCTCTGGGTGAAGAAATTCCTCCTCATCTCTGTCCTAAATGGCTTACCCCTTATCCTTAGACTGTGACCCCTGGTTCTGATCTCTTCGTTCCTCCAATTCTGGCTGCACCATTGGCGGCCGTGGCTTCAGCCGGCTGGGCTGTAAGCTAAGGAATTCCCTCCCTCAACCTCTCCGCCTCTCTACCTCTCTCTCCTCATTTAAGACGCTCCTTAAAACCTACCTCTTTGACCAAGCTTTTGGTCACCTGTCCTAATATTTCCTTATGCGGCTCGGTGTCAATTTTTGTTTGATATCGCTCCTGTGTTTGTTCGATAACCCGGCACTAAGCTCATGGTCTACAGAGCAGCAGTGATACCCGCCCTCCTGTATGCCTCAGAGACATGGACCATGTACAGCAGGCACCTCAAAGCACTGGAGAGGTACCACCAACGCTGCCTCCGCAAGATTCTGCAAATCCATTGGCAGGATAGGCGCACCAACGTCAGTTGTTCTCGTTCAGGCCAACATCCCCAGCATCGAAGCTTTGACCACGCTCGATCAGCTCCGATGGACGGGCCACATCATCCGCATGCCCGATACGAGAATCCCAAAACAAGCGCTCTACTCAGAGCTCCGGCACGGCAAGAGAGCCCCAGGTGGGCAGAGGAAACGCTTCAAGGACACCCTCAAAGCCTCCTTGAAAAAGTGCAACATCCCCACCGACACCTGGGATTGAATCCCTGGCCCAAGACCGCACAAAGTGGAGGAGAAGCATCCGGGAAGGCGCCGAACACCTCGAGTCTCTTCGCCGGGAGCAAGCGGAAGCCAAGCGCAGGCAGCGGACGTCAACCCAAGCACCCCACCCACCCGCCCCTTCAACCACCGTCTGCCCCACCTGTGACAGAGACTGTAGGTCCCGCATTGGACTCATCAGTCACCTGAGAACTCATTTTTAATGTGGAAGCAAGCCATCCTCGGTTCCGAGGGACTGCCTAAGAAGAAGTGCCTTGGGACATTTTACTACGTTAAAGGCGCTGTTTAAGTACAAGGGGGGAAAAATTTAGTTGTTTGTGCCTCCCGTTAGCGCCTTAAGAGGGCGCTAATGGGGCGCAAAGCAACTAGCGCCCGTGCACGGCGATGTTTGTGGCCGCTCGCGAAATTAACTAGACATTTTGCGGCGGCACTAAACACTACCGCCACGATCTCCTGCGCCGGCAGATCGTGACGTCAGTCGAGTGCGCAATGCCCTGGTAGCGTCCTGGACCGGATATTGAGTGGCGCCCCCTGCCTTACCGCCTGCCGCTAGCAACGACAGGTTGAGGGGAGCGTTTTACTGTCAGGAAGGGACTGGGGGAGCGCTATTTAAAGGCGACCGCTTCCTGCCTTTTTTTGTCGGTGACATTTTTGCACCACGCATTCTGAGAGAGAGAGAGAGACTTCTGGAGAGATTCAACGCTGTGTGAAGGAGTTTTGGGTGCTGAGCAGCACTTTGCAACTTCATTTTGATTTGCCCTTCCTTGCTTCGCCAGCGTTCTGAGGTAGCGCCTCGCTCCTCGGCCTTAGTGCCTTAAAAGAGGTGTGTAGCACCTGATTTAGCGCTCCAATCACCTCCAGGGGCGATAAAAGCCAAGTTTGCGGTCGGAGGCGATAATTAGCACCAGGCGCTAAACTTTGCGCACGGCCAATAATGGCGCCCCAAACGGAGCGATACTGAATTTTTCCCCCAAGATCTTGTTGCCCCGACAATTTAGACTTCACAGCACTGGGCACTCCAGTAAGATCACAGAGTCACCTCTACTTGAAGTGACTGTGGAATATAAAGGTCATTTAGTGGCAGACTATACAGATTGCAATTTCAGTGGCACTGAAAGGGGTTTGTGTTACCGGCACCATTGTGTGCAGGGGATGGTTTCAGGGTTACTGAGACTTTTGTACACTGATTTGGTTTCGGAATCAGTCGATTGATTAATGATGCCAGAGCTCGGCTTTCCCAGAGCCTTCAGTAGAATATGGCAATCTCATTTTATTGAGACGCTGCCCTTGCATGCCGTACCGGATGGGTCGGTCAACTGGATAGTTCCTCTAAGGCCGAGAGGCCTTGAGAAATGGATGCTTAGATTACTTTAGCAGCCACCCCGGCAAGTAATGTTAAATATATTGTTGCTGTAGGAATGTGCTGGGATTGTTCCATTCTGCCAAGCTGTAGCATGAATAATCACGATGCTTTGCTCAAAATACTTCAGCAGACAAAACCAGTTGTACAGCGAGCACAGAAAGCCGGAAGTAAAAGATCCAGGGCTAAAGATTGAGTCGCGTTCCTTTTGGGGTGCTAACTTCGCTGGGGCGCTACTTTTAGCGCCCCGGAAAAATTAGCGCCCCCACGACGGAAATTGAGTGGTAGCGCCCCAAGAGGGAAGTGGGGCGCTACTGGAAGCGCCCCCGCCTCTCTCTCGGGGCGCTGCGAGGGAATATCGTGGCGCTACGTGCCGCAGCGCCATGAGATTTCGTAGTGAGAGGGTTTGAGTACAGGAACAAGGATGTCTTGCTGCAGTTGTACTGGGCCTTGGTGAGACCACACCTTGAGTATTGTGTGCAGTTTTAGTCGCCTTATCTGAGGAAGGACGTTCTTGCCATGGAAGGAGTGCAGCGAAGATTCACCAGGCTGATACCTGGGATGGCAGGAATGACGTATGAGGAGAGATTGGGTCGATTGGGCTTACACTCGCTGGAGTTTAAAAGAATGAGAGGGGATCTCATTGAAACTTATAAAATTCTAACAGGACTAGACAGACTAGATGCAGGAAGGATGTTCCCGATGGTCGGGGAGTCCAGAACCAGGGGTCACAGTCTAAGGATAAGGGGTAAGCCATTTAGGACTGAGATGAGGAGGAATTTCTTCACCCAGAGAGTGGTGAGCCTGTGGAATTCTCTACCACAGAAGGCAGTAGAGGCCAATTCATTAAATATATTCAAGAAGGAGTTAGATATATTTCTTAAGGCTAAAGGGATCAAGGGATATGGGGAGAAGGCAGGGACAGGGTACTGAATTTGGAGGATCAGCCATGATCTCATTGAATGGCGGAGCAGGCTCGAGGGGCCGAATGGCCTACTCCTGCTCCTATCTTCTATGTTTCTATGAGACATTACACAGAGGTCCTTCAGAAGCATGTTTGGTCCTACACTCTACCTGCTCTCCACCTGTATCGCGGTGGAGATTATTAAAAGTGAAATAACAACGGAAAATGCTGAAGACACTCAGCAGGTCAGGCAGCATCTGCGGAGAGAGAAACAGTTAACGTTTCAGGTCGATGACCCTTCGCCAGAACTGGGAAAAATGTTGGAGATGGAACAGGTTTTTAAGCAAGATTAAAAGTGAGGTTGTTTCTTTACTTTCAATGCTAAGTCCCTGGTGAGTGACAAAAACCGCCAGGCATGCCTTCGGGATTGACTATATTTCAGCGTGACTGGTTTTATCGTGAAACCCCAAATCAGGCCAGTAACCTGCCTGCGGAGAGATTTAATTTCTCGTCTTTTCTCAAAGCTCCAGTTGAATTGTAAGACCTCGCTCCCAGTGGCTTTTCACTGGGGCGAGGAAGCTGCATTTATTTAATTACTGTAATGTGGGGAAGGGAGGAAAAAAAAGCGTAATTGCTGGAGGCAGTTAGCCGAAAATGAGATATCAAGGCTGGAGGCGCCCTGCAATTACCAGTAGCCAACTCGTAACAGATGTGCGAGAAAACTGAAGGGCACTCCTGACGGAGCCTGGGTGAAGTCATGCTTATTAACGCACTTCCCTCGGAGTAATGGATTTACACTCACAGGGCACGAGGCAGCAATTGGAATCCAGGATCCGGAACAGTTGAATTGGACTAGGATCGAGACCAGGGGTTAAAATTTGACCTCCTTGGTGCGGCTGGCTCCATCCGACATTGAGCAGTGCCTTTACTAAGTGAGCTGTTGGGGCAGGCTGAGCAAAGAAATCTAGACGTGCGTGGAGTTTGATCAACAACAACAACAACTTATTGATGTAAGAAAACTCACTGAGTACTTGGTTTGAGTATAAAACAAGGCTTTAATCAACTGTTTCACAACCATGAGATTCTAGTTACAGGAAACTCTCGATTTACCGACACCTAAATAACCGGAAATCTCTGTTAACCGGCAAAATTCAGGAGTAGGTTCAGGTAAGTTTTACTTCATATTAGTGGCAGTTCCTGGATCTGTGGCTGTGCAACTGGGGCTCCTACACTTGTTGCTAAGCAACAGGGATGCTTGGTCTGTGGCCGGAGTTCCTGCACATGTTGCTAAGCAACAGGGAAGCCTGGATTTGTTGCTGTGTACGGCGCTCTCGTACCTTTTAAACTATACCTCTCTGTAATCCGGACTTTTTGATAAACCGGCACCACACCGGTCCCGTTGGTGCCGGATAATAAAGAGTTTCCTGTACATCACTAGTTCCTGGTTACAAAAACATCCTGGGCAAGCTGGGTCCACGCCCGAGTATTTATACTCCTTGGACGGCTCCACCAGCTGGCTGCCCAGTGTTATTTCATGAGTCATTTCTTCATGAATGATAAGATTCATGACACTTGTATTTATATAGCGCCTTTAACATAGTAAAACGTCTCCAGGCGCTGCACAGGAGTGTTATAAAACAAACAAAATTAACACCGAGCCACATAAGGAGAAATTAGGGCAGATGACCAAAAGCTTGGTCAAAGAGGTCGGTTTTAAGGAGCGTCTTAAAGGAGGAGAGAGAGGTAGCGAGGCGGAGAGGTTTAGGGAGGGAATTCCAGAGCTTAGGGCCCAGGCAACAGAAGGCATGGCCACCAAAGGTAAAGAAAGAAAGACTTGCATTTATATAGCGCCTTTCATGACCACCGGACGTCTCAAAGCGCTTTACAGCCAATGAAGTACTTTTTTTTAAAAAGTGGATTCACTCTTGTAATATGGGAAATGCGGCAGCCAATTTGCGCACAGCAAGCTCCCACAAACAACAATGTGATTCTGACCAGGTAATCTTTTTTGTTATGTTGGTTGAGGGATAAATATTGGCCAGAACACCAGGGGATAACTCCCCTGCTCTTCCTCAAAATAGTGCCACGGGATCTTTTACGTCCACCTGAGAGAGCAGACAGGGGCCTCAGTTTAGCGTCCCATCCGAAAGACGGCACCTCCGACAGTGCAGCACTCCCTCAGCACTGTACTGGAGTGTCAGCCTAGCTTTATGTGCTCAAGTCCCTGGAGTGGAGCGATTATAATCAGGGATGCTCAAGAGGGCAGAATTAGCGGAGCGCAGATATCTCAGGCGGGGGGTGTTGTGGGGCTGGAGGAGATTACAGAGATAGGGAGGGAGCGAGGCCATGGAGGTATTTGAAAACAAGCATGAGAATTTTAAAATCGAGGCATTGGTTAACCGGGAGCCATTGTAGGTCAGCGAGCACAGGGGTGATGGGTGAACGGGACTTGGTGCGAGTTAGGGCACGGGCAGCCGAGGTTTGGATGACCTCAAGTTTATGTAGGGTAGAAATAAGGGTAGGGTAGAAATAAGGGGAGCGTAGAAATAAGGGGAGGCAAATGGGATGGTGGTGACACTGTGTGTTTTGGTATCCCTGCAGTGTAAAGTTTTGCAAAAAAGAGCTGATTACAAGATCATAAGAGGTTTAGGTGAAGAAAGCTATTTGACCCATTCAGTCCCACACTCCCAGAATACCACCCTGACCTTTTCCCCATTACAACGTCCAGCTGTTTCTGAAATGAGTCCAGTGCCCTGGCCTTGACCGTTGTTCCTGGCAGCTCATTCCAGCTGTTGATCATCATCTGTGTAAAGAAATATTTCCTGGCGTCTATCCTAAATTGGTCCTTCATTGCCTTGAACCTGTGCCCTCGTCCTGCTGCCCTTGTATATCTGAAGGGACTGTTCTGGGTTGTACTCCTTCATGCTGTTAAGCATCTTCCATACCTCAATAGGGTTCCTTGTTCACGTCTCTTCTTTTGGAGGCTGTTCTTCATCGTTCATTCCTTAAACCTGGATTCCATAAACATGGTACAGACATGAGGAGCAGGAATAGTGAAGAACATTGAACTAGCCAAGGGGAGAAAGAGCAGTGAACTAGCCAAGGACCTAGACACAATTCAATAACCAATGGGTACGAAACAATGTCCGATCTGTTAGGAGTTCCAATGTTTTCCTTGTTTCCAAATCCCTCCATGGCCTCACCCCTCCCTACCTCTGTAACCTCCGCCAGCCCCACATCCGAGATATCGGCGCTCCTCCAATTCTTGCCTCTTGCGCATTCACGATTTTAATCGCTCCCGCCATTGGCGGCCTTGCCTTCAGCTGCCTCGGCCCTAGGCTCCGGAATTCCCTTTCTACACATCTCCGCCTCTCTTTTCCCCCTTTGAGACGCTCCTTAAAACCTGCCTCGTCTGCCCTAATATCACCTTATGTGGCTCGGTGTCAGGTTTTGTTCGATAATCACTCCTCGTGAAGCGCCTTGGGATGTTTTACTATGTTAAAGGCGTTATAGAAATGCAAGTCGTTGTTGTTATATAGCACCTTTCATTACTTCAGGACATTCCAAATCACTTTACAACCAAGTAATCACATTTGAAGTGTGGTCACTGAAGTAATGTAGTGAACTCAAACCATGAGACACACTCTGGCCCATTTCTGTCAGTGTCTGGTTTTCAACTTTCGAAACTGGTAACACGACTGAAGGGGGGCTGCAAATGGGGGAAAAGAAAGAACTAATGATTGATTATCTATGTGAATTATAGTCAAGTGTCATTTTTGTGCATTCTGATTGGATGAATAGCAACACAGGTTAACAAGGCCATAAAAAAAGCAAACCTAGTACTAGGGTTTATTTCTAGAGGGATAGAATTGAAAAGTAGGGAAGTTATGCTAAACCTGTATCGAACCTTGGTTAGACCACACTTGGAGTACTGTGTTTCTTCTTCTTAGGCAGTCCCTCGGAACCGAGGATGACTTGCTTCCACATTAAAAATGAGTTCTCAGGTGAGTGATGAGTCCAATGCGGGACCTACAGTCTCTGTCACAGGTGGGGCAGACGGTGGTTGAAGGGGCGGGTGGGTGGGGTGCTTGGGTTGACGGGCGCTCCTTGCGCTGCCTGCGCTTAGCTTCCGCTTGTTCCCGGCGAAGAGACCATGTACAACTGTACACAGTTCTGGTCGCCATATTATAAAAGGGATATAGAGCCACGAGAGAGGGTGCAGAGAAGATTTACAAGGATGATACCAGAAATGCGAGGGTATACATATCAGGAAAGGATGAACAGGCCGGGTCTCTTTTCTCTTGAAAAGAGAAGGCTGAGGGGTGACCTAATAGAGGTCTTTAAAATCATGAAAGGTTTTGATAGAGTGGATACAGAGAGAATGTTTCCACTTGTGGGGAAGAGCAAAACTAGAGGCCATCAATATAAGATAGTCACCAAGAAATCCAATAGGGAATTCAGAAGAAACTTCTTTACCCAGAGAGTGGTGAGAATGTGGAACTCGCTACCACAGGGAGTGGTTGAAGCGAATAGTATAGATGCATTTAAGGGGAAGCTAGACAAGCACATGAGGGAGAAGGGAATAGAGGGTTACGCTGATAGATTTAGATGAGGAAAGACGGGAGGAGGCTCGAGTGGGGCATAAACACCGGTATGGACTGGTTGGGCCGAATGGCCTGTTTCTGTGCCGTATATCCTACATAATCCTATGAATGTCGTGGCCGAAGTGTTGCATCCAGATTTTCTGATTGGACGACCAAAATTTTTGTCTCCCTAGATACAGCCTTCTGATTGGATGACAAATGACCAATCAGAGTCAGGGGGGAAAAACTCTGTCCGAACAGCTGGTGCGACAGTTCCCCACATCCCCGGCACTATTAAACAGGTAAGCCCCCTATTTCATTCAAAAGTCCAGTGGTTTTACTTTGAAAACTGTTGTACCCGACTCTGAAGCCCTCTCTCGCTCTGCTGTGATCCCAGCCACTCCACTAACAATCCACCCCATCAATAGCCATCCCGTTTTCCAGCTCAGAATGGGACCGCGCAAATCCCCACAAAACCCTGCCCGCCCGGCTAGATACAGAGGAACTATTTACTCCGGTGGGGAGGGGGTGGGGGGGGGAGTCGAAAGCAAAGGGGCATCATCTTAAAATTAGAGCTGGGACATTCAGGAGTGAAATCGGGCAGCACTTTTCCCACACAAACGGTTAGTGGGAAATCTGGGCACCCTAGCCCCCAAAATGCTGGGGAAGGTCCATTGAAATGGTCCAAAGATTGAGAGCGATAGATTTTTGGTGGGCGAGGGTATCAAAGGATGTGGCGCAAAAACGGGTAGGTGGCGTTAGGTCACAGAGCAGCCATGATCTAATTCCATGGCGGAACAGGCCCGAGGGGCCGCTCCTGTTCCTATCTTCCTATGTCGTCTGACTGGCGATCAGCGCCAGCGGGAGGTCAGATGAAAGTCCACTGTTTATTTTGGCCGTTCCTCCGTCGCTTAACCGAATTGTACGTTTTCGGTTCTCTGAGTTTGAGGTAGTGATGGGAGCAACAGCTTCTGGATTAATGCCCCCTTCAGCAACAGCCGCTGAGTTTATGAGCATGTGACCGCATTGGACGTCCGGACCGGGACGCGATGCACAGTTCAGCTGATGGCACTTAACAGAACAATAGAAAATGAGATGCACGAGGAAGTGAGCGGGTGGAATGAAAGGCCCACGGGCCCATAGAGGGACCCAAGAGAGGGAGAGTGAATGTAAACTGTATCCACAGGAAGGACTGACGCAAGTGGACAATTCCTAATGTTGGCCCTCGGCGCACAATTTAACTCTTTATTTGCCGACCTATTCATTTTTTGTTTTAAAGCATCTTTAAAGCTGTGAATTGTGCGACTGGAATCCTCACCCATGCTTTTTGTTACCTCCAAGACTCGACTATTCCAATGCTCTCCTGGCCCGGCCTCATTCTCTTCCTCCCTCAAGCCCTCCCTCCCACCTTCTACCCTACCTAAACCTGAGGCGATTCAAATCTCTGTTGCCTGTATCCTACCTCGCATCAAGCCACCTTCACCCATCACCCCGCTCCCCCTGTGCTCGCTGACCTACACTGGCTTACACTGGCTCCCGGTCCGGCGACGCTTCAGATTTAAAATTCCCATCCTTGTGTTCAAATCCCTCCGTGGCCTCGCCCCCCACCTCCCTATCTCTGTAACCTCCTCCAGCCCTACAACCCTCTGAGATCTCTGCGCTCCTCCAATTCTGGCCTCTTGCACGTCCCCGATTTCCATCGCTCCACCATTGACGGCCGTGCCTTCAGCTGCCTCGGCCCCAAGCTCTGGAATTCCCTCCCTAAACCTCTCCCCATCTCTCTACTTCTCTCTCCTTTTAAAACGCTCCTTAAAACCTACCTCTTTAACCAAGTTTTTGGTCATGTGTCCTAATAGCTCCTTAATTAGCTCAGTGTAAATGTTTGCCTGATTACACTCCAGTGAAGCGCCTTGGAATTTTTTTACAATATTAACAAGCGCTATATAAAAACATAGAAACATAGAAGATAGGAGCAGGAGTAGGCCATTCGGCCCCTCGAGCCTGCTCCACCATTCAATGAGATCATGGCTGATCATCCAAATTCAGTACCCTGTCCCTGCCTTCTCCCCATATCCCTTGATCCCTTTCGCCTTAAGAAATATATCTAACTCCTTCTTGAATATATTTAATGAATTGGCCTCAACTGCCTTCTGTGGTAGAGAATTCCACAGGTTCACCACTCTCTGGGTGAAGAAATTCCTCCTCATCTCAGTCCTAAATGGCTTACCCCTTATCCTTAGACTATGACCCCTGGTTCTGGACTCCCCCGCCATCGGGAACATCCTTCCTGCATATAGTCTGTCCAGAAAGACTTGCATTTCTATAGCGCCTTTCACGACCACCGCATGTCCCAAAGCACTTTACAGCCAATGAAGTACTTTTTGAAGTGTAGTCCCTGTCGCAATGTGGGAAACGCGGCAGCCAATTTGCGCACAGCAAGATCCCACAAACAGCAATGTGATAATGACTGGATTATCTGCTTTAGTGATGTTGGTTGAGGGATAAATATTGGCCCCAGGACACCGGGGAGAACTCCCCCTGCTCCTCTCTGAAATAGTGCTGCGGGAACTTTTACGTCCACCCAAGAGAGGGCAGACGGGGCCTCAGCTTGACGTCGCATCCGAAAGACGGCACCTCTGACAGTGCGACGCTCCCTCAGCACTGCACTGGGAGTGTCAGCCTAGATTTTTGTGCGCAAATCTCTGGAGTGGGGACTTGAACCCACAACCTTCTGACTCAGAGGCGAGAGTGCTGCCCACTGAGCCAAGGCAGGTGCAAGTTGTTTTAATTCATTTTATGTTTAAAATCATATATATTAAAACTCTCGTACAGGAAGTGCACGTTTATATATTTGTCACACTTTCCCCGGCACACTTGGTTGATAAAAGCACCTATTGTTCTGAAACCAGTGTAAACTTTGACCCATCATGAGCGATGCCAAGGGAGATCAGCGCCGTACACACAACTGATCTTACGCCTCATCACATCCTCAAACCTCTCACAAGTGCCTCACGTACAATGAATTACTTGTACCGTGCCTTGGTTAGATCACACTTGGGGTACTGCGTACAGCTCTGGTCCACATATTATAAAAAGGATATTGAGGCACTGGAGAGGGTGCAGAGAAGATTTACAAGGATGATACCAGAAATGCAAGGGTATACCCATCAGGGAAGGATGAACAGGCTGGGTCTCTTTTCTCTTGAAAAGAGAAGGCTAAGGGGGTGACCCAATAGAGGTCTTTAAAATGATGAAAGGTTTTGATAGAGTAGACACAGAGAGAATGTTTCCACTTGTGGGGAAGAGCAAAACTAGAGGCCATCAATATAAGATAGTCACCAAGAAATCCAATAGGGAATTCAGAAGGAACCTCTTTGCCCAGAGAGTGGAGAGAATGTGGAACTCGCTACCACAGGGAGTGGTTGAGGCGATTAGCACAGATGCATTTAAGGGGAAGCTTCTTAAACACGCGAGGAAGAAAGGCATAGAAGGATATGTTGATGGGGCTCGATGAAGATGGGTGGGAGGAGGCTCGAGTGGAGCATAAACACCGGCACGGACCAGTTCGTAGAATCATATACGGCACAGAAGGAGGCCATTCGACCCATCGTGCCTGTGTTGGCCGAGAAAGAGCTATCCAGCCTATTCCCACCGTTGGGCCGAATGGCCTGTTTCTGTGCTGTAAGTTCTATGTAAACAGTATTTGTGAAGTGTGTGTCAGTCCTTGAGCCACTATGGTATGCCCCTATACATCCCAGATAAAAATCTTGGAACGCCTCTGTTCCACAGGAAAGAGTCCTTATCTTTCCTGTGTGTGGTACGCCTGTGTGTGAGTTTCAGTGATAGGCGGTAGACTAAGGGAAGCTCCAGGATCCCCCGAGACTGGAACACTTAGCCAACTAATGCCATCCTGCTTCACAGGCTACGCAGCAGTACATTTGGGAAGTTGCCTTCACAGTTAGCCAGGAAGAATGATCGAGGACTCGGGATAATATGCGCTTCATCAAGGATTTCCCCTTGGCCTCCACTAGAAAGTAAAATGAGTGGATTTTCAGTGGGAATCGTTGAGTTGCTGCGATCCGGAATGCGCAGCCTGGAAGAGTGGTGGAAGCAGATTCAATAATAACTCTCAAAAGGGAATCTGAAAAGGAAAACTTTACAGGGCTATGGGGAAAGAGCAAAGAAAGAAAGACTTGCATTTATATAGTGCCTCAGGACGTCCCAAAGCGCTTTACAGCCAATGAAGTACTTTTTGAAGTGTAGTCACTGTTGTAATGTAGGAAACGCAGCAGCCAAATTGCGCACAGCAAGCTCCCACAAACAGCAATATGATAATGACCAGATAATCTGTTTTTTTTTATCTTGGTTGAGGGATAAATGTTGGCCCAGGACACCGGGGATAACTCCCCTGGTCTTCTTCGAAATAGTGCCGTGGGATCTTTTACATCCACCTGAGAGAGCAGACGGGGCCTTGGTTTAACGTCTCATCTGAAAGACAGCACCTCCGACAGTGCAGCACTCCCTCAGCACTGCACTGGGGGCGTCAGCCTAGATTTTTGTGCTCAAGTCTCTGGCATGGGGACTGCGAACCCACAACCTTCAAACCCAGAGGCCAGGGTGTTACCAACTGAGCCACAGCTGATACAGCTTTTGTGAGATGTCCAGTGGCCATGAAAGGCGCTATAGAAATTTAAGTCTTTTTGGTGGAGAAATTCGGTATCACCCCGTTTGGGGCGCAATTATCGGCCGGGCGCAAAGTTTAGCGCCTGGCGCTAATTATCGCCTCCGACCACAAACTTGGCTTCTATCGCCCCTGGAGGTGATTGGCACGCTAAATCAGGCGCTACACACCTCTCTTAAGGCGCTAACGCTGAGGAGCGAGAAGCTACCTCAGAGCGCTGGCGAAGCTCATGTGATGTCAGTCAGCAATGGAACACAGACACACCGGCAGCAGACAGTTCTTGAAGGGGAAGGTCGATCTTGCTCTCCAGCCACACCCTGCTCATTGCAGCCTTGAATCTCGGCCTGGACGGACCTGAACTTCAAATCTGCTGCAAAGAACAATGGAGAGGACCAGGGAAAGAGCTCAGAGTGCAGCTCCCATAGTCTCTTCTAAATCGATGCAAGGAAGGTCAAATCAAAAAGCACCTGCAAAGTGCTGCTCAGTACCCAAAACGCCTCCACACAGCGTTGAATCTCTCCAGAAGTCTCTCTCTCAGAATCTCTCTCTCTCTCTCTCTCTCAGAATGCGTGGTGCAAAAATGTCTCCGACAAAACAAGGCAGGAAGAGGCCACCTTTAAATAGCGCTCCCCCAGTCCCTTCCCGACTGTAAAACGTCCCCCTCAACCTGTCGTTGCTAGCGGCAGGCGGAAAGGCAGGGGCCGCCACTCAATATCCGATCCAGGACGTTGCACGCTCGACTGACGTCACGATCTGTGGGCACAGGAGATCGTGGCGGTAGAGTTTAGCGCCGCCGCAAAAACTCTGGTCAATTTCGTGAGCGGCGCAAACATCGCCGCGCCCGGGCGCTAGTTGCTTTGCACCCCGTTAGTGCCCTCTTAGGGCACAAACAGGAGGCACTAATCAACCAAACTTTTTCCTCTTTTTTCTTTCTTTCATCTATAGGCCATTCAAGGCAACAGATAAAGGAAGTTGCAGTCCTATTATTATTTTCCAAGTGCCATGTTACCACGTCCTTAATAATAGATTCTAGCATTTTCCCTACTACTGATGTCAGGCTAACTGGTCTGTAATTCCCTGTTTTCTCTCTCCCTCCTTTCTTACAAAGTGGGGTTACATTTGCTACCTTCCAATCCTCAAAAACCATTCTGGAATCTATGGAATTTTGGAAAATGACAACCAATGCATCCACCATCTCTATAACCACCTCTTTCAAAACCCTAGGATGTGGGCCATCAGGTCCAGGGGATTTATCGGCTTCTCGTCCCATTAATTTCTCCATAGAATCATAGAACGGTCGTCTTTGGTTCTTTTGCCAATCACCTTAAATCTGTGTCCTCTGGTTCTCGACCCTTCTGCCAATGGGAACAGTTTCCCTCTATCTACTCTGTCCAGACCCCTCATGATTTTGAACACCTCCATCAAATCTCCTCTCAATCTTCTCTGCTCCAAGGAGAACAACCCCAGCTTCTCCAGTCTATCAACTTAACTGAAGTCCCTCATTCCTGGAATCATTCTCGTAAATCTTTTCTGCACCCTCTTGAAGGATGCTATGTTTTTTTACTAATACTAATTTCTTTCAGTTCCTCCTTCTCGCTAGACCCTTGGTTCCCCACTATTTCCAGGAAGTTTTTTGCATCTTCTTCCATGAAGACAGACACAAAGGGGTAGATTTTCCCGAACCTGTCGGAAAGAAGGCGGGACTCCCCCTTTCGAGTTTTCGACCCGCCTACTTCGACGTCCGGCCAATCCGCGCGATTTTCCCTTGATTGACCTTGTTGAGCCCGCCCAGCGGGCTCAGCAGGCCAATTAAGGGCCACCCGGCAACAGGTGACGTCACAGACTGAAATTTCATCTGTCACGATTTCTCGACAGATGAAATATCAGCGTTTCACAGCTGTTTGAAGCTGTGAAACACTGACAGTTTGAGTTCTAACATGAGTCATTCTGCACAGACTCAGTTAGAACTGTCACCGGCACTCAAAGCTGAAGGCTGTCACTTCTCACAGATCGCAGCCGTTCAGCTTTAAGTTCCGGCTGAATGATGTACTCCCGACGGCTACAGGAAGAAAGGCTGTGAAGGTAACTACAGGTAAGTAAAAGTTCTTTACACACTTTAGACACACCAAACACACTTACCTTTGCACTCATGCACCCATCACTCACCTGAGCGCCGACATCGCGACCCCTCCAACTCCTTCAACCCGACGGCCCGCCTGCTCTACCTGGTGTGGTTTGGAGCCGTCGGGAAACCCACACGAAACCCCTCAAAATAGGGATTAGGCTAAAAACTGCCTGTTAACTACCTGTTAACAAGCAGTTAATTGGCACTAATCCCTTCCCGCCTGGTTTCGGCGGGTCCCAGTGCAGGGTGGGTACCCGCCGCCCCTGAAACTTACGTGGGGCGGGGTTTTGGGCGGGATGGTGTCGGGACCCCCAAATTCAGGATTTCCCCCCCCCCCCCCGACACGCCTGAAACCCCGCCTGACGGCTCCCCGAAAATCTAGCCCAAAGTGTTTATTTAATTTCTCTGTCATTTCCTTATTCCCCATTATAACTTCTCCTGTCTCAGACTGTAAGGGACCCACATTTACTTTCGCTAATCTTTCCTTTTTTACATACCTATAGAAGCTTTTACACTCTGTTTTTATGCCTCTCGCTAGTTTACTCTCCTATTCTATTGTCCCTTTCTTTATCAATTTCTTGGTCCTCCTTTGCTGAATTCTAAAATTCTACCAATCCTCAGGCTTGCTACTCTTTTGGCAACATTAGAAGCCTCTTCCTTTGATCTAATACTATCTTTAACTTCTCTTGTTAGCCACAGTTGGACCACTTTTCCTGTGGGGTTTTTGTGCCTTAAAGGAATGTATATTTGTTGTAAATTATGTATTAATTCTTTAAATGCTAGCCATTGCTTCTCTACCGTCATACCTTTTAATGTCGTTTCCCAATCTACCTTAGCCAACTCGCCCCTCATACCTACGTAAGTTTGCTTTGTTTAGATTTAAGACCCTAGTTTCGGATTTAACTAAATCACTTTCAAACTCAATATAAAATTCTATCATATTATGGTCACTCTTCCCTAAAGGCCCCTTTACTACAAGGTTATTCATTAACCCTTTCTTGTTGCACAGTACTAGATGAAAATAGCCTGTTCCCTAGTTGGTTCCTCAACATACTGATTGAAAAAACTATCTTGCATACATTCCATTAATTCGCCCCCACACTATTACTGCAAATTTGGTTTGCCCAGTCTATATGTAGATTAAAGTCCCCCATGATTACTGTATTACCCTTGTTACATGCGCCTCTAATTTCCTGATTTATGCACTGCCCTACACTACAACTACTGTTTGGGGGCCTATAAACAACTCCCACCAATGTTTTCTGCCCCTAGCTGTTTCTTAGCTCCACCCAAACTGATTCTACTTCTTGATTTTCGCAGCTAAGAGCCTTTCTCTCTATTCAAACAAGGTTCAGGAGGCCACGGTTACCCAAGGACCACTAATTTTGTGGGTTTCATTAAAAAAAAAGGGTTGGAATTGTGGAAAAATACACCCAATATGCCAATGAAAATGCTGTAATTCCATGACGAACAGCATTTGTCTTGTTGCCATAAACCAATGGGCCTCTTACAAACTAGCAGTATCACTGAATTTTGAGCCACAAAATCCCCAAATTCTACGTAATACAAACAGAATTTGACTTATCCAGTCACTGCAGTTTCCCTGCTGTGACACATCACTAGGCAAATTTAACCAAAGTGCTTTTGGACATCCTGAGGATGTAAACGGTGCTATATCAATGCAAGTTTCTTAATTCTTTCCTTCATCCCATCCTTCCTTGCTTCCATCATTCCTTGCTCCCTTCCTCAATTTCATTCCCACATTCCTTCCTCTGATGCACCCAATGTACCCCTCCCTCGGCAACTCAGCCAGTCGCTTTTTGAAGGACTGTAGTGCAGGGGTGACCAAAGTTTTCATAGGGACAGCAGGAGGCCATTCAGCCCCTCGAGCCTGTTCTGCAATTCAGTGAGATCATGGCTGATCTGCAACCGAACTTCATATATATATTTTTTTTAATTTTCATTTAGGGGGTCACTTGGGTGTGTACCACGGAGCCTTGATGGCCACGTATTAAGTTTGAATCTGAGTTCCCATTGATCAGCACTTGCCTCAAGTTGATGATGGTAGCAGACATTGCTGTTGTGGTTAGGGTTGGAATTCTCTACCCCAGAGGGCTGTGGAGGTTCAGTCCTTGAGTATATTCAAGACAGAGATCGATAGATTTTTTGAATATTAAGGGAATCAGGGGATATGGGGATAGTGCAAAAAAGTGAAGATGAGGTAGAAGATCAGCCATGATCTTATTGAATGGCGGAGCAGGCTCGAAGGGCCAAATGGCCGACTCCTGCTCCTGTTTCTTATGTAGACCTTGCTGTTGTGCTTTTGGGTTGTAATGAAGCAAGACCACCGAAAAAAAAGCATATCCAAACCTCCAGGTCTCCAAAATTCAAACTGGAGAATTTACCTCCAGACTCAACTATTCCAGCGTTCCCCTAGCTAGCCTCCCATATTCCACCCTCCAACAGCTTGAGCTCATCCAAACTCTGCTGCCCGTGTCCTAACTTGCACCAAGTCCCGTTCACCCATCGCCCCTGTGCTCGCTGACCTACACTGGCTCCCTGTCCGAATGTAAAATTCTCATTGTGGCGCTCAAATCCCTCCATGGCCTCGCCCCTCCCTATCTCTTGTCACCTCCTGCAGCCCGACTACCCTCTGAGATCTCTGCGCTCCTCCAAGCCTGGCCTCTTGTGCACCCTGGACTTCCTTCGTCCCACTACTGACATCCGTGTCTTTGAGCTGTCTCGGCCCTAAGATCGGGGAATTCCCTCCCGGAACCTCTCCGCCTCTCTACCTAGTTCTCCTTCTTAAAACCTGCCTCTTTGACCAAGCTTTTGGTCATTTGTCCTAATATCTCCTTCGGTGGCTCGGTGTTAATTTTTGTCTGATAACGCTCCGGTGAAGTGCCTTGGGACGTTTCACTATGTTAAAAGGCGCTATATAAATATATAAGTAGTTGTTGTAGTAAGAAGTAAGCAATACCATTGCAAATAGGACTAAGAGCTTGAGAGCTACAGGTTGTGTTGTATCAATAATTACCATTTAGCTTTTAATACATGTAGCACATTGAAGTTTCATTCCTTCCTTTCCTTCCAGGCGCTTCTCTCTCTCTGTCTCTCTCTCTCTCTCTCTCTGTCTCTCTGTCTCCCTCTCTCTCTCTCTCTCTGTGTCTCTCTCTCTCTCTCTCTCTCTCTCTCTCTCTGTCTCTCTCTCTCTCTCTGTCTCCCTCTCCCTCTCTCTCTCTCTCTCTCTCTCTCTCTGTCTCCCTCTCTCTCTCTCTCTCTCTCTCTCTCTCTGTCTCTGTCTCTCTCTCTCTCTCATGTGTTTGCTCTTTCTCTTACTGGAGTGGTTCATGTTACAGGCAGATTCCTTTCTGTTTGGACTCCTGTCCTTATGTCACAATAAAATTGCCTCCCAGTAACTGATAATAGCCAAAGGGGCTCAGCTGCCAGTTGTCTTTCTATTAGCTGCTGGGCCCCATTTGTTGAACTCTCCCACCCAGAACTGAGGAGAGAAGCTTCTTCGGCAGCACCTCCCGAACCCCCGACCTCCACCACCTAGAAGAACAAGGGCAGCAGGCGCATGGGAACACCACCACCTCCAAGTTCCCCTCCGAGTCACACACCATCCTGACTTGGAAATATATCGGCCGTTCCTTCATCGTCGCTGGGTCAAAATCCTGGAACTCATAGAAACATAGAAGATAGGAGCAGGAGTAGGCCATTCGGCCCCTCGAGCCTGTTCCGCCATTTAATGCGATCATGGCTGATCATCCAAATTCAGTACCCTGTCCCTGCCTTCTCCCCATATCCCTTGATCCCTTTAGCCTTAAGAAATATATCTAACTCCTTCTTGAATATATTTAATGAATTGGCCTCAACTGCCTTGTGTGGTAGAGAATTCCACAGGTTCACCACTCTCTGGGTGAAGAAATTCCTCCTCATCTCAGTCCTAAATGGCTTACCCCTTATCCTTAGACTGTGACCCCTGGTTCTGGACTCCCCCGACCATCGGGAACATCCTTCCTGCATCTAGTCTGTCTAGTCCTGTTAGAATTTTATAACTCGCTCCCTAACAGCACTGTGGGAGCGCCTTCACCACACGGGACTGCAGCGGCTCACCACCACCTTCTCAAGGGGAGACTAGGGGATGGGCAATAAATGCCGGCCTTGGCGGTGCTGCCCACATCCCAGAAATTAGTAAAAAAATATAGCCAATAGAGGGGGAAATGTAGCATGAGGCCAAAGTGAAGGAATTGGTTGTACTATGATTGGTCTGTAAGCCTCTGGGCTGAGGAGAGGAGGGCGGGGCAGGAGGTGGAAATCAGTCGGGGTCCCCGCTGCTGATTGCTATCCAGTGACTCCTCTTGGAAAGTGGACGTGCGGACATCGAGTGAGGGCAGGATGGGTCTTGGTTGTGATGCCCTCCATGGTTGAGATGCCTCCCAAAAATCCCCATGGCCGACGCACCACTTGGTCAAGTTACCAACGGCCGTTAAACCTGCCCTGCCCCAAGAAGAATCAGGGCAGGGCAGGGAGAGGAGGGGAGAGAGAATTACACACAATGTACAGCACAGAAACAGGCCATTTGGCCCAACTGGCCCATGTCGCTGTTTGCGCTGCACACGAGCCTCCTCCCACCCCGCTTCATCGCACCCCATCAGCACACCCTACTATTCCTTTCTGCCTCATTTGGCCTCTCCAATGATTTTGCCAAACATCGTGCGAATTTGGAGGCAATCTTGCACCGTGCAATGAAAGAGGAGAGACTTGGCCAAAAGTAAACGCTTCTCCGCTTCTGATAATATCAGCCTTGTTGGAGTCGGTGCTGAAAATCAGTAAGGGGGCATGAAAAATTCATGCTAAGTAGAAAGCTGTAAAGAATAGGAGTCCGTTGACTTAGCCCAGTGGAAGGGACATCGTGAGTGACCATTTACATCTATTGTATCGCCTTTTGTTTTAATAAAGGAAGCTTAGCCTCTTTAGTGATTTAATTATTGATGATTCAGATTGGGATGTTGGCTCCATTATGATGCTGACCTTTCTTACAGACCACTCCCTCCCCCGCCCCCCACCCCCCAAGGCTGGGGAAACCCGATCAGCTTTCAGGTAATTTGAGAAATGTAGCTCATGTGGGACTATATTTGTCTCCCACCACCTTTTCTGTTTATTTTGGAAATAATTCTTTGGAAGATTAAGTTTTTTTTAAATTGTTTTCCTCTTGCCAAATAACGATTGTACTCTGTTTAAAACAATCTACTGTCAGTCCCATTGTAAGTTCAAACAAAGCAAGGTGCTCCCGTTCTTTAATTTCTCCGCCAGCACCTCCCAAACCCGCGACCTCTTCCACCTTGGAGGACAAGGGCAGCAGGCGCATGGGAACACCACCACCTCCAAGTTCCCCTCCAAGTCACACACCATCCTGACTTAGAAATATATCACAGAATCACAGAAACCCCACAGTGCAAATAGAGGCCATTTCGGCCCATCGAGCCTGCACCGACACATATCCCACCTGATCCTTGTAACCCCTACACCAACACATATCCCACCCTATCCCCGTAACCCCACGTATTTAATCCCACTAACACTAAGGGTCAATTTATCATAGCCAATCAACCTAACCCGCACGTCTTTGGACTGTGGGAGGAAACCGGAGCACCCGGAGGAAACCCACGCAAACACGGGGAGAATGTGCAAACTCCACACAGACAGTCACCCGAGGCCAGATTCAAACCTGGGTCCCTGGCGCTGTGAGGCAACAGTGCTAACCACTATACCACCGGCCGATCCTTCATCGTCACTGGGTCAAAATCCTGGAACTCCCTCCCTAACAGCACTGTGGGAGCACCTTCACCACACGGACTGCAGCCGTTCAAGAAGGCGGCTCACCACCTCCTTCTCAAGGGGCAACTAGGGATGGGCAATAAACGCCGGCCTTGCCAGCGACGCCCACATCCCAGGAACAAATTTAAAAAAATAAAGCAAGAAAGACTTGCATTTCTAGAGCGCCTTTCACAACCTCAGGATGTCCCAAAGCGCTTTACAGCCAATGAAGTACTTTTTGAAGTGTAGTCACTGTTGTAATGTAGGAAACGCAGCCGCTAATTTGCGCACAGCAAGCTCCCGCAAACAGCAGTGTGATAATGACCAGATCATGTGATGCTGGTTGAGGGATAATTATTGGCCCCAGGACACCCGGGAGTACTCCCCTTTGAATAGTGGCCATGGGATCGTTTACATCCACCTGAGAGAGCAGGCGGGGCCTCAGTTTAATGTCTCTCCCAAAAGACGGCACCTCCGACAGTGCAGCACTCCCTCAGCACTGCACTGGAGCGTCAGCTTAGAACATGGAGTGGACCTTCTCTCACCTGCAGTACAGACAGAACAAAGGCCCACAAGGGGAGGAGACACTGAAGATGAATCTAATCGTGTGGGTCAGCTCCTTCTACAGGATGCGACTTGGTGAAGTCGGCCTTTATTGTAAAAGTATTTTATTTGACTTTTCCAAAAATTGTTTGTTGATAAACGTTTGGTTATATTTCTGACCACCTTTGGCCTGTAGCTGATTTTACTTCTTGTAGCCTGAATTCAGGAAAAGATCTTAAGGATATGAAGGCGCTTTCACATTGTGTGAGAGCCGCACTGGTTGCCGGGAGTCAGAGTTCTGCTCAGCTGGGTCTAAGACGAATATAAAGCTGGAATCGCCTTTAAAGAAGACTTGTTTTTATTGGATCTTCCACACAGCCAGTCCTAGCGGGTCCTAGGTGGCCCCAACAGTTTTACGTTCAGCTTTTAAATTTTTTTTATATATGTTGTCCGAGATTGATAGATTTTTGCTCGCCATGGGTATTGAGGGATATGGAGCCAAGGCTGGTGGCTGGAGTTAGGTGGCAGATCAGCCATGATCTCACTGAATGGCGGAACAGGCTCGAGGGGCTGAATGGCCTCCTCCTGTTCTGTGATATGGGTGATGCTGGAAAGGCCGCATTTATTGCCCAGTCCTAGTTACCCCTAGAGGGCATGAAGTGTCAACCGTGTACTGTGAGACTGGAGTCGCATGTAAAGCAGACATGAAGGACATCAGTTGAACCTGTTGGGTTTTTACTACAATCCAGCAGCTTTCATGGCCATCTTTCTGGTGCCAGTCCACACGTTATCAGAATTTATTGAATTCAGTTTCCCAATTTGCCATAATGGAATTTGAACTCCAAGCTCTGGATTGCTGGTTCAGATTCCCACATTACAACAGTGACTACGCTTCAAAAAGTACTTCATTGGCCGTAAAGCGCTTTGGGACGTCCTGAGGTCATGAAAGGCGCTATAGAAATGCAAGTCTGTCTGTCTCTGTCTCTTTCTCGCTCTCTATCTCTTGCTTGCTCTCTCTCTTGCTCACTCTCTCTTTCTTGCGTTCGCTTTCTCTCTCTCTTTCTCGCTCTCGCTCTTTCTCGCCCTCACTCTCTCACTCTCACTCTCTCTTTCTCGCTCTCTCACTCTCTCTTTCTCGCTCACGCTCTCTTTCTCACTCTCTCTTTCTCACTCTCTCTCGCTCTGCCACTCTCTCTCGCTCTCTTACTCTCACTCTCTTTCTCGCTCGCTCTCTCTCTTTCTCGCTCTGTCACTCTCTTTCTCGCTCTCGCTCTCACACTCTCTTACTCTCTTTCTCGCTCTCTCACTCTCTTTCTCGCTCTCTCACTCTCATTTCTTGCTCTCTTTCTCTCTCACTCTCTCGCTCACTCTTTCTTTCTCGCTCTCACTCTCTTACTCTCTCTTTCTCACTCTCTCTTTCTCGCTCTCATTTCTCGCTCGCTCTCTCTTTCTCACTCTCTCACTCTCATTTCTTGCTCTCTCTCTCTCTCTCGCTCACTCTCTTGCTTTCTTTCCCATAACCACTGGGCCACCGTACCCCATACAAGTCCCTTGCTTCCATCTTGCGCGATGTAAAAGCACCGCTACCTGTGGAATCTGAAGTGACTGCTTTCATCTAGCCAGCTTGAATTTCAGTGTTGGGGGATCATGACAGGCCAGGTATCATCATATTGGCTTTATGTCAAATTTAGCCTTTTGCAGTTCAGACAGGAAATTGGAAAGCTCATCACTCAAAGAGTTAACATTTAATAGATGATTATAAATGATCTCCAAATATAGTGTTTGCTTGTCCTGCAATAAAAACTGATATTTCCCTTGGGCTGATATCCGTGATCAACCCTAAAGGTCACTGAGGTCAGCTGCCAAATATCTGGGTCACGTGATTCGCGACTGTGCCGAGGCTGTTTGAGGGGTTTGATTTGTAGAGGGTGCTGTGTGATGTCTGTGCCCCCACCACTACAGTTAATGACTATATTTGAGGCATGAATTTGGAGATTTGAAATACCGAGAAATCGCTGGCAAAAAGATAAAGAAAGAATCAACTTTCACGACCTCAGGACGTCCCAAAGCTCTTTACAGCCAATGAAGTACTTTTTGAAGTGTAGTCACTGTTGTAATGTAGGAAACGCGGCAGCCAATTTGCGCACAGCAAGCTCCCATAAACAGCAATGTGATGATGACCAGATAATCTGTTTTAGTGATGTTGGTTGAGGGATAAATATTGGCCCCAGGACACCAGGGAGAACTCCCCTGCTCTTCTTCAAAATAGTGCCGTGGGATCTTTTACGTCCATCTGAGGGGGCAGACGGGGCCTTGGTTTAATGCCTCATTCAAAAGGTGGGACCTCTGACAGTGCAGCACTCCCTCAGTGCTGCACTGGAGTGTCAGCCTGGATTTTGGTGCTCAAGTCTCTGGAGTGGGATGAAAGAAAGAAAGACTTGCATTTATATAGCGCCTTTCACGACCACCGGACATCTCAAAGCACTTCACAGCCAATGTAGTACTTTTGAAGTGGAGTGATTATTGTAATGTGGGAAACGCGGCAGTCAATTTGCGCACAGCAAGCTCCCACAAACAGCAATGTGCTAATGATCAGAAAATCTTTGTTTTTGTTATGTTGATTGAGGGATAAATATTGGCCCAGGACACTGGGGAGAACTCCCCTGCTTCTTCAAAATAGTGCCGTGGGATCTTTTAAGACTACCTGAGAGAGCAGACGGGGCCTCGGTTTAATGTCTCATCTGAAAGACGGCACCTCTGACAGTGCAGCACTCCCTCAGCACTGCACTGGGAGTGTCAGCCTAGCTTTAATGTGCTCAATGTCTCTGGAGTGGGACTTGAACCCACAGCCTTCTGACTCGGAAGCGAGAGTGCTGCCCACCGAGCCAAGGATGAGACGTCCTGAGGCCGTGAAAAGCGCTATATAGCTGCAAGTCTTTCTTTTTTCCCTTGATTCATGCCAGCACTACTGCTCTTACTACCTCGTAAGCGGCTTTAGTGTTTCTCCTTCCAGTTTCTGTTCCTTCTCCTGATGGGTACCAGTTCCCATGCCTGCCACTGTCGAATAGCTCGCCGACACTCAGCGTCTGTGCTCGCGCGTAGGAACTAGGGAGAGCTACCGGGGGCCAAGAGAGACTCACAGCAAGGCAGCTGGTCACACTAAACTTTGCAATGCCTTCCTGCCACCCCCAAACCCCGATATAAATCACTTTCGTCTTTATCCAGGGACTTGAGCACATAAAGCTAGGCTGACACTCCCAGTGCAGTGCTGAGGGAGTGCTGCACTGTCGGAGGTGTCGTCTTTCGGATGAGACGTTAACCCGAGGCCCCGTCTGCTCGCTCAGGTGGACATAAAAGATCCCACGGCACTATTTGAAAGAAGATCAGGGGAGTTCTCCCCGGTGTCCTGGGCCAATGTTTATCCCTCAACCAACATCACAAAAACAGATGATCTGGTCATTATCACATTGCTGTTTGTGGGAGCTTGCTGTGCACAAATTGGCTGCTGCGTTTCCCACAGTACAACAGTGACTACACTTTCAAAAGTACTTCATTGGCTGTAAAGCGCTTTGGGACGTCCTGAGGTCGTGAAAGGCGCTATATCAATGCAAGTCTTTCTTTTTTTTTCTTTTTTATAAACGCGTCATTCAGAAATCAAGAGGTCCTATTTGCCTTCTTTGTACACCCTTCGTACAAGATGTTTGTGACAAGATATATTACCCTGCAGTTCCAGCCTTTTTAAAGAGCCTTAAAAAGCCGTCATTCTGCACATTGCATCAGATGCTGCAATTTTTATGAATGCTTCCCCGGGACAAATTATGTGCGGTGAGACAAGTCCAAGACGTCCCTTGTAACCAAGTGAGAGGCAACGGTTGCAATTACAAATGACTGCTGGGGTGAATCACTCACAAAACTGCCTTCCCTTCTGAAAATTCACATACACCGCTGGTTACAGAGCTCACCATTCCTCTGTCTCTCTCTAATATGTTTGTGTGTCGATATTGTGGAAATCAGTACCACTGAGATTGTTCTTCTGCTCGAGAGAACTGTCAAGGCTCTGGAGCAGAGTAGAGTTTTGGGTAAAAATAAGCAGAGTGGGTCAGGAAGGAACGGAAAGAGTAACAAAGGTAATAAGGCATCAGTGACTAAGGTGACATCAGGGAAAAATAGAAATAAGTCAAGGTTAAAGGCACTATATCTGAATGCGCGAAGCATTCGCAACAAAATAGACGAATTAATAGTGTAAATAGAAATTAATAGGTTTGATCTAATAGCCATTATGGAGATGTGGGTGCAATGTGGCCAAGGTTGGGAACTAAGGGGAAAAATTCAGTATCGCCCCATTTGGGGCGCCATTATCGGCCGTGCGCAAAGTTCAGCGCCTGGCGTTAATTATCGCCTCCGACAGCAAACTTGGTTTTTATCGCCCCTGGAGGTGATTGGAGCGCTAAATCAGGTGCTTCACACCTGTCTTAAGGTGCAAACGCCGAGGATCGAGGCGCTACCTCAGAGCGCTGGCGAAGCAAGGAAGGGCAAATCAAAATAAACCTGCAAAGTGCTGCTCAGTACCCAAAACTCCTTCACACAGCGTTGAATCTCTCCAGAAGTCTCTCTCTCTTTCTCTCAATGCATGGTGCAAAAATGTCACCAACAAAAAAAGGTAGGAAGTGGTCGCCTTTAAATAGCGCCCCCCCAGTCCCTTTCTGACAGCATAACGCTCCCCTCAACCTGTCGTTGCTAGCGGCAGGCAGTAAGGCAGGGGGGGGCGCCACTCAATATCCGGTCCGGGGCGTTGCGCACTCGAATGACGTCACAATCTGCCAGTGCAGGAGATCGTGGCGGAAGTGTTTAGCGCCACCGCAAAATGCCTAGTTAATTTCACGAGCGGCACAAACATCGCCGCGCCCGGGCGCGAGTTGCTTTGCGCCCCAATTGGCTCCCTCTTAAGGTGCTAACGGGAGGCGCAAACAACTGAATTTTCCCCCTAAATATCCCAGGATAGTTAACTTTTAGAAGAGACAGGCAAAACAGAAAAGGAGGAGGGGTAGCTCTGATAATAAAGGGTGGGATAAAGACAGTAGAGAGAAAGGATCTTAGCTCCGAAAATCAAGAAGTAGAATCAGTTTGGGTGGAGCTAAGAAACAGCAAGGGGCAGAAAACATTGGTGGGAGTTGTTTATAGACTCCCAAACAGCAGTTGTAATGTAGGGCAGAGTATAAATCAGGAAATTAGAGGCGCATGTAACAAGGGTAATACAGTAATCATGGGGGACTTTAATCTACATATAGACTGGGCAAACCAAATTTGCAGTAATAGTGATGAGGACGAATTTATGGAATGTATGCAAGATAGTTTTCTAATCAGTATGTTGAAGAATCAACTAGGGAACAGGCTATTTTAGATCTAGTATTGTGCAATGAGAAAGGGTTAATTAATAACCTTGTAGTAAAGGGGTCTTTAGGGAAGAGTGACCATAATATGATAGAATTTTATATTGAGCTTGAAAGTGATTTAGTTAAATCCGAAACTAGGGTCTTAAATCTAATCAAAGCAAACTACGTCGGTATGAGAGGTGAGTTGGCTATAGTAGATTGGGAAACTACATTAAAAGGTATGATGGCAGAGAAGCAATGGCTAGCATTTAAAGAATTAATACATAATTTACAACAAATATACATTCCTTTAAGGCACAAAAACCCCACAGGAAAAGTGGTCCAACCATGGCTAACAAGAGAAGTTAAAGGTAGTATTAGATCAAAGGAAGAGGCTTCTAATGTTGCCAAAAAGAGCAGTAAGCCTGAGGATTGGTAGAATTTTAGAATTCAGCAAAGGAATTGATAAAGAAAGGGAAAATAGAATATGAGAGTAAACTAGCAAGAGACATAAAACAGACTGTAAAAGCTTTTATTGGTATGTAAAAAGGAAAAGATTAAATGTAGGTCACTTACAGGCTGAGACAAGAGAAATTATAATGGGGAATAAGGAAATCGCAGAGAAATTAAACAAATACTTTGGGCAGGATTTTCATTGTGCCGTGGAGCCGGGATTGGAGGCGTGGGGTGGGGGTTAAAACCCCATCCCGCCCCCAAACCTGTCTCTGTGCCAGTTTCAAAGGAGGCGGGTACCCGCCCTGCACTGGGACCCGCCGACCCGAGGCGGGAAGGGGATTAGTGCCAATTAACTGCCTGTTAACAGGTAGTTAACAGGCAGTTTTTAGCCTAATCCCTATTTTTGATGTTGAAGTGTGGGATTCCCGACAGCTCCAAACCACGCCAAGTTAGAGTAGGTGGGCCGTCGGGTTGAAGGACTTGGAGGGGTCGAGATGTCGGTGTTCAGGTGAGTGATGGGTGCATGAGTGCAAAGGTAAGTGTGTTTGGTGTGTCTAAAGTGATTAAATAAGTTTTACATACCTTTTCTTACCTTTTCAGCCTTCCTTCCTGTAGGTTCCGGGAGTCCCTCATCTCACCGGCACAGAAAGCAGAATGGCTGTGAACTGTCAAACGTGACAACCTTCAGCTTTCTGTGCAGGAGAGATTTCTAACTGAGTCTGTGGAGAAGGACTCAGGTTAGAATACAGACTGTCAGTGTTTGACAGCTTCAAACAGCTGTGAAACACTGATATTTCATCTGCCAAAACCTCTTGACAGATGAAATTTCAGTCTGTGACGTCACCTGTTGCCGGGTGGCCCTTAATTGGCCTGCTGAGCTCGCTGGGCGGGCTCAACAAGGTCAATCAAGTTAAAATCGCGTGGATTGGCCGCATCTAGATGGAGGCGGGACTACAACCCCGAAAGTTGTAGTCCCACCTCCAGCCCGATTCCTGCCCTTTGTGTCTGTCTTCACGGAAGAAGGCACAAAAAACTTCCTGGAAATAGTGGGGAACCAAGGGTCTAGCAAGAATGAGGAACTGAAAGAGATTAGTATTAGTAAAAAAAAATAGCACCCTTAGGGAGGGTGCAGAAAAGATTTACGAGAATGATTCCAGGAATGAGGGACTTCAGTTACGTTGATAGACTGGAGAAGCTGGGGCTGTTCTCCTTGGAGCAGAGAAGGTTGAGAGGAGATTTGATAGAGGTGTTCAAAATCATGAGGGGTCTGGACAGAGTAGATAGAGAGAAACTGTTCCCCTTGGTGGAAGGGTCGAGAACCAGAGGACACAGATTTAAGGTGATTGGCAAAAGAACCAAAGGCGACGTAAGAAAAGACTATTTTTACACAGCGAGTGGTTAAGATCTGGAATGTACTGCCTGAAAGGGTGGTGGAGGCAGACTCAATTTTATCTTTCAAAAGGGAGTTGGATAAGTATCTGAAGGGAAAGAAAATTGCAGGGCTACGGGGAAAGGGCGGGGGAGTGGGACTAACTGAGAGTCGGCAGGGGCTCGACAGGCCGAATGGCCGCCTTCCGTGCTGTAACCATTCTATGATTCTATGGAGAAATTAATGGGACTAAAAGCTGATAAATCCCCTTGACCTGAAGAACTACATCCTAGGGTTTTGAAAGAGGTGCCTATATATAGAGATAGTGGATGCGTTGGTTGTCATCTTCCAAAATTCCATGGATTCTAGAACGGTTCTCGCAGATTGGAAGGTAGCAAATGTAACCCCACTATTTAAGAAAGGAGGGAGAGAGAAAACGGGGAAGTACAGGCTAGATAGCCTGACATCAGTAGTAGGGAAAAAGCTATCATCTATTATTAAGGACATGGTGACAGGGCACTTGGAAAATAATAAGATTGGGCAGAGTCAACACGGATTTATGAAAGGGAAATTGTGTTTGACAAATCTGTTAGAATTTTTTGAGGTTGTAACTAGCAGAATTGATAAGGGGGAACCAGTGGATGTGGTGTATTTGGATTTTCAGAAGGCATTCGATAACGTGCCACATAATAGGTTATTAAACAAAATTAGGGCTCATGGGATTGGGGGTAATATACTAGCATGGATTGAGGATTGGTTAATGGACAGAAAACAGAGAGTAGGAATAAACGGGTCATTTTCAGGTTGGCAGGCTGTAACTAGTGGGGTACCGCAAGGATCAGTGCTTGGGCCTCAGCTATTCACAATCTACGTCAATGATTTGAATGAGGGGACCAAATGTAATATATCCAAGTTTGCTGATGATACAAAGCTAGGTGGGAATGTAAGTTGTGAGGAGGATGCAAGAAGGCTTCAAGGGGATATAGACAGGCTAAGTGAGTGGGCAAGAACATGGCAAATGGAATATAATGTGGAGAAATGTGAAGTTATCCACTTTGGTAGGAAAAATAGAAAAGCAGAGTATTTTTTAAATGGTGAGAGATTGGGAAATGTTGGAGTTCAGCGAGACCTGGGTGTCCTCGTACCCGAATCACTGAAAGTTAACATGCAGGTACAGCAAGCAATTAGGAAAGCAAATGGTATGTTGGCCTTTATTACAAGAGGATTTGAGTATAAGAGTAAAGACGTCTTACTGCAATTATATAGGGCCCTGGTGAGACCACACCTGGAGTATTGTGGACAGTTTTGGTCTCCTTACCCAAGGAAGGATATACTTGCCATAGAGGGAGTGCAATGAAGGTTCACCAGGCTGGTTCCTGGGATGGGGGGATTGTCCTATGAGGAGAGATTGAGTAGATTAGGCCTATATTCTCTAAAGTTTAGAAGAATGAGAGGTGATCTCATTGAAACATACAAACTTCTTACAGGGCTTGACAGGATAGATGCTGGGGGGATGTTTCCCCTGGCTGGAGATTCTAAAACCAGGGGTCACAGTCTCAGAATAAGGGGTCGGCCATTTAGGACCGAGATGAGGAGAAATGTCTTCACTCAGAGGGTGGTGAATCTTTGGCATTCTCTACCCCAGAGGGCTGTGGAGGCTCAGTCATTGAGTATATTCAAGACAGAGAGCGATAGATTTTTGGATATTAAGGGAATCAAGGGATATGGGGATCGGGCGGGAAAGTGGAGATGAGGTAGAAGATCAGTCGTGGTCTTATTGAATGGCAGAGCAGGCTCGAGGGGCCGTATGGCTGACTCCTGCTCCTATTTCCTATGTTCTTATGTTTGTCTTGTTTAATTTGATCTGATAAATCCTCCTCCCCAAAGTGAATTAGCTGCAAGGCCTCCGAGTAATCAACGGAACTGATTCTGGCTAGCTGCCAACCTGCCCTGTCGGCTGTTACGTTGAGTGGTCTAGACCTTCCCCTCCCCCACCCCAAGCAGTTGCACACGACAGAAAGGTTTGTGTTGAATAGAAAGCTAACCATGAGTGGAGAAGGCTGAGAGGAGATTTGATAGAGGTGTTTAAAATCAGAGGTCGCCTTTCACGACCTCAGGACGTCCGAAAGCGCTTTACAGCCAATGAAGTACTTTTGAAGTGTAGTCGCTGTTGTAATGTAGGAAACGCGGCAGCCAATTTGCGCACAGCAAGCTCCCACAGACAGCAAAGTGATAATGACCAGATCATCTGTTTTAGTGACGTTGTTTGGGGAATAAATATTGGCCAGAACACCGGGGAGAACTCCCCCTGCTCTTCTTCGAAATCGTGCCACGGGAGCTTTTGCGTCCACCTGAGAGGGCAGACCCTCGGTTTAACGTGTCATCTGAAAGACGGCACCTCCGACAGTGCAGCACTCCCTCAGCACTGCACTGGAGTGTCTGCCTAGCTTTATGTGCTCAAGTCCTTGGAGTGGGACTTGAACCCACAACCTTCTGACTGAGAGGCGAGAGAGAGAGTGCTGCCCACTGTTTAGATGGAGTAAATAAAGAGAAACTGTTTCCAATGGCTGAAGGCTCGATAACCAGAGGCCACAGATTTAAGGTGATTGGCAAAAAAACCAGAGGCGAGATAAGGAAAAACTTTTTTACACAACGAGTGGTCAGGATTTGGAACGCGCTGCCTGATAGGGCGGTGGATACAGATTCAATAGTAGCCTTCAAAAGGGAATTGGATAAATACTTGAAGGAGAAAAAAATTGCAGGGCTATGGGGAAAGGGCGGGGGAGCGGGACTGACTGGATTACTCTTCGAAAGAGCCGGCACAGACTCGATGGGCCGAATGGCCTCCTTCTGTGCTGTACTATTCTATGATTCTATGATAATGGTAACACATCTTAGTAAATAAAAGTCAAACAAGCCCTACATTGTCTCCGGATTTAGTAAAGATCTGTCCCTTTCTCCCTGTTTAATTCTTTTTTTTGGAAGCCATTAAACCATGCTGCCGTCTGGTTCTGTGGGCTGGCCTCCCGTCCCTTGGCCGAGTACGGTAGTGTAGTGGTTATGTTGCTGGATTCGTGATTCGGAGACCTGGACTAATTACTCCAGGGGACGCGAGTCCAGGTGCCCACCATGGCAGTTGGAAGATTTGAATGAATAAGTCTGGACATAAAAAGATGGCGTGACGCTGTCGGATTGTTGGGAAAATAAACCACCTGGTTCACTAATGCCCTTTAGGGAAGCAAACCTGCCGTCCTTACCTGGGATCTGGCCTATAGGTGACTCCAGTCCCACACCAATGTGGTTGACTCTTAACTGCCCTCTGAGGTGGGCTAGCAAGCCACTCATTTGTACTAGAGCAACTAGAGATTGTCACCAAGTTTGCAGACGACACAAAGCTGGGTGGGCGTGTGTGCTGTGAAGAGGATGCCGAGAAACTCCAGTACGATTTGGGCAGGATGGGCGATTGGGCAGATGCATGGCAGATGCAGAATAATGTGGATAAATGTGAGGTTATCCACTTCGGTGGCAAAAGCAGGAAGACAGATTATTATCTGAACAGCAATAGATTGGGAAAAGGGGAAGTGCAACGAGACCTGGGTGTCCTTGTGCACCAGTCGCTGAAGGTAAGCATGCAGGTGCAGCAGGCGGTTAAGAAGGCAAATGGTATGTTGGCCTTCATAGCGAGAGGATTCGAGTACAGGAGCAAGGATGTCTTGCTGCAGTTGTACAGGGCTTTGGTGAGATCACACCTTGAGTATTGTGTGCAGTTTTGGTCGCCTTATCTGAGGAAGGATGTTCTTGCCATGGAGAGAGTGCAGCGAAGATTCACCAGACTGATACCTGGGATGGCAGGAATGACATATGAGGAGAGATTGGGTCGATTAGGCTTATATTCGCTAGAGTTTAGAAGAATGAGAGGGGATCTCATTGAAACTTATAAAATTCTAACAGGACTAGACAGACTAGATGCAGGAAGGATGTTCCCGATGGCAGGGGAGTCCAGAACCAGGGGTCACAGTCTAAGGATAAGGGGTAAGCCATTTAGGACTGAGATGAGGAGGAATTTCTTCACCCAGAGAGTGGTGAACCTGTGGAATTCTCTACCACAAAAGGCAGTTGAGGCCAATTCATTAAATATATTCAAGAAGGAGTTAGATATATTTCTTAAGGCTAAAGGGATCAAATGATATGGGGTGAAAGCAGGGACAGGGTACTGAATTTGGATGATCAGCCATGATGTCATTAAATGGCGGAACAGGCTCGAGGGGCCGAATGGCCTACTGCTTCTCCTATCTTCTATGTTTCTAGAGATGGACAATAAATGCCGGGTAGTAACGAGGATTGAGAAGCCCTGGTAGAGCTTGATTCTTGCCACCCCCACAGCACCCTGCCACCCCCACCCCCCCACCACCAACCTTACGAGCCCAGGAATGCTGAAGTCCTTTGTAGCCTCTTCCCCCCCACCTCCCCCAACTGCTGCCACACCTGAGTGGAGTTTGAAGGCCTCCCCTTCAAAATATGAGGAGGGGGCCTTCACAGCGAAGGAGCCTATGATTTTTTTGTTGATTAGTTGGACTTCTGTTTCATTTAAGTATGATTTCAGAACCCTGTGTGTGTGGGGGGGGGAGGCGGAAATCCACTGTGGAACTCTCCCTTAATGGGGGAAAAAACCCTTTTCTTTCCCAGTTTACCAGACTTGATGCCCCGTAACCTGAAAGAACTCTCGAGGCCCAGTGATCCCACTGTCCTTCTGTGTCACTGAGCCAGATGTTCTGTGTCAAGTAAGTGAAGACGAACACTGTTTATCTGCCGCCTGTTTGATAATGTATTGATTGGGTTTGCAGTGAGGTTGCTCTCATCGACCTCTTCGCTGTCAGCACAAGGTCCGTTTTCCAGATAAAATTAGATTATGTCAAATCTGTTCCCGGCGTGGTGGCCAAGCTGAGCTTTGGAGAAAGTCATGCCTCGTTGTGAATGTAGTTGTTTCCTCCGTGTGGCGCAGAGCTGGCGAATATACAGTGCGATGTCCACCACATCACCTTCATCGACACCGGTTACACTGTGAGACTGATGGTCCTCTGAACTCACGGGTCAGAGAGGCCATTTGGCCCATCCACCATCCAAAAAGAACCTACATTTCCTCTCTTCTCCATCTCCCCTGAGCATCGAACTTCTTTTTAAACAAGTCCAGGATTTTTGCTTTCAATCAGAGGCCTGTTTTTAAGCATCCAAAAGGACTTCCTGAATCTGATGCATAATCCCTATGTCTCACTAAGTTAAAACTGAAGCAGTGTTCCAGATTTACGTTTTCATACCATTTACTGCCTTAATACACCTTTTGAGTTAAAAGGCCAAGTTTAATCCATCTTGGATCTTTCCTTTGACCAGAGGGATCAGCCTCGTGGCTGTCTGCCTCTCTATGTTCTAACGATGAAACAACTCTATATGGGCAAGATGGGGTCCATGCAGTTGTTCCAATGCATCGATCGTAGCTTTAAGGTAACTGTGCATTTGCACAGTAACGGTTTGAAGATTCCAGCATGGCCCCTCCTCAATGTTGGGATAAGGTCTGCCTGGGACAGTAACGTGAAAATAGCCTGTACAAACTGGCTGAAAGCGCAACGCGCCCACAGCCAGAAAAGTGGTAGACGAGCTGCATTCAACTAAGGTTTACAAGGATGACACCAGAACTGAGAGGCTATAACTATCAGGAAAGATTGAACAGGCTGGGGCTCTTTTCTCTAGAAAAGAGAAGGCTGAGGGGTGACCCGATAGAGGTCTTTAAAATTATGAAGAGGTTCGATAGGGTAGACATAAAGAAGATGTTTCCACTTGTGGGATAGTCCAAAACGAGGGGCCATGAATGTAAGATAGTCACTAATAAATCCCATAATTAATTCAGGAGGAACATCTTTGCCCAGAGAGTGGTGCGAATGAGGCACACACTACCACAGGTAGTGGTTGAAACATAGATGCATTTAAGGGGAAGCTGGACAAATACTTGAGGGAGAAAGGAATAGAAGGTTATGCTAATAGGGTGGGATGAAGTAGGGTGTGGAGCATAAACGCCTGTGTGGACCTGTTGGGCCGATTGCCCTGTTTCTGGGCTGTAAATTCTATGTACCATCACTGGAGGCTCCTTGGAACCTGACCTGGCAATGCAGCTGACGCAATAAAACTCACTACGCACTTGGTTCGAGTATAAAGCCAGGCTTTAATCAACTTGTTTCAAAACATAGGTCTAGTTATCTTTCACTAGTTCCTGTTTACAAAATGTCCTGGTCAAGCTGGGCCCACGCCCGAGTATTTATACTCCCTGGATGGCGCCACCAGCTGGCCATCCAGTGTTATTTCATGAGTCTTTCTTCATGGGTCATAAGATTCATAACAGCGGCTCTGGTGTCTCTAGATCGCTGGTGGCATCTCATATATGGTTCATATTGGAGCAGTACCTCCAAAGGGAGGACAGCCTCTTTAGGGGCCGCTTTGTTATGAAAACGGCACCAGTGGCGATGCCGATTCCAAGGGGCCAGGATAGCGGCTAGAGGGATTTCTTGCTGCCGTTTGCCAAGTTTTAAAAAAAAGCAGGGGAACATTTTGCTTTTTGAAAGCAGGATCAGTATTTTTTTTTACCTCTACAAGTATTGAATTATTGGAAAAGATGCTTCATTGATGTTTGAACGTAGAGGAAAGGCATTTTGTGCAATAAAAATTCTTCATTTGCATTAACTAATAATGCCCCTTGTTACGTGGAGCTGAGCCCTGCATTGAAGAATGGTCACTCCCTCTACATCGGATTTCATAGAACATACGGCACAGAAACAGGCCATTCGGCCCAACCAGTCCATGCCGGTGTTTATGCTCCACTCGAGCCTCCTCCCGTCTTTCCTCCTCTAACTCTCTCTATTCCTTTCTCCCTCATATGTTATTTAGCTTCCCTTTAAATGCATCTATACTGTTCGCTTCAACCACTTCCTGTGGTAGCGAGTTCCACATTCTCACCACTCTCTGGGTAAAGAAGTTTCTCTTGAATTCCCTATTTGATTTCTTGGTGACTATCTTATATCGATGGCCTCTCGTTTTGCTCTTCCCCACAAGTGGAATCTCTCTCTGTGTGTCTACTCTATCAAAATCTTTCATCATTTTAAAGAACTCCATTAGATGTCCTCTTGTTGAATAAATCTACACAGTTCCTTTGTTACTTGTATTACCTGAGGTCATCCAAAACCCCGCTGCCCGTGTCCGAACTCGCACCAAGTCCCGTTCACCCATCACCCCCTGTGCTCGCTGACCTACATTGGCTCCCGGTTAAGCAACGCCTCGATTTCAAAATTCTCACCCTTGTTTTCAAATCCCTCCGCGGCCTCGCCCCCTCCCTATCTCTGTAATCTCCTCCAGCCTCACAACCCTCCGAGATATCTGCGCTCCTCTAATTCTGCCCTCTTGAGCATCCCTGATTATAATCGCTCCACCATTGGTGGCCGTGCCTTCAGCTGCCTCGACCCTAAGCTCTGGAATTCCCTGCCTAAACCTCTCCGCCTCGCTACCTCTCTCTCCTCCTTTAAGACGCTCCTTAAAACCTACCTCTTGGACCAAGCTTTTGGTCACCTGCCCTAATTTCTCCTTAGCATTGAGATGAGCACTTGAAACGCCATAGCATAAAAGGCTACGGACCAAGTGCTGGAAAATGGGATTAGAATAGACAGGGCTTGATGGCCAGCGCAGACACGATGGGCTGAAGGGCCTCTTACTGTGCTGTATAGCTCTATGGTTCCATGTGGTTTGGGGTCAAATTTTTTGTATTAAAATACTCCTGTGAAGTGCCTTGGGATGTTTTACTACGTTAAAGGCGCTATATAAATGCATGTTGTTGTATTGCACTTGTCTTCTTGGGGCCCGATTTTCTACTGTCGTGCCGCCATCGGTGTTACCAGTGCCAGAGTGAGATGTGTTTGGGTTTCAACACGAGTCCATATTGAGGCCTTTGAATCTCAAGGTCACCTTATTGGGAATCTGCTATGAATTACGACCACTTCCCGAGTCCAGCTGCTTTGCAAACAGCTATTTGTTTCGGGTGCTCTCTGGCCCTCTGGTTTGAGGCAGTTCAGTGAGGAATCGAGAACAGACCTGTTACCTGTAAACACTGCTCTCTGTGTCTTTTATTTGCAATGTACCTCCGCGATTCTCTGCGCTCCTCCCAATTCTGTCCTCCTGCGCATCCTACCACTCCCCTCGCCCCGCCATTGGTGGCCGTGCCTTCAGCCGTCGAGGCCCTAACTCTGGAATTCCCTCCCTCTACCTCAGCCTCGCCACCTGGTCGCCACACTATAGGAAGGATGTGATTGCATTGGAGAGGGTGCAGAGGAGATTCACCAGGATGTTACCTGGGCTGGAGCGCTTCAGCTATGAAGAGAGACTGGACAGGCTGGGGTTGTTTTCCTTAGAGCAAAGAAGGCTGAGGGGGGACCTGATTGAGGTGTACAGAATTATGAGGGGCATAGATAGGGTAGTTAGAAAGGAACTTTTCCCCTTAGTAGAGGGGTCAATAACCAGGAGGCATAGTTTCAAGGTAAGGGGCAGGAGGTTTAGAGGGGATTTGAGGAAAAACTTTTTCACCCAGAGGGTGGTTGGAATCTGGAACTCACTGCCTGAAAGGGTGGTAGAGGCAGGAACCCTCACAACATTCAAGAAGCATTTAGATGAGTACTTGAAACGCCATAGCATACAAGGCTACGGCCCAAGTGCTGGAAAATGGGATTAGAATAGACAGGGCTTGATGGCCGGCGTGGACACAATGGGCCGAAGGGCCTCCTTCTGTGCTGTATAACTCTATGACTCTATGGGCTGGATTTTCATTCAGGAGTCGGGAAGGAGGCGGGACTACAACTTTCGGGTTGTAGTCCCACCTCCATCAAGATGCGGCCAATCCACGCGATTTTCGCTTGATTGACCTTGTTGAGCCTGCCCAGCGGGCTCAGCAGGCCAATTAAGGGCCACCTGGGAACAGGTGACGTCACAGACTGAAATTTCATCTGTCAAGACGTGTTGACAGATGAAATATCAGCGTTTTACAGCTGCTTGAAGCTGTCAAACACTGACAGTCTTACTTCTAACCTGAGTCCTTCTACGCAGACTCAGTTAGAAATCTCAGCGGCACTGAAAGCTGCAGGCTGTCACTTTTGACAGCTCGTGGCCATTCTGCTTTCTGTGCCGGCTGAATGATGGACTCCCGAAACCTAGAGGAAGGAAGGCTGTAAAGGTAAGTACAGGTAATTTAAACTTCTTTACAAACTTTAGACACACCAAACACACTTACCTTTGCACTCATGCACCCATCACTCACCTGAACACCGACATCTCGACCCCTCCAAGTCCTTCAACCCAACGGCCCGACTCCCCTAACCTGGCGTGGTTTGGAGCCGTCGGGAATCCCACACGACACCCCTCAAAATAGGGATTAGGCTAAAAACTGCCTGTTAACTACCTGTTAACAGGCAGTTAATTGGCACTAATCCCTTCCCGCCTCGGGTCGGCGGGTCCCAGTGCGGGGCGGGTACCCGCCTCCTTTGAAACTTACATGGAGGCGGGTTTTGGGCGGGATGGTGTCGGGACCCCCGAATTCGGGATTTTAGCCCCCCGCATGCCTAAAAGCCCGCCTCACGGCACACTGAAAATCGACCCCTGTGACTCCATGACGCCTCTCTCTCCTGCTTTAAAACCCTACCTCTTTGACCAAGCTTTTGGTCACCTGTCCTAATATAACAACATAAGAACATAAGAATTAGGAGCAGGAGTAGGCCAGACGGCCCCTCAAGCCTGCTCCGCCATTCAATAAGATCATGGCTGATCTTCGACCTCAACTCCACTTTCCCCGCCCGAGCTCCACATCCCTTGATTCCCTCAGTGGCCAATAATCTATTGATCTCAGCCTTGAATATCCTCATCGACTGAGCATCCACAGCCCTCTGGGGTAGAGAATTCCAAAGATTCACCACCCTCTGAGTGAAGAAATTCCTCCTCATCTCAGTCCTAAATGGCCGACCCCTTATCCTGAGACTATGACCCCAATTTCTAGACACTCCAGCCAGGGGGAAACAATATCTCCTTAATGTGGCTCGGTGTCAATTTTTGTTTGATAACGCTCCTGCGAAGCATCTTGGGACATTTTATACTACATTAAAAGGCACTATATAAATGCAAGTTGTTGTTGTTGTACCGCCAGTCCCGATTAAGCCTGTCGCGAGGACCAATAGGATGGAGGCCCAAGTTCAGCGCTGCCTTCGGTGTTGTACTGGAGATGTCAGGCCCAGAACGCTGTCACCTCCTTTCTACAGTAGAATCTGGTGTAGCGATTGCTGTGACAAATTGCCCAAAGGATCAATGCCCTGCGGCAGAAGGGTAGGCATCCCACAATCCCCCGGGTCTCCCATGATCCTCGCCGTGTTGTCAGTTCATTCATTTTTTAAAAATTTGCTTATGGGATCTGGGCGTCGCAAGCAAGGCCAGCATTTATTGCCCATCCCAAATTGCCCCTCGAGAAGGTGGTGGTGAGCCGCCTTCTTGAACTGCTGCAGTCCATGTGGTGAAGGTGCTCCCGCAGTGCTGTTAGGGAGGGAGTTCCAGGATTTTGACCCAGCGACAATGAAGGATCGGCCGATATACTTCTAAGTCAGGATGGTATGTGACTTGGAGGGGAACTTGGGGGAACTTGGAGGTGGTGGTGTTCCCGTGCGCCTGCTGCCCTTGTCCTTCTAGGTGGTAGAGGTCGCGAGTTTGGGAGGTGCTGCCGAAGAAGCCTTGGCGAGTTGCTGCAGTGCATCTTGTAGATGGTACACACTGCAGCCACGGTGCGCCGGTGGCGGAGGGAGTGAATGTTTAAGGTAGTGGATGGGGTGCTAATCAAGCGGGCTGCTTTGTCCTTGATGGTGTCGAGCTTCTTGAGTGTTGTTGGAGCTGCACTCATCCAGGAGAGTGGAGAGTATTCCATCACACTCCTGACTTGTGCCTTGTAGATGGTGGAAAGGCTTTGGGGAGTCAGGAGGTGAGACACTCACCGCAGAATACCCAGCCTCTGAGCTGCTCTTGTTGCCACAATATTTATGTGGCTGGTCCAGTTAAGTTTCTGGTCAATGGTGACCCCCCAGGATGTTGATGGTGGGGGATTAGGAATTGGTAATGCCGTTGACTGTCATGGGGAGGTGGTTAGACCCTCGCTTGTTGGAGGTAGTCATAGCCTGGCACTTCTGTGGCGCGAAGTAAAATCCGCTCGAAAGTTTATTCCGCTGATAATCGTTTTCGAAAATTGGGGGGGAAAAGAATGTTAAAAGTCCTGACCTGACCTGGCATGGAGAGTCGCTGTACAGAGCAGGTGAGTTAATGGCTCTTTATGAGGGAGTGTCTTTGTAGTGCTGCTTTGAAGTTTGCAGCTGTGTTGAGCGAGGAGACCAGCAGTGATCACCTGTAATTCTCACAGCTGCAACACACAATGGGAAGCTGATCAGCAAGGACTTGCACTTATCTAACACCTTATCACATCTCTGAGATTGATTCGTTCAGTTGTCTAGGGAAGTTATTCTGCAGTATTCTAAATAGTAGATTACTTGATTTTCTTAACAAACATAATATCCTCAGAAAAAAACAAATAGGCTTTCTTCCAAAACACCGCACCGCCGACCATATCTATACCCTTCACACCCTCATTGAAAAACATATACACCAAACAAAAAATGGGAAAATATTCGCCTGTTTCATCGACTTCAAGAAAGCCTTTGACTCTATATGGCACGAAGGGCTCTATTATAAACTTCTTCAGTGTGGAATAGGGACCTTATTAAATCAATGTATCTGAAAAACAAATGCGGGGTCAAAATTGGAGACAAACGCACCGATTTCTTCACCCAGAGAAGAGGCGTCCGGCAGGGCTGCAATTTGAGCCCGACCCTGTTCAACATATACATAAATGAATTAGCAGACATGCTGGAGCAAAGCGAGTCACCAGGTCTCCGTCTCCTGGATGGAGAAGTGAAATCCCTGTTCTATGCGGACGACCTGGTTCTGCTGTCTCCCACAGAACAGGGATTACAGCAACAACTAGGCCTACTCGAAAAATACTGCCAAAATTGGGCTCTAACAGTAAATCTAAAAAAAACCAACATCATGATTTTTCAAAAAAGGCCCAGATGTCAGGAAAACAAATACCAGTTTACCCTCAGTGATACCACTATAGGACACACTATGAGCTACACCTACCTTGGTCTAACTATTACAGCATCAGGGAGCTTCAGCATAGCAGTGAATGCACTAAAAGAAAAAGCCCGAAGAGCCCTATATGCAATAAAAAGAAAATTCTACAACATCCAAATCCCAATCAAAATCTGGCTCAAAATATTTGACAGCATAATCCTGCCCATTGCACTGTACGGTAGTGAAGTATGGGGCCCGCTAAATCACCAAAGCTACACTAAATGGGAAAAACACACAATAGAAGCCCTACATGCAGAATTCTGCCGAAGCATCCTTCGCATCCAAAGAAAAACGCCAACAAATGCATGCAGAGCTGAACTAGGCAGATACCCACTGATAATAAACATCCAAAAACGAGCACTAAACTTCCTAAATCACCTCAAATCTAGCTCCCCAGACACCCTTCATTTCAAAGCCTTTCAGACCCAAGAGCTAAACCCAGAAAAGAGTCCCCTGAGTCAGCTGCTACTGAAACTAAGTACTCAGCCGGACCCTGACCAGCCCCAGACCAACACAGCCGTCCAAACACCAATCCGAGTGAACCAAATCATTAAACAATGCAAAGAAACCTACCTGGAACATTGGAACAAAATAACTAGAAAATTAAAAAGTAATATAAGGGTTAAGTCATGGCAGTAGAGCTCGGACCTGTGTCATGCTCCTCCTGTAACATGTGGGAAATCAGGGACGCTTCCTGTGTCCCTGACAACTATGTGTGCGGGAAGTGTGTCCAGCTGCAGCTCATGTGGGACCGCATGACGGCCCTTGAGCTGCAGATGGACTCACTTTGGAGCATCCACGATTCTGAGAGGGGTGTGGATAGCACATTTAGTGAGTTGGTCACACCGCAGGTTAAGGCCAGCGTAGACAGTACATGGGTGACCAAAAGGCAGAGCAAGGGCAGGAAGGTAGTGCAGAAATCCCCTGGGGTTGTCTCCCTTAGCAACAGGTTCACCGTCTTAGGTACTGTTGTCGGGGGGGGTGACGCATCGGGGGAAGGCACCAGCAGCCAGGCTCATGGCACCATGACTGGCTCTGTTGCAAAGAAGGGAGGGAAAAAGAGTGGCAGGGCTATAGTAATAGGGGATTCGATTGTAAGGGGAATAGATAGGGGTTTCTGTGGTCGCGACCGAGACTCCAGGATGGTATGTTGCCTCCCTGGTGCAAGGGTCAAGGATGTCTCGGCGCGGGTGCAGAACATTCTGGAGGGGGAGGGGGAACAGCCAGTTGTCGTGATACATGTTGGTACCAACGACGTAGCTAAAAAAAGGGAAGAGGTCCTACAAGTAGAATTTAGGGAGTTAGGAGCCAAGCTAAAAAGTAGGACCTCGAAGGTAGTAATCTCTGGATTACTACCAGTGCCACGTGCTAGTAAGAGTACAGAGAACAGGATAGTTAGGCTAAATACGTGGCTTGAGCAGTGGTGTAAGAGGGAGGGTTTTAAATTTTTGAGGCATTGGAACCAGTTTTGTGGTAGGTGTGACCTATACAAAAGGGACGGTCTACACCTGTGCAGAGATGGAACTGATGTTCTCGGGGTAATTTTTGATAAAGCAGTTCGGGAGCATTTAAACTAGTATGGCAGGGGGCTAGAAACCTATGTAGTGAAATAGAGGAAAGTGAAAGGCAGACAGAAATAAATGGTAAAAGGGTGAGGAACAAAAAACAAAGGGCCAAACTAATTCATAAAAAATGTGAGCATAAAAAAAGCCTGAGGGTTTTATACCTTAATGCGAGAAGCATCAGGAACAAGGTAGATGAATTAGCTGTGGAAATAGAGGTTAATAATTATGATCTAATTGGGATTACGGAAACATGGTTGCAGGGTGAGCAGGGCTGGGAGCTTAACATACAGGGGTATTCAGTATTTAGGAAGGATCGACAAAAAAGAAAGGGAGGAGGGGTAGCATTGCTAGTAAAAGAGGGGATAAATGCAATTGAAAGGAAGGATATTAACTCAGTTAATACAGAATCTATATGGGTGGAGCTAAGAAATAGCGAGGGGCGAAAAACATTAATAGGAGTGGTATATAGGCCTCCAAATAGTAAAATAGAGGTTAGGGAGGGCATCACGAGGGAAATTAGAGAAGCGTGCAATAAGAGCACAGCTGTCATCATAGGTGACTTTAACTTACATATAGATTGGACTAGCCTAATCAGTAAAAATAATGAGGAGGAGGAATTCCTTGAGTGTTTAAGGGATGGTTATCTGGATCAATATGTCGAGGAACCAACTCGGGAACAGGCTATATTGGACTGGGTACTGTGCAATGAGAAGGGACTAATCAGTAATCTTGTTGTACGGGGACCCTTGGGTCAGAGCGATCATAACATGATCGATTTCTCACTCGAAATGGAGAGCGAAGAAATTGACTCAGAGACTAAGGTCCTGAATTTAAACAAGGGGAATTATGATGCCATGAGACGGGAACTGAGTAGGTCTGATTGGACAACGTTCCTGAGAGGACTGGAGGTAGATAAACAATGGCAAACATTTAAAGATAGAATGACAAAATTGCAAAAATTGTTTATACCAATCTGGCATAAAAGGAAATCTAAAAAGGTGACTCAACCGTGGATAACAGGGGAAATTAGAGACAGCATAAAATCCAAAGATAGGGCGTATAAAATAGCCAAAAAAAGCGCCAGAGCGGAAGATTGGGAACAGTTTAAGATAGAGCAAAGGAGGGCAAAGGGCATGATCAAGAGGGGCAAAATAGCTTACGAAAACAAGCTGGCGGAAAATATAAAAACTAACTCCAAAAGCTTTTATAAATATATCAAAAGGAAAAGACTGGTGAAAACCAAAGTTGGTCCATTGCAGTCAGATACGGGGGAATATATAATGGGAAATAAGGAAATGGCAGATCAACTAAATGCATACTTTGGGTCAGTCTTTACGAAGGAAGACACAAAAAACCTCCCTGGGATATCGGGAAAAATAGGGACATTGGCAAAGGAGGAACTGACGCAAATCAATATCTCTAAGGATATGGTGTTAAGGAAGCTAAAGGGATTGAAGGTGGACAAATCCCCAGGGCCTGATAACATGCATCCTAGGGTACTGAAGGAGGTGGCCCTAGAGATAGCGGATGCACTAAGGATGATTTTTCAGAATTCATTAGACTCGGGAACAGTGCCGATGGATTGGAGGGTAGCTAACGTTACCCCACTATTCAAAAAGGGGGGTAGGGAAAAAGCAGGTAATTACAGACCTGTAAGCCTTACATCAGTTGTGGGCAAAATGCTGGAGTCCATCATTAAGGATGAAATAGCGGAGCACTTAGCAAATGGGGACAGGATAGGACAGAGTCAACATGGATTTACAAAGGGTAAATCGTGCTTGACTAATCTATTGGAATTTTTTGAGGGAGTAACTGGTAGAATAGATGGGGGAGAGCCAGTAGATGTGGTGTACCTGGACTTCCAAAAGGCCTTCGATAAGGTCCCACATAAAAGATTAGCATGGAAAATTGAGGCTCATGGGATAAAGGGGAAAGTTTTGGCGTGGATAGGGAACTGGCTGTCAGATAGAAAACAGAGAGTTGGAATAAACGGCTCATTTTCTGAATGGCAGGCAGTAACAAGTGGGGTACCACAGGGATCTGTCCTGGGCCCCCAGCTGTTCACAATTTACATTAATGACCTGGATCAGGGAGTCGGATGCAGCATTTCCAAATTTGCAGACGACACTAAACTAGGAGGTGGGGTGGGCTCAGAGGAAGAGACCAGGAAGCTCCAGAGCGATTTGGACAGACTGGGCGATTGGGCGGATAAATGGCAGATGCACTATAATGTGGACAAGTGCGAAGTTATCCACCTTGGGTGCAGGAACGGGAGGGCAAATTATTATTTAAATGGCAATAGATTGGGAGAGGGGGAAGTACAGAGAGACCTGGGTGTTCTTGTACACCAGTCACTGAAGGCGAGCATGCAGGTGCAACAGGCGGTCAAGAAGGCAAACGGTATGCTGGCCTTCATAGCAAAAGGGTTAGAATACAGGAACAGGGATACCTTGCTGCAGCTGTACAGGGCACTGGTGAGACCACACCTCGAGTACTGTGTACAGTTTTGGTCGCCTCATCTGAGGAAGGATGTTCTTGCCATGGAGGGGGTGCAGCGGCGATTCACCAGGCTGATACCAGGAATGGCGGGAATGACCTATGAGGAGAGACTATGTAGTTTAGGGATGTACACACTGGAGTTTAGAAGATTGAGAGGGGACCTCATAGAAGTGTATAAAATTCTGACAGGTCTAGACAGACTGGATGCAGAAGGAATGTTTCCCTTGGCGGGTGAGAACAGAACTAGAGGACATAATTTAAGGATAAGGGCTAAACCATTTAGGACAGAGATGAGGGGGAATTTCTTCACTCAGAGAGTGGTGAACCTGTGGAACTCATTGCCACAGAGGGCAGTGTACGCCAGCTCATTAAATATATTTAAGAGGGAATTAGATATATTTCTACGGGCAAAAGGGGTTAAGGGTTACGGAGAGAAGGCGGGGACGGGATACTGAATTAAAGGATCAGCCATGATCTCATTAAATGGCGGAGCAGGCACGAAGGGCCGAATGGCCTACTCCTGCTCCTATCTTCTATGTATCTATGTATCTATGTAACCGAAAGCCAAAGCAGATTAGAATGTTACCGGGCCCTAAAAAGAGAATATAAACTGGCAGACTACCTCACGACCATCAGAGACACAAAACAGAGACAGACCCTCACCAGGTACAGACTAAGCGACCACCAACTGGAAATTGAAAAAGGCAGATACAAGAAATCCTGGCAGCCTAGAGAGAATAGAATATGCGATCAATGTCTGGCCGGCGAGGTTGAAACAGAAATGCATTTCCTCCTAAAATGCGAAAAATTCAACACATCAAGAAACATATTATTCAACAAGCTAAGCCAAACAACCCCAGATTTCAAGGAATTGGATGACCTGTCAAAATTGAGATTAGTCCTGGGAGAAGGAGACAGACCATACCTTGGGGCCAAATATGTAACAACATGTCACAACCTGAGGACTGTTTAAAATTAAGACTGTTTAAAATTAATATTGAACGTACCAAATGAAGTAGAAAGACTGTTTAAAATTAATATTGTTTAAAAGTAATATTGTATGTACCCAACAAATGTCAAATCGATTGACACCTACAGAATGTTTGAAAATGTACCTTTTTGATATGTAAGCTTTGGCAATATGGTTCTCTGTAAACTTTCATGCCAATAAAGCATTTGAATTGAATTGAATTGAATTGATTCGTGTGAAGTGCAGTCACTGGTGTTGTGTAGTCAAATGCAGCAGCCACGTTTGCAGGAAGGAAAGAAAGAACTTGTATTTCTACATCGCTTTTCACGACGCCCCAAAGCGCTTTACAGCCAATGAAGTACTTTTGAAGAGTAATCACTGTTGATTCTCACCCTTGTTTTCAAATCCCTCCATGGCCTCACGCCCCTCCCTATCTCTGTAATCTCCTCCAGCCCCACAACACCCAGAGATATCTGCGCTCCTCTAATTCTGCCCTTTTGAGCATCCCTGATTATAATCGCTCAACCATTGGCGGCCGTGCCGTCTGTTGCCTGGGCCCTAAGCTCTGGAATTCCCTCCCTCAACCTCTCCGTCTCTCTACTCTCCCTTTCCAGATGCTCCTCTTTGACCATCTACCTAATTTCTCCTTATGTGGCTCGGTGTCAAATTTTTTATCTTCTAATACTCCTGTGAAGCACCTTGGGATGTTTTACTACATTAAAGACGCTATATAAATACAAATTGTTGTTGTAATGTAGGAAACACGGCAGCCAATTTGCACACAGCAAGCTCCCACAAACAGCAATGTGACCAGATAATCTGTTTTTAGTGATGTTGATTGAGGGATAAATATTGGTCCAGGACACCGGGGAGAACTCCGCTGCTCTACTTTGAAATAGTGCCGCGGGATCTTTTACGTCCACCCTAGAGAGCAGACGGGGGCCTCGGTTTAATGTCTCATCCGAAAGACGGCACCTCCGTCAGTGTGGCACTCCCCTGGAGTGTCAGCCTAGATTTTTATGCTCAAGTCTCGAGTGGAGTTTGAACCCACAACCTTCTGACTCAGAGGCAAGGAGTGCTGCCCACTGAGCCACAGCTGACACTTGGCTGTAGGCTGCAGTTATTTTGTCTTTGTGGCGAGTAAGACTATTCACAAAATTGTCTGGAGCTCGATGCTCGTTTAGGGAAGGGGGGAGGGGATGTTGTTGGCATACCATTAATGTATCATTGTGTGTAATCAAAAGCAAGTTTATTTTGCTAGCCCTTCATGGTTTTGAAATGTTAATGCGCAAGACTTGCAGACTTAGCTCAGATATTCCAATTTTGAATTGAAAACTGAAAATGATCTCCTGCTATTTGACCATGTAAGGCATCACGGCCGAGCCTGAAGCTCATGGCAGTGGAGCTGGACCCCAGCGTGGTCCCCAAAGGGTCCGATCCTGCACCTTACCTGATATCTGTGCACTGGCGGCATAAACCTTTTTTGAGTTGAATTCTATTTTAAAGCAGTTCCCCATGGTAAGTCGAGACAATGTGAATTTCCCTCCGTGCATTGGCAGTGCTGTGGGTGTCTGTATAGGGTTCAGAAGCTTCTGGGACTTGTGAAGCTCCATATGGTGGTAGAAGTGCGCAACTGCAGGCGTGACTTTGTGTCACAGAATGGTGACGCCCAAATAAGGAGTGTGGACCATGCATCGCAAACCTAATATATACAGATGACTTCTAGACCATCCTGCGACCCTACCTAAAATGAAATGAACTGTACTCCTCTCTTTCCTTCCCCCTTGCCCTTCTTTCCTTCCCTCTCTCTCCCCTCTTTCCTTCCCTCTCTCCCCTCTCTCCTTCCCTCTCTCCCCTCTTCCCTTCCCCCTCTCGCCTCTTCTCCTTCCTCCTCTCCTCTCGTCCATTGCCCTAACCCCACCCTGGCCTCAGAAGGTCAGGAATGATTATTTTCCAGGGTACAGTAGCATAATGGTTATATGACTGGACTAGCAATCCATGAGGCCTGGACTAATGATCCAGAGACATGAGTTCAAATCCCACCACGGCAACATAAATCTGGAATAAAAAGCTAGTATCAGTAATGGTGACCATCAAACTACCGGATTGTCATAAAAACCCATCTGGTTCACTAATGTCCTTCAGGGAAGGAAATCTGCTGCCCTTACCCGGTCTGGCCTATATGTGACTCCAGACCCACAGCAATGTGGGTTGTTTCTTAGCTGCCCTGTGCCACGCAGTTGTATTTAAGAAGGCGGTTCACCACCACCACCTACTCGGGATGGGCAATGAGTGCTGGCCTTGCCAGCGACTCCCACATCCTGTGAATGAATACATTTTTTTTTAGGTACAACCGGAAAAGACAATTGCTCTTGCCTTGTGTTTGACTGAAACCTGCACAGTGTGATATATAAACACTTAATGGAGTGTTAACACTGATATCATCATCCAGTCGCATGACACGTAACCTGACGGATTAGTGCCTCCATTTAAATAGCAGGCAATGGAATTTGATATGAATGTGTTAAGTGACTGGATGATAATGTCACACAGCGTGCTTTCCAGACTACAATCGCCACAGTGACACATGGCATCCCAGTTCTGAACTGTTCACTGACATTAAGTTTCTGGTTAATGGTGACCCCCCACTGACGCTAAATGAGGAGAAATCTCAGTGTAGGTACAAAAAATAACCCGCTCCACGTTGCTGTGACAACAGCCGCTCTTGAATGTTAGAGCCACACTCAGTTTCGGCCGAACATTCGAATCTGGTTTCGGCCGAACATCACGTCACGTTTATCGAGCCCAAAGGATTTTTTTTTTTTAACTAACAGGCGTGGCCTTTTATCAAAAAGAGCTGAAGTGAAAGTGTGTTGTAAGTTTTGGGAAGGGTCAGGCCTTCTCTCTTCCGCTCAGGCCAGGCCGGAGTAGGGGCCGATCAGTGCTTGTGTGTTGACCAGGACATTTCTGCCTTCTTTGGATTTTTAGATGTCAAAGTGACGGCTAAACACGACTAACTGGGAGAGCAGGCTGCCCCCCGTCATGTGTTTGATCTGTGCACAAGAGTATGCGCCTGCAAAATGGGGATTTTTTTTGTTCATTCTCGTGAGGTGGGCGTCGCTGGCAAGGCCGGCATTTATTGCTCATCTCCAGTTGCCCTTCAGAAAGGCGGTGGCGGGCTGCCTTCTTGAACCGCTGCAGTCCGTCTTGTCGTGCTAACACTTAAATGTACCCCAGCAAGGAGTCGGCAGCTTCAGGAGAGGAAAGGAATGAAAATTGGCACGAAAAATGAATAGAAAGCTGCTTGATAAAAGCAAAGTAGGCCGCAAAATGCTGATTTGACTGCTGGCCCTGGAATCTGAATGGGGAAGGGTTTCACTGATCTACACTCGATGATATAAAATTCTAAAAGGACTAGACAGACTAGATGCAGGAAGGATGTTCCCGATGGTCGGGGAGTCCAGAACCAGGGGTCACAGTCTAAGGATAAGGGATAAGCCATTTAGGACAGAGATGAGGAGGAATTTCTTCACCCAGAGAGTGGTGAACCTGTGGAATTCTCTACCACAGAAGGCCGTAGAGGCCAATTCATTAAATATATTCAAGAAGGAGTTAGATATATTTCTTACGGCTAAAGGGATCAAGGGATATGGGGAGAAGGCAGGGACAGGGTACTGAATTTGGATGATCAGCCATGATCTCATTAAATGGCGGAGCAGGCTCGAGGGGCCGAATGGCCTACTCCTGCTCCTATCTTCTATGTTTCTATGTTGCCTCCGCTATCGGTGCATATTCCAGGCCAGAGATGCACAGATCCGTCTTCTTTATTTATTTTCTTCTCCCTTCATTTCTTATTCTTTCCCTTTTTTACGTTCAGAATGAGAGTCTGGCCTGGAATGATGATGCTGATGGTGGACGAGCAAGGGAGGCAGCCAAAGACTTCGCAAAGGTCGGACTTTATGTTTTGTTTCCTTTCTCTCTGGGTGGGAGGGCCGTCTAATCTCAACGTTGAGGCGGGGCGGGGGGGCGGGGGGGAATCTTGCCCTCTCCGGGTTCGGCACTGGGCCAATAATTGCTCTACCTCTCCGGCATCTTGACTCCTGCCCTCAAATCTCCACCTGTATTTGGCTGGATTCCGAGCAAAATTGCGTAACGTTGGGCTCTGGAGACCACTAACCCCCAACAGGCCCGCGCTGAAACCAGGCGCCAAGGCTAAATGTCTGAAAGAATTCCTCGTCACACGGGGATATTAATGTGAAGCGGGAGCCTCAGAAGAGACCGAAGATGAGTGGCCTGTGACATTGTCTACTTTGCACTCGCTTCAGGACTGAGGCAGAAAATATGCCTTCCCTGTCTTCCCCTCATTTATTCTCTCTCTCTCCCCACTCCTTTCCCCTTTCTGCTTTTCCTTCCCCCTCACCCCTCTTCGCTTCCCCCTCCCCTCTTCTCTTCCCCCTTCACTCTTCCCTTCCCCCTCCCCTCTTCTCTTCCCCCCTTCGCTCTTCCCTTCCCCCTCCCTTCCCCTCTTCTCTTCCCCCTCCCTTCCCCTCTTCGCTCTTCCCTTCCCCCTCCCTTCCCTTCTTCTCTTCCCCCTCCCTTCCCCTCTTCTCTTCCCCCTCCCTTCCCCTCTTCTCTTCCCCCTCTTCGCTCTTCGCTTCCCCCTCCCCTCTTCTCGTCCCCCTCCCCTCTTCGCTCTTCCCTTCCCCCTCCCCTCCACTCTTCTCTTCCCCTCTTCCTTTCCACTCCCCTCTTCCTTCCCCCCTCCCTTTTCCCTCCCCCCCCCCCCCTTTTCCCTTCCCCCCTCCCCTCTTCCCTTCCCTCTCCCCCCTCTTCCCTTCCCTCTCTCCCTTCTTCTCCCTCTCCCCTCTTTCCTTCCCCCTCTCCCTCTCCCTCTCCCCTCTCCCCTTCTTCTCTCCTCTCTTCCATTGCCCTAACCCCACCCTGACCTCAGAAGGTCGGTAATGATTATTTTCCAGGGTACGGTAGCACAGTGGTTATGTTACTGGACTAGTAATCCATGAGGCCTAGACTAATGATCCGGAGACGTGAGTTCAAATCCCACCACAGCAGCGGTGGAATTTAAATTCAGTTAATTAAATAAATCTGCAATAAAAAGCTAGTATTAGTAATGGCGACCATGGAACTATTGGATTGTCGTAAAAACCCATCTGGTTCACGAATGGCCTTTAGGGAAGGAAATCTGCCGTCCTTACCCGGTCTGGCCTATATGTGATTCTAGACCCACAGCAATGTGGTTGACTCTTAACTGCCCTCTGAAATAGCCTAGCAAGGCCACTCAGTCACTACAATGAAGTCTAACAGCACTTTGGGAGTATCTTCACCACACGGACTGCAGCGGCTCAAGAACGCGGCTCATCTCAAGGCTAATATAGGGATTGGCAATAAATTCTGACCTTGCCAACGACGCCCACATTCCCTAAATTCTTTTTTTTTAATTGTTCTTCCCAGAAACAAAAGTTTTGCCCGGGAAATACTTCTTTTTTTCTAGCATCAGCAGATATTTCTTTTCTTAAACATCAGCCTGATGTGAGAATAAAAGCTACTTTAATTCCCATCGGGCTCCACTCGCGGGACCTTGATTTAAAGTGCTGATGCCACCTCATTCTTGGAACCGCTAGTTCTGGAAATAACTCCGCTGCCTTCGTTCACTGGGGAGGGTGGGTGGGGGGGGGATGCTGTCCTTACAGTTTTTCTTTTTACTTTGATGTGAAGTGAAAGATTTTACCCGCGTGAGATCAGTGGTGTGCTGGTGTCATTGCACGGTCTTATTTGCAAGGGAATTTAATTGTTGACCAAATCCCTTTAAGAGTTTTGCACTGAATCGTCCACCACCAACAACAAACAACCACTTGCATTTATATAGCGCTTTTAACTTAGTAAAACGTCCCAGGGTGCTTCACAGGAGCGTAGTGGTTATGTTATTGGACGAGTAATCCAGAAGCCTAGACTAATGATCTGGAGAAGTGGGTTCAATTCCCTGTCTTCCCCTCATTTATTCTTTTTCCTTCCCATCTCTGCTTTTCCTTCCCCCTCTCTGCTTTTTCTTCCCCCTCTCCCCTCTTTCCTTCCCCCTCTCCCCTCCTTCCTTCCCCCTTCAGGGAAGGGAGTCTGCCGTCCTTACCCGGTCTGGGCCTACATGTGACTCCAGTCCCACAGCAAAGTGGTTACCACCCTCTGAAAATGGCCGAGCAAGCCCACTCAGTTAAAGGCAATTTAGGGATGGGCAATAAATGCTGGCCTTGCCAGCATCTCAGGAACGAATTTAAAAAAAAACCTGGCACCCATCCAAAAGAGGAGACATTAGGACAGGTGACCAAAAGCTTGGTCAAAGAGGTAGCTCTTTTAAGCAGAGTCTTAAAGGAGGAGAGAGAGGCGGAGAGGATTGGGGATGGAATTCTAGAGCTGAGGGCCTAGCTGGTTGAAGGCACGGCTGCATTTGCCTCCAGCATGCCTGTGCTGATGATCTGAAAGAGCTATCCACTTGGTCCCATTCACTTGCCCTTTCCCTGTATCCTTTTATTTTTTTTTAATATTACAAGATAGAATTATTACTGGCTGGCCAGGACTGACCAGGTTTCAGGACTTTGCTGGAGGATTCTTCCATCCAACCCGTGGACATCTGCAAAATATACGTGATGAGTTTTATTTACACCAAGGATACACTTCAGAATAATCATTGTTCATAGTGGTTTAGGATGGCTGCAACACATAGGGCTGTATATTCCGATGTCTACGCGCTGTGTACACACCCGTAGGGACATCGGAAATGCCGGTTTCAGGCAAGCCAAGCGCATGCGCTGAAAACCGGTATTTCTGATCTGTCAAGAAAGCTCTTGACAGATCGGACGCCTGCCCTGGAGAAGGGCCTCTGCGGGGGGTGAGTTCCGCTTTCTGGAGAACCACCGCCCGCAGAAAACCCTTAGAAATCTTACGCCTGGTAAAAGCGTAAGGCCTGCTTTTACCCCAGCATAAGATTTGAAAAAGTTAAAAAAAAAAATTTTTCACTCATTTATCATTTAAAACTACTTTTTAAAATGGTAAGTTTATTTTTAGCCCCGTAAATAACTTTAATTATTTTTTTCAAAAAATTAAATTTTTGTTTAAAATATTTAATTTATTGTAATTTCAACTCATTTTAAAAATGTGATTAAAAAAAAAATGTATTTAATGTTTTACAGTGTTTTTGGGGTGATCTCCATTCATATATTTGACGGGTCATCCTGTCAAGTGTATGAAGGGAGATTCCCTTCTCCTATTGGCTCCCCATGGCCCACGTGATCCCAGGGACACTTGCGAACCGCCTGCGCCCCGGGATACCTGGGCCTCTGCGCATTTCGAGTTTGGAGAGGCCCAGGAGCGGAGGTATATGCACCTCGGGAGCCCTCAGGTAAATCCGTAGATTTTTTCCAGATGGGAGGTCTCCGCACGCAGGAAGCCTCCGATCGGAAAATACGGGCCGTTATATAGAAGGTGAGAAAGAAAGAAAGACTTGCATTTCTATAGCGCCTTTCACAACCTCAAGACATCCCAAAGCGCTTTACAGCCAATGAAGTACTTTTTGAAGTGTAGTCACTGTTGTAATGTAGGATAACGCAGCAGCCAATTTGCGCACAGCAAGCTCCCACAAACAGCAATGAGACATTGACCAGATAATCTGTTTTAGTGGCGGTGGTTGAGGGCTAAATATTGGGTAGGGCTCCCCTGCTCCTCTTCGAATAGTGGCCGCGGGATCTTTTACGTCCACCTGTGAGGGCAGACGGGCCTCGGTTTAACGTCTCATCTGAAAGTCGTCACTGAGCAGTGTGTACTCCATGGTGGGAATGTTCTGCAGAGGTTATTCCCTGCCCCCGATGGTAAATCAAGCTAACTGCCACAGCATGGCCAGGAACTTCAATACTGAATCAGCCCTGAAGTAAGAGCATCAACCAGCTCTTGTTTCATTGGGGCTGGCAATGGCTCACTCTCCCCCTCCCCCTTCCTCCGACACTCTCATAGAGTCATAGAGTTATACAGCACAGAAAGAGCCCCTTCGGCCCATCGTATCCGCGCCTGCCATCAAGCCCTGTCTATTCTAATCCTATTTTCCAGCACTTGGTCCGTAGCCTTGTATGCTATGGCGTTTCAAGTGCTCATCTAAATGCTTCTTGAATGTTGTGAGGGTTCCTGCCTCTACCACCCTTCCAGGCAGTGAGTTCCAGATTCCAACCACCCTCTGGGTGAAAAAGTTTTTCCTCAAATCCCCCCTAAACCTCCTGCCCCTTACCTTGAAACTATGCCCCCCTGGTTATTGACCCCTTTACTAAGGGGAAACATTCCTTTCTATCTACCCTATCTATGCCCCTCATAATTTTGTACACCTCAATCAGGTCCCCCCTCAGCCTTCTCTGCTCTAAGGAAAACAACCCCAGCCTGTCCAGTCTCTCTTCATAGCTGAAGCGCTCCAGCCCAGATAACATCCTGGTGAATCTCCCCCTCCCCCTTCCTCCTACAGTCTTCAAGCTTTTCCAAACCCGATCTTGGGAGTCACCTAATCATTTACTTCCTGATTTACAGGAAACTTTGTGATATCCAGCACCGATGGGACCGAGCTGTTGCCGTCCCACCAAAACTGCTGGACAAACCAGCGCTAATGTTGAAACATACGGAGCTTTTGAGCTCCGTATCTGGCAACAAACCCTGTTGCTTAACAGTCGGCCGTACCTTGCAAGCATCTCTGTAGCTTAGCAACAGCTTCAGCGAGACCTTGCAGAGCCTGACTGGTGAAAAAAAAGCAACGAAAAGAAAAAAAACCTAACGAAACAGCTCCTGATTTTTGCCGGTGGATCGAGCATTCCGGACAGTTAACCTCCGGATAAACCAGAGTTTCCTGTACCTTGTTTCTTTTCAAGTTTGCCGTTAGCTGGCCCCCCCCCACCCCCCCACCTTGGGGACCGGCTCCTCGGTTTTATTATATTTGCCACTTCTGTCATTCGGATCACGGGCTGCCTGGGCCCCAACCTCCTGTCTTTAAACGGCTTGAGTCAAATTCCATAATCCTGACACAGACCCCGGTTGAGAACTCCATCTCCGGGCGGTGACGCCAACCGGGCGGTATCGGATCGGTCGCCAGTTAAAGGCAGCGCTTCATATTCAGTTCCGCTGCAGTCAATGCAACTGAATCCAGGAAACTCTTTGGTATCCGGCACCCACGGGACCGGGATGGCGCCGGTTGATTAAAAATTCCGGATAACCGAGAGGTGGGCGATTTTTAACGCAAAAAAAAATAAAAAACCAGTAACTAACTCAGCCACCGCGGGAAACTCGGAAAAATGAAAAATGGACGAGTTCGGCAAGATTACCTGTTTTGCCGGCTATTAAAGAATTCCGGTTGATTAGGTGCTGTTTAGACGTGAGTTTACTGTACCAGGCGCTGCGTATAACGGGCGGCTTATCCGATACCGCCCGCATTGAGCCACTGCCCGAGACGAATTTCTAGACCCATCACGTTTCCGTCGGTCTATATATTTGCCACCAGTTTAAGACCTGTTTCAAAAGTCTAAAAACGTGGGGAGCGGGAGCATCAAACCTGACTCCCCCCCCCCCCCCCCGCCGATCCAAACGGCGGACGTGCCAATTATAAAAACTCCCTCGGGTTTCTCGGAGCAAAAGTCATCTGCTGGGTCTGACCACTCGGTTCTAATATTGGCCGCAAAATGGTGTTCACGTCACTAACGCCTTAATCAATCAAAAAAAAAATTCCCTCGAGTTTCTCTTCACCGTAGGTATTAAAAAAAGATGTGTATGCAAATCAGGGAAAACTGCCAAAGTTGATGCGTTACTGAAAGGGTTAAGCAGATCTCGGCAGAATTACTCAGCTACAGGGTAGCTTGCGGCCACAGTTGGCAGATTAGGTTATTATTGATGGCCATTCCCGTCACAGTACTGAAACTAAAAGAATGAAATGAAAGAGTAGCTTTTTTTTTGCGAGGTTTCACTTTTGATCTTTCATCATACAATGCTGCGAATGCGGGAAATCTGAAATAACAACAGGAAGTGCTGGACACTCAGCAGGCCAGGCAGCATCCGTGGAGAGAGAAACAGAGTTAACGTTTCAGGTCTGGGACCCTTCATCAGAACTGGGAAAGGCTGGAGATGGAACAGATTTTAAGCAGGTGCCGAGCCAGGGGGAGGGGGAGGGAGGAAGGAATTGAAGGAACAGTCTGTGCTAGGGTAGGAGGCAGGAGAGGCTAAGGGGGGAAAATTCTGTTGTTTGCACCTCCCGTTAGCGACTTAAGCGCCCGGGCGCGGCGATGTTTGTGCCGCTCGCGGAATTAACTAGACATTTTGCGGCGGCGCTAAACACTGCCGCCACGATCTCCTGCATCTCAGTTTTGAAAGAGCAGCCCCTTATTTTAAGACTATGCCCCCTAGTTCTAGTTTCACCCATCATTGGGAACATCCTCACCGCATCCACCCGATCAAGCCCCTTCACAATCTTATATGTTTCAATAAGATCGCCTCTCATTCTTCTGAACTCCAATGAGTAGAGTCCCAACCTACTCAACCTCTCCTCATATGACCACCCCCTCATCCCCGGGATTAACCGAGTGAACCTTCTTTGTACTGACTCGAGAGCAAGTATGTCTTTTCTTAAGTATGGACACCAAAACTGTACGCAGTATTCCAGGTGCGGTCTCACCAATACCTTGTATAACTGCAGCAATACCTCCCTGTTTTTATATTCTATCCCCCTAGCAATAAAAGCCAACATTCCATTGGCCTTCTTGATCACTTGCTGCACCTGCATACTAACCTTTTGAGTTTCGTGCACCAGGACCCCCAGATCCCTTTGTACTTCAGTACTTTCCAGTTTCTTGCCATTAAGATAATAACTTGCTCTATGATTTTTCCTGCCAAAGTGCATAACCTCACACTTTCCAGTATTGTATTCCATCTGCCAAATCTCTGCCCACTTAGCCTGTCTATGTCACTTTACAGGTTTTTTATGTCCTCCTCACTCACTACTTTCCCTCCCATCTTTGTATCATCTGCAAACTTTGATATGTTACACTCGGTCCCCTCCTCCAAATCGTTAATATAGATTGTAAAGAGTTGGGGACCCAGCACTGACCCCTGCGGAACACCACTAGTTACTGATTGCCAGTCTGAGAATGAACCATTTATCCCAATTCTCTGCTTTCTGTTAGAGAGCCAATTCTCCACCTACGCCAGAATATTACCCCCAATCCCGTGATTTTTTATCTTGAGCAATAAGCTTTTGTGTGGCACCTTGTCAAATGCCTTTTGGAAGTCTAAATACACTACGTCCACTGGTTCTCCTTTATCCACCCTGTATGTTACTTCCTCAAAGAACTCAAGCAAATTTGTCAAACATGACTTCCCCTTCATGAAACCATGCTGAGTTTGTCCTATTAAATTATGTTTATCCAAATGTCCCGTTACTGTCTCCTTAATAATGGACTCTTAACATTTTACCAACCACAGATGTTAGGCTAACAGGTCTATAGTTTCCAGCCTTCTGTCTACTGCCCTTTTTAAATAAGGGTGCTACATTAGCAGTTTTCCAATCTGCCGGGACCTTTGCTGAGTCCAGGGAGTTTTGGAAAATTATTACCAATGCATCCACAATCCCTACCGCCACTTCCCTCAAGACCCTAGGATGTAAGCCATCAGGTCCAGGGGATTTATCCGGCTTAAGTCCCATTATTTTACCAAGTACCACTTCCTTAGTGATTTTAATCGTATTTAGCTCCTCTCCCCCTAGAGCTCCCTGTTTGTCCAGTGTTGGGATATTCTTAGTGTCCTCTACCGTAAAGACTGATACAAAATATTTGTTCAGCGTTATTGCCATCTCCATGTTTCCCACCATTAATTTCCCAGTCTCATCCTCTAAGGGACCAACATTTACTTTAGCCACCCTTTTTCTTTTTACATAACTATAGAAACTTTTGCTATCCGTTTTTATATTTTTTGCTAATTTACTTTCATAATCTATCTTCCCTTTCTTAATCAATCTTTTAGTTATTTTTTGCTGTCTTTTAAAGACTTCCCAATCTTCTATCTTCCCACTAGATTTGGCTACCTTATATGCCGATAATGGCGCCCCAAATGGGGCGATACTGAATTTTCCCCCCTAAATGTTGCAAATGGGGATGGCAGAATCATAAACAGCCTGAAAAATGGGGGCAGGGGTTATGGTCTGAAATTGTTGAACTCAATGTTGAGTCCAGAAGGCTGTAAAGTGCCTAATCGAAAGATGAGGTGCTGTTCCTCGAGCTTACGTTGAGCTTTATTGGAACAGTGTAAGAGGCCGAGGACAGAGAGGACAGAGAGGTCAGAGTGGGAGTGAAGCGGAGAATTAAAGTGACAGGCGACCGGAAGCTCAGGGTCACCCTTACGGACTGAACGGAGGTGTTCTGCAAAGTGGTCACCCAATCTGTGTTTGGTCTCCCCAATGTAGAGGAGACCGCATCGTGAGCAGCGAATACAGTGTAATAGATTGCAAGAAGTACAAGTAAATCGCTGTTTCACCTGGAAGAGGAGTTTGGGGCCCTGGACAGTGGGAAGGGAGGAGGTATAAGGGCAGGTGTTGCATCTCCTGCGCTTGCACGGGAAGGTGCCGGGCGAAGGGGCAGGGCTGTTGGGGGTGATAGAGGAGTGGACCAGGGTGTCGCGGGGGGAGCGGTCCCTTCGGAATGCTGATCTCCCATCCCTTTCTTGCTTGTATTGGATGTTTGAACGGCTCCAGCAGTATTGAGCCAGGAAGACGGGCTTCCGTGGAGGGCTGCTGCCCAGCGGAACCTCGAGACCCTGGGGGATTTGAACTCCTGGGCCGGAAAGCGGTCTAGCTTGTGGCCGGGCCTCATTACCTCACGACCAAAATGGCTTATGGGGGGGGGAAGTGGGGGGAGGGGCATCAGGTAGCGGCTGTTAAGTCAGGTAGGTGGGGGGATTGGGGTGGGGTGAAGGGGGCGATGGGAGTGGAGGTTCTAGGACAGGATTGGGCCCGGCCATTGTGCCCTCCACTGTTAAACAGCCGGTTGGAACTCGCTGTCCAGGCTCATGTGAAGAATAAAAAAGAAAAATGTGCACTTCTGTAGTGCCTTTCACAACCACCGGACGTTCCAAAGTGCTTTACAGCCAATGACGTACTTTTTGAAGTGTAGTCACTGTTGTAATGTAGGAAACGCAGCAGCCAATTTGCGCACAGCAAGCTCCCACAAACAGCAATGTGATAATGACCAGATCATCTGTTTTTGTTATGTTGGTTGAGGGATAAACATTGGCTCCAGGATAAATCTCCTGCTCCTCTTCGAAATAGTGCCATGGGATCTTTTTTCATCCACCTGAGAGAGAGCAGACAGGACCGCATCCGAAAGATGGCACCTCTGACAGTGCAGCACTCCGCCAGTACTGTACTAGGAGCATCAGTCTAGATTTTTGTGCTCAAGTTCCTGGAGTGGGACCTTGAACCCACAACCTCCTGACTCAGAGGCGAGGGCGCTGCCCAACTGAGCCACAGTTGACCAGTTGATCGCACGGGTGAAGAACTGTTGTTGCCCACGGACTTGTACCTCAGCAAGTCAATGCATTTAACTGCAAAAATGCTGAATAATTTCGATGGATTAACCTACACTAAGGGGCTGAAGGAGCTAATCCAGGTAAACTTGGAGAAATTAAAAAGCCTTTATCACAATTACAATACTTTTTTCTGTCTCCCAAACACCCTCTTCGATACTCAAGAGTTACCAAAATCACTTCAAAAAAAAAAGATTCATTGTATGTGAAGCGATTTGAGACATCTCAGTGATGTAATTAAGGCCTGCCTTCCTTCCAAATCTGGCCCATCGAGCCTTTGCTTCCACAGACCGTGTACAATCCATTTGTCCAAGTACTCTAGCCCACCCATTTAATCTGAAGGAAAGTTCTGGCGAAGTACTAAATGACCCTCCATAGTTTACAGTTTACAGTTTTGTTGCGCATAAGCACACCGAGGTTATCCCCCAAACCCCCCACAAGTATTTGTCCAGCTCTGTTTGAAGGGATTCATTGGCACAGCGTCAACTGCGCTTTCTGGGAATCTGCCACGCATTTCCACAACGCTGGGAGGGAAGCGAATTCTTATCTCTGGTCTGCTGAGGGAGCGCTGCAGTGTCCGATAAGACATTAAACCCAAACCACCCACCCCGCAAATGTGCCTGTGCTGGTGGACGTAAAAGATCCCAGGGCACTATTCGAAGAAGAGCAAGGGTGTTCTCTGCTGTCCTGACCAACACACCTCCCTCAACCAACCCCACCAAAAACAGTCCCGGCTGGGCATTTATCTCACAGCTGTTTGTCGGACCGTGCTGCGTGCAAATTGGCTGCCATAGAAGATAGGAGCAGGAGTAGGCCATTCGGCCCCTCGAGCCTGCTCTGCCATTCAATGCAATCATGGCTGATCATCCAAATTCAGTACCCTGTCCCTGCTTTCTCCCCATATCCCTTGATCCCTTTAGCCTTAAGAAATATATCTAACTCCTTCTTGCCATCTCTGCCGATGTAACAGCAGTGACTGCACTTGCAAAGTAAGTCCTCGACTGTGAAGCACTTTGGGACATCCTGAGGATGTGAATGATGGAAGGTTCTTTTGGTTTCTTTCAAAAGTGAAGGGGGCAGGGGAAAACGGAAAGAAATAACCCCTAACCCATCAGGTTTTGAAGCCAGTCGCAGCAGCGACTATCAGTAGCTCAGCGCCGATAGATAGAATCATAGAATTTTTACAGCGCAGAAGGAGGCCATTCGGCCCATCATGTCAGAGCTAAAAGATCAAACGCGGGACCTCCCTGGTCTGTGGGGCTCCATTCCTCACTCGATAAGCTCACCGGGCCAGCGGGAGAGGCAGCACTTCAAGGTTTGAAGCTTATTGGATCAGCAATGTCTGGTGCCTCACACATTGTTTGTAGAATACAGTCCGAGCTCTCCATAAGGAGCCCAGTGTTGTGCCTGGAGGCATTGAACTGAAAAGAATTTGACAGGCCAAACGGCTGTACTGCTAATGCTGCTTCCATTAGTCACTTTAAGTTATGACTATTGATTTTTCATTTTCTGAACACTGAATATGTTTTAATTATGGATTAGTTGGTATCTGTCGGGATCTGGAACGCTCTACCTGAAAAAGTGGTGGCAGCTACCACCCAGAAGGACAAGGGCTTCAACGCATGGGAACACCACCCCCTCCAAGTTCCCCTCCAAGTCACACACCATCCTGACTTGGAAATATATCGGCCGTTCCTTCATCGTCGCTGGGTCAAAATCCTGGAACTCCCTCCCTAACAGCACTGTGGGAGTACCTTCACCACACGGACTGCAGCGGGTCAAGAAGGCGGCTCACCACCACCTTCTCAAGGGCAACTAGGGATGGGCAATAAATGCCGGCCTTGCCAGCGACGCCACATCCCATAAAACATAGAAAAATAGGAGCAGGAGTAGGCCATTTGGCCCTTCGAGCCTGCTCCGCCATTCAATACGATCATGGCTGATTCTCTATCTCAATACCATATTCCCACTCTCTCCCCATACCCCTTGATACCTTTTGTGTCTAGAAATCTATCTATCTGCTTCTTAAGTAGTGACTTGGCCTCCACAGCCTTCTGTGGTAGAGAATTCCACAGGTTCACCACCCTCTGAGTGAAGAAATTTCTCCTCATCTCAGTCCTAAATGTCCTACCCCGTATCCTGAGACTGTGACCCCTCGTTCTAAACCCCCCCCCCCCCCCAGCCAGGGGAATTAATAAATTTCAAAAACTGAACTCCTCCTACCCCACCCCTCCAGCCCTTTATTGGTTATTATACATTGTTTCCATTGTATATGAGATTTTTAAGATCTCTGTGCTCCCCAAACCACCGGTGTGCCCTCGTACACAAGAATTTATAGTTGCACTGTCATTATTGCAGAGCCATCCAGAAAGACTCTCCAATTTACTGCAGTGAGATTGTGCACATATAGACAATACTGGGTGCTTCGGAGAGATCACAAGGCGTTGTCTTGTATGGTTTGAAACGATGATCTGTTTCTGAATCAGTTCTGGGAATACTGTGGTGATTCAGTTCAGTTGACATTGTGCCTGCCGTTCCCACTGCTCTCTGTTCAATGCTTCCCTTTCTATTTTTAACAGCTTTATGAACTGGACAGTGACCCCAAGCGAAAAGAGTTCTTGGACGACCTATTTGTATTTATGCAGAAGCGAGGTGAGTCGAAGCTTCCCCCTTCTGATATCCTATTTGTAACGATATTGTCTCTCTCTCTCTCTTGCGCAATGCGGTCACTGAAGTAAGAAAATTACTAGGCACTTGGTCTAAGCGTTAAACAAAGCTTTAATCAACTGTTTTACAACATGGAGGTCTAGTTGTGTCCTTCACTAGTTCCTGTTAAGAATGTTCTGCGCAAGCTGGGCCCGTGCCCGAGTATTTATACTCTCCCTGGACAGCGCCACCCGCAGGCCACTCAGTATTATTTCATAAGTCTTTCTTTCATGAATGACTGATTCATGTCAGTCACTTCTCCCTTCTCGTTTGGAAAGACTCCACAAACTGCTCTCGGTTACTTTTTTTCCCACTCTCAATCTTCTCCCCAACCCCAAAGTCTTCGGGGTGGAAATTCCTCTTGGGTTCTAGGCTCCGCTTGATATTCAAGTTCTCCTTGAAGTCGACGGAACGGAACATCGGGCGGCCAATACCATACCGCCCGTGTTGTGCTACTGCTCAAGACGGAATTTCTAACCCTGTTGACGCTCTTGCCGGGATGAGAATTGGAAAGGGGCAAAATCATGCCGTTGAGGAAAAAAAAAATCAGCCATCTCTCTTCAGGTGGCCAACAAACAATCTTAATGGGCTCCAGGCGGCCTCTCACCCACTCGGGGGCACAATCAGTTGGGCACTTGGCCTTTCTCACCTGAGAACCTGAGTTGAAATCCAGCCCAAGTTGGCTTCCTCTGTCTTGTCGGCTCTAAGGACCCAATGCGAAATGAGTTTGGGCGATCTCCATTTAGCTCCTAGCAAACATGAGCCTACAGCACACAAAAAAACCAGCCCTGATGTGTATTGTCTCTGAGACAGGACAGGCCTAACGATGGTTACATAGGATCGCATAGAATTTTACAGCACAGAAACAGGCCATTAGGCCCAACTGGTCCGTGCCAGTGTTTATGCTCCACACGAGCCTCCTCCCACCCTTCTTCATCTCACCCTGTCAACATAGAGTCATAGGGGGAGAAATTCAGTAGGTTGCGCCACCCGTTAGCGCCTTAAGAGGGCGCTAAGTGGGTCTCAAGCCAACTTGCACCCGGGCGCAGCACTGCCCACGCCGCCCGCTAAATTCCGCGGGACGTTAGTGGTGGCGCTAACCGTTAGCACTGCGCTGCTGCCGATGACATCACCGGTGTGCACAGCGCACCGCTGACGCCCCGGCTGCGATATTCGGCAGCGCCCCCTGATTTACCGCCGGACGCTATGTCCGACGGGGTCAGGGGGGCCTACCTGCGGCCGGGGAGGCGCAAATTAAAGGCGAAGTGTGGGGCGGCCATTTTTCTTGTTGGCCGCCTGCCAGTACCTGCCTGCACTCCCGTTCCCGACCTCCTGAACCTCCCCCCCCACCACCCCTCCACCCCGCGGAGTGCCAGCTGCGCTCCAAGAGCCCGGCACTTCTCCTCGGTGCCGGGCTCTTTTGCCTGCACTCCCGATCCTCGGGGGCCCAGCTGGGCCCCAGATCGCGCTGCACAAGGCCCCTCCCCTTTAAGAAGGGGAGGAAGGCCTGCAATACCGCAGCACGACGTGCCGAAGCGTGTGGCACTGCGGCACGTTGTGCCACGATATTCACTCGCAGCATCCCAAGAGGGATGCGGGGCGCCTCCAGTAGCGCCGCGCTTCCCTTTGGGGCGCAGCCACTCAATTTCCGGTGCGGGGGCGCGAATGTTTCCGGGGCGCTACTTTTAGCGCCCTGGCGAGGCTGGCGCCCCAAACGGGGCGATACTCAATTTCTCCCCCATAGAGTCATAGAGTCATACAGCACAGAAAGAGGCCGTTCGGCCCATCGTGTCCACGCCGGCCATCAAGCCCTGTCTATTCTAATCCCATTTTCCAGCACTTGGTCCATAGCCTTGTATGCTATGGCGTTTCAAGTGCTCATCTAAATGCTTCTTGAATGTTGTGAGGGTTCCTGCCTCTACCACCCTTTCAGGCAGTGAGTTCCAGATTCCAACCACCCTCTGGGTGAAAAAGTTTTTCCTCAAATCCCCTCTAAACCTCCTGCCCCTTACCCTGAAACTATGCCCCTGGTTATTGACCCCTCTACTAAGGGGAAAAGTTCCTTTCTATCTACCCTATCTATGCCCCTCATAATTTTGTACACGTCAATCAGGTCCCCCCTCAGCCTTCTCTGCTCCAAGGAAAACAACCCCAGCCTGTCCAGTCTCTCTTCATAGTCTCTCTACATACCAAATTTTATTTCTGCTTCATTTAGCGGCTGTCACACTGGTCCAGTAGCGGCTCTTCTGAAGTTGAGACAGAAGCATGTGGTTGAGGCGGAATGGATGGGATCTTTCTGTGCTACACCTGACCTGTCTCCGAGTGATTTTTTTCTTTGCTGTCATTCAGTGCCTGGCTGGAAAGGGTCCCATTCCCCACCAGTAGTGCCTTTAATGAGCACAAAAAAATGGTTTTCTTTTTCCACAGAAGATTTGATCTCGAGCTTCATGATTTCCCTTGAACCCTTCCATTGATATCTGATGGAGATATAAAGGGACAGGCCTATTGAAGCCTTCTTGTGGTTAGCAGCGAGCAGTTGCACTGTCTCCGAACGAATCATGTGCAGTTTCGTGGCTCACCCTAAGTTTCACAATAGCGACGAGAGGACCCTCATCTCCAGAGAGACAACTAGGTACCAAATCGGCAGCTGTACATATTGTGTATGGGTCAGAGGTCAGTGGGCTGAGCTGTGTTGTCACGCAGCCCTGGGTTTCCTGCAGCTGGCGATGGTCAATCGGTTCACCAACCATCAGGAAATACAAGATCCGGCAAATGGATGGGAAGGCACCAAACTGGGGGGGGCTGGATGGGGCAATGGGTTTAACGCACTGTCCTTTCACCTGTTTGGAAGCTGGATTTGGGGTGGGATTAAAACCTCGTCTCGCTACTGGCTGGAAGGTTTCATCCGAATTGGCGTAACCCATTTCTCGGTGAGGGCGAGTGCTGCATAAAACTGGCTGTAGCATGGCACCAATTTCAGGAAGTCACAGGACGTCCGATGTGGAAAGTGCACCGGTGATGTAGACGGTGTTTTCTTCTGAGGTCGGGTGTAATTATAACAACAACAACAGCATGCATTTATATAGCGCCTTTAATGCAGTAAAACGTCCCAAGGTGCTTCGCAGGAGCGTTATCAGACAAAAAAATTTGACACCGAGCCACACAAGGAGAAATTAGGGCAGGTGATCGGTCAAAGGGTAGGTTTTAAGGAGCGTCTTAAAGGAGGAAAGAGAAGTAATGAGGCAGAGAGGTTTAGGCAGGGAATTCCAGAGCTGAGGGCCTAGGCAACAGAAGGGTGACTGTCTGTGTGGAGTTTGCACATTCTCCCCGTGTTTGCGTGGGTTTCCTCCGGGTGCTCCGGTTTCCTCCCACAGTCCAAAGATGTGCGGGTTAGGATGATTGGCTATGATAAATTGGCCCTTAGTGTTAGGGGGATTAAATACGTGGGGTTACGGGGATAGGGTGGGATATGTGTTGGTGTAGGGGTTACGGGGATCGGGTGGGATATGTGTCGGTGCAGGCTCGATGGGCCGAAATGGCCTCTATCTGCACTGTGGGGTTTCTGTGATTCTGTGATTGTGAAGGCACGGCCACCAATGGTTGAGTGATTATAATCAGGGATGCTCAAGAGGGCAGAATTAGAGGAGTGCAGATATCTCGGGGGGGGTTGTGGGGCTGGAGGAGATTACAGAGATAGGGAGGGGGCGAAGCCATGGAGGGATTTGAAAACAAGGATGAACATTTTGAAATTGAGGCGCTGCTTACCCGGGAGCCAGTGTAGGTCAGCGAGCACCGGGGTGATGGGCGAACGTGACTTGGTGTGAGTTAGGACACTTATTACAGGGAAATAAGGGAGGGGAGGGGCTTTGCTTTAGGTTTGACCATGCCACACCTGACCTCGGAGTCCCCAGTGCTTACCGGATGCAGTTGGACCTCGCACACCTGTAAGATGTTGCTGTTTATTGGATTGTTACAGGCAGTCAGCTGGTGAGGGTGAATTATACATTTTGGACCTAGCTGGGAAGGGACTTGCTGTCGCTAGGCTAGCGAGTGGATGTCATTAAGTGTGGCTGCTGATCAGAACTCACAAGAGGTGGGAGGGGGGTGAAGAACTTTGTGCTTCAGAAGCACTCTCCCTGCCAGTCAATCACGCTGGGTATGAAGAGGGAGAAGCTCTTGGCTTAAGCTGTCTCGGCTTCCCACTGCAGACTGAAGCACAACAGTGGAATGGCACAAATGGGCGCTAAAAAGAGCTGAAGTCTTTCAAAATAAACCATTACAGTGTAAACCCCTGTAGCCGGAGTCACGTGAAGCCATTGGCGAATCTAGCAAACCAAACCAGGTGTCAAATTGGGGGAGGAAAGGTTTTCAACCAGTCAGAATGCACACATTGCCTTTTCTGTCTTTTCTTTGACTCTGAAAAGAGTTTCTGTTGAATTTGGCCAGTGTCATGATTACATAGAATTATATGACACAGCACAGAAACAGGCCAGTCGAGCCTCGTGTGTTTTAAATAAAAACAGAAAATGCTGGAGATACTCAGCAGGTCAGGCAGCGTCTGTGAAGAGAGAAACAGAGTTAACGTTTCAGGTCGATGACCTTTCGTCAGAACTGGAAAAAAGCAGGAAATGGAACAGATTTTTAAGCAAGTTTAGGGGCTGGGAAATGGGGGAGGGGATAAAAGAACAAAAGGGGAGGTCTGTGATAGGATGGAAGGCAGGAAAGGTTAAGAGACATTGGCCTAGAAATTCAGTATAGCCACGTTTGGGGCGCTACAGCATGGCGTTCGCTAACTTTTGCGCCCGGCGCAACTTAGCGCCACCTTCGCCGATATTCAGTTGCATCGCCCCAAGAGGTTGCTGCTGCGCTAAAGCAGGCGATGCACGACTATCATTAGGTGCTAAGCCGGCGATCCGGGGCGCAAACACCGAAGGCGGGCGCAGCGCAGGTGCGGCGAGTTGCTCATTGAGGCCAGACAGTCAGGCGCCGGTCAGCACTTAAAGGGGGAGGGTGGAATTGCTTGGCTGCCATGCCCTGCACACTGCAGCCCTAAGGCAAGGCCTGAACACTGCTTCTGGAACAGCTCCACGCCCAGGAGAATGGAGAAGGCCAGGGAGAGAGCGCAGCGCTTCGGCGAGGGTGACCTGAGGCTGCTGGTTGGTGCAGTGGACCGCAGGCGCCATATCCTCTTCCCTGAGGGTGGCAGGAGGCTGCTGCCCGCCGAATATCGGAAAGCATGGAGGGATGTGGCAAACAGGGTCACGTCCAACAGCGTGGTTGGCAGGACACCAACCCAGTGCCGGAAAAAATTCAACGACCTCACTCGGGTTGTCAGGGTGAGTACCCTTTCCAGTATCCTCCTCATCCCTGCATGTGTACCTCACTTTATGGCCAAACAGGTCTGAAAGCCCTAATGGCCAGCCCTCATCCAGCAGCTATGGGACTGTCATGAAAAGTACTTGCGCAATCAGGACTTTAGACACTGTCAGGGCTATTCGAACATGGGAGGCAGTGCGGGCAAGATCAGGGCTTGACACTGTACTTAGAGGCGGTCCTTTCTCTTGCAGGCCAAGCTGGCGCATAACAGAAGACAGTGGCGACAGACCGGGGGAGGCCGTCCTGACCTGAAACAGCTGAGCGACCTCGAGCAGCGAGTGGAGCGGATCATGGCAGGCCGGCTGAGTGGCCCCGTCGCCACTGGAGATGCTGACCCTGTTCTGGGCACCAATGGTAAGGTCATCACCTTTTTGACCTCTCCCTTTCCACTTGCGCCTCACGCCAGCATCCTTTGCCACTATCGAACCAATGCAGTGCGCAGCAGCACTCATGCCTCCCTCGCTGCCGCCCTGTCCTCACTCTAAAGCAACTCTTGTGCCTCCCTCCTTTCAGATGGTGACTCGCCAGGTGAGGAGGCGGCCCCTCAAGCTGGCACTGTGTTCGAGTCAGACATAGAGGAGGAGGAAGAGGAAGCCAGCCCATCAGGGACACCCTCAGCCGAGGCAGCCCATGGCCATGATGGTGACACGTCTTCCCTGGAGGGGAGCAGGGGGGAAGGGTCAGAGGATAGTGAAGCTCCGGGGACCAGCAGGCTGCAGCAATGCGGGAGGGGTGGGGAAGCTCGGCGGCCTTCTCCCCGGAGGGTGAGTGCGGCCTCCAGTCCTGCTACGGTGAGTGCAGAGGAGGTGCGGCTCCTAGCGGAAATGGGCGCCCAGGCTGAGCGCAGGCACACTGAGCTCATGGCTGCAGTGGCAAGGATGCCTGACTCCATAGAGTCACTGGCAAGGAGTGTGCAGGAATTCGGGGCAGCACAGGCCAGGAGTCTGCAACAATTCAGTGCAGCACAGGCCAGGAGTCTGCAGGACATCGCGGCAGCACAGGCTAGGAGTCAGCAGGTCTTCGCTGCTTCACAGGCGGCTTCTAGCCAAGTGCTCAGTCGTGCCGTGCATTCACTGGCTGCTGTCATGCAGACACAGACCAGGGCCACACGGGCACTAACTGCTGCCACACTCGCTGGATCGGCCAGGCATCGCCGGGGCACTCGCTGTGCCGCAGCAGCCCAGCAGTCTGTGCCTCAGCAGATTGCTGCGCATGCTGCAGTGCTGGCCCGTGCGCGTGCCAATGTCTCAGCCAACCAGGGAGTGCCTGTGATCTGTCAGGTTGCCAGCATTCCTGCAGCCAACACTGTCACTCCTCCATTGCAGCTGCCACCAGCTGTTGGACAGACTGCTGCCGCCCAAGCAGAGTTGGAGCAGTCAGCAGCCGGCCCCTCCAGGCCCAGAGCTGGTCCAGGCCGACCCCCAAGGGCATCTGCCGTCTCACCATCTGACCCTCAGCAGCCTTCCCCCAGCCTTGCTGCAGCCACTGGGGTCCCATTGAGGAGGAGCTGCAGGGCGGGTAGGGGCCAGTCACGGAAGCGAAACGGATCACCCTCGCAGGGGAAAAAGTAGAAGGTGTGGCCAAATGTTTTGTTTTACTTATAAAAGCCGAGACTGGTGTATTTGTTTCATATATAAAAGCCAAGACTGGTGTATTTGTTTCATATTTAAAGGCCGAGACTGGTGTATTTGTGTTTTTGGGGGGGGTTTCTCTCCATTAGTTTGTCATGTGGGAAGGGCACAGAGGTATCACAGTAAAAAAATTTCTTAAATCGCACTGTCCATGCTTTCTTTTGGAAGTCCTGGTTGCCCTGCTCGGCTGAGGGCTTGTGGAGTGGCTACATTCATCTTCTGCCATTGGCACAAGCCATTCCCTGAGAGGGGGCCTAGAACCGACTTGCAGTAAGCCGCCGACGGGCGGCCCTTGCACTTTCTGCCTCCCTCCTGTGCTGGTCCTCCTCCTCCTCCTCTGGTGGTCCTCCAATGTCTGCTGGCAGTGGCTGAGCCCTGCGGATAGCCAGGTTGTGCAGCATGCAGCACACGACAACGAAATGGGAGACTCGCTCAGCCGAGTACTGTAGGGCTCCCCCGGAACGATCCAGACAGCGGAACCATTGCTTCAGCACGCCGATTGTTTGCTCAATGATGTTCCTGGTTGCTTGATGGCTCTCATTGTATCCCTCTTCAGCAGGGGTGCTGGGCGCACGGAGCGGGGTCATCAGCCAGGTGCACAAAGGATAGCCTTTGTCCCCGAGAAGCCATCCTCGTGGGTGAGGCTGGGCCTTGAACATGTCTGCCACAGAAGTCTGGCGCAGGATGAAGGCATCGTGGCTGCTGCCTGGAAAGCGGGCATTGACAGCTAGGATGAGCTGCCTGTGGTCACACACCAACTGCACATTGAGCGAATGGTAGCCCTTCCGGTTGCGGTAATCCTCGGCATTCTCTAGAGGTGCCCGCAATGCCACATGCATGCAGTCAATGGCGCCCTGCACCATGGGGAAGCCCGCTAATGCTGCAAAGCCCATTGCACGCTGTTGCTGCTTGTCAACGGTCATGGGGAAGGAGATGAACTGACGTCTCCTTCTGAAAAGGGCATTGGTCAGCTGGCGGATGCAGCAATGTACCGCAAACTGGGAGATGTTGGAAATGTCCCCAGTAGCGGATTGGAAGGAGCTGGTGGCATAGAAGTTGAGAGCCACCGTCACCTTCACTGCCACCGACAGAGACGTCCTGCTCCTCAGCTGTGGCTGCAGATCTCCACGAAGCAGGTGGCAGATCTCAGTGACCACCGCCCTTCTGAATCGCAGCCTCCAAACACACTGCTCCTCAGACATGTTCAGATATGAGAACTGCTGGCGGTATACCCTGGGTGGGTAAGGCCTCCTTTGCCGACGCCTGTTGCCCCTTCTCTGTCTGGCCATGACTGGCACTCTCTCACGGCGTCTCTGAGCCCTTTGAATGCAATGGAGAAGCCCAACGTTTCCACCCATTGCAGCCCCCATTATATGTTTCCAATCAATGCTATGACTCTGACTCTGAAGTTAAAGACAAGTGCAAAGCTGTGGCCTGAAGCCACAAGTACCTGTGCGAGTGTTGAGCCAAACCAGAAAGCGCTCTACCTTTGTCTCTCTCCAAAGATCCGTCTCTCACAAAGAAGGAGTGGTGCAAAATGGCTGCCATTTATACTGCAGGAGGAGTCCCCTTTAATTAGCGCCCCCCGCGCCCCGCAACGACTGGGAACCGTTCCCTTCTACCAGTCGCTAGGGGCGCCAGGCGCACAATAGGCCGGCGCCACTGAATTTCCGGTTTGGGGTGCACAAAGGGCGTTGCACCATGAAATGACGTCAGGATCTGCGCGCGCAGCTGAGCGCGCGCAAAGGTTTTGCGCCACCGTTAAATCTTAACTGAAGTTCGCAAGAGGCGCAGATCGCGCTGCGACCGGGCGCTAGCCGCTTAGCACCCCACTTCTCCTCCTAAGGCGCTAGCGGCTGGCGCAAACAACTGAATTTCTAGGCCATTAAGAGATATTCAAGGCAAAAGGAGATGGTAATGGGACAGGTTAAGAAACAAAGGATGGCTCTAGATGAAGTGTAAATTGCGCTGGCAGAATGAAAGACAGCTGCCCTGTGGGAGAGAAGAAAAAAAGACACAGACAAAAAGTGTGGATAAAATATATATATGATAGGGGCCGAGGTTATGATCTGCTTTTTTCCAGTTCTGACGAGAGGTCATTGACCTGAAACGTTAACTCTGTTTCTCTCTCCACAGACGCTGCCTGACCTGCTGAGTATCTCCAGCATTTTCTGTTTTTATTTCAGATTTCCAGCATCTGCAGTATTTTCTTTTTGTCTCATGTGTTTTATATTTAGAAACATAGAAGATAGGAGCAGGAGTAGGCCATTCGGCCCTTCGAGCCTGCTCCGCCATTCAATGAGATCATGGCTGATCATCCAAATTCAGTACCCTGCCTTCTCCCCATATCCCTTGATCCCTTTAGCCTCAAGAAATATATCCAACTCTTTCTTGAATATATTTAATGAACTGGCCTCCACCGCCCTCTGTGGCAGAGAATTCCACAGGTTCACCACTCTCTGGGTGAAGAAATTCCTCCTCATTTCAGTCCTAAATGGTTTACCCCTTATCCTTAGACTATGACCCCTGGTTCTGGACTCCCCGGCCATCAGAAACATCCTTCCTGCATCTAGTCTGTCCAGACCTGACAGAATTTTATAGGTTTTGATGAGATCCCCTCTCAATCTTCTAAACTCCAGTGAGTATAAGCCCAATTGACACAATCTCTCCTCGTACGTCATTCCTGCCATCCTAGGTATCAGCCTGGTGAATCTTCACTGCACTCCCTCCATGGCAAGAACGTCCTTCCTCAGGTAAGGTGACCAAAACTGCACACAATACTCAAGGTGTGGTCTCACCAAGGCCCTGTACAACTGCAGCAAGACATCCTTGTTCTTGTACTCGAACCCTCTTGCTACGAAGGCCAACATACCATTTGCCTTCTTAACTGCCTGCTGCACCTGCATGCTTACCTTCAGCGACTGGTGCACAAGAACACCCAGGTCTCTTTGCACTTCCCCTTCTCCCAATCTATTGCCATTCAAATAATAATCTGCCTTCCTGTTTTTGCCACCAAAGTGGATAACCTCACATTTATCCACGTTATAGTGCATTTGCCATGTTTCTGCCCAATCACCCAACCTGTCCAAATCGTACTGGAGTTTCACGACATCCTCCTCACAGCATACCCTCCCACCCAGCTTTGTGTCGACTGCAAATTTGGAGATATTACATCCAATTCCCTCATCCAGATCATTAATATATATTGTGAACAGCTGGGGTCCTAGGACCGATCCTTGCGGTACCCCACTAGTCACTGCCTGCCACTCGGAAACGACCCGTTTATTCCAACTCTTTGCTTTCTGTCCGCCAACCAGTTCTCTATCCAAGTCAATACCTTGCCCCCAATCCCGTGTGCCTTAATTTTGCACGCTAACCTCTTATGCGGGACCTTATCGAAAGCCTTCTGAAAGTCCAAATACACCACATCCACTGGTTCTCCCTTATCTATTTTACCAGTTACATCCTCAAAAAATTCCAGTAGATTAGTCAAGCATGATTTACCTTTTGTAAATCCATGTTGACTTTGTCCGATCCTGTCACTGCTTTCCAAGTGCTCTGCTATTACATCTTTTATAATGGACTCTAGCATTTTCCCCACTACCGATGTCAGGCTTACCGGTCTATAATTCCCCGCTTTTTCTCTGCCACCTTTTTTGAATAGTGGGGTAACATTAGCTACCCTCCAATCCATGGGTACTGTTCCAGAGTCTATCGAGTTCTGGAAGATGACCAGCAATGCATCTACTATTTCTAGGGCCACTTCCTTAAGTACCCTGGGATGTAGATTATCAGGCCCTGGGGATTTATCGGCCTTCAGTCCCATCAATTTTCCTAACACCATTTCCATACAAATACTGATTTTTTTCAGTTCCACCCTTTCATCAGACCCTATGTTCCGCGGTATTTCTGGGAGGTTATTTGTGTCCTCCTTTGTGAAGACAGAACCAAAATATGTATTTCGTTGGTCTGCCATTTCTTTGCTCCCCATTATAAATTCCCCCGATTCTGACTGCAAGGGACCTACGCTTGACTTCACCAATCTTTTTCTCTTTACATATCTATAAAAGCTTTTACAGTCAGTTTTTATGTTCCCTGCAAGCTTACTCTCATATTCTATTTTCCTTTTCTTAATTAATCCCTTTGTCCTCCTTTGTTGAATCCTAAACTGCTCCCAATCCTCAGGATTATTGCTGTTTCTGGCCAATTTGTATGTCCTCTCCTTGGATCTTATGCTATCCCTAATTTTCCTTGTTAGCCACGGTTGAGTCACCTTTTTGTTTTATTTTTATGCCAAACTGGGATGAACAACTTCTGTAGTTCATCCATTCGGTCTTTGAATGTTTGCCATTGCCTATCCACCATCAACCCTTTGAGTGCCATTCCCCAATCAATCATACCCAACTCGCTCCTCAGACCATCGTAGTTTCCTTTATTTAAATTGAGGACCCTAGTTTCTGAGTCAACTACTTCATTCTCCATCGTAATGAAGAATTCGATCATATTATGATCGCTCCGACCCAAGAGGCCTCGTACAACAAGATTGCTAATTAATCCTTTCTCGTTACATAATACCCAGTCTAAGATGGCCTGATCTCTGGTTGGTTCCTCGACATAGTGGTCCAGGAAACCATCCCGTAAACACTCCAGGAATTCCTTCTCCACAGTATTGTTACTAATTTGGTTAGCCCAATCTATATGTAGATTAAAGTCACCCATGATGACTGCTGTGCCCTTATTGCACGCTTCTTTAATTTCCCTTTTAATGCCATCCCCAACCTCCGCCTTACTGTTTGGAGGTCTATATACCACTCCCACTAATGTTTTTTTCCCCTTAGTATTTCTCAATTCTACCCATACAGATTCCACCTCATCAGAGCTAATATCCTTCATTACAATTGTGTTAATCCCTTCTTTAACCAGTAATGCTACCCCTCCTCCCTTTCCTTTTTGCCTATCTTTCCTGAATATCGAATACCCCTGGATGTTGAGTTCCCAGTCTTGGCCATCCTTGAGCCACGTTTCCGTAATCCCAACCAAATCATATTCGTTTACCTCTATTTGCGCAGCCAATTCATCCACCTTATTACAAATGCTCCTCGCATTAAGACACAAAGCCTTCAGGCTTGTTTTTTTAACGCTCTTAGACCTATTAGAATTATTATTTACTGTGGCCACGTTTGATTTAAACCGTTGATTTCTCTGACTGCCACTTTTGTTTTTCTCCTTCCTATCTTTTGCTTTTATCCTTGTTTACCTTTCCTCTGTCTCCCTGCTCAGGTTCCCAACCCCCTTCCATTTTAGTTTAAACCCTCCCCCACAGCACTAGCAAATACTCCCCCTAGGACATCGGTTCCAGCCCTGCCCAGGTGCAGACCGTCCGGTTTGAACTGGTCCCACCTCCCCCAGAACCGGTTCCAATGTCCCAGGAACTTGAATCCCTCCCCCTGGCACCATTCCTCTAGCCACGTATTCATCTGAAGTATCCTTCTATTTCTACTCTGACTAGCACGTGGCACTGGTAGCAATCCTGAGATTACTACCTTTTGAGGTCCTGTTTTTTAATTTACCTCCTAACTCCCTATATTCCGCTTTTAGGACCTCATCCCACTTTTTACCTATATCGTTGGTGCCTATATGCACCATGACAACTGGCTGTTCACCCTCCCCTTGCAAGATGTTCTGCAGCCGCTCGGAGACATCCTTGACCCTTGCACCAGGGAGGCAACACACCATCCTGTAGTCTTGTTTGTGGCTGCAGAAACGCCTGCCTATTCCCCTTACAATTGAATCCACCTGAAATGGTCCCCAGACCATTGAAATCTATTGGAAACACTCAGCGGGTCAGAGCAGCATCTGCGGAGAGAGAAACCGAGTTAACGTTTCAGGTCGATGACCCTTCGTCAGTATTAAAAATCTTTGTTTTTATTTCAGATTTCCAGCATCTGCAGTATTTTGCTTTTGCATTGAAATCCATTGTTACATATCCAGAGTTGGGATGTGTGTGTGTGTGTGTGTGTGTGTGTGTGTGTAACTCATGACGAGAGGAGAGTCGTACAGGAAGGAGGGGTGGTGGAGGGGGTGAGGGGGTGGTCAATACATTAACGGGCTTCCCCTGAAATCTCTACCCATATTCATTTCAGCATGACGCTGTGGGCAGTAACGTTAAACAGTACGGTTGACATTGATATTGCAGCTGTTTGGTTTAAGTGGATGTGAGATTTATCATGAACAGGAATAGAAAGAGTAGGAAGCCGACAGATTTTAGGGGTCAGCTTTAGATTAGTGAGGTAGTCATTTTCATTAAGCAGCAAATTAGCTTCGTAAATATCTTATCTGAATGCTGTTCCTTCTCCCTGCATTCTCACTGTGTTGAAATCAAATGTCATCATATTGTCTCTTGCCTGGGCCCTGAACACTGTGGAAGTTCACAACCTGTCTCAGTCTCCCCTTCCTCCTACAGTTTGCAGCTTTCTTAATTTACCTCATCTCCTTTCCTACCCTTTTTTCAATCTTGGTGGTGTCCCTTCACCTGTTTTTTTAATTAAAAAAAGTCTCTCCAGCTCGCACGTGCCTGTGTGCGCGTGTCTGTGTGCGCGCGTGTCTGCGCGCGTGTCTGTGCGCGCGTGTCTGTGCGCGCGTGTGTGCGCGCGCGTGTGCGCGCGCGCGTGTGCGCACGTGTGTGCGCGTGTGTGTGTGTGCGCTCGTGTGTGCGTATGTACGTGTGCAGTACAGATATATAATGGGCCAGATATTCCGACCCCCACGGGTGCGTACGAGGTGTTTATGCACCCGTAGGGGCCTCGCAAGTGCCGGTTTCAGGCATGCGCTAAAACCCGGCACTTCCGATCTGTCAAGAATGATCTTGACAGATCCTCCACCTGCCCTGGAGAAGGGCCTCTGCGGGGGGAGGAGTTCCGCTTTCTGTACAACCTCCGCCCACTGAGAACCCTTAGAAATATTACGCCTGGTAAAAGCCTGCGTAAGGCCTGCTTTTACCAGCATGAGTTTTTTTTTAATGTTTAATTCACTCATTTATAATTTTAAAATACTTTTAAGAAAGGTAAGTTTATTTTTAGCCCCGTGAAAAACTTTAATTCTTTTTTTCAAAAAATTAAATTTTTGTTTAAAATATTTAATTTAATGTAATTTTAACTAATTTTAAATACGTGATGTTTTTAAAAAAATGTGTTTTTAACGTTTAACTGGTTTTTTGAGTGATCTCCATTGATACTTTCGACAGATCTGTGCAGAGAGACCTGTCAAAAGTGTGAAGGGGGATTCCTTTCTTTCATTGGTTCCCCATGGCCCACGAGATCCATGGGGCGCTTGCGAACCACCTGCGCCCCTGGGATACCTGGGCCTCTGCGCATTTCGGAGAGCAGAGGCCCAGAATCGGAAGTCTCGGGACCTACGGAGCCAGCAGGTAAGTGCGTAGAATTTTTCCCAATCGGAGGCATCCGCCCGCAGGACGCCTCCGATCGGAAAAATCCGGCCCTGTAATAATGTACAGGAAACTCTCGATTTACCGGCACCCAAACAACCGGAAATCTCGGTTAACCGGCAAAATTCAGGAGTAGGTTCAGTGAAGTTTTTCTTCATATTAGTGGCCGTTTCTTGATTCTTGGCTGTGTAATCGGGGGTTGCTGCACTTGTTGCTAAGCAACAGGGACGCTTGGTCTGTGGGCGGGTTCTTGCAGCTGTTGACAGGGAAGCCTTGTTTTTGTTGTTGTGTACGGAGCTCTCGTACCTTTTAACTATAGCTCTGTAATCCGGACTTTTTGATAAACCGGCACCACGCCGGTTCCGTCTGTGCCGGATAAAAAAGAGTTTCCTGTATGTGCATATTAACAAAGTGTCCCCATTAATCCCTCCAGCTTATTTGGTAGTTAATGGCCAAAGGGTTACTAGCTCAGTTATTCAACTTTCCTACACTTGTAATCAATGCAACATGAATGCAGGCGGTAGTATGTGAAATGTTTTCATTTTGTTTCTGTGTATTGGAGAGCGCAGGTTTGCTCCGCTGGAGGGACATGACCCATTAAACATTGTGGTCACAGTGGAGGGGTTTCCTTGTTTGACTGAGTTCACTGTTTGCTGTCAAATTGAGATATCGTAGTGCTGTAAAATGAACTCCTTTGAAGTGATTTGCCTCAAGTACTGGTGCTGGGCTGTTGGCTTGCTTTGTGCACTGGTTGAGAAAGGCGGGGCGGGGGGGGGCGCGGTGTGGGGGGCAAGGCAGATCCATTCAGTCAGTGGCTGTCTTTATTTTTGTCCCAATCATATCCCCTCTTTTCAATCAATCAACTTTATTGTCATTGTTAGTGCACAAGTGCAGTACAACGAAATGTAGGCTTGCGGCTCCCGAGAGTGTACATTTAGATTAAGACATTTAAACATTCAACATTCATTTGGCTTGTAATACATTAACACAAACATAACCATAATAAAGTGCATTGGCAGATGTGCAGGCTTTAGAGTTTATTTGTGGAGTTCAGTAGGATGACAGCCCTGGGAAAGAAGCTGTTCCTAAATCTGGTCGTTTGGGTGCGAATGCATCTGTAGTGTCTCCCAGATGGCAGGAGGGCGAACAGACTGTGGCTGGGGTGGGTAGGGTCTTTGATGATGGTCCGTGACCTCCGTAAACAGCGTTTCTGGTATATGTGCTCTATGGTCGGTAGCCGGGTGCCGGTAATGCGTTGGGCAGTTTTGACTACCCGCTGCAGGGCTTTCCGGTCATAGTAGCTACAGCTGCCATACCATACTGTGATACAGTTCGTCAGGATGCTCTCTATTGTGCAGCGGTAAAAGTTAGAGAGGATCAGGGGTGACAGGTTACATCCCTTCAGCCTCCTTAGGAAATATAGGCGCTGCTGGGCCTTCTTCACCAGAGAGGAGGTATTGAGGGACCAGGAGAGGTCTTCCGTGATGTGGACTCCGGGAACTTAAAGCTGTCCACCCTTTCCACCACAGCCCCATGGATGTGGATGGGGGTGTGACTTCCGCCTTTAGACTTCCTGAAGTCCACAATGATTTCTTTGGTTTTCTTGATGTTAAGGGCCAGGTTGTTATCGGCGCACCACTTCACGAGATGCTGGACCACTGCACTGATATCCACTGGGATGCAGGTCCACGCCCCCACTGGCCATTTAGTCCATTCCTCGCCCACCAGTTTTCTCTTCCTCCCTTCCTCCATCCCCAAAGCCTTTGACTCCTTGCTGGGGTGCAGATTACACGGGCTCTCCTCAATGCCTTGTCCAAGTGGCCATTAAAAGCACGTATGAGACTGGCCAATAGGAGTGGGCATCACAGTTAAGCTCGAATGCATTCTCGCCCACCTTTCAGACCTGCACGCACACACACACTCGTTCAGCAGTCGTCCCCTCTCAGGCTGCTTGATGAGTAAACATAGAAACATAGAAGATAGGAGCAGGAGTAGGCCATTCGGCCCCTCGAGCCTGCTCCGCCATTCAATGCGACCATGGCTGATTATCCACATTCAGTACCCTGTCCCTGCTTTCTCCCCATATCCCTTGATCCCTTTAGCCTTAAGAAATATATCTAACTCCTTCTTGAATATATTTAATGAATTGGCCTCTACTGCCTTCTGTGGTAGAGAATTCCACAGGTTCACCACTCTCTGGATGAAGAAATTCCTCCTCATTTCTGTCCTAAATGGCTTACCCCTTATCCTTAGACTGTGACCCCTGGTTCTGGACTCTCTGACCATCGGGAACATCCTTCCTGCATCTAGTCTGTCCAGTCCTGTCAGAATTTTATAAGTTTCAGTGAGATCCCCTCTCATTCTTCTAAACTCCAGCGAATATAAGCCCAATCGACCCAATCTCTCCTCATACGTCATTCCTGCCATCCCAGGTATCAGCCTGGTGAATCTTCGCTGAACTCCCTCCATGGCAAGAACATCCTTCCTCAGATAAGGCGACCAAAACTGCACACACTACTCAAGAGTAGTTTGAAGTCCTCTCCGTTCACGTGAAGAAGTCCTTGCCCTCTGCTCGCACTGCCCGCAGTGGCTGAGATAACTCACTGCACAGAGAATCACCGGCTCCCCTCCCTCCCACGTCACATCACTCTGAGGCCCAGGGGTATCAGAGCATCGATGTGCACCACCATAGTGCCAGCTTCTAATCTTCAAACTCACCACAGCAAGAACTGAATCCTCAAATACTGGGGCTCTGCTCTGTTCCGGTGGCAAAGCTGTTGACCTCGTAAAATGCAAAAAGGAACAGGACTGTTTGCAGAAGACTACTTTGCGACTACCGATCGTGAGAAGGTCCATTGAAATGGTAGTCAGGTGTTTGTAGGGTATATTTGCCAATCCCACGCTCCCCTGCAATGAGCCTCTCTCCGAGGCAGCCCGGGTCCGGGAATCAGCTCGACCTCCGACCTGCACTGCCTTTGAGCACAGCACCACGCTGGGAGCACAGGATTGGTGAAACCTTCTGTAGTGTATGTAACTGTTCTACCTTTAAGAGAACTATCGTATGTAACCGTTCACCTTTAAGAGAACTATTTTAGGTGTGGCACTACTTTATCTTGGCTGCTGTATACTGTAATACCGACGGTGACCACACCAGTATATAAGTGCTGTGTCAGGATTTATTGGGCAGATTCGCCCTGACCTTCGAATAGTAAAGTCCTGTTTAAGTTACTCTTGTAGTCTGTGTATTACTTCGCTATACAACCCACAGACTTTACACCTTCTGTCTCCACAAAGGAAGGAAGGCAAGCATCTTAAGTACCCAACGTTCGAGTACGGTATGGTACTGAGTCCTACAGACCCAAGTAGTGTAGGATTACATAGGATGTACAGCACAGAAACAGGCCATTCGGCCCAACCAGTCCATGCCGGCGTTTATGCTCCACTCGAGCCTCCTCCCGTCTTTCCTCATCTAAGTCTATCAGCATAGCCCTCTCTTCTCTTCTCCCTCATGTGCTTATCTAGCCTTCCCTTATCTAGCATCTGTGCTATTTTCGCAACCAGTCCCTGTGGTAGCCAGTTCCACATTCTCACCACTCTCTGGGTAAAGAAGTTTCTTCTCTGAATTATATATCCAATCCTCTTTTGAAAATTACTCATTTGAATCTGCTTCCACCGTCCTTTTAGGCAGTGCATTCCAGATCATCATAACTCGCTGCGTAAAAAAAATTCTCACTTCACCTCACATCTGCCAATTAGCTTAAATCTGTGTCCTCTGGTTACCGACCCTTCTGTCAGTGGGAACGGTTTCTCCATATTTACTCTATCAAAACCCTTCACGATTTTGAAGGCCTCTATTAAATCTCCTCTTAACCTTCTCTGCTCTAAGCTTCTCCAGTCTCTCCATGTAATTGAAGTCCCTCATCCCTGGTTCTAGTGTTTGCAGTTTTAAACCGAATGAGCAAGTGCGGCCAGTTATAACCAGGGACGTGGTTCAGGTCCTCTTTGTGTGCGCCAGCTTAAGGGATTGTTTAAATGCATGTCCCATTTCTCTTCATACGGGAGATGATGGATCTCTGGCATTCACTGGCAGCGGAGGGCCACTGCAATGCTAATGATTCATTATGGATTTGGCTCCCATTACGTTGTTAGATATAGCTCCTTCACATTCTGTCAGTCACGTCAGGGAGACAGCTGGGGAGGTGGTGGAGGGGGATTGGATTAATGACCTCAGTGCTGTTTATATTGAAAGGTTCAGCACGGTGTGGAGTTCCATCCCTTAACAAAAAATAAAGCAGGGGGGTGGGGGGGGGGGGGGGTGTGGGGGAAGGGGGGGCGGTGGAAGAGATTGGCACCAGGCTGACTCCTTCGGGATTCTTGCTAAGCCTCGGTAGCTGTAATATGCACTCACTGATCCTGGGATACAGTAGCTCTTGGCTGTTAGCTTTCCCTCGTTGCTCAAAGGACTTTGGCCGGCAGACAGTGATTGATGAGGCCTGGCAGTATTTACGACACCAGGGATTTAATGTGTCCTGAGCAACCCTTTCTTTATATATACATTTTGAGAGAGGAGCCAATCCGAGGGATTTTTCCCTGGCTAGCTTTGCCTACTGTCCTGGAGCGGGTTTGGACAGCTGCGGGGGGGGGGGTGCCACACTTGGTTTAAAAGAGTGCTACTGTGTTGGGGGTTTATGAGAGGGCTCTGTGGAAAAAAAAAATGCGACGATTCTTTTGGGGAAGGAGAGTTTATGTTACATAGCGTGACATAGAATTTACAGCACAGAAACAGGCCATTCGGCCCAACCAGCCCATACTCCACACCAGCCTCCTCCCACCCCACTTCACCTCTCCCCCTCAGCATATCCTTCTGTTCCCGTCTCCCTCATGTGTTTATCCAGCTTCCCCTTAAATGCATCTGTGCTATTCGCCTCAACCATTCCCTGTGGTAGCGAGTTCCACATTCTCACCACTCTCCTGAATTTCTTCTTGGATTTATTAGTGACCATCTTATATTTATGACCCCCTTAGTTTTAGTGATGTTGGTTGAGGGATAAATATTGGCCAGGACACCGGGGAGAACTCACCCCCCTGCTCTTCTTCGAAATGCAGCCTGGGGATCTTTTACGTCCACCCGAGAGGGCAGACGGAGGCCTCAGTTTAACGTCTCATCTGAAAGACGGCCCCTCCGACAGTGCGGCACTCCCTCAGCGCTGCACTAGATTTTTGTGCTCCGGCCTCTGGAGTGGGACTTGAACCCACAACCTCCTGCCCCAGAGATGTATCCCAGCAGTGACTGGACAGTTCACTACCCGATGTCGTCGTGCAGTCTCCCTCGCCACAGCTCCGTGGTGTGGCCCCGATGGACAGGACGTCCAATGTATCCGAACTGTAGAAAATCGCTCAGTAAATTTGCGTGCATCGAGGTTTTCCAAAGTGTCCAGCTCTCCCCCCCCCCGACCTTGTGGGTAAATGTGTGGTATTGAGCCAGATACTGCAGCAAGGCTCCAGTCTGTGCTAACTTAACCGATCTCAGCCGGGGTGGCTGTGACCACATTATCTAGACCCAGCGCGACTGAAGTGGAAGTGCCTGTTTGGGGATGTTGGGTTGAGGTCGGGGTTGATTTCCGTCGTGATGCCCCTCAAGGTCGAAGAGTTGCTCAATCCTTGCCCATTAAAGAATGCCCGCTTGGGAGAGATGCTGGAGGGTACTGCGCTCCCACCACAACAGTGACTCTACTTCATTGGCTGTAAAGCGCTTTGTGTCGTCCGGTGGTCGTGAAAGGCGCTATATAAATGCAAGTCTTTCTTTCTTTCATCCTTGGTCAGTGCCTCCAGGAGAGAGGAGTGGCGGGGGGGTGGGGGTTGGGTGGGGGAAATGGGATGAGTTTTAAACACGTTAAACAAGCGATTGTTTTAACATCATACCAGCCTGGTAAAACCTCGACTTAGACACCTCTTCCTTCTTTATTACAATAACAACACTCAGCGGGTCAGGCAGCATCGGTGGAGAGAGAAACAGACTTAACGGGGATGATTTTGTCAATGGGGACGCGTTGGAGGCAGGACTGCCGCTTGTCGGGTTTTAGTCCCGCCTCCATCGACGTCCGGCCATTTCCCAGCGGGTTAAGCGGGCCAATTAAGGGAAATCCGGTGACGGAGAATGTCGGCGTATGACGTTTCATCTGTCAAAAATTTTTGACCGATGAATTGTCATCGTTTGACGACTGTGAAGCTGTCAAACACTGACACTCTCTGTTGTTTGATCAGTCCTTGTAATCAAGACTCAGCAAACCTCTTTTCTGAGCAGAAATTAGATGGTTGTTGCATTGGAGAATGCAGCAGCCATTCTGTCATCTCTGCCGGTGAGATGCGGGAGTCTCCGCATCCCCTAGGATTGAAGCCTGCAGGAAGAAACAAAGGTAGTAAACTTTTTCTATCACTTTCCACTTACCTCACATACTTACCTCTCCACACTTGCACCATCACTCACCTCCACAGCGCACTTTTGGACCCCCGCAGACCCACTGCTCGCCTCGCTGACCCTGGCGGGGTTTCCCGACGTCGGGAAGCCTGCACTTGTGTGGGTAAAATGGGGATAATCCTCTTCACTACTTGTTCCCACTGAAGTAACTGTGCAGCCAATTAACAGTGAAGGGAAACATTTTAAATATTTACATCTTTTTAAATTATGAGAGGGGCTGGGAGTGGTCAGGGTAATGACGAGGCTTCGGAATATTTCGTGGGAACAGCTATAATACGAGCCTTCCCGCCTCGAGGAGACGGGTCCCAGCGCGAGTCGGGTACCCGCCTCCTGGGAAGATGGTACGGAGGCGGGATGGGGGCGGGTTCAGTACCCGCTCCCAGTTTCTGCCATTATCCCGGCAGTCCCGCCTCCCCAGGGCTGGCAAAATCGGCACCAACATTTCAGGTCTGTGACCCTTTGTCAGAACTCCACGGATGCTGCCTGACCAGCTGAGTGTTTGCAGCATTTTCTGTTGTTATTTCAGATTTCCAGCATCCGCAGTATCTTGCTATTGTTCCTTCTTTATTACCTCCAGCTCCAACAAGCCCCCTCGCTCTCCATAGCTTACAGTCCCCACACATGATACAAAACAATTTAAACGGAAGATATTTTTCAATGATCAGTGGGTCCCTCAAACAGACATTCTGTGCCAACACAGTATTGTCGGAATTGTTGCTAAGATACAGCGCCTAGCAGTAAATGAATCAGCGAAACCATAATCTGCAACATTGCACAGTAATAGAATTGTCAGGAAATTGCACAGTGAAAAAGAATCTTAGTGTAAACATGCAACTGAAAGCAAAAATCAATTGGAGAAGAGCAGACCATAAATATTTGTGTGAGTGTATAATTGTCACAGTGTATGTTCAGCAGAGCTGGGGCAGAAACCAATGTGTAAAAAGAAAGAAAGACTTGCATTTCTATAGCGCCTTTCACGACCACCGGACGTCCCAAAGTGCTTTACAGCCAATGAATTACTTTTTTGTTATGTAGTAAACACAGCTGCCAATTTGCGCACAGCAAGCTCTCACAAACAGCAATGTGATAATGACCAGATCATCTGGTTTTTGTTATGTTGGTTGAGGGATAAATATGGCTCCCCCTGCTCTTCTTCGAAATATTGCCGTGGGATGTTTTACATCCACCTGAGAGAGAGCAGATTTGGTTTAACGTCTCATCCGAAAGACGGCACCTCCGACAGTGCAGCGCTCCCTCAGCACTGCGCTGGAACTGTCAGCCTGGACTTTTGTGCTCAAGTCTCTGGAGTGGGGACTTCAACCCACAGCCTTCTTGAGTCAGAGGCGAGAGAGTGCTACTAACTGAGCCACAGCTTATACAGTACTTATATTGAATGATCAATTAATCTGATTTGTTTGTATTGCTGTTGGCTGTGGGAGGTTGAGGAAGAGAGTGTTTGAAGACCAGGACCTCAAACCCGGCACCAAGCTCATGGTCTACAGGGCAGCAGTGATACCCGCCCTGCTGTATGCCTCAGAGACATGGACCATGTACAGCAGGCACCTCAAAGCACTGGAGAGGTACCACCAACGCTGCCTCCGCAAGATCCTGCAAATCCATTGGCAGGATAGGCGCACCAACGTCCGTGTTCTCGCTCAGGCCAACATCCCCAGCATCGAAGCTTTGACCACGTTCGCTCAGCTCCGGTGGACGGGTCACATCGTCCGTATGCCCGATACGAGACTCCCAAAACAAGCGCTCTACTCGGAGCTCCGGCACGGCAAGAGAGCCCCAGGTGGGCAGAGGAAACGCTTCAAGGACACCCTCAAAGCCTCCTTGAAAAAGTGCAACATCCCCACCGACACCTGGGAATCCCTGGCCCAAGACCACACAAAGTGGAGGAGAAGCATCCGGGAAGGCGCCGAACACCTCGTGTCTCTTTGTCGGGAGCAAGCGGAAGCCAAGCGCAGGCAGCGCAAGGAGCGCACGTCAACCCAAGCACCCCACCCACCCGCCCCTTCAACCACCTGTGACAGAGAGTGTAGGTCCTGCATTGGACTCATCAGTCACCTGCGAACTCATTTAATGTGGAAACAAGTCATCCTTGGTTCCGAGGGACTGCCTAAGAAGAAGAAGAGGGAGGCTGTCCAGGGCACTGGGGGATCTCCCTGCTTTTTGAATCGTGTCGTGAGATCTTAAACACCCACCTGAAACACAGCGATGGGGATTCGGTTTAGCACCTCGTCTGGAGGCTGGGGAAAGTGTTCCGTTCCCCGGTGTCGACGCCCATCGCCTTGTTGAGTGCAAAATTCATTCTGAATATTAAAAAGTTGATTCCCCGAATGTTCTACCTGGGCATTAAACACAAGTTCAACAAAGGGCAGAAAAGGCTGATTATTTATTTTAATGCGTGATAGACGCTTTTGTCAAGAAGCACTCGCTGAAATAGTTGAATCGCTCATAATTAGAAATGGTTTTGTCTAGCTGTACCTGCTGGTTCTGCCATAATCTTGTAAATGAACTCCGGGCCATGTAATCACTGCTGTAATCTGTGGATTAATCCTTTCAGCAGGTATGAAACAGTGTATGCTTTGTACTAAGGGTTAAATGTGGGTTCCAGTCCCAACCTGTGTGGAGCACCAGCGATGAATTCAAAATTGCCATTAAGCTGCTTTTTTTTGTACAATTCTGTGCCCTACAAGCGTACAGGAGAAGGGAGACTTTGTCAGCCGCTGGCTCAGTGGGTATCACTCTCGCCTCCGAGTCAGAAGGTTGCCATAGAGTCATGGGGGAGAAATTGAGTATATTGAGTATAGCCCCGTTTGGGGCGCCAGCCTCGCCAGGGCGCTAAAAGTAGCGCCCCATAAACATTCGCGCCCCCGCACCGGAAATTGAGTGGTTGCGCCCCAAAGGGAAGCGCGGCACTACTGGAGGCGCCCCGCATCCCTCTTGGGGCGCTGCGAGTGAATATCGTGGCGCAACGTGCCGCAGCGCCACACGCTTCGGCACGTCGCGCTGCGGTATTGCAGGCCTTCCTCCCCTTCTTAAAGGGGAGGGGCCTTGTGCAGCGCGATCTGGGGCCCAGCTGGGCCCCCGACGATCGGGAGTGCAGGCAAAAGAGCCCGGCACCGAGGAGAAGTGCCGGGCTCTTGGAGCACAGCCGGCACTCTGCGGGGGCAGGGGGGGGGCGTTCAGGGGGACGGGAGCGCAGGCGGCCAACAACAAAAATGGCCGCCCCGCACCTCGCCTTTAATTTGCGCCTCCCCGGCCGCAGGTAGGCCACCCTGACCCTGTCGGACATAGCGTCCGGCGGTAAATCAGGGGGCGCTGCCGTATATCGCGGCCGGGGCGTCAGCGGGGCGCTGCGCACTCCGATGATGTCATCGGCAGCGGCGCAGCGCTAACGATTAGCACCACCACTAACGTCCCGCAGAATTTAGCGGGAGGCGTGGGCAGTGCAGCGCCCGGGCGCGAGTTGGCTTGCGACCCACTTAGCGCCCTCTTAAGGCGCTAACGGGTGGCGCAGCCAACTGAATTTCTCCCCCATAGAGTCATAACGGCACAGGAGGAGGCCATTCGGCCCTTCAAGTCTGTGCCGCCTCTCTGTGGAGCAATCCAGTCAGTCCCACTCCCCCGCTCTATCCCCGTAGCCCTGCAAGTTTATTTCCCTCAAGTGCCTATCCAGTCTCCCCTTGAAAACATCGAGTGTCTCCGCTTCCACCACTTCCGTCGGCAGCGAGTTCCAGGTCCTCACCACTCGCTGCGTAAAAAAGTTTTTCCTCATATCCCCCCCGTATCTCTTGCCCAAAACCTTAAATCTGTGTCCCCTAGTCCTTGTACCATCAACTAGTGGGAACAGCCTTTCCCCGTCTAGCCTATCCAAACCCGTCATAATCTTGTACACCTCTGTCAAATCACCCCTCAACCTCCTTTGCTCTAATGAAAACAAATCCAGCTTCTCCAACCTGTCCTTGTAAGTAAGATCCCCCATCCCCGGAACCATTCTGGTAAATCTCCTCTGCACCCTCTCGAGGGCCTTCACATCCTTCCTAAAGCGTGGTGACCAGAACCGGACGCAATACTCCAGTTGTGGCCTAACCAGCGCTTTATAAAGGGTTCAAGCCCCCACCCCAGAGACCTGAGCACAAAAATCTAGGTTGACACTCGGGTGCAGTGCTGAGGGAGCGCTGCACTGTCGGAGGTACCGTCTTTTGGATGAGACGTTAAACCGAGGTCCCGTTCGCTCTCTCGGGTGGACATAAAAGTTCCTGTGGCACTATTTTGAAGAAGAGCAGGGGAGTTCCCCCCCCCCCCAGTGTCCTGATCAATAATTATCCCTGGACCAACAGCACTAAAACAGATTATCCGGTCATTATCACTTTGCTGTTTGTGGGAGCTTGCTGTGCGCAAATTGGCTGCCGCGTTTCCTACATTACAACACTTCAAAATAGTACTTCATTGGCTGTAAAGCGCTTTGGGACGTCTTGAGGTTGTGAAAGGCGCTATATAAATGCAAGCTCTCTCTTTCTTTGAAATATCAGCAAGCGTATAGAGCCAGACTAACTCAGTGAGTTTGCAGGTCCAGTGGGGGGACAGCACTGGGAAGATATTCCCCTGGCAGGATATTATCTTGCTTCACACTTACTCGTATATTGATCTTTTGTTCACAAATCGATTCGGGAAGTGGCTGTATCTTTCGCAGATAAGGCAGTGTCCTGTGGAGCAGAAGAGGAAGCAACAAAACTGTTAAGTCAACGGTCTAAGCAGTTACCATAGTAACTGAGCCAGCTCCATAAAAATCAAAGATGGCGGCACCTGTGCTCCGATTTTTTATCGTAAAAGTCTTTCTTTGGCTCTTTTCGAAGCCGCGGTGTTTGCTGATCGCAATGTTTAAACCAAACACAAATTTATTGTCAAGAAAACCAAATCTCAGGGGCTTCACGTTTTCAGCCCCATCTAGTCAGTGTGAATAAACAGTCCATTCCTTTTATATTCAGAGTCACTTAGGAATTACCCATTAATTTGATTTTCAATCACAGAGAGAAATAAAAACTGCTCTAATGAAGTTGTTGAATTCACGGGACCGGATCATTTGAATTATTTTTGCACAAAAAACATGGTGTTGAAGTAAACGGTGTCGATTAAATGGGAAACTCTGTCTTTGACTTGCATTAACCTCGTCATTTATCACATCTCCTCAGCCGATCGTCCAGTGATGGCTAAGAATAAGAATTGAGAAAAAAAATTCTCCTGCCCTCATATCTGTAGTGTAACGTCAGGAATCTATGTTTTCCCCAGCTGTCATAGCAACTCACCGTAGTGAGGGTATTTTTAGACTCGGTCCCTTGTCTCAATACCGTTGGGTGGGATAACTGGACTTCTTCGAGATTAGGAAAGGAACAGTCAAAGTTGATCCGGGCAAACTGTTCCCTGTGGTGAAGGGTTGGAATGGCAAGTTTTAAAAAATAATTAAGACTTTCGGAGTGAAAAGGGTCTTCTAGCCTTGTGGAATGAATTAGCAGGGAAGACCATTGAAGTGGGTTTTAGAATTAGATGGGTTTCTGGAGAAAGAAGGGATGGAAGGACATGGGAAGAAGGTGGCTGGGGTTGATTTATGGAAGAGCTCAATCCCTGTTGGGCCTAATGGCCCCTTTCCTGTTTATAAAATCCCTTGTTTCCAGGGATCGGGAAAGGAGGTTCGTGGTCAGGAGCGGCCGAGAGCATTTGTTGAACACTCCTGCTCCTCCCAGGCATAAATTCAGGTAAAGAAAAAGAAAGAAAGACTTGCATTTCTATAGCGCCTTTCATGACCACTGGACATCTCAAAGCGCTTTACAGCCAACGAAGTACTTTTTTTGAAGTGCAGTCACTGTTGTAATGTGGGAGACACGGCAGCCAATTTGCGCAATGCAAGCTCCCAGAAACAGCAGTGTGATAATGGCCAGATAATCTGTTTTTGTTATGTTGGTTGAGGGATAAATATTGGCCCCAGGACACCGGGGATAACTCCCCCTGCTCTTCTTCGAAATAGTGCCGTGTGATCTTTTACTTCCACCTCAGAGAGCAGAGGGGGCATAGAAACATAGAAACGTAGAAGATAGGAGCAGGAGTAGGCCATTCGGCCCTTCGAGCCTGCTCTGCCATTCAGTGAGATCATGGCTGATCATCCAAATTCAGTACCCTGTCCCTGCCTTCTCCCCATATCCCTTGATCCCTTTAGCCTTAAGAAATATATCCAATTCCTTCTTGAATATATTTAATGAACTGGCCTCCACCGCCCTCTGTGGCAGAGAATTCCACAGGTTCACCACTCTCTGGGTGAAGAAATTCCTCCTCATTTCAGTCCTAAATGGCTTACCCCTTATCATTAGGCTATGACCCCTGGTTCTGGACTCCCCGGCCATCAGAAACATCCCTCCTGCATCTAGTCTGTCCAGGCCTGACAGAATTTTATAGGTTTCAATGAGATCCCCTCTCAATCTTCTAAACTCCAGTGAGTATAAGCCCAATCGACACAATCTCTCCTCATATGTCATTCCTGCCATCCCAGGTATTAGCCTGGTGAATCTTCGCTGCACTCCTTCCATGGCAAGAACGTCCTTCCTCAGATAAGGTGACCAAAACTGCACACAATACTCAAGGTGCGGTCTCACCAAGGCCCTGTACAACTGCAGCAAGACATCCTTGTTCCTGTACTCGATTTAACGTCTCATCCAAAAGACGGCACCTCCGACAGTGCGCTCTCCCTCAGCACCGCACTGGGAGTGTCAGCCTAGCTTTATGCGCTTTAGGTAAGTAAATGTTAAAAAAAAACTTAGCTTGCAGGTTGCAGGCAATCCCAAGGTCTGGTTTAAAAAACCAGTCTTGAAGTGGGAGGCCTCAAGTAGGCATTAGGTTCTTTATTTGCATATGCGCGGGTAAAGGTCGCCTATTTATTTCCCTTTCCCAATATGGCCGGCGTCGCACTTATGGACAGATGTGTGCGCGCACTTCCTGCCTGCCACTTTGGGGGCTAATTAGGCCAGTTAGCGGCTGAATTTATAGGCCACCATCTTAGCTGCATGATGGGGACTTAGCCAACAGGATTAATACATTGGGACCATCTGATCAAAGACTTTCCTAAAACAACAACAACAACTTGTATTTATATAGCACCTTTAACATAGTAAAATGTCCCAAGGCGCTGCACAGGAGTATTATAAGACAAAAGATTGACACCGATCCACATAAGGATAAATTAGGGCAGGTGACCAAAAGCTTGGTCAAAGAGGTGGGTTTTAAGGAGCGGCTTAAAAAAGGAGAGAGGTAGCGAGGCGGAGAGGTTTAGGCAGGGAATTCCAGAGCTTTAGGGCCCAGGCAACAGAATGCACGGCCACCAAAGGTTGAGCGATTAAAATCAGGGATGCTAAAGAGGGTAGAATTAGAGGAGCGCAGATATCTCGGAGGGGGTTGTGGGGCTGAAGGAGATTACAGAGATAGGGAGGAGCGAGGCCCGGATGAAATGTATCCCAGGCCCAGATGAAATGTATCCCAGGCTATTCTGCCCTCACAACGCGATCCTATGCAGAGCTAGACAGATAGCGAACAACTTGATATCTTCCCATAAAATCACAAGGCTTGACTTTTCTTGTAACGCTTTATTGAAAGATTCTTATTGTAAAACTGAAATACAACACAGAAATGGAAGCACACATTAGTATACAAACGCATAACTGATATGTATACACAAATTTAGGTACGCCTGGGCAACACAGTACATTTGGCAACGAATATACATTTAGCAAACTGGAAGGCATTCTCTTTAAATTAGCCCTGTACATAGTGTATCAAATACAGCTACTAGTTAACCAGCTAGACAGAGAAAAGTTACAACTAAACATTTTCTACAACATACAGTGTACACTAATCATCTATAGCATTCTAAAATACTTACAGACAAACAATTTCCAAGACTCAAGCATGGGGACAATACAACTGCCCGGAGCCTGTGCTGCTGTAGGAGCACCGTGGTGTAGGTCTGTGTCCCAGCGAGGACTCCACGAGGACTACGTAGCAGTCCTGTGGGGAGCGTGATGACCTCATCACGCTCGGTCGCGTTGTCCGCGCTTGGGGCATCACGTGATGCGCGTGGTCGCGTTTCTGGCCATTGAGGCCGAAGTCGGGAGCGGGAGCTGGAGGCCAGGCTGAGCCGGTGCTTGCCGCGGGAGCGGAAGATCGCGCCGCTCCCGGCGGCTGGTAGATGCGGCCGAGGACGCTAAGTCGGGCTGTGCCGGCGGCCTTTCTGGAAGGCCGAGTTGGGCCGGCAGCCGCCTCACGCACGTCACGTCGTACGTGCCGTGACGTCAGCACGCTACGTCGTACGTGACGTCAGCACGCTAAGGCGCGTCTTAAAGGGGCAATGGCCCTAAAAGGTAAGTTAAAGGGGCAATGGCCCTAACAGGTAAGTTATACATATATAAGTAGGTTATGTACATACAGTAAGGTTAAGTTAGAGGGAGAGACAGCACACAGGCTGTTAAGCGAAGCAAAAGAGAGAATAACAGAGGCCCTGACCATCATTTTTCAATCCTCTCTGGCTTCAGGTGTGGTGCCAGAGGACTGGAGGACTGCTAATGTGGTACCCTTGTTTTAAAAGGGAGAAAAGGATAGACCGAGTAATTACAGGCCAGTCAGCCTAACCTCGGTGGTGGGAAAATTATTGGAAAGAATTCTGAAGGACAGGATATATCTTCATTTAGAAAGACATGGATTAATCAAGGATAGTCAGCACGGATTTGTTAAGGGAAGGTCATGTCTGACAAACTTGATTGAATTTTTTGAGGAGATAACGAGGGTAGATGAGGGTAGTGCGTTTGATGTAGTGTACATGGACTTTAGGAGGCTTTTGACAAGGCTCCACATGGCAGACTGGTCACGAAGTTAAAAAGCCCATGGGATCCAGGGCAAAGTGGCAAGTTGGATTCAAAACTGGCTCGGAGGCAGGAAGCAGAGGGTAATGGTTGATGGGTGTTTTTGTGACTGGAAGGCTGTTTCCAGTGGGGTTCCGCAGGGCTCAGTACTCGGTCCCTTGCTTTTTGTGGTATATATCAATGATCTAGACTTGAATATAGGGGGTATGATTAAGAAGTTTGCAGATGATACTAAAATCGGCTGTGTGGTTGATACTGAAGAAGGAAGCTGTGGACTGCAGGAAGATATCAATAAATTGGTCAGGTGGGCAGAACAGTGGCAAATTGAATTCAATCCGGAAAAGTGTGAGGTAATGCAATTGGGGAGGGCTAACAAGGAAAGGGAATACACATTAAATGGTAGGACACTGAGTAGTGTATATAGAGGAAGAAAGGGACCTTGGAGTGCATGTCCACAGATCCCTGAAGGTAGCAGGCCAGGTAGATAAGGTGGTTAAGAAGGCATACGGAATGCTTGCCTTTATTAGCCGTGGCATAGAATACAAGAGCAGGGGGGTTATGCTTCAACTGTATAAAACACTAGTTAGGCCTCAGCTAGAGTACTGTGTGCAGTTCTGGTCACCACATTACAGGAAAGATGTGATTGCACTAGAGAGGGTACAGAGGAGATTTACAAGGATGTTGCTGGGAGTAGAGAATCTTAGCTATGAGGAAAGATTGGATAGGCTGGGTCTGTTTTCCTTGGAACAGAGGAGGCTGAGGGGAGACCTTATTGAGGTGTATAAAATTATGAGGGGCATAGATAAAGTGGATAGAAAGGACCTATTTCCCTTAGCAGAGGGGTCAAAACCCAGGGGGCACAGATTTGAAGTAATTGGTGGAAGGTTTAGAGGGGATTTGAGGGGAAATTTCTTCACCCAGAGGGTTGTGGGGGTCTGGAACTCACTGCCTGAAAGGGTGGTAGAGGCAGGAACCCGAACCACATTTAAAAAGTACTTGGATGTGCACTTGGGATGCTCTAACCTGCAGGGCTACGGACCAAGAGCTGGGAAGTGGGATTAGGCTGGATAGCTCTTTGTTGGCCGGCGCGGACACGATGGGCCGAAATGGCCTCTTCCGTGCTGTAACTTTCTATGATTCTATGAGGCCACGGAGGGATTTGAAAACAAGGATGAGAATTTTGAAATCTTTGAACAAAAGAAGTGACTTGTGAACTTAGTTCTGCAGATTATTCGTACTCCTGGAGGTTGGATTTCCTGTAGTAACGCGCTGTTACAATGTGATGCAGTGATACGGGCGTGGAGTCCAAAGGGTCGCAGCATCCCAACAACATTTTGTGATGTTTGCCAACCGACAAAGCCTAAAACAAATGCATACAGCTCCATCTTGACACTGAGCTGCTGCAGTTCCTTTGGCTGTGTGAAAGGGTTTCACACTTCGCTCACACCCATGGTTCCTGCAACATACTGTTCACACTTGTAGCAGGAGAACTCTGACCTGCAGAGTTATTCATAGACGATGAGGACTTTAATTTCCTGTGATAGAACACAGGCGAATGCTTTTGCACTTGATTCCTTTGCGCGTTAATTTGATGCCGCCCTTAAACGCATTTAAAATAAACCTCATTGCGTAGAAATGGCCGATACTCTCTGCAATTTAGAAGAATGAGTGGTGATCTCATTGAAACGTATGATATTCTTAGAGGGCTTGACAGGGTCGGTGCTGAGAGGCTGTTTTCCCCTGGCTGGCGATAGGGGTCACAGTCTCAGGATAAGGGGTCGGCCATTTAGGACTGAGATGAGGAGCAATGTCTTCACGCAGAGGGTTGTGAATCTTAGGAATTACATAGAAACATAGAAGATAGGAGCAGGAGTAGGCCATTCGGCCCCTCGAGCCTGCTCCGCCATTTAATGAGATCATGGCTGATCATCCAAATTCAGTGCCCTGTCCCTGCCTTCTCCCCATATCCCTTGAACCCTTTAGCCTTAAGAAATATATCCAACTCCTTCTTGAATATATTTAATGAATTAGCCTCCACTGCCTTCTATGGTAGAGAATTCCACAGGTTCACCACTCTCTGGGTGAAGAAATTCCTCCTCATTTCTGTCCTAAATGACTTACCCCTTATCCTTAGTCTGTGACCCCTGGCTCTGGACTCCCCGACCATCGGGAACATCCTTCCTGCATCTAGTATGTCCAATCCTGTCAGAATTTTATACGTTTCGATGAGATCCCCTCTCAATCTTCTAAACTCCAGTGAGTATAAGCCCAATCGACCCAATCTCTCCTCATACGTCATTCCTGCCATCCCATGTATCAGCCTGGTGAATCTTCGCTGCACTCCCTCCATGGCAAGAGCATCCTTCCTCAGATAAGGCGACCCAAACTGCACACAATACTCAAGGTGTGGTCTCACCAAGGCCCTGCACAACTGCAACAAGACATCCTTGTTCCTGTACTCTACCCCAGAGGGCTGTTGATCCTCACTCATTGAGTAAATTCAAGAAAGAGATCAATAGATTTTTGGACTCCAGGTGAATCAAGGGATATGGGGATCGGGCGGGAAAATGGAGTTGAGGTCGAAGATCAGCCATGATCTTACTGAATGATGGAGCAGGCTTGAGGGGCCCCATGGCCTACTCTTGCTCCTAATTCTTATGTTCTTATGTTCTTAAACAGGCAGGCGGTTGCATTAATGTGGAGCAGAAAGGAATCTAAAACCAGGAATTAGACACTACAGGAAACTTTCTGGTATCCGGCACGGACAGGACCTACGTGGTGCCGGTTCAGCAACAACTCCGGATAACCGAACGCTATAGTGAAAGATACGGACCTTAGAGCTCCGTATGAAGCAACAAACCCTGTTGCTTCAGAACAACGTCCAGAAGTTGCAAGCGTCTCTGTAGCTTAGCAACAGCTGCAGCCAAACCCTTGCCTTCCTCAATTTGTTACTGTGCAACTAATAAAAGTTATAAAAGTTAGCTGAAACCGACTCGTGAATTTTGCCGGTTAACCGACATTTCCAGTTATTTAGGGGCCGGTTAATCGAAAGTTTCCTGTAATACGATAGCAAAATACTGCGGATGCTGGAAATCCGAAGGTCTCTTCACCTCTCCCAGACCTTCCCTTTTGTTCTTTCATCCCCTCTGTGGTGTATGTGCCTTTAAGAGCAATTATGGTGTATGTGCCTTTAAGAGCCCCAGGTGTGCGTAATGCCGGTAATTGCCACTTGGGCTATATAAGCCTGTGTATTGTGTATATCCTTTAGAAACCCCCCCGCCCAGACTTGCTTAGTAAATACCTATGAACCAACTCCTGTCTTCAGTGTCTTTATCTATACACGGACACTACACCCTCCCCCATTTCCCAGCCCCCAAACTTGCTTTTTAATCCGTTTCATTTCCTGCTTTTTTCTCACTTCTGACGAAGGGTCTTCGACCTGAATCATTAGCTCTGTTTCTCTCTCCATGGATGTTGCCTGGCCTGCTGAGTTTTTCCAGTGTTTTCTGTTGCTACCAAGAATTAGATGCCAGTCTCTCCATGTTTGAGACGGTTAACCTATTTTATATTGTGTTAGTCAAGGATGGAGCTGGTTCTTAAACCAGTGAGGAAAATAAGGACAAACTTGTATTTATATAGCACCTTTCACGTCCTCAGGACGTCCCAAAGCGCTTCCCGATTTGAAGTGTAGTCACTGTTGCAATGTAGGGAAACACAGCTCCGATGGACGGGTCACATTGTCTGCATGCCCGATACGAGACTCCCAAAACAAGCGCTCTACTCGGAGCTCCGACACGGCAAGAGAGCCCCAGGTGGGCAGAGGAAATGCTTCAAGGACACCCTCAAAGCCTCCTTGAAAAAGTGTAACATCCCCTCCGACACCTGGGAACCCCTGGCCCAAGACCGCACAAAGTGGAGGAGAAGCATCCGGGAAGGCGCCGAACACCTCGAGTCTCTTCGCCGGGAGCAAGCGGAAGCCAAGCGCAGGCAGCGCAAGGAGTGCACGTCAACCCAAGCACCCCACCCACCTGCCCCTTCAACCACCGTCTGCCCCACCTGTGACAGAGACTGTAGGTCCTGCATTGGACTCATCAGTCACCTGAGAACTCATTTTTAATGTGGAAGCAAGTCATCCTCGGTTCCGAGGGACTGCCTAAGAAGAAGAAGTAGGGAAACACAGCCACCAATTGGCGCTCAGCACGAACAGCAAAGAGATCAATGTCTAGATGACTTGTTATAGTGATGTTGGGCAAGGATTACATGTTGGCCAGGACACCGGGGCAGTACTCCCATGCTCTTCTTCAAATAGTGCCACCAGAGCGCCTCATCAAAAAGTTGCCACCTCCAACCACGTAAGAAACCCTCAGTGCTGAACTGTCAGCCTAGATTGTGCGATCAAGCCTCTGGTGTGGGAGTTGAAACCATGGCGATCTGACCTTGAGAGGTGTGAGTGCCAAGGCTGACAGTCGAGCTAGGAAGAGAGGCGAGAGTAGATAAACTCTGTGCTCAAAAGAGTCATGTGAAAGATAGAGGTAGAGAAGCTTAATGCCATGGGACGAGGTCCTATAATGGAAGCCCTGAACAAGGACTCTGGACTTCTATTACACCACAACACTTGTGTCGGTCTGGAATACCATCTGAGCTGGTTTGGATGTGAGGCTTACGGTGATAAGTGGGGGGGGATTGATTCCAGGGGTCACAGTCTAAGGATAAGGGGTAAGCCATTTAGGACAGAGATGAGGAGGAATTTCTTCACCCAGAGAGTGGTGAACCTGTGGAATTCTCTACCACAGAAGGCAGTTGAGGCCAAGTCATTAAATATATTCAAGAAGGAGTTAGATATATTTCTTAAGGCTAAAGGGATCAAGGGATATGGGGAGAAGGCAGGGACAGGGTACTGAATTTGGATGATCAGCCATGATCTCATTGAATGGCGGAGCAGGCTCGAGGGGCCGAATGGCCTACTCCTGCTCCTATCTTCTATGTTTGTATGATTCTGTGCGCGTCGTGATATCCCGTGAGTTTCCCCATTGCTGTCAGTACTTCATTCATGTACCGGCCAAACAGTCGCAGACAGTCATGGGATTAAGTTCGCGGCCAGTCTGCACGGAGACCGGCTGCACTGTGTGGGCCTAAACACGGGACAGTGACACACTGAGGCTGCTCTCCCAGAACCCAGCCGTCAAAGGTAAAAGAGGCAGACAGCAAAACCACGGTGAGAGGCAGTGCTATCGAACACAGAAACATAGAAACAAAGAAAAATAGGAGCAGGAGTAGGCCATTCGGCCCTTCGAGCCTGCTCCGCCATTCAGTATGATCATGGCTGATCCTCTATCTCAATACCATATTCCCTGCTCTCTCCACAAGAACGAATGGGGTATTAAATAGGTGGCGTTTGGGAGATTCTTCGTGCCTCATCAGGCAGAGGCACAGCGCGCCAGTCATGTGGGACCGCATTCAGAGGCATCCGGAACCGAAGAAGGGGAGCCTCCCGCTACAGTTACGTGACAAATTTGTAAAGCGAGGGTCCTCTCCAAAAGAGATGGCTGTTTACAAATTTGAAAGCCTACCTGCGAGGCATTCCTGTGAGTGCTCACGCATCTGAGAGTCCCAGATTTTATCAGTGGAGCCCTCAGCCTTTGATCAGTGTGGTAGATGGGACGTTGATGGCTTTGTTGGGCCTGCTGCTTTTTATTGATGACTTGAGCATTCTCTTCTATGGTGAGAGTGCCTTTGTTCTGTTTTTATTAATGGCAGGCCTAGTGTTGCTAGGATTAAGGAGAAGGCCTGATTACGTCTATTCTTTCCGTGGCAGTTTAATGCCTGGAGGAATTAAGGTGAGGTAGGGCATCACCTTTCTGACATTCCTTTCTAAATTGTCTCAGCGGTCGTGATTAGACCTTTTAGGACCCCAGGGTCTCAAACCTGCAGAACCAGAATGCCGGGGACACATTGTTGACTTATGCTTTCTGGCCTGGTTTGCCAGAAAGGTGGGAGGGGAGGGGGTTGCGGATGGACAAGGAGTAGAAAGATAAATTAAAGAGCACAGTTTTTTTTTGCGCCGAGTTTTTGAAGGGGATTTATCGCTGGATAATCTCCAGCTTGTTAACAGGGGCAGGCATTATCTCCAAGGAGGGCGGCTCGACGACGACGCGGGTACCAAAGCGGAAGATGTAGCTTCCATTTGTCGCCGTCCCTTTTTAATTATCGGGCCCCAGCGCCTAACCTCATAGTTTTCTCAGCCACACTTGGGAGAAATGAAACAGTTGTGACCCCGGGCTGTCTTATAAAACGCAGGTTATTCCCCTTTAAGATGAGAGTTGTTTAACAACTGTGGCTTCTTAAAGTGGCCACGCTCCCCCCCCCCCCAGTTGTCAGTCCTCTTCCCAAAAAAAAAATTGTCATCTTGTGATTGATCATTAAAACCTGTTTCTTGCATCGATGATCCATTTGAAATTTAATTCCTCGGTTGGTCCCTGATGGCATGTGACTGCAGTGGCGCTCTGGTCTCTTATGATGGACGGTTAGACTGTTTTTTGTTGTGATTTACAACACCAGCGTTCCTCAAAGAACTATAAATCATAGAAAGTTACAGCACGGAAGGAGGCCATTTCGGCCCATCGTGTCCGCGCCGGCCAACAAAGAGCTATCCAGCCTAATCCCACTTCCCAGGTAGGTTTAAGGAGCGTCTTAAAGGAGGAGAGAGAGGTAGCGAGGCGGAGAGGTTTAGACAGGGAATTCCAGAGCTTAGGGCCTAGGCAACAGAAGGCACGGCCACCAAAGGTTGAGCGATTATAATCAGGGATCCTCAAGAGGGCAGAATTAGAGGAGCGCAGATATCTCAGCAGGGGGGGGGCGGGCGCGGTTGTGGGGCTGAAGGAGATTACAGAGATAGGGAGGGGCGATTCTAGACCTCAGCACTGCACTGGGAGTGTCAGCCTAGATTTTTGTGCTGAAGTCTCTGGAGAGGGACTGTGAACCCACAACCTTCTGACTCAGAGGTGAGAGCGCTACCCACTGAGCCAGTGTTGAAAGAGTTAAGGTGAGTTAACTATTGCAGAGAGAGATGAAGACTTGGTGCTGGCTGGAAACCAGCCATTCCTTAAGGCAACTAACTCCTATGGGATGGTGAGCAGAATCAGATCAATCTTATTGCCTTGGATATTGTGAGAATTACAAGACGGGGCAGACATCTCGAACAGCTTTATTTCATAAGGCATGATGAATGTTTGTTTGACGGAACTTTTATTGGGTTTGCCTTCTAGATGAAGGCCAACAGACAGATGCGCACAAGCTATCTTCTATTAGGAAATGGCTTTCTGATTGATATGGAAGGAACCGATTCATTAGTCTTCATTTCACATTCAGGCCATAAGATGTCATGGTAATCGGATAAAGAAAGCCGTCCGTATCTTTTATAAATGGAGGCCTAGAATGGCTGGAGCCACCAGTTATTCACTTTGCGTGCAGGCAGGACTTTAATGGTGTGTCCTAGTCAGGAGTTCAGCCCCTCATGTCAATTAAGCAGTGCAGACAGATTGGCATGTTCGAAGACTGCTGGGTGTATTTCCACCTTTCGCTAATTTTAGCAAATAAATGTCACGCTGACCCTTGAGCTAACATTGTCGAACAGCCACCCACCTGTGCCAGTTCTGATCTTTCAGCAGTTGAAGGACTGGCCACTGGATTTTTCACTGTTTGCGGACGTTACAAGCCTTCAGTTTGATCGCTGCTAAAATGACTACCGTCAAGTCCGGTCGTGCCAGCCAGTGGCTCAGTGGGGAGCACTCTCTCTCTCGCCTCTGAGTCAGAAGGTTGTGGGTTCATAGTCCCACTCCAGAGACTTGAGCATAAAAATCTAGGCTGACACTCTCCAGTGCAGTGCTGAGGGAGTGCTGCACTGTCAAAGGTGCCGTCGTTCGGATGAGACGTTAAACCGAGGCCCCGTCTGCTCTCTCAGGTGGACGTAAAAGAATCCATGACACTATTGGAAGAAGAGCAGGGGAGTTCTCCTCGGTGTCTTGGGCCAACATTTATCCCTCAACCAACATCAATAAAAAAGCAGATTATCTGGTCATTATCTCATTGCTGTTTGTGGGAGCTTGCTGTGCGCAAATTGGCTGCTGCGTTTCCTACATTGCAACACTTCAAAAGTTCTTCATTGGCAGTAAAGTATTTTGGGATGTCCTGAAATATAAATACAAGTTTGTTTTTTAGTCAGTGAGCGCTGACGTAAGAAAACTACTAGGCACTTGGTCTAAACGTTAAAGCTTTAATCAACTGTTTTACAACATGGAGATCTAGTTGTGTCCTTCACTAGTTCCTGTTAAAGAATGTCCTGAGCAAGCTGGGCCCGTGCCCGAGTATTTATACTCTCCCTGGACAGCGCCACCAGCAGGCCGCCCAGTATCATTTCGTAAGTCATTTCCACATGAATGAAAAGATTCATGTCAAGCGCGTCTTTGAACACGACAATACACAGGGCACTTGCTGTGTTTTGAGTGGCCTCTGCAGATGGCTTTTATTGTAATTCAGGAGCAAGCTGCAACCACCGTTCCCCCTTATTGTTTGGGGGATGCGCGGTCCCTTTAACGGGCCGCGCGTCCCATTCAAAGTTTCGCGCGTGCACCAAATTTTACGTTTTGGAAATCCGGTCGCGGGCTGCGCAGGATCGTTGGCTGCCGTGTCCCGCGCATTCAGACTCCTCCCCTGCTGGCTTCGATGATGAGGTCACTGCCTGGTGTTGTGCCAAGCCACACGGACCAGGAAGGTCCTAGGTTTGACCCCCACCACTCGCCATCCACAGTGAGGGTGAGGCTTCGACAGTCGGCCATGATCCCCTGGAGGAGGGAAAGAAAAACTTGCATTTCTATAGCGCCTTTCACGACCACTGGAGGTCTCAAAGCGCTTTACAGCCAATGCAGTACTTTGTTTTTGAAGTGTAGTCACTGTTGTAATGTAGCAGCCAATTTGCACACAGCAAGCTCCCACAAACAGCAATGTGATAATAACCAGATAATCTGTTTTAGTGATGTTGATTGAGAGATAAATATTGGCCCAGGACAAACTCCCCTCCGAAATAGTGGCCATGGGATCTTTTACATCCACCTGAGACGGGGCCTCGGTTTAACGTCTCAGCCGAAAGATGGCACCTCTGTGATATACCTATCAATTCGTCCAATAAAAAGCGACGAGTTAGGAACGTAACTAAAGGTTTTTATTGACTAAATAACAGAGCCCACCCTCGTGGGTGACCGAGTCCAACAAGGAGGAATACCAGCCAGTCGACTACCTTTATACCTGGGCAGGTAGGTGGAGCCATGGGCGGAGTCGGAGGTGGTCAGCCCAGGTATAACAGCGCGACAAGAGGCGACCTCGTATCGTGATACAACAGTGATAACGGTGATAACAATACAACAGTGATAACTATAGTGTAACGATAAAAGTGGTTTACCACACTCTGACAGTGCAGCACTCCCTCAGAGTGTCAGCCTAGCTTTATGTGCTCAAGGTGCTGGAGTGGGACTATGAACCCACAAACCTTCTAACTCAGAGGCGGGGGTATGCTACACACTGAGCCACAACTGACACTCAATCACTTCCCACTCCCGAGTAGGGTTGCCAACCCTCCCCAGGATTGGTCTGGAGTCTCCAGGAATTAAAGATTGATCTCCAGGACGCTGCTGGGAGCAAAACCCAGGAGAAAAAGCAGAGGGTTAGGGGCAGTAAAAATATTTTTTTTCTCATTTTCCTTGAGCACTGCTGTTTATTAGTTGTAAAAATTTTGGAGCTGGAAAAAAAGGCTGTTTGTTTGGCAGTTGTCAAGAATCATTCAATTGGGTAACAAAGAGTCTTGTTGCTTTCCAATTGGCGTGGGAGAGTGGGGGCGTCGCAAGGATGGACATGCTGGGTGACCAATGGCGGGAGAGCGTGGGGGCGGTTGGAGGCAGGAGGTCATGTGATGAAACCTCCAGGATTACGCCCAATCAGAGTTGGCGGATGTCGTGTATTGATTGCGAGTTTGACACCAGTAAATACGGTAATGTAGTGTGCATTGCATTATGGGGATTACCCGGGAAAGCAGCAGTCAGCCATTTTACCAGTAAAGAGAACATCGTGCGGTCCCGTGATTCAGAACATAAGAACATAAGAATAGGAGCTGGAGTCAGCCATATGGCCCCTCGAGCATGCTCCACCATTCAGTATGATCATGGCTGATCATCGACCTCAACGCCACTTTCCCACCCGATCCCCATATCCCATGATTCCCCTCGAGTCCAAAAATCTATCAATCTCAGCCTTGAATATACTCAAAGACTCAGCATCTACAGCCCTCTGGGCAGAGAATTCCAAAGATTCACCATCCTCTGAGTGAAGAAATTCCTCCTCATCTCGGTCTTAAATGGCCGACCCCTTATCCTGAGACTATGCCCCCTAGTTCTAGACATTCCAGCCAGGGCGAAACAGCCTCTCAGCATCTACCCTGTCAATCCCCCTCAGAATCTTGTATGTTTCAATGAGATCACCTCTCATTCTTCTAAACTCCAGAGAGTATAGGCCCATTCTACACGTTCCTGCTGGACGTGCCTGCGCGAATGGTTGGTCAAAGATGGCGGAGGTGGCGGGGGGATGAGTCTTTGATGTCCTCCTGCCGGTTGTTGGCGCATTGTCCGGGCTAATGCACGAGGCATGACCACGAGACATGACAAAACTGCATCCCGGCTCTTAGAAGACGGGAAGAAAATTTGGGGAGGAAAAAGTCTGTGCATTCCACTGTCCCAAAGATTGTGCAATGTTGTAAACTCCAACCGCCCCCCCGCCCCCCCACCGCCCGCCCACCATGTAAAGTATTTCAGGCCTGAAAGGAGCAAACGGGCTCCTTCAGAAGAATGAAAGTAAGATGTATATACTGTACCGTCAAAAAGAGACAGATCGCAGGCCCATTCGCACAAATGGAGCTTTGTATATTTTCAAGAGTGAGATACATGTTGAAAGCGACTGGCCTTCCGAATGCTTTGTTGCAAGATGTAAATGTGAGAGTCAATTAAGTGAGGACTGTCGGCAGATCCACATACGCGGCACAAATCGGAAAATCGCAAGCTTAAAGGTTAAGAAGGCATATGGGATACTTGCCTTCATTAGCCGAGGCATCGAATATAAGAGCAGGGAGGTTATGATGGAGCTGTACAAAACGCTAGTTAGGCCACAGCTGGAATACTATGTGCAGTTCTGGTCGCCACACTATAGGAAGGATGTGATTGCATTGGAGAGGGTGCAGAGGAGATTCACCAGGATGTTACCTGGGCTGGAGCGTTTCAGCTATGAAGAGAGACCGGACAGGCTGGGGTTGTTTTCCTTAGAGCAGAGAAGGCTGAGGGGGGACCTGATTGAGGTGTACAAAATTATGAGGGGTATAGATAGGGTAGATAGAAAGGAACCTTTCCCCTTAGTAGAGGGGTCAATAACCAGGGGGCATAGTTTCAAGGTAAGGGGCAGGAGGTTTAGAGGGGATTTGAGGAAAAACTTTTTCACCCAGAGGGTGGTTGGAATCTGGAACTCACTGCCTGAAAGGGTGGGAGAGGCAGGAACCCTCACAACATTCAAGAAGCATTTAGATGAGCACTTGAAACGCCATAGCATACAAGGCTACGGACCAAGTGCTGGAAAATGGGATTAGAATAGACGGGGCTTGATGGTCGGCGCGGACATGATGGGCCGAAGGGCCTCTTTCTGTGCTGTATAACTCTATGACTATCTAAGCGCAGGCCCACTGTCATCTGGCGTGCACTTGCTCTGTGCGCAGGGCCTCGCAAAACCCACCCTGTAAAGTTCAGGAGCAAACATTTATTATCTACCTCCCTGCTTTCAAAAGCCTCCTTTTAAAAACTCTTCAAGCATGCACTTGGCCTCCTCCCCCAAAGCGTTCCTTTTCTTCTGCCTTTTTTTTTTACGAGAGGAGCATTCAAGTAAGAGCAGATTGGGTGACCGCTTTGCGGAACACCTCCGTTCAGTTCGTAAGGGGGACCTCGAGCTTCCGGTGGCCTGTCACTTTAATTCACCGCTCCACTCCCACTCAGACCTCACCGTCCTCGGCCTCTTGCATTGTTCCACGGAAGCTCAGGGTAAGCTCGAGAAACAGCACCTCATCTTTCGATTAGGCATTCTACAGCCCTCTGGACTCAACATCGAGTTCAACAATTTCAGATCATAACCTCGGCCCCTATCACATATATATATTTTCTTCTTTTTTTTATCCACACTTTTTGTTTTTTCTTCCCTCCCTTCAACTGTCCTTCATTCTGCCAGCGCAATTCACACCCCATCTAGAGCCACCCTTTGTTCCTTAACCTGTCCCATTACCACCTCCTCTCGCCTTGAATATCTCTGAATGTCTCTCAATGTCTCTTAATCTCTCCGGCTTTCTATCCTATCACTGACCTTCCCTTTTGTTCTTTCATCCCCTCCCCCTTTCCCCAGCCCCCACTTGCTTTAAAATCAGTCCCTTTTCCTGCTTTTTTTTCCAGTTCTGACGAAGGGTCTTCGACCTGAAACATTAACTCCGTTTGTCTCTCCATGGATGCTGCCCTGGCCTGCTGAGTTTTTCCAGCGTTTTCTGTTGTTATTCAAGTAATGTTGGTTGCTGTTCGTCACAGAAATTTCCACTCCGAAGGAGGCCGTTCACTAGGTCTGTGCCAGCGCGAGCTCCGCGTCACAGTTACCTACTCTCGGCCCGTGTAGGCACAGGAGGAGGCCATTCAGCCCCTCGGGCCCTGGGCTGCCGTTCCATTAGATTGTGGCTGATCTGCACCTCAACACCATTTACCCGCCTTTGCTCCATATCCCAAGATATCCTCACCCAACAAAAATCATGAATGGCATGAACAGGTTCAGAAAAATAATCAAAAAGGCTAATGGGATGCTGGCCTTTATATCTAGAGGACTAGAATACAAGGCGGGGTAGAAGTTATGCTGCAGCTGTACAAAGCCCTGGTTAGACCACACCTGGAGCACTGTGAGCAGTTCTGGGCACCACACCTTAGGAAGGATAGATTGGTCTTGGAGGGAGTGCAGCGTAGGTTTACCAGAATGATACCCGGACTCCAAGGGTTAAGTTACGAGGAGAGATTACACAAACTAGGGTTGCGTTCCCTAGAATTTAGAAGGTTAAGGGGTGATCTGATTGCAGTTTTCAGGATATTAAGGGGAACAGATAGGGTAGATAGAGAGAAACTATTTCTGCTGTAATAACAACAGAAAATGCTGGAAAAACTCAGCAGGCCAGGCAACATCCGTGGAGAGAAAATAGAGTCGACGTTTCGGGTGAAAACCCTTTGTCAAGACTAAAGAAGCACAGGGAATGAAATAGATTAAGAGGCCCTTTAGTCTTGATAAAGGGGTTTCACCTGAAACATTGACTCTAATTTCTCTCCACGGATGCTGCCTGGCCTGCTGAGTTTTTCCAGCATTTTCTGTTGTTATTTTGGATTTCCAGCATCCGCAGTATTTTGCTATCGAACTATTTCTGCTGGTTGGGGATTCTGGGACTAGGGGGCATAGTCTAAAAATTAGAGCCAGCCCTTTCAGGAGTGAAGTTATGAAACACTTCTACACACAAAGGGTGGTAGAAGTTTGGAACTCTCTTCCGCAAACGGCAATTGATGCTGGGTCAGTTGTTAACTTTAAATCTGAGATTGATGGCTTTTTGTTAACCAAAGGTATTAAGGGATATGGCAGAAAGGAGTTAGGTCGCAGATCAGCCATCATCTTATTGAATGGCGGAACAGGCTCGAGGGGCCGAATGGCCTCCTCCTGTTCCTATGTTCCTCTCTATCAATCTCAGTCTTGGAAGCTCCAATTGTCCCCCAGCATCCACAACCTTCTGGGGGGAGAGAGTTCCAAATTTCTACCACCCTACGTGTGGACAAAGTGCTTCCTGAGTTCGCTCCTGAATTTCCCCGTGGCCGTAATGTTTTTCTTCTTGAAGTGGTTATCTAATTCCCTCTTAAATGTTGCTGTTTGTTTGAGACTTGTTGGGGCAGATTTTCCTCCTCCTCCAAACACTCCACCCCGGGAGGAGGAGCTCAATTCAATTCAATTCAATTTTATTTGCCATATGTAACCAGTACAAGTACAATTACAATGGAATGCTTACTCCCCGTCGGGACGCGTCAGCTATACATACAGCGCCGTGTTCAGAAAGTCAATACAATGGCTTCCAGTGGCAGTGGGAGCACGATGTCCCTCAGCCGCTCCGTCCTCCTCGTCACCGCGGCCTCCTCCTCACTGTTGCCGGCTCCAAGTGGTGGCCTGCTTCTCCCGCTCGCGATCCGACCTCTGGCCGCCATGCCCGGCTCCCTACCTCCCAGTCAGACTGCGAGCTTCCTGCCATGGAGCTGCCGGCCGACGTGCTGCAGTGGGACGTCGTGGCTGCTGCTGCTGCTCGTTGCGCTGCGCTGCCTCCGCCCGACTTGCCGAACACATCGTCGGGATGTGACTGCTCCGGTCGCCGCGGCCTCCTCCTCACCGTCGCCGGCTCCACGGTCCGACAGCCCGGGGCCTGCTTCTCCCTCTCACGGTTCGGCCTCTGGCCGCCATGCTCGGCTCCCCTCCTCCCAGTCGGAATGCCTTCCCGCTGAAGAGCTGCCAGCCGACGTGCTCCAGCGGGTCGTCGTTGCTGCTGCTTGCCGCGCTGCGCTGCCTCTGCCCGACTTGCCGAACACTTCGCTCCGGTTGCGGGAGCGAGCGGCGAGAGCTGGCCGCCCGAAGCAGGGAGAGCGCGCTCAGCACCGGACCGTCTCAGCCACCATCTTGACTTCTATCTCGGTGAGGTGGAAGTGTTTATCACAATTTGGGCACAAGCGGCTCACTGTTTTCTGTCCGCTAGAATTAATGGAAGGAAAATAGTGAGCAGTCTGTGCCCAAGTCTGCAATGAGCACTCCCCACAAAATGCCCCACCTCCCGCCCCACCAAACTCTTGCACTCAGGCACTGAAAAGGAAAATCTGCCCGGATAAATTGTCCTAAGCGTCATCCTAGGCCTTAAACTCGACACCATCCAAGACAAAGCATCCCGCTTGATTGGCACCCCATCCACCACCTTAAACATTCATTCCCTCCACCACCGGCGTACCGTGGCTGCAGTGTGTACCATCTACAAGATGCACTGCAGCAACTCGCCAAGGCTTCTTTGGCAGCACCTCCCAAACCCGCGACCTCTTCCACCTAGAAGGACAAGGGCAGCAGGCGCATGGGAACACCACCACCTCCAAGTTCCCCTCCAAGTCACACACCATCCTGACTTGGAAATATATCGCCGTTCCTTCATCGTCGCTGGGTCAAAATCCTGGAACTCCCTCCCTAACAGCACTGTGGGAGCACCTTCACTACACGGACTGCAGCAGTTGAAGAAGACGGCTCACCACCACCTTCTCAAGGGGCAACTAGGGATGGGCAATAAATGCTGGCCTTGCCAGTGACGCCCAGATCCCATAAACGAATAAAAAAAATACTGAGATCCGAGCAATTCCCAAATCTTTACAGGTGAATTTTCTTCACAAATCTATGCAAAGGTGGCACATAAAGCAGTTAAGTCCTAGGTGTAACTCTGCTGGGCTGCGTTAACCTCAAGAGACCTTTTAATATCTGCGCTCATCGCACCTTGGATTGCAAAACACTTGAACTGACTCTGACTTGTCAAAGCCCTCTTGACGCTTGCCTCTGGGGCACTTTACACCAATGCTCTGTGCCCTGCACCTCGATGCCGCCCGGAATCCTCACTGCTGCTTCGCCCACTCTCCGTAATTCTGCGGCTAGTGGAAAGAGGCGCTGAAACCAGGTCAAGGATTTGCCCTGGGGTGCGGGGTTGGGGGTGCTAAAGTTCATCACCGCAAGGGGCAGTGACCTAGTGGAGTGTGTCGCCTGCCTGTTTTAGCACCTGCCTGCTCTTCGTTCCAATGAAATCACAGAATCACAGAAACCCCACAGTGCAGATAGAGGCCATTTCGGCCCATTGAGCCTGCACCGACACATATCCCACCCGATCCCTGTACCCCCTACACCAACACATATCCCACCCTATCCCCGTAACCCCACATATTTAATCCCCCTAACACTAAGGGTCAATTTTTTTTTTTAATCATAGCCAATCAACCTAACCCACACATCTTTGGACTGTGGGAGGAAACCGGAGCACCCGGAGAAAACCCACGCAAACACGGGGAGAATGTGCAAACTCCACACAGTCACCCGAGGCCGGATTCGAACCCGGGTCCCTGGCGCTGTGAGGCAACAGTGCTAACCACTATGCCACCGTGCTATGAAAGTAAAATCAGGCGGGTCCTGTACCAGGTCTACCGTATTACCACTCATGGCGAAGGCAAAACTTTGCCCCCTGATCTCAGTGCTGCACTGAGATGATTCCAGTGTTGAGTTTATATTACAGAATTGCTTCTATTTGAAGGGGTTGTGGGCATGGTAAAAGAGTCAACAACATCTTGCCTTTGTATAGCGTCTTTAACCCAGTAAAACGTTCCCAAGGCGCTTCACAGCAGCAATTATCAGACAAGATTTTGACACCGAGCCACAAGCTTGGTCAAAGAGGTAGGTTTTTTCAGGAACGTCTTTAAAGAAGGTGAGCGAGGCGGAGTGGTTTCGGGAGGGAATTTCAGAGCTTAGAGCCTCGGGAGCTGAAGGCACGGCCACCAATGGTGGAGCGATTTAAAATCAAGGATGTCCCCAGAATTGGAGGAGTGCAGAGATCTTGAGTTTATGGTGATTGGGAGCGGAGAGGCCATGGAGGGATTTGAAACAAAGATGAGAACTTTAAGATCAAGGCGTTGCCAGACGGGAACTGACGGGGAATTCGGGGATGTACAAGATGAGCATTTATGGTCTTCGTTGAAGGGTTTTACTACGGAGGAGGCGATTTTCCTGAAACTGCATTCTCATTTAAAGAGTAAAGCACGCCAAACTACGAAGTTCAGTACTTGTCTCATCCACCACCGTTTTTGGACTCTCCAACTGATGGCCCACTCTGAGTGATCACCCGGCCAGACTCAGTGCCATCGGACACACCAGCACCACGACACGATTTAGGCTTGGAAGGCTCTCATTGTTCTTGACGAATATTTCTGCTCTGGCACTACCCTGGGAATGGAAACTGCTTATCTATCATTATTAGCCACTTGCTGTCATTCTTGTGCAAAATGGAGTGCATTCCTGCCTACCCTAAAAGGCCCATTTCTGCTGCAACCCACTCCATTACCAGCTAATGAAAAAAGCTCCATAGTAGTTACTGGTAATTAGCAGTTCTAATACGACATACTATTAATCAAAATTAGAGCCATTTCTGGAGTATTATGTCTACAGGGTGGACCCTAACCCAATTAGTCACAGACTTCCATAAAGCATGACATAAGGGCAGGCAAAATTAATCTTTCGTTTCCTGGCAGGAAAGGCTTTGAAGAAGCCAGTGATGGAGGAACGGCCACACAACAGACTGCAGAACAACGCAGCAACTTGTGCTGTTTAGCCCCCCGCTTCTGGACCAGAAAATAGACACAAAAAGCAAACCACTTTTTTTTAAACAAGCCATGACATTTCACTTTCTTAAAAAAAAAATTCCTCTGTGGTGTGCAGCTCTCACCCAATTGGCCGTTCTCTCGAGTTTTGAGTCTGGTCAAGTGGATGTTGGCAGGCTATTAAGACAGTGGGGGGGTTATGCATTTCTAATATTGCGTCTTTACCACCAGCAGATGAACATATATATCTTGTATCTATATAAATATTATTAAAAATCCTGTGTAGGGCATGCACTTTCTGTTCACCAACCTTGTTGTCACAATTTGTAGTCACACTTTTGTGTCGACTTTCATCATTGTAAATTGCTATATCAGAATCTCCCATTCAATTTTGCTATGTCAACTGTCACGATGCAGTTACAGGCTCTGGCCACCAGGTGGCTCTGCAGAAGAAGTTCCCCACCTCCATTGTCATCATGTGTGTGTGTGTGTATATATATTTTTCTTTTGTTCGTTCCTGGGATGTGAGCGTCGCTGGCAAGGCCAGCATTTATTGCCCATCCCTAATTGCCCTTGAGAAGGTGGTGGTGAGCCGCCTTCTTGAACCGCTGCAGTCCGTGTGGTGAAGGTATTCCCACAGTGCTGTAAGGGAGGGAGTTCCAGGATCTTGATCCAGCGACGATGAAGGAACGGCGATATATTTCCAGGTCAGGATGGTGCGTCACTTGGAGGGGAACTTGGAGGTGGTGGTGTTCCCATGCGCCTGCTGCCCTTGTCCTTCTAGGTGGAAGAGGTCGCGGGTTTAGGAGGTGCTGCCCAAGAAGCCTTGGCGAGTTGCTGCAGTGCATCTTATAGATGGTACACACTGCAGCCACAGTACGCCGGTGGTGGAGGAAATGAATGTATATATAATTACATTCATCAACTGAATGTGGGACATGCCATGGCAATCTACTTGTAATATATTAATAGTCTTGCACCAAGTGTTACATTTACATCCTGTTACTCTCTCTCTTAGTTGACTGGTACAAAGTAAAGCAGCGGCAAATCGCCACTGAAACGCTAGGTACTGTGAGCAATGCCACAGGAGGTGTGCTAGTTCACCCATTGTGCTCTGGCCTAGGGATTCTTGAACCACTTACTGGAGAAGACTATCTGAGGTGAGTTCCCCTTGCCTTTTAGTCTCCCCCTCCCTCCCCTCACGCCCCTCACATTCTCCCCTCCTTTTCTGAAGATGAGATGTTAAACCAAGGCCTGCCTGCCCTCTGTGTTCAGTTCTGGGCCCCGTACCTCAGGAAGGATAGATTGGCCTTGGAGGGGCTGCGGCGCAGATTCACCAGAACGATACCGGGGCTAAAAGGGTTAACTATGAGGACAGGTTGCACAGACTGGGCTTGTATTCCCTCGAGTTTAGAAGATGAAGGGGTGATCTAATTGAGGTGTTTAAGATGATTAAAGGAGTTGATAATGTAGAGAGAGAGAGAGAAACTATTTCCTCTGGTGGGGAGAGTCCAGAACAAGGGGGCATAACCTTAAAATTAGAGCCAGGCCGTTCAGGGGTGATGTCAGGAAGCACTTCTTCACACAAAGGGTCGTGGAAATCTGGAACTTTCTCCCCCAAAAAGCTGTTGAGGCTGGGGGAGCAATTGAAAATTTCAAAACCGAGATTGATGGATTTTTGTTTGGCCAGGGTACTAAGGGTTATGGAACCAAGGCGGGTGAATGGAGTTAAGATATAGATCAGCCATGATCTAATTGAATGGTTGAACAGGCTCGAGGGGCTGAATAGCCTCCACTCGTTCCCGTGTTCCTAAGTGATTTTCTGGACCGTGATTCACCTCAAACCTCCACTCTTGCCATTCACGATGGGGCCTGAAACCTGGCAGGTAATCACTGGCTTATAATCCTTCCCAGACAGCAATTATTCTCTATATGGGCTGTGATTTTCAAGACTATTTATCAATTTACAGTTTCAATTATCTGCCTCTTTTTAAATCGCTTCCTATCTACCAATTTACTCCAGTTGAAAGGAATAGGGTGGTCATTTTAATATCCGCTCCGTAACTTCAAAGAAAAGAATGAGCTGTCTAATTAAAGGGGCATTTTCTCATCCTCTTCCCGCCCCCCCCCATCCCCACTTAATCTTCTTCTTATCCCCTTCTCAATTTGCTACCTTCTCCTCGGGTTTGGTCCCATGGGTTTTGCGATCCCTCCAGAACCTCACACCAGCGGTCGTTCGTCATATGTGAACCAAGATGTTGCACTGTCGGCAGCAGTTCGACTGTGGAAGCATCACAGCCAAGCCTGATCCTGTCCTTGGCCATTGTCCACACACACACACACATGCACTTGCCAAGGTAGGTCACTGGATAGTGATCAGATGGGAACACCGAATGATGCTTTCACCACCACTCGCCCATCCCAATCCAAGAGGTTGAAGTGAAGTGTGTGCCTTTACTCTCGCCCCCCTCCTGAGGTCAGCTAACTCAGCACAGACTTGGAATCAAACCCTTGGGCCTTCCGGCCTGTTGGCTAAATAAGGCGGTCATCTTTCCCATCAGGCCTTCAGGAGAACCTTTCGTAAGTTCCATTGATCAAACACAGATTACGGCGTCAACGAACCGCGTTAAGCTGGTATCGCTGTGCACATTGGAGTGTCGGAAAATTCACACCTGAGTTATACTACATCGGTTCACCTCTGTGTTAGACGTGTCATATCATTGGCCTGTGTAATGTTCCCCAGATGTGTTCACCCGTTCAACTGAACTCACCAAAGCTAAGGATTTCATACCAAGTGTATGAAACTATACACGCTTAGAGACTTTTCACCAGGTGCTGGAAGCTGTATATAATCGTCCTTCACAATATTCTATGTTATCGTAACCTGTAATTAGAATTACTAAAAGTAAAGAAGGAAGATCCTTTTTTTTCCCACACGAGCGCCCAGTCAGAAAAATTATTTTGACAGCCCTGATAGCGTCCTAGTGAGTCTACACTGCACCCTTTCCATTGCTTTTGATTCCTTTCTGTAATGGGGTACCTAACATAGTACAAAGGTGGTTTTCTGCTCTCCCTCCCACCCGCCCCCACCCCCACATTAAATTCTTGTTCATTAAAGGGGTATCTAACTTTGACAGATCTGATATGTTGTGCTGTGCTCGCTGACCGACATTGGTTCCCAGTCCGGCAATGCCTCGATCTTAAAATTCTCAGCCTTGTGTTCAAATCCTTCCGTGGCCTCGCCCCTTCCTATCTCCGTAACCTCCTCCAGCCCCACGACCCCCCTCCCCGAGATCTCTGCGCTCCTCCAGTTCTGGCCTCTTGCGTAGCCCCGATTTTTCATCGCTCCACCATCGGCGGCCGTGCCTTCAGCTGCCTGGGCCCCAAGCTCTGGAATTCCCTCCCTAAACCTCTCTGCCTCTCTTTCCTCCTTTAAGACGTTCCTTAAAACCTACCTCTTTGACCAAGCTTTTGGTCACCTGTGCTAATTTCTCCTTATGTGGCCCGGTGCCAAAATTTTTTTTAAAGTCGCCCCTGTGAAGCGCCTTGGGACGCTTTACTACGTTAAAGGCGCTATATAAATACAAGTTGTTGTACTTGGTTTGGTGGTTCAAATTTGGCTTTTAACTGTTCAGTTCAGATTCTAGATGTACTGATGCTCTCCATTATACCAAAGGTGCTTACAATGTGCATTTTAGCTCAGTAAAACCGTAGTTAATGTTTCATTCAGTTTACTACAGCAGTTGTCAAGTTGAAAACACAATGTGGCCTGTTTGGATTAAGAGATTATTTTTAAAAATATGAATTTATGATATAAAACGTTGTAGGAAACCAATTTTGACTGTACGCCAATTCTGAAATTCGGCCTTTGATCGGAAGCATTCCCGATGACTTTTATGCAGAAGCTGTGAAATCACACAGAGCCTCTCCGGTCCAACCTTGTGTCATTCCCGGAAAGGTGATAGAGATCAACCCTATTATGGAATCCATGATTGATGTGGTTCCGATGGATGTAGATTGCTTGCAACAGGGAAGGAAAGGCAGTTTGACATGTGACATGCAGTAGGGACTTCATTGACTAAGCAGATACTTAAGTTGTGTCGTCTCATGGGCCTCTTTATTGATTTCCCCCTGTTTTAGATCGAAGCACTGCTTCCAGTAGATGTGCTTGCTCGGTGTGTGAGAGGAAAATTTCTGATCCAGATTTGCCCTGTTTAATATCGCAGGGCAGATTTGGAGAACCAGCATCACAATTGTTTTCAACAGTCATGCTCACAACTTTATGTTTCTCACGCAAAGTGGACCTGCGCAGATGTCGAGAGAAGGTTCCTACAGTCCAGCTATGTTACAACCACATGGCTGGCCTTTATGAGTAGGATGAACCCTTTGGCCTGAAACAATAGCATCTAGCAGCATCCATTTTTGCCAGTGGTGCCCATTAACTGGTGCCGTATTTTGTTTCCAGAGTCTCCTCGGATACTCATAAGAACATAAGAAATAGGAGCAGGAGTCGGCCATTCGGCCCTTCACACCTGCTCCGCCATTCAATGAGATCATGGTTGATCTTCTGCCTCAACTCCATTCACCGGCCCTATCGTCATATCCCTTGATCCCCTTACTAGTCAGAAATCGATCGACTTCTGTTTTGAATATACCCAATGACTGAGCCTCCACAGCCCCCTGGGGTAGAGAATTCCAAAGATTCACCACCCTCTGTGTGAAAAAATGTCTTCTCATCTCAGTCCTGAATGCCCTATCCTTTATCCTGAAGCTGTGGCCCCTGGTTCTAGACTCCCCAGCCAAGGGAAACATTCTCCCAGCATCCACCCTATCAAGCCCTGTAATAATTTTGTATGCTTCAATGAGATCCCCTCTCATTCTTCTGAATTCAAGAGAATACAGGCCTAGTTTACTCAATCTATAAGGAGAGATTGGGTCGATTAGGCTTATATTCGCTGGAGTTTAGAAGAATGAGAGGGGATCTCATTGAAACTTATAAAATTCTAACAGGACTAGACAGACTAGATGCAGGAAGGATGTTCCTGATGGCGGGGGAGTCCAGAACCAGGGGTCACAGTCTAAGGATAAGGGGTAGGCCATTTAGGACAGAATTGAGGAGGAATTTCTTCACCCAGAGAGTGGTGAATCTGTGGAATTCTCTACCACAGAAGGCAGTAGAGGCCAATACATCTTCTATCTATCTATCTATCTATATATATAAATCGGTCGGTGTGTCTGTCTGTCATTCTGTCTGTCTGTCATTCTGTCTGTCATCGCCTGTGCGTCTGTCGGGCTATGCGCTCGAAAGTTACAGGGCGTACCTACGCGCGCGTTAACTCCAAAGAAAGCTTACGCTTCCGAGACGGTTTTAAGCGTATTTACTTTTCGGTCGGACGAAAATTGTTCGCGCCTTATGCAAAAAACCTTCAAAATTAAACTCATTATCTGCTAGCATTGATTGACTGACGTCAAGGTTCCACCAATCCTGTTCCGTCACGATTGACCAATCCTACAGTACGGTCCCCTGATGGTTGGCCAATCGGTGTGTGTGTGGGCGGGACTATTCGTTTTCATCTCGGGGATGTGGCCGCCATTGTTTCACTACCAGCTCTGTTCAGCTTCCAGCTCAAATGACTTCAGCTTCCAGCTAAAACTACTTTGAAAGTTAGTATCTCTTTTAAAAATAACATAAGATTTACCAAAAATGTTTTATAAGTACTTTCACTTTCATTTTTCAAGCTTTTAAAAGGTAGACAGACAGGGACACAGACAGGGCCCTAGACAGGGACACAGACAGGGCCCTAAAGCCTGGCACTTGATTTAAAATGTTGCCCAGCACCAGATTCACAAAGGGACACAGACAGGGCCCCAAAGCCTGGCACTCGATTTAAACCGCCTGCCCCAAAACAGCCCTGGCAACGCCGGGCTCTCCAGCTAGTTAAATATATTCAAGAAGGAGTTGGATATATTTCTTAAGGCTAAAGGGATCAAGGGGTATGGGGAGAAAGCAGGGACCGGATACTGAATTTGGATGATCAGCCATGATCGCATTGAATGGCGGAGCAGGCTCGAGGGGCTGAATGGCCTACTCCTGCTCCTATCTTCTATGTTTCTATGTAATCTCTTCTCATACGACAGTCCCGCCATCCCAGGAATCAATCTCGTGAACCTTCGTTGCACTCCCTCTATGGCAATAAGGCCTAAAAATTCAGTTGGGCGCGCCAGCCGTTAGCGCCTTAGGAGGAGTAGATCTCGAGCGCTAGGTGCTTAGCGCCCGGGCGCAGCGCGATCTGCGCCTCGCCCCAACTTCAGTACACATTTAGCGCCGGCACAAAGTCTTAGCGCGCCCTGCTGCGCGCGCAGATCATGACGTCATTTACTAGTGCAACGCCCTTTGTGCGCCCCGAACCGGAACTTCACTCACGCCGGCCCATTGTGCGCCGGGCAGCCCTAACGACTGTGAAGTGGAACGGCACACAGCCGAGGCGGGGAGCGCTAATTAAAGGGCACTTACCCTGCACTATAAAGGCCAGCCATTTTGCAGCATTCACTCTTGTGCAACGGTTTTTTGGAGAGAGACCAAGGAGGAGAGCTTACTGGTTTGGACCAACACTAGGACAGGTATTTTTGGCTCAGGCCAGAGCTTAGCAATTATCTTTGCCTTCATTGAGAGCTCAGTGTTTGCCAGCATATAATGGGGGCTGCATTGGGTGCCAACGCTGACTTTCAGCCTTATGCCAGAAGGGCTTACAGACGCCGTGAGAGAGTGGCAGCCCTGGCTAGACGCAGAGGTGGCAACAGGCATCGCCAACTGAGGCCTTACCCACCCAGGGTATACCGCCAGCAGTCCTCCTATCTGACCATGTCTGCTGCGATGTGTGTTAGGAGGCTGCGATTCAGAAGGGAGGTGGTTGCAGACATCTGCCAGCTGCTTCACAGAGATCTGCAGCCACAGCTGATGCGCAGGACGTCTCTGTCGGTGGCAGTGAAGGTGACGGTGGCTCTCAACTTCTATGCCACCGGCTCCTTCCAATCCGCTGCTGGGGACATCGCTAACATCTCCCAGTTCACCGTGCATTGCTGCATCCGCCAGGTGACCGAAGCCCTTTTCAGAAGGAGACATCAATTCATCTCCTTCCCCATGACCCTGGACAAGCAGCAGCAGCATGCAGTGGGATTTGCAAGAATAGCGGGCCTCCCCATGGTGCAGGGCGCCATTGACTGCACGCATGTGGCTTTGCGGGCACCTCTGGAGCATGCCGAGGATTACCGCAAACGGAAGGGCTACCATTCCCTCAACGTACAGCTGGTGTGTGACCACAGGCAGCGCATCCTAGCTGTCAATGCCCGCTTTCCAGGCAGCAGCCACGATGCCTTTATCCTGCGACAGACAACTGTGGCTGACATGTTCCAGGCACAGCCTCACCCAAGAGGATGGCTTATCGGAGACAAAGGCTATCCTTTGTGTACCTGGCTCATGACCCCGCTCCGCGCGCCCACGACCCCTGCTGAAGAGGCATACAACGAGAGCCATCAAGCGACTAGGAACATCATAGAACAAACAATCGGTGTCCTCAAGCAACGGTTCCGCTGTCTCGATCGCTCCGGGGGAGCCCTCCAGTATTCGCAGGAGCGAGTCTCCCAATTCGTCGTCGTTTGCTGCATGCTGCACAACCTGGCTATCCGCAGGACTCAGGCACTGCCACCTCACGTTGGACCCCTACCTCAGGAGGAGGAGCATGAGGAGGAGGAGGACGAGGAGTACCAGCCCAGGAGGGAGGCAGAAGGTCCAAGGGCCGCCCGTCGGCGGCTTATTGAACGTCACTTCTAGGCCCCCTGTCAGGGAATGGCTTGTGCCAATGAAAGAACATGATTGCAGCCGCTCCGCAAGCCCTCAGCCGGTTAAGGCAACAAACACTTCAAAGATCAAACATGGACAATGTTAATAAATAAAATGCTTTATTGTACAAACTCAGGGCCCTTCCCACATGAAAACCAAAAACAGACGAAACCCCCAAAAAACATTCAAACACATTACTCGCTCCCACAACCTGGAGAGGATTAACAAAACAGTGCAACTAAAATGGCCGTCATCCTCGGCCTTCGTAAAAAACAAACATCACATCCTCGGCCTTCAAAAAACAAACATCCAATTCTCGGCCTCAAAAAACAAACATCCAATTCTCGGCCTCAAAAAACAAACACAACTGGCCACACATTCGACTTTTTGGCCCGCTAGGGCGATGCCTTGGCCATCTTTGTGTGGCCCCTGCCCGCCCTGCTGCTCCTCCTCAAAGTAAGGCCATTGGCTGCTGCAAGGCTGGGGGCAGGCTCCAGAGGGGCACATGTCGTGATGGCAGATGCCCTTGGGGGTCGGCCTAGTCGAGGTCTGGCCGTCGAGCGGGCGGCTGTTGAATGCTGCAGCTGTGGCTGGCCAGCATCAGTCGCTGCAGCAGCTCCTGGCAGCTCCACTGGGGGAGTGGCAGTGGCGGCTGGAGGAATGGGGGCAAGCTGGCGGATGGCAGACGCTCGCTGGTCGCCTGAGACACTGGCACTCGCCCGGGCCAGCACTGCAGCATGCGCACCAATCTGCCGAGGGACAGTCCGCTGTGCTGCTGCAGCGCGCCGGGTGCCCTGGCGATGCCTGGCTGACACAGCGAGTGTGGCAGCAGTGAGTGTCCGTGTTGACCTGTTCAGTGACCTCATCAGAGCACCCAGTGACTGCACGGCACCACTAATCAGCTGCCCACTCGCTGCCTGAGCTGCCCCGAATGCCGCCCGACTCGCTGCCTGCTCTGCCCCGAATTCCGCCAAACTGATGGCCTGTGAGGCCCCGACGTCGGTGACACTCCGAGAGAGGGACTCGATGGCCTCAGGCAACCGTGCCACTACCCCCATGAGCTCCGTGTGCCGGCGCTCCGAGTCCGCGGACAAGTCCTCGAGGCGTTCCATCTCCTTGGCGAAGACCATCTCCAGACTGGAGGCCGGACTCTCCCTCTGGGGAGAAGGCCGCCGAGCTGGCCAACCCTTCCTGCGTTGCTGGACGCTGCTGGGCCCAGCAATTGGACTCCCCTCCGACCCTTCCCCCCTCTGGGGAGAAGGCTGCTGAGCTTCCACCCCCCTCCCGCGTTTCTGCAGGCCGCAGGTCCCATGAGCTCCCCTCCCCTCCGACACTTCCGCCACGCTCCCCTCCAGGGAAGACGTGTCCCCTACATTCGCATGGGTTGCCGCGGATGAGGGTTCCCCTGATGGGCCGCCTTCCTCTTGCTCCTCCTCCTCCTCCTCTTCTGAGGGGCTGTCACTGGCAAGTTCAGGGACCTCCTCCTCACCATCTGAAAGCAGGAAGGCACAAGAGTAGCTTTAGTGTGAGGAGAGGGCGTCAGCGAGGGATGCATGAGTGGTGGCATTCAGCGCATTGGTCGGACAGTGGCAAAGGATGTAGATCTGATGCGCAAGTGGGACGAGAGAGGTCCAAACGTTGATGTCCTTACCATTGGTGCCCAGAACAGGGTCGGCATCTCCACATGCAACGGGGCCAATCACCCGGGCACCCATGATGCGCTCCACGCGATGTTGCAGCTCGGTGAGCGGCTGGATCTGGGGTCGGCCTCCCCCGGTCGCAGTCCGGCTCTTCCTATTATTGGCCAGCTTGGCCTGCAAGAGAAAGGACGGCCTCTAAGTACAGTGTGTAGCCCTGATCTTGTGTGCACTGCCTCCCATGGTGGAATAGCCTGGCCAGTGTGTCGCCCTGATCTTGTGTGCACTGCCTCCCATGGTGGAATAGCCTGGCCAGTGTGTCGCCCTGATCTTGTGTGCACTGCCTCCCATGGTGGAATAGCCTGGCCAGTGTGTCGCCCTGATCTTGTGTGCACTGCCTCCCATGGTGGAATAGCTTGGCCAGTGTGTTAAGTGCAGAATGTGCAATTGATGTTCATGCCTGTCCCATAGCTGCTGGATGAGGGCTGGCCATTAGGGCTTTCAGGTCCCTTTGCCCATAATGTGAGGTGCACATGCAAGGATGAGGAGGACACTGGAAAGGGTACTCACCCTGACAATCCGAGTGAGGTCATTAAACTTTTTGCGGCATTGGACACCGGTCCTGTGGACCTCGCTGTTGGCTGACACCTTGCTGGCGACATGCCTCCAGGCTCTCCGGTAGACGCGGACCGGCGCCGTCCTGCCATTGTCCGGGTACAAAAGATGGCGCCTCTTCTCCACACCACCAACCAGCACACTCAGATCAAGCTCTGAGAAGCGCTGCGCTCGTTCACGGGCCTTCTGCATGGCTTCAGGCGCTATTTGGGTCCAGCAGCAGTGTTCAGGCCTAGCTGGAGGGCTCCACTATCCAGGGCGTGGCAGCAGACCAAGTCGACCCTTCCCCCTTAAGAGCTGGCCGGCGCCAGGGTGTCTGCTGTCAATCACGAGATGGCCGCACCTGCGCTGCGCCCGGCCTTGGCGCTCTCGCTCAGCACCTCCGGCTTAGCGCCTAAAGAGAGGCGTCCAGCACCAGTTTTAGCGCTCGAGCAAACTCTTAGGGCGAAGCTAATGAATATCGGAGAAGTGGCCTCGATTTTGCGCCGGGCGCAAACTTTAGCGGCCGCCCGAATTTACCGCTCCAAAAGTGGCTACAATGAATTTCTAGGCCTAATATCCTTCCTTAGGTAAGGCGACCAAAATTGTACACAGTACTCCAGGTGTGGTCTCACCAGGGCCCTCTCTAATTGCAGTAAGGCTCCGTCTTACTGCCTCCTGCACCGTTGTAATATAAATGGGATGCGAACCCATCAGAATTCAAGCCCGTAAACCTGTTCCTAAATGTTCAGGAAGAAAAATTGCTTTTCACCACCTCAGGACGTCCCAAAGCGCTTCACAGCCAATTAAGTACTTTTAAAGCGTAGTTACTGTTGTAATGTAGGCAACGTGGCAACAAATCCCACAAACAGCAGTGAAATAAATGACCAGATAACCTGTTTTAGCAATGTTGGTTGAGGGATAAAGGTTGACCATTCCCCTGCTCTTCTTCGAGATAGTGCTGTGGGATCTTTGAGGTCCACCTGAGAGAGCAGACGGGGGCCTCGATTTAGCTTCTTATCTGAAAGACGGCACCTCCCACTGGGAGTGTCAGCCTAGGATTTTTGTGCTCAAGTCTCGGGAGTTGGACTGTGAACCCACAACCTCTGACTCGGGAGGTGAGAGTGCTACCCACTAGAGCCATGGCTGACACCTTAGGGCTCTTCTACCTTTGGTGAGGCCTGTCAATGATGGATACAGAGTTCTTCCGCGGTTGACATGTGGAATTATAAAGGAGGCGACCTCTGGACTTCTGAGGGCGGCATGTTCGTGGATTTCCGAACTATCTCTGCATCAATATTGGGCCATTTGCTGGATGTGTGGTGTGCTGTAGCACGCGGTTCCATTGTGATATTGGGCCCCACAATTCAGCCCCCATCAAGCCTACAGGCAAAGCAAAACCAATCACAGTATAAATCAGGGTAGATTGATGAAGGCAGATGAGCATCGCTCCCCAGGGACCAAATCAATAAAGTAAAAGGGCCTTTAATTGCCAAAGTTCACCGCCTCCCCCCTCCCCAAATGCGTGCACACATGAACTGTTCCACTGAATGACGTCATTAGTGGGGCAGATAAAGGGCATATTTGAGATGAGACATCACTGAAAGCAGGGAGGATAATAAACCGCAAGGTGCAGTATAAGTGATGGAGTTATCCAACTGTTAGCAGAAACTATCAGGTAGTCTAGCATCTAAGGACCACACTCCAACGTGAGCCGGTGCTTCCAGTTTAGCTGTAAAGATAATTGAAAATAAAATTACATTGCAATTAAACACTGACGCTGAGACCTAGAGTTAAACATTGCTCTCCCCCGCTATTGTCTGCATCACAGAGGGCGACTTTACTTTTAAAACTCTCATCCTTGTTTTCAAATCCCTTCGTAGCCTCGCCCCCCCCTGCCTATCTCTGCAATCTCGTCCAGCCCTAAAACTCTCCGCAATATCTCCTCCAATTCTGGCCTCTTGAGCCTCCCCGATTTTAATCGCTCCATCATTGGTGGCCGTGCCTTCAGCTACCAAGGCCCTTACCTCTGGAATTCCCTCCCTAAACCTCTCCGACTCTCTACCTCTCTTTTCTCCTTTAAGAAACTCCATAAAACCTACCTCTGTGACCAAGCTCCTGCCCTAACATCTCCTTATGTGGCTCGTTGTCAAATTCTGTTTGATTTACGATCCCGTGAAGCACCTTGGAACGTTTTACTATGTTAAAGGTGCTATATAAATACAAGTTGTTGTTATTGTTGAGAGCACCTCTGAATTTCTCAACTGACAAAACTCCTTCTGGTGACGTAACGTTACTGTTATCTGGGCAGGCATTTGAAGTGTCAAGTTGTATCTCATGTACTCCACTGGCCAGGGAGCTCTGTAAACAGTGCAACACCCACCTCCATTATACTGGTGACCTTGTCCCCATGATTTGGGACAAGGTCAATGCTGGGCTGAAATCTCCCCCACCAGGAATCTGGAGCCTGACATCAATTGCGGTCAGCGACTGAATTAAAATACGTCGGGGAGAGAGAACGAGGAGACACTGCTTAACATATTGAGGTTAGCATCGGAGACGGTGCCAGTTACTGCTGGTAAGTATTCACTCCTGCTTCACTCCTGCTTCGCTCCAGTTCTGTTTGCTCACTGAATGTTAGTTTACAAAGTGGCGCAGTGGGTCGCACTCTCACCTCTGAGTCAAGAAAGTCATGGGTTCAAGTCCCACTCCAGAGACTGGAGCACAAAATCTCAACTGACACTCCAGTACAGTACAGGAAACTTTCGATTAACCGGCCCCTAAATAACCGGAACGCTCTATCCACCAGCAAAATTCAGGAGTCGGTTCAGGTAACTTTTTTTACTTTTAGTTACTTTTTTTACTCATTTGTTGCTGTGCAAGGGTATAGCGGAAGCTGTTGCTAAGCTACAGAGACGCTTGCAACTTGTGCCGATTGTTTTGAACCTGTTGCTAAGCAACAGGGTTTGTTGCTTTATACGGAGCTCTGAGCTCCGTATCTTTTACTATAGCGTTCGGTTATCCGGAATTGTTGATGAACCGGCAACACGTCGGTCCCGTCCGTGCCGGATACCAGAAAGTTTCCTGTACTGAGGGGGCGCTGCCCTACTGGAGCTGCTGTTTCTCAGATAAGATGTTAAACCGAGGCCTCGTCTGCTCTCTCAGGTGGACGCAAAGGATCCTACAGCACTATTTCGAAGAAGAGCAGGGGGAGTTCTCCCCGGTGTCCTGGCCAATATTCACCCCTCAATCAACATCACTAAAAAACAGATGATCTGGTCATTGTCACATTGCTGTTTGTGGGAGCTTGCTGTGCAGAAATTGGCTGCTGTGTTTCCCACATTACGACGGCGACTACGCTTCATAAAGTACTTCATTGGCTGTAAAGTGCTTCGGGACGTCCTGAGGGTGTGAAAGGTGCTAAAGAAATGCAAGTCTCCCTTTCTTTCAAAGAGCAATTCAACCTCCGTACAAAACTCCCATTCATAAGCTTAGTGTGAAAGCGAGCACGTCGTACCCCAAGAGGTGGCTGTACTGTATGTGAAATTGGGTTCCCTTTGTACCAGGGGAATATTGCAGCTTTTGAAGAGCATCCTACGAGATGGGGGGAGGGGGGTTGTGGGGGCGGGTGTGGTGAAGCTTTCCATCGCTGTTGATTGACTCACTGTCACTGCTGTCGGGAGGAATGATTAATGTACTCCATGTACTCCCTGTGATAACATTCACTGGCTGTCCACCCAGACCTTTCAGAAAACTGAGCTGTTTGCATGTCCGCGCACCGTGACCGCTGTGTACACAGCTCCAGACTGACAAGGACGCGCCAGAGCGGCTTTGGGTGGGCTCGACTCTCGGAGATCCACGGCTACACCCGTATCACAATGGGAGAGGGGTGGGAGGGGGGGTCACTGCCGGGTATTTTAAAGCAGGTTACACCAGGGGTGGGGGTGAAGGCAGCAAGTTATTGCCCTCACGCTCCAAGCTTTCACACTTGTCGCCGGCGACGTGTCCTCGATCAAGGCATTGCGACAAAAACAAATTAAGGCTAGGTCAATGCCATTCTAAATCATTTGTAATTGAACTGAGAACGGCAGTCATTTATAATAACACGCAGGCAGAGTAAAGGTCACCTGTGGACGAGAGGGCAAGTGAATTCGGAGGATTGTTCAGTCCAAACGATGCGAATATGATGGCAGTCCCACTCTGTGGCTGTTCCTGCTGAAAGGGTCGTGTAAGAGCTGGCAGTTTGTTTCAAATGAAATAGGCCAGGGAGGACCGACGACACAGTTATAAGTTATAGAAAGCCAGGTCTGGGTTGGACGTCGGGAGGTTCACCTTTTCCCCAGAGGACAGCGGCCTGTGCAACAGGCTGCCGGGGTGAATTCGCTGAACTACCTTCAGGCGAGAGCTGAACCTGTTTCTGGCCAGGGGGCGGAGAGCCCCTTGTACAAAAGGTGGCTTATCAGGGCCAGAGTGGTCTCCTGGACTAGTTTTGATCGCTTTGTGGGGGGGTGGAGGGGGGGGCGGTTGGAGAGGATATTTCCCAGATTTCCCCCCCCCCCACCCCCAAATTGGCCCATGATTTTTATCTGCCTCTCCCAGGAGATCACTTAGAAAGAAGAAAGAAAGACTTGCATTTACATAGCGCCTTTCACAACCACCAGACGTCTCAAAGCGCTTTACAGCCAATGAAGTACTTTTGAAGTGGAGTCACTGTTGTAATGTGGGAATCGCGGCAGCCAATTTGCGCGCAGCAAGCTCCCACAAACAGCAATGCGATAATGGCCAGATAATTTGTGATTTTTTTATGTTGGTTGAGGGATAAACATTGGCCCCAGGACACCGGAGATAACTCCCCTGCTCTTCTTCGAAATAGTGCCGCGGGATCTTTTGCGTCCACCTGAGAGGGCAGACGGGGCTTCGGTTTAACGTCTCACCCGAAAGACGGCACCTCCGGCAGTGCAGCACTCCCTCAGCGCTGCACTGGGAGTGTCAGCCTAGCTTTATGTGCTCAAGTCCCTGGAGTGGGACTGTGAACCTACGACCTTCTGACCTTTAAGCTGCGCAGCCGCGCAATGCTCTAGAGGTCCCACGCAGCTGGTGAGCCGGCTTTTAAATGCAAAAAACGCGCGTGCGTGTATTTCTGAATGGGCCGCACCAGCCCTTCAAACAGTCAAAGGGCAGGATTTTCATTGGGCAGTGGAGGCGGGACTGGAGGCGTGTGGGGGGGTTAAAATTCCAGAATCGGGGGGGCACGAACCCATCCCACCCCCAACCCGCCTCCATGCCCGTTTCCCAGGAGGCGGGTACCCAAGCTGTGCTGGGAGCCCCCTCCCCGAGGCGGGAAGGGGATTAGTGCCAATTAACTGTCTGTTAACAGGTAGTTAATAGGCAGTTTTTAGTCTTAATCCCTATTTTTAATGTTGAAGTGTGGGATTCCCGATGGCTCCAAACCACGCCAAGTTAGCGAGGCGGACCGTCGGGCTGAAGGGCTTGGAGGGTTCGAGATGTCCGGTGTTCAGGTGAGTGATGGGTGCATGAGTGCAGAGGTAAGTGTGTTTGGTGTGTGTAAAGTGTTTAAAGACGTTTTACTTACCTTTACTTACCTTTACAGCCTTCCTTCCTTCAGGTCTCGGGAGTCCCTCATCTCACCAGCACAGAAAGCAGAATGGCAGCGAGCTGTCAAAATCTGCAACATTCTGCTTTCTGTTCCGGAGAGATCTCCAAATCAGCCTGAGAGGAAGGAATTAACTTAGTGTACAGATTGTCAGTGTTTGACGGCTTCAAAGAGCTGTGAAACGCTGATATTTCATCTGTCAAAAGCTCTTGACAGATGAAATGTCAATCTGTGACATCACCTGTTGCCGGGTGGCCCTTAATTGGCCTGCTGAGCCTGCTGGGCGGACTCAACAAGGTCAATCAAGGGAAAATCGAGTGGGTTGGCCACAACTCGATGGAGGCGGGACTACAACCCGGAAAGTTGTAGTCCCGCCTCATACACGCCTCCAGTATCAAAATCCAGCCCAAAGAGTCCCCCAAAAAAATTAGAGGGAATGTCGGTGGAGAGCGTATATATTGTAGATGCTCGAGGTAGCATAATTGTACGGGGGACAGGCTGGATGCACCAGCGGCCTGTTCCTCATTCCGTCATTGCTCGGATGAATTGTATGATATTGCGCAGTCTGTTCTGATCTGAGCGAAAGAAAAATCGCCGCCAGTGCCGGAGAGACGCAGTGGGTTTTTGGGGGAGCGGGACATCAGCAGCAGATCCTGCTCCGCGGCGGAAAAGTCGGCTCGCCGTCGGGATGCGTCCAGAACCCCCCACCCGCCCCTCCCCCTCCCCCGCCCCGGCCCCGCGCAATGAGTGGGCACTTGGGCGACCTCTCTGGAAAGAAGGACGGCAGTCCCAACGCTGTGGCTTGCAGGACCGTTCCAGCAGAGGACCCGCCGGGGTCGCCATCTCTGGTTGGATATATTGCTGGAGGTTTTCTCACATGACCTCCCACCTCGGACCGCCCCACCCAGTCGAACAGCCTTTCCCTCACCCCCACCGCCCCCCCACCCCCTCCATCTCCAGTGTTGTTACAACTAATGAACAAATATGGCCAAAGAAAAAAAAGCACACAGTTTTGGTATTGCCCCAGGATTTCTCTCCGGGAAGGCTCACAGCGGTGGGTCTAGGAGAGTAATCCTTAATTCCTGGAGACCCCAGGCCCTACAGAAGTGATGGGGTGAGATGAAGAGGGGTGCAGCAGGCTCGTGTGGAGCATAAACACCAGCACGGATCTGTAGGGCCGAATGGCCTGTTTCTGTGCTGTAAATACTATGTACAGTAATGCTTTGTACGTAGCGACTCACAGACCAACGTCCCCCCATTTTACTTCATCGGAACCTCGTGTGATTTGGAACACCCTCTATCCCGCTCGCCCCACTCAATCTGCAGGAGCATTCATAGAAACATAGAAGATAGGAGCAGGAGTAGGCCATTCGGCCCCTCGAGCCTGTTCCACCATTCAATGAGATCATGGCTGATCATCCAAACTCAGTACCCTGTCCCTGCTTTCTCCCCATATCCCTTGATCCCTTTAGCCTTAAGAAATATATCCAACTCCTTCTTGAATATATTTAATGAATTGGCCTCTACTGCCTTCTATGGTAGAGAATTCCACAGGTTCACGACTCTCTGGGTGAAGAAATTCCTCCTCATCTCTGTCCTAAATGGCTTACCCCTTATCCTTAGACTGTGACCCCTGGTTCTGGACTCCCCCGCCATCAGGAACATCCTTCCTGCATCTACTCTGTGTAGTCCTGTTAGAATTTTATAAGCTTCAATGAGATCCCCTCTCATTCTTCTAAACTCCAGCGAGTATAAGCCCAATCGACCCAATCTCTCCTCATACGTCATTCCTGCCATCCCAGGTATCAGCCTGGTGAATCTACGCTGCACTCCCTCCATGGCAAGAACATCCTTCCTCAGATAAGGCGACCAAAACTGCACACAATGCAGTTCCAAGGAGTGTGCCGGCCTTGTAAGCTCGCTCCCTGTTCAAAATCCCCCAAATTGCTACCGTTTCCCAAGCTGCTCCCCCGGGGAACTTTCCGGGCTTGCGTGCTAGATGCGGGCAGCACCGAAGGGGCCGACAAAAGCCACCTCAAAAATCCCGTTCGCTCAGACTGGCTTTCATTGCTGAAAATAAAGAGGCCTTCACTCGCTGCAAACTGAAACAAGGCTGCTACAGAGAGGGGAGAGCGGCGGGGGAGGGGGATGGGGTCGATGCGACCCCATGTCGCGCGTTACAAGGATTCTTGACACGCTGTCACAATATGATGGCTGCCGTCTCCAGCGGCGGAGGCTGTAACGCGATAACTCCGGGCTCTGTGGGAGCTGCCACGTTAGGCCGGGCTGGATGGAACCCAAGAAGCTGTTTCCTCAGCTGGGGAAGGGGGAGGATTATAGACTCGGGACCAGATCAAGCTACGGCCTCCCCCCCCTCACCCTCCCCCACCCCCCAAACACCCCCTGTCAAATAGAGAGTGATTAATGACTGTACATTTGAGCTGCCATGGTCTGGTGCAAGATTGCAGACTTGGCCGGGGTTCTTCAACGCTAGCGGGGGGGCTGATGAGAGGCTCAGGGAATGATAAGGAAAGGTGAGACCGAGGAAGAGAGGATGCTGGAAGGCTTTTTAAAAATTTCTTCTGGGGATCGGTGTTCTTTGTTATTTAATAGGCGGCGTCTCCTTCACCGTAACAGGAGCGACTGAAGTCACCACGGGGCCGCGCCAGCTCACTGTAATGTCCGTTCCCGGTGCGAGACCGTGCTTCTAGCAAGGGCGCTGGGCTTTGGAGGGGAATTCCGGCACGCCGTTTTTTGCAAAGAAGCTCTCGCAAATGCCGACTTTGCCTTGTCGCCAGGCTTATTGCGCAAACGGGCGGATCTCCTAGACGTAGGAAGAAGCAACATAGAAACATAGAAGATAGGAGCAGGAGTAGGCCATTCGGCCCCTCGAGCCTGCTCCGCCATTCAATGAGATCATGGCTGATCATCCAAATTCAGTACCCTGTCCCTGCCTCCTCCCCATATCCCTTGATCCCTTTAGCCTTAAGAAATATATCTAACTCCTTCTTGAATATATTTAATGAATTGGCCTCAACTGCCTTCTGTGGTAGAGAATGCCACAGGTTCACCACTCTCTGGGTGAAGAAATTCCTCCTCATCTCTGTCCTAAATGGCTTACCCCTTATCCTTAGACTGTGACCCCTGGTTCTGGACCCACCCCCCCCCCGCCATCGGGAACATTCTTCCTGAATCTACTCTGTGTAGTCCTGTTAGAATTTTATAAGTTCCAATGGGATCCCTTCTCATTTTTCTAAACTCCAGCGAGTATAAGCCCAATCGACCCAATCTCTCCTCATATGTCATTCCTGCCATCCCAGGTATCAGTCTGGTGAATCTTCGCTGCACTCCCTCCATGGCAAGAACATCCTTCCTCAAATTGGGCGACCAAAACTGCCCACGGACATGATGGGCCGAATGGCCTCCTCCTTCTGTGCTGTAATGACTCTATCACTAGACCATTCAGCCCCTCGAGCCTGTTCCGCAAGCACTTTGCCAGAGCCCTGTTATAAAAATAGGGGTCTTAATCAACAGAAGTGTGACAGGGGAATGGTTACAGGAAAGCCTGGCGCTTGCAGGAAATGTACGCCCTATGAAAGACTTTTAACATATTACTAGTTGTTCTCCTGTGACGTCACTGATAGAAAAAAGTGATGAAGATACTGTTCAAAAATAAAATTTCTTTAATACAGGAAACTTTCGATTTACCGGCACCTAAATAACCGGAAATCTCGGTTACCCGGCAAAATTCAGGAGTAGGTTTTACTTCATATTGTATTTGCCTTCTTCCATCTGTACTGTGCAAGGGTGTGGCTACAGAGACGCTTGAAACTTGTGGCCATTGTTCTACAGTTGTTGCTAAGCAACAGGGTTTGTTGCTTTATACGGAGCTCTCAGCTCCCTATCTTTTACTATAGCGTTCGGTTATCCGGAATTTTTGATGAACCGGCACCACATCGGTCCCGTCCATGCCGGATCAAAAAAAGTTTCCTGTAGATATCATACAGATCTCCCATGGAGCAGCTCACAGAGATGTGCTAAAGCGTGATGATAGGGTACCAGCTGTGGCTCTGTGGGTATCACACCCCCGCCTCTGAGTCAGAAGGTACTGGGCTCGACTCCCACTCCAGAGACTTGAGCACAAAATCTAGGCTGACGTTCCCAGTGCAGTGCTGAGGGAGTGCCGCACTGTCAGAGGTGCCGTCTTTCGGATGAGGACGTAAAAGATCCCGCGGCACTATTTCGAAGAGGAACAGGGGGAGTTCTCCCTGGTGTCCCGGCCAATATTTATCCCTCAATCAACATCACTAAAACAGATTATCTGGTCATAGAAACATAGACGATAGGAGCAGGAGTAGGCCATTCAGCCCCTCGAGCCTGTTCCGCCATTCAATGAGATCATGGCTGATCATCCAAATTCAGTACCCTGTCCCTGCTTTCTCCCCATATCCCTTGATCCCTTTAGCCTTAAGAAATATATCCAACTCCTTCTTGAATATATTTAATAAATTGGACTCAACTGCCTTCTGTGGTAGAGAATTCCACAGGTTCACCACTCTCTGGGTGAAGAAATTCCTCCTCATCTCTGTCCTAAATGGCTTACCCCTTATCCTTAGACTGTGACCCCTGGTTCTGGACTCCCCCGCCATCGGGAACATCCTTCCTTCATCTAGTCTGTCTAGTCCTGTTAGAATTTTATAAGTTTCAATGAGATCCCCTCTCATTCTTCTAAACTCTAGCGAATATAAGCCTAATTGACCCAATCTTTCCTCATACGTCATTCCTGCCATCCCAGGTATCAGCCTGGTGAATCTACGCTGCACTCCCTCCATGGCAAGAACATCCTTCCTCTGCTCATTATCACATTGCTGTTTGTGGGAGCTTGCTGTGCGCAAATTGGCTGCCGCGTTTCCCACATTACAACAGCGGCTACACTTAAAAAAAAAAACCTCTTTGGCTGTAAAGCGCTTTGGGACGTCCCAGGATTGTGAAAAGTGTTGTACAACCATAACGTCTGGCCATTGTTACGAGGCGGCGGTGACCTGTGCGTCGACAGGCTCCACCCTAACAAATAATGGGCCGCAAAGTTTCCCCCCGCTTTGAAGTCAGGTTGGTAACAGGTAGCAGGGAGTGATTATGTGCTTGGAATCTAATTTCGGGTTGATGGGGCATCACTTCAGCTTTGATCTTGCCATTTACAACTACTTTTGAAACCCTGCAGGTATCCATTATTCACTGTACAACCTCGCCATTAAGCCATGGTCTGCTCACCAATAAAGCAGCACTTGAACTTTGATTAAGCTTGTGCAGGAACCTTTTATTAATCCCACCTAATGGAGGTTAATCACAAGGGTAGAGTCGAAACCCTTCATTGACGGTCACCATAGCGATACCCTTTAGCCGCAACAGGCATTGAAAATGCTCTTGCTCCAGAGTCTGATGGCCAACATTGGACCTGTGGGTGTCTCCTGCCATTGGCTGCACTGACCTCCATGGAACCAATGGCACGTGAGAGCCGTGAACTTCGCGGTCTCCAAGGGCCAGAAGGTCGTAGGTTCGAGTCCCACTCCAGTGACTTGAGCACAAAATCTAGGCCGACGCTCCAGTGCAGTGCTGAGGGAGCGCTGCACCAGAGAGGGCAGACGGGGCCTCGGTTTAACGCCTCACCTGAAGGATGGCACTTGTTGGATCAAGGGCCTCTTATTCCTCAAGCTAAATGCGGGGGGGGGGGTGAAGTCGGTCCCACACGCTCCACTACACTGAAGAATAGAAGAATTAGGAGCAGGAGGAGGTTTAATGTCTCATCCGAAAGGCGGCACCTCCGACAGTGCAGCACTCCCTCAGCGCTGCACTGGGAGTGTCAGCCTAGGTTTTATGTGCTCAAGTCTCATGGAGTGGGACTTGAACCCACAACCTTCTGACTGAGAGGTGAGGGTTCTCCCCACTGAGCCACAGCTGACATAAGAACATAAGAAATAGGAGCAGGAGTCGGCCATTCGGCCCCTCGAGCCTGCTCCGCCATTCAATAAGATCATGGCTGATCTGATCTTGGCCTCAACTCCACTTTCTTCCCCCTATCCCTTGACTCCCCTGTAACTCAAATACCTGTCTATCTCCGCCTTGAATATATTCAATGACCCAGCCTCCACCGCTCTCTGGGGTAGAGAATTCCAAAGATTCACGACCCTCTGAGAGAAGAAATTCCTCCTCATCTCCGTCTTAAATGGGCGACCCCTTATCCTGAAACTATGCCCCCTCGTTCTAGATTCCCCCACGTGGGGAAACATCCTCTCAGCATCCACCCTGTCAATCCCCCTCAGGATCGTATATGTTTCAATAAGATCACCTCTCATTCTTCTGAACTCCAATGACAGCTCCTATGTAACTCAACAGCACCTAGATTGTGTGCTTACTGACTGCTCCATGGGCGAGCTACCTGTTGAGAGATTTTAATTGTTAATTGTTAAAATCTTAAGACTTTTCAATTTTAAATTATGTTATCAAGGCCTACTTGTCAATAGTGTTTGACTACGTGGCAATAATCATTGCACTTCAATGTAATTAATTGGGATTGTGACGCACTTTAAAACCTCCTTTGAGTTGTGTTAAGGTGCTACGTAAATGCAGGTCTTTCGATTAAGTAAGGGTTAATTGGGATTCGATTGTTTTTATTCTGCCATGTAGACAGAGTGCAGGATGTACGGCAAAAATATTGACATAACTTTTAACATCAACAAGCTGCTTCGTAGAATTGATGTTGATACATAATATAGATCAAATGCTTTGAAGTGCTTGTTATTAAAAGACTTTGCCCGTAAGAATATTTATGCTGAAGCTGTGCCTTGTTAAATATTACCGCCGTTCCGTGGAGGATAGAACCGTAGAATGTGGCAAAGCCGGCCATTTGACCCTTCGAGTTTGCTCTAGTGTTTTAATTCACACGAGACACCCTCTTCGCTGTTTATTCCCCCATACCCTTTAATATTTAATCCCTCTCCTTATACCGTCCCCCAACCATGGCTGCAGTGTGTACCATCTACAAGATGCACTGCGGCAACTCGCCAAGGCTTCTTCGGCAGCACCTCCCAAACCCGCAACCTCTACCAGCTAGAAGGACAATGGCAGCAGGCGCACGGGAACACCACCACCTCCAAGTTCCCCTCCAAGCCACGCACCATCCTGACTTGGAAGTACATCGGCTGTTCCTTCATCGTCGCTGGGTCCAAATCCTGGAACTCCCTCCCTGACAGCACTGTGGGAGTACCTTCACCACACGGACTGCAGCGGTTCAAGAAGGAGGCTCACCACCACCTTCTCAAGGGCAATTAGGGATGGGCAATAAATGCTGGTCTTGCCAGCGACGCCCACATCCCATAAACAAATTTTAAATAACCTTTAATAGCCAATCCTTCTCCCCTGTTCATTTCCCCCTTACCCTTTAATATCTCTAATCCCCCTCTCCTTCCCCATATCGGAACAGGAGGAGGCCATTCAGCCCCTCGAGCCTGTTCTGCCATTCAGTGAGATCATGGCTGATCTGTACCTTGACTCCATCTACCCGCCTTGGTTCCATAACCCTCAACCCTTGCCTAACAACAATATCAATCTCAGTTTTGAAATTTTCAATTGACCCCCAGCCTCAACAGCTGGGGAGAGAGTTCCATGTTTCCACGCCCCTTTTTTGCAAAGAATTGCTTCCTGACGCTGCAACTGCACTGCATATCTCCCAACAGTCCTCTTCTTCAAGCCACTATCTTATTTTCCTTTTGGAAATAGAGTATGGACTCTACTTCAACAATGCCTTCTGGCAAAGTATTCCAAATTCGAACCACTCTCGGTTAAAGGAAGTTTTTCTCCGCCTTCCTTTTTAATTATTTTATCGTTCTTTTACATTTGTGCACTCGTCTTGCCATCTTGCTGATTGGTGAAAACAACTTATCACCATCGACCAGGATGGCATCCAGAGAATGAGGCAGCGTTGATCGAGTCTGGCACAGTGAGTTGCCATATTATCCTTTAATCTTGGGAGAGTTTGAATAATATTTCCTGTCTCTGCTCACCCTAAGGATCTGACGTAGTCTCTATCTCTGGTGACTGCACGCCACAGAACTGCACCGACCATATTTGGCACACATTTGCAATCTCCCTCTAGAAGTGCTATGCTGGTGCAGGAGTGGCATTAAACCGAGTTTGGGGTGAAGGCACATTGCTGGGACAGGTCGTGTTTACAGCACAGAAACAGGCCATTCAGCCCAATAAGGTCCATGCCAGTGTTTATGCTCCACACCAGTCTCTGTTAGCGTGGCACTGCGGCACATAGCGCCGCGATATTCCCTCGCAGCGCCCCCAAGAGGGAGGCGGGGCACTTCCAGTAGCACCCCACGTCCCTCTTGGGGCGCTACCACTCAGTTTTGGCCACAGCAAAAGTTAGCGCCCCTAAGGGAGCGCGACACAATTTTTCCCCCATAGAGTCATAGCGGCACAGAAGGAGGCCAGTCGGCCCCTCAAGTCCGTGCCGGCTCTCTGTAGAGCGATCCAGTCAGTCCTATTTCCCTCAAGTGCCTATCCAGTCTCCCCTTGAAAACATTGAATCTTTCCGCTTCCACCACTTCCGTCGGCAGCGAATTCCAGGTGATCATCACTCGCTGCATAAAATGTTTTTTCCTCACTTCCCCCCTGTATCTCTTGCCCAAAACCTTAAATCTGTGTCCCCTAGTCCTTGTACCATCAGCTAGTGGGAACAGCCTTTCCCCGTCTAGCCTATCCAAACCCGTCATAACCTTGTACACCTCGATCAAATCACCCCTCAACCTCCTTTGCTCTAATGAAAACAAATCCAGCTTCTCCAACCTGTCCTTGTAGCTAAGATCCCCCATCCCTGGAACCATTCTGGTAAATCTCCTCTGCACCCTCTCAAGGGCCTTCACATCCTTCCAAAAGTGTGGTGAGATGAACTGGACACAATACTCCAGTTGTGGCCTAACCAGCGCTTTATAAAGGTTCAGCATAACTTCTCTACTTTTGCACTCAATACCTCTATTTATGAAGCCCAAGATCCCATATACTTTGCTAACCACTCTCTCAATATGTCCCGCCACCACCAGGGACCGATGCACATTAACTCCCAGGTCCCTCTGTCCCTGCACACTCTTTAAAACTTCTACCCTTTTTTTAAGAAGCCAAATTTCTCTGAAGTTTAACCACATTTTTATCTGTTAATCCAGGAGCACAAATGATTGTACCTACACGTGAGATAAGTGGCTGTTACCTTTGATATAATCACACATTGAGAAGTATCTAATTATCAAGTCTCTTTCATCTGCGCTACACAGCAGAATTTTGGAGGCCTCGTTCTAATGACGGACAAGCTTGGTTCTGTTGGTTGTACTCTCCGTGCTGGGTCAGAAGGTTGTGGGTTCAAGCCCTCGCGCCAGGACTTGCCATGCTGGTGTTTCCTGCTCAGCATTGCTCCCTCAACCAAATAAACCCCCCACATTAACTGAGCAGTCAGATCGGTGTGGGGGGGGGGGGGGAGGGTTTTGCAGTACACAAGGGTTGCCAACTCTGGTTGGATGTATTCCTGGAGGCTTCATCAGCTGACATGCTGTTTCCCACTGCCCCGCCCCCACGCTCCCGCCATTGGCCGGCCAGCAGGTCCATTGTCTTCGCACAGCCAATTGGAAAGCGGCCAGGCGCTTGGTGACCCGACTGGATGATTCTTGACCGTCAGCCAAACAGCCATTTCTCCCGCAATTCCGACGCACTAATGAACGAAAGTCTTCAAAGAAAATGGAAACCAAAAAAACCCCCCACAATTTTGTTTTACCGCCCACGATTTTTCTCCTGGGTTTGCTCCCGGCAGTGTCTTAGGGGGGAAAATTCGATATCGCCCGTTTTGGGGGCGCTAATACCGGCCGGGCGCAAAGTTTAGCGCCCGGCGCTAATTAACACCTCCGACTGCAAAATTCGCCTCTATCGCCCCTGGAGGTGATTTGAGCGTTAAATCAGGCGCTATACACCTCTCTTAAGGCGCAGACGTCAGGGAGCGAGGCGCCACCTCCGAACGCTACCGAAGCTCAGGCGATGCCAGTTACCATGGAAGCCAGACAGACTGGCGCCGGCCAGTTCTTAAAGGGGAGGGGCCATCTTGCTGGCCAGCCACTCCCTGCTCATTGCAGCCTTGAATCTCGGCCTGGAGAGACCTCAAAAGCAATTGTGTTGGAAGCACTAATGGAGAGGCCCAGGGAATGAGCTCAGCGCTTAGGAACATCAAAAGTGGTGCTGAGGACCAAAACTCCTTAGGACAGCGTTAAAATCAAAAATTTTGCCGACAAGAAAAGGTAGGAAGCGCCCGCCTTTAAATAGCGCTCCCTCAGCCCCTGCCCGACTTGAAAACGTTCTCCTCCACCTGTCGTTCCTAGCAGCAGGCGCTAAGGCAGGAGACACGACTCAATACCCAGTCTGGGGCATTGCACACTTGACTGACGTCACGATCTGCGGACGCAGGAGATTGTGGCGGTAGTGTTTAGCACCCCCGCAAAATGACTGGTCAATTTTACGAGCGGCGCTAAAATCGCCGCGCTCTGCCGCTAAGTTCCTAGCGTCCCGTTAGTGCCACCCCCCACCCCCGGAGGCGCTAACGGGAGGCGCCAAGCAACCGAATTTGTCCCCCTTAATCTTCAATTCCTGGAGACTCCAGGGCAATCCAGAAGGGTTGGCGACCAGGAGTGCGCAAAAAATGGCCGCCACCGCTTCTCAAAGCAGTTTGTTTCCGAGACACGCGACAAGGCAGCGTGCAAGCTTTTTCTTTCTAGTCACAGTCGAAAGCATCAGTGACCTGAAAAACCCAAATGTTTCATGTTGGAGTGTCACATACTAAAAATACCAACACCGTTTCTTTGAAGGGACAGCCGCGGGGGGCAGGCAGTTTGTGTGGTTGGTGGTGGTTTTTTTTTCTTCATTTGTTTGTTCCTGCAGTGTTCACAATGATCTAAGGTGGCTGCCACTAAAGTTTAGAAGTTCAGAGGAAGTCGGTTTGAAGCTACTTCCAGTTTCAGCGCAGTGCACTGGCGCACTTTGGTAACACTGGAGTAAGGCAGTGAGGTCTCCAGGCTATTGGCTGGCTGGCACGGCGCTGATGGGAGTTGAGGCCTTGGCCCACAGGCAATGAGGGGGAATTGGGGTGTGAGTCGGGTCTGGTCTCCAAGCAACTGACTCAAGACACCGTGGATGTCCTCGGTGTCAGACGTAGCCTCAAACCTGTGTATATTTTATATATACCTTTCTCCTGATGGGCTTGACTCTACAGGCACTGGTTAGCCTCTGATGCCTTGCCCAAATAGACGTTATTCATTTGTGAGCCCAGTGAGCGTGGCCAAGCTATTTTGACTGCCGAGGGCATCACGGCTGAGCCAACATGCACACTCGCATACTTCTCAACACTCTGCGTCAAACATCACTCCACACTCTCCTGATGTGTCGGTGGGTAGCACTCTCGCCTCTGAGTCAGATGGTCGTATTTTCAAGCCCCATTCCTGAGACTTGGGGCTGGATTTTGTCAATGGGGAGCTTTTGGAGGCGGGCCTCCCACTTTTTTGGGTTGTAGTCCCACCTCCATCGACTTGTGGCCAACCCACGCTACTTTCCCTTTATTGACCTTGTTCAGCCCCGCCCAGCGGGCTCAGCAGGCCAATTAAGGGACACCTGGTTACTGGTGACGTCAGCGATTGACATTTCATCTGTCAAGAGCTTTTGACAGATGAAAAATCAGCATTTGACAGCTCTGTGAAGCTGTCAAACACTGACAATCTGTCATCTAACTTGAGTCCTTCTACTCAGACTCAGTTAGAGAGCTCTCCAGACCAGAAAGCAGAGGCTGCAGCTTTTGACAGTTCAGCGGCCATTCTGCTTTCTGTGCTGGTGAGCTGAGGGACTCCCGAGAACTGAAGGAAGGAAGCCTGCAGGAGAAAGTAAAGGTAAGTAAAACTTATTAAAACACTTTACACTTACCTCACACACTTACCTCTGCACACATGCACCCATCACTCACCTGCACAACGGACATCTCGACCCCTCCAACCTCTTCAGACTGACGGCCCGCCTTGTTAACTTCGCGTGGTTCGGAGCCATCGGGAAGCCCACACTTTAGGGCTAAAAATATGCATTAGGCAAAAAACTGCCTGTTAACTACCTGTTAACAGGCAGTTAATTGGCACTAATCCCCTTCCCGCCTCGAGGAGGCGGCTCCCAGCAGAGGTCGGATACCCGCTTCCTGGGACATTGGCACGGAGGCGGGTTGGGGGCGGGAAGGGTTCCTGCCCCCCGATTCTGCAATTTTCCCACCATACCCGCCTCCTCGGGGCTTGGAAATTCGAGCCCTTGAGCACATGATCCAGGCTGACACTCCCAGTGCAGTGCTGAGGGGGGTGCTGCACTGTCGGAGGAGCCGTCTTTTGGATGAGACATTGGATGAGACTCCGTCTGCCCTCTCAGCAGGACGTACGAGATCCCACGGCACTATTTCGAAGAAGAGCAGGGGAGTTCTCCTCGGTGTCCTGGGCCAATATTTATGCCTCAAGCAATACCATCAAAACAGATTATCTGGTCAATATCACATTGCTGTTTATGGGAGCTTGCTGTGCGCCAACTGGCTGCCGCGTTTCCTACATTACAACAGTGACTGCTCTTCAAAAGCGCTTCATTGACTGATGCACTTTGGGATGTCCTGAGGTTGTGATAAGTGCTATATAAATGCGAGTTAGAATGGCACAGCACAGAAGGAGGCTGACGTAAGAAAACTACTAGGCACTTGGCCTAAGCGTTAAACAAAGCTTTAATCAACTGTTTTACAACATGGAGGTCTAGTTGTGTCCTTCACTAGTTCCTGTTAAGAATGCCCTGCGCAAGCTGGGCCCGTGCCCGAGTATTTATACTCTCCCTGGACAGCGCCACCCGCAGGCCGCTCAGTATTATTTCATAAGTCATTCTTTCACGAATGACTGATTCATATCAGAGGCCATTTGGCCCATCGTGCCTCTGCCGGCTCTTTGAAAGAGCTCTCCAGTTTAGTCCCACTACCCCCTGCTCTTTCCCCCTGCCCTGCAAATTTTTTTCCTTTTCAAGTATTTATCCAATTCCCTTTTGAAAGTTACGATTGAATCTGCTTCCTCCGCCCTTTCAGGCAGCGCGTTCCACATCATCATCACAACAAGTCTTCCTAAGTGTTGCCCATCTCCTCTGCATGTTTGGTGGCCAACCTTCTTCCATCTAGTTTGGGGGCGGGCCAGTCTGTCTCATTGTCCCACTCGCATTGGGAGGCCACCGTTGAAGCTTCATTGGGAGCCCGTGACTAAATATTCTGGTAACCTGACTCGACCAGGGTTTATTTTGACATTGTCGGGATAATTTGTATTCAAAATAATCATCAGGTTGGGCTGGTGCTGTTGGAATTCTAGGGTTTCGCTACACATTGGCAAGTTTGAACATTTTAATGTCCCGGCGGCCGCGTGGAGAGGCGAGCAGAGTGGATCTCCCACTGAAAGCAAAAACAGTGCTTCATTCTGCCGCAGTTCCTGTGCTAATACTCGGCGCACAGGGAGGACACCACAGAGACAGGGGGACTTTGATCTCCGTGTCTGCGCTTTTAATGATATTCTGTGATCCCACTGAGGGCTATTTACTTTCTAAATCAAGTCTTGAGAAGAGGCTTCCTGGACGTGTCAAGTGTGGTTCAGGAAGGTGAAGGGGTTTTAATGGTGAATGCTTCTCCCTTTAATGAGGACAACCATGGTGCTGGTAGAAGATCTAAAGGGATAAATCACTGCACTGGAGAAACCGTTTAAAGGTAATTTAAAGGAAAAATCATCAATCCTACGCTCCTGGTGAGGAGCCATGCTCAAGGAGAATGCTGGTTGGGGGAAATTCAACTTGGCATTACCCTTCTTCTCCCCCGCCCCCCTCCTCCCCTGCTCAATTCAACTTGGCACTATCGTCTCCCGCCCACCCCCCTCGCAATTCAGACTGGCACTTTCACGACCTCAGCCAATTAAGTACTTTCTGAAGTGGAGTCACTGTTGTAATGTGGGAAACCCAGCAGCCAACTTGCGCACAGCAAGCTCCCACAAACAGCAGTGTGGGGATGACCAGATAATGAGATAGCAAAATACTGCGGATGCTGGAAATCTCCTCGGAGGGGAAATTGTTATACCAGATAATGAGATATTGACATGACCCAGATAATCTGTTTTAATGATGTTGGTTGAGGGATAAATATTGGCCCCAGGACACCGGGGAGAACTCCCCTGCTCTTCTTCGAAATAGTGCCTGTGGGATCTTTTACGTCCACCCGAGAGGGCAGACGGGGCCTCGGTTTAACGTCTCATCTGAAAGACGGCACCTCTGACAGTGCAGCACTCCCTCAGTACTGCACTGGGAGTGTCGGCCTGGATTTTGTGCTCAAGTCTCTGAAGTTTTTATTTTATTTGTTTATGGGATGTGGGCGTCGCTGGCAAGGCCAGCATTTATTGCCCATCCCGAATTGCCCCTCGAGAAGGTGGTGGTGAGCTGCCTTCTTGAACCGCTGCAGTCCGTGTGGTGAAGGTGCTCCCACAGCGCTGTTAGGGAGGGAGTTCCAGGATTTTGACCCAGCGACGCTGAAGGAACGGCCGATATATTTCCAAGTCAGGATGGTGTGTGACTTGGAGAGGAACTTGGAGGTGGTGGTGTTCCCAGGCGCCTGCTGCCCTTGTCCTTCTAGGTGGAAGAGGTCGCGGGTTTGGGAGGTGCTGCCGAAGAAGCCTTGAACCCACAACCTTCTGACTCAGAGGCGAGAGCGCTACTGTGGCTTCACGAGAACAGCTCCGAACAGTTACAGCCTTCAAACTCGATGCCTGCCATCCACATTATTTTTGCATTCTTTCTGTACTCGTGAACCCTATCGATTGCTGATGCCCTTGTTGCGACATGAAATGGATTTATATTCAGCAGGGGTCAAAGGCCAAGGCACCGGACTGTTTAATTGAGGGCTGCCTGTCATTTGCATCTTCGTTGGATGCTGAGCTGTGGTGTCGACACGACTGAATTGTTATCAGCACGATAAACCAGTGTTCGTAACAAATCCGAGTCGGCATTTTTCTGATTTTTTTTGCAATGCTCCTTAAAGGCCGTCCGTCCACATAACAGCAGTCGGCGCTCTCGAATTCATCTTGTGAAAGTCTTCAAAACCATTTCAACTGGATTGAGAGTCTATTATCAGTGTTTGCTTAGTTAATATAGTGGCTTGATGTGCTGGATGCAAAATAATGTTAGCTCAGGCAATCTCCACCCAGCGCACAGTCCAGCTCTCTTAAGAGTTAGCAATGTGAGCGCTGTTTAAACAGCAACAGTAACTTGCATTTATATAGCGCCTTTAACGTGCTAAAACGTCCCTGGGCCGCTTCAGAGGGAGTGCAACTAAACAACGTTTGACACCGAGCCACATAAGGAGATATTAGGACAGGTTGGTCAAGGAGCTAAGTTTTTTAAGGAGCGTCTTAAAGGAGGAGAGAGAGGTGGAGAGGTTTAGGGAGGGAATTCCAGAGCTTAGGGCCCAGGCGGCTGGAGGAGGTTACAGAGACAATGAGGGGGCGAGGCCGCGGATAAACAACAGGGCTGTGCTTTCAACTACGTTTCCAGGGCCACCGTGGGGAAACCTCCTCCCAGACCCCAGGATGCCATTCTCCAGGCTGAGGAATCTACATCCCTCTGGACTTCCTCTTCCCTTCAAAAGATGTACAGTGCTTATTAACGGAGGGCGCGGGGGCAGTAGCTCCATTTTTAAGTTTTCTATTTTTCACACACCAGTGCGGTACATTAATGAGGGAGTGCTGCACTGTCAGAGGTGCCGTCTTTCGGATGAGACATTAAACCGAGGCCGCGTCTGCCCTCTCAGGTGGATGTAAAAGATCCCACAGCGCTATTTCGAAGAAGAGCAGGGGAGTTATCCCAGGCGTCCTGGCCGACATTTATCCCTCATCCATAAAACAGATTATCTGGTCATTATCACATTGCTGTTTGTGGGAGCTTGCTGTGTGCAAATTGGCTGCCGCGCTTCCCTACATTACAACAGTGACTACACTTCATTGGCTGTAAAGCACTTCGGGACATCCTGAGGTTGTGAAATACGCTGTATAAATGCAAGTCTTTCTTTTTCCTTTCTTTCAATGCTGTGTTTCCACTCACTTAGATCAGACTCCAGGCGCTTGGCTCCCATGAGCTAGCTGGCGATATTTACACCGCTGAATCCAGCTCCCTCAGCCTTAGATTCCCGGGGCTCTCTAGCTCTTCTGGCTCTGGGGTAAGGGAGCCGGGGATCTGTCGAGGAAACAGAAGGCGCCAGCTAACGGGCTTCAATTTCTCGCTGGAAGCTAAAAGTCTTTTGGGTTTGCTGCAAAGACGGCCAGTGTCTGAGTGGGGCTTAGCGCGTTCTGTGCCTTTTACCTGAGCCTTTTCAGTGGGGCGTTCTCTTGTTTGTTCCCGATATGGCTGTATTAGGCCTGTCACTATGGCCTATAACAGGTTATTCAAGAAGCAGACTAAAGCCTCCCCAAACATCACACACTGCCGCTGGCCATCAGTAGATTGATTGGCCAGCCTCACGGGCCACTTATTGATGATGTTTACAAATAATGAAAATTCTAACCTTCAAATCAAGCTGTCAGACCATCTGATTAATTGCGAGGTTAACCTGTTGCGCGGCATAATGGCCTTTTCAGCTACTGGCTTTGGATTAGCATTAGATCATTAAACATGCACAATGCGAAAATTAAGAAACAACCTCTGCACACAAAGGCCTGGCCTTGAAGCATCATTCTCATGAGAAAGTACAGGGCGAGCAAAGGCCATTCAGCCCATCAAACCCGTCCCCCCCTGCAGAGTCCATGGGTGAATACCTCTTCGTGATCTTCCCTTCCCCTCCCCTCGTTCAGAAACATTAAAATGCGCCAATCCCGCACTCAGGAGGAACGTGAGTCAGACACAGGACAGTGCAGGTGCCCCGACCCCGCGCTCCCTTTGAACGTGGCTCCCTACTGGGAGTGTGGGATTGGGGAATTTACCCATCAGTCCGTTCCCCCTACCGCCCTGGAAACACTCAAGAAACGCTATTAATGTCTCTGGAACCCTCAACCTTCTAGCTCAGCAGATGTTAATCCTTTTCCTTCTAAAGGTGTCAATTGACCTCAAAACGACTTTCTCTGGGCGTTGTACCATGTTGCCCGCTATACCGCGAGGGGCAAAGAAGATGTTTGCCTCGCGTGACGGTTGAGCTTTTTGCACTTGTGTCCTCTCGTGCCTGGTTCATTGTCCCAAGTTCAGTGGCTCGCTGACTTTCTTTTCTTGGATGTTAAATCGAGGTGGGCGTACCTCTGCTTTATTCTGAGGTGGGCCAGGGTGGGTGGATCACATGGGCAGTGCCCCTGTGATTAGCCAGAATGCACGGCTAATGGCTTTCCGTCAGCCGTGTGAACTTGCTGACCAGTCTTCGTGTCCCCACCCCAACGCTTCGAGTCGCCTCACCCTTTCTCCATAATTTAATCTTGGAATTCCCTCGCTAAATCTCTCCTCCCCTCTAGCTCTTGATCTTCAAATACAAGACAAGTATTCCATCTTCTAAACCTTGTAGTATTGAGAACTTTTCTTCTTTATCCCCCGCCCCTCCACCCCCCACTCCCCAACTCTCCTCATTTGCCTCCTCCGCTCTCCTGAAGAAGCTGACTGTTGCTGGGATACCAGCAGGGCGTGTTTTTTTTTTAACCCAACTGGCCATTCTTAACGTGTAAGCCTCGGCCAATGATACTCTTATTATCCAACGTGATCTCTGCGCTCCTCCAATTCTGGCCTCTTGCGTAACCCCCGATTTTCATTGCTCCACCATTGGTGGCCGTGCTTTTAGCCGCCTGGGCCCTAAGCTCTGGAATTCCCTCCCTAAACACCTCTACCTCGTTCTCCTCCTCTAAGACTCTCCTTAAAACCCACCTCTCTGACCAAGCTTTTGGTCCACCTGTCTTAATATCTCCTGATGCGGCTCGGCGTCAAATGTTGTCCGTGAAACGCCTCGGGACATTTTCCTACGTTAAAGGAAACAGGGACAGAGTGACCTGGGAGTTAATGTGCATAGGTCCCTGAAGGTGGCGGGACACATTGAGAGAGTGGTTAACAAAGCATATGGGATCTTGGGCTTCATAAATAGAGGTGCTGAGTACAAAAGTGGAGAAGTTATGCTGAACCTTAGGCCACAACTGGAGTATTGCGTCCAGTTCTGGTCACCACACTTTAGGAAGGATGTGAAGGCCCTTGAGAGGGTGCAGAGGAGATTTACCAGAATGGTTCTGGGGATGGGGGATCTTAGCTACAAGGACAGGTTGGAGAAGCTGGATTTGTTTTCATTAGAGCAAAGGAGGTTGAGGGGTGATTTGATCGAGGTGTACAAGATTATGACGGGTTTGGATAGGCTAGACGGGGAAAGGCTGTTCCCACTAGTTGATGGTACAAGGACTAGGGGACACAGATTTAAGGTTTCGGGCAAGAGATACAGGGGGGATGTGAGGAAAAACTTTTTTACGCAGCGAGTGGTGAGGACCTGGAACTTGCTGCCAACGGAAGTGGTGGAAGCGGAGACACTCAATGTTTTCAAGGGGAGACTGGATAGGCACTTGAGGGAAATAAACTTGCAGGGCTATGGGGATATAGCGGGGGAATGGGACTGACTGGATTCCTCTACAGAGAGCCGGCACGGACTCGATGGGCCGAATGGCCTCCTTTTGTGCCGTTATGACTCTGTAAAGGCGCTATATAAATGCAAATTGTTGTTGTTGAATGACCTTAAAAAAAAAGAATCCCCTCGTTGGACCTGAAAGGAATGTGATGCAGGACTAAGCGCACACAAACAGAAGTAGTCAGCAGCTGTTTAAATGTTGAACCCTTCCTGAAAAACGGTGATACCTTACAGACGCTTGAAGGAGGCTGAACGTTAGCAGCAAGTATCCCCGAACCTCTTTGCTTGGACCGTGTTTTGAAGCCTCGGCTTGGCGAAAGCCTCCAGGCCGAAAAGTTCAAATGGATTTTGTGTGCAGGAGTTTTTTTTTCTTTTTTCTTCGCTCTCTTGAAAGCCGGGCTGGAGGAGCCCAATGAAAGGAACTTGTGTCCCTGATATTTGCTGATGAATGGGCCTCCGAGTCCAGCAGCATTACGAAGTGTTAAACAGGGCCATCTGAGTTTGATTTTCTACTTTGAAGGGGTGTTATTAGTGTGTACCTGTATTAGATTACACACGGCCCCAAGCTAGCTCCTCCCGGCCACAAGGAGTCCATGGAAATTGGTGCCAGTGCAGGAGACTTTGATTTCTTATCAGATGAAAGGGGAGGGAGGGGGGGGTGGATAGAAAAAAAAACCTTCGCAATTTGGCGCGCCGGATAAATTATTCCTGGCCGTTTCGGGGGAAAGAAATGGAGAGGGGATTGGACGGTGCATTCAGTAGTTGGAGGTCCTACCTTGGAACTCAAGCTGGGCTTGGCTGAAAGGTCCGCAACCTTTCCCCTCTGGAATTCTGCCCTCCGACCCACAGCATCATTAATCATGATGTACCAAATGACAATCATTCATCATGGAGGTGACAAGATGTGAAAACAGCAGTGAAAAGGCTCAAATCGCCAGCGTTAACTGAGACCAAGTCTCAGATCTTCAGGCTCCTAGACGCTCATTTTCCGTCGGCGTTTGATGCCTGCTTTAAAATAAAAGGCGGGTTATTGGATTTTCTTTTCCTGAAGCTGCCTCGACATTTAAAAAAAAAAACTTCCCCACCTCAATTTCCGCTCTTTTACTCCCCCCCACCCCCCCCTCGCCAACTTTGCCCTCCCTGGTGAGGATTACTCCTGCTACTGTACAGTTCTGCAGCTGTCAGCACCCATTTAGTACCTCACTCGTTCGGCCGTTGTTCATTCGCGAGCTAGACAGCGACCGTCTCCTCCTTTAAGACGTCCCCCCTTAAAACCTACCTCTTCGACCAAACCCTGTCCTGATATCTCCTCACGCGGCTCGGTGTCAGTTTTTCTCCGATAGCGCCCCTGCGAAAGCGCCTTGGGCACGTTTTCCTGCGTTAAAGGCTCTATGTCAGCGCAGGCTGTTGCCGTCGGCGGACTATTGCACTGCAGCGGGCATCACAGCCAATGTTCCCTTTAAGCTGTGCGGCCGCACAGCGACCCGCAGCCTCCGCGCAGCCGGCTCACCGGCCGCTAAATAGGGAAAACTGCGCCCGCGTGCGGTATTTTGAATGGGCCACGCAGCCCCTTAAAGGGGCCGCGCACCCAAAAGTTAAATTACGGGGAACATTGGCCCCGAACCTATCGTAATCCGACGTCCGCACATTTTCCAGGGGGGTGGGGTGGGGGACCACTTGATTGCCATCAGGAGCAAGAGCCCGGCTGATTTTTTCCCACCCTCCTTCCCGAACCTGGCAGTGCAGAAGCCCATTGTAGGCCGCAGCTGAGATCAGTTAACAGCACAGACCCGGGAATCAAGATGGAATGGGAATTCTGCGATTTATACTTCAGTTATGTGGCGAGAAAGAAAGACTTGCATTTCTATAGCGCCTTTCACGACCTCGGAACGTCTCAAAGCGCTTTACAGCCAATGAAGTACTTTTGAAGTGTGGTCACTGTTGTAATGTAGGAAATGCGGCAGCCAATTTACACACAGCAAGCTCCCACAAACAGCAATGTGATAATAACCAGATAAGCTGGGTTTTTTTGTGATGTTGATTAAAGGATAAATATTGGCCCCAGGACACCAGGGAGAACTCCCCTGCTCTTTTTCGAAATAGTGGCCGTGGGATCTTTTACGTCCACCCGAGAGAGCAGACGGGGCCTCGGTTTAACGTCGCAACCGAAAGACGGCACCTCCGACAGTGCAGCGCTCCCTCAGATTTTTGTGCTCAAGTCTCTGGAGTGGGGACTGTGAACCCACAACCTTCTGACTCAGAGGCGAGAGTGCTATCAACGGAGCCACTGCTGACACTGCTGAAGATCAAGGGGCCGCCCGATTGACGTCTTAGAGCGCCACCGTATGCAATTTTCAGAAGGGCCTGTAAATGGGCGAGCGTAAGTCACCCCCTACATCTCTCCCAATATTGGACTGTTACCCACACACCACGAGCAATGCCAGGGGAGATTTACCAATTTAACCATTTCCTCAAATAATCACTGTAGAAACATAGAAAATGGGTTTCAAATTCAGAGTGCGACCTGTAGGGGAGTCATTAATAATTATTAGCTTGGTGGGAGGCTGCAAATCTATTGTTTGGGAGGGTGGGGATTTATGCACATGGGTTAAATGGGATGGGATGGGACGGGATGCCAATGGCCCCTGTTTCGGGCAAGGGGCTGCTTAAATATGCAAATTGGTGTCCTTCCCCGATTGCAATTTTTAGGCCCAAATGGGCCTCGCTAAATTTTTAAATCTAACTTAATTAATGCAATATTGGGAGGCCTCTGACTCACAGGGGACCGAATAAGTCAAGTTTCATTTTTATCGCGTGAATTCCTTGATTTTTCTTGTACCGGGATCGCGTTCTGCGCCCCCCCCCGCACCCCACCCCAGCCTTTTTCTGTTGACGTGTTGTGGGACAGGCCGTGGTTGCCCGCGGCGACGGGCCTCCCTTGCTTATCCGAGGCGTTGCCCCGTTTAATGAGAAGAAGACTTCATTCACCAGTCCTGCGGTAGGTCACCGCAGCCTTTTCAATCACTTCCTGCCCCTGGCATGTGGCAACACAGATGTTTATCAGCTGTAAGTAGGCCGAGGGCCTTTGTCCCGGCTTCGAGGTTTGCAGCAGCTCTCACTGACAGGCCTATTAGTTTCCATTCAATCTCTGTAAATTCAATCAACATTTTCAACGTGAGAAAACAGTCTGGCTAATATAAACTATTTGAAGTGCGCTTCAAAGCCGGGCATAATTAAATTTCCTCCTTTTTTCCCTTCCCTTTTGAGAACATTCAGACCACTAATCCATTGACAAATTTGCTGCTCTGCTGTATTAATTCACTCTTATACTATTTATCCCGTGGCGACTCAGGCGAGGGGGCGCGATTTGGCAGGCACCGTCTCGGCGCATCGTCTCCAAGTGCCCGTTTGCCGCACGCGGTGGGAATGTGGGCGGGCTGTTCGACCGTGGGGGGAGTCGCCGCCGCAGAGCATGGTCCCGTCCGCGCGGGCAACAAGCGCCTTTCAGCTGGCCTGCGCCCGTGACCCGGGATGACCTCCCTGCCTGCGTACCTCGACGGGATCTTGCTTCGAGACGGCCACCTTTTTGGTGGTTGGAGGTGCCCGCAGCAGGATGGCACGGCTCCTGCGGACCTAACAATTAATTATTTTTCTTGGTTTCGTTTTCCTTGTGAATTTGCCGAGCGCAACTGGTTGCCGCCAGGATTGCCACCGGGTGCCGAGGAGCCATTGGAGTAGCTCCTATGTGCCCCGTAATTCAACTATCCGCCCGCGCGCGCGTTTTTGTTTCAATTTGAAAGCCAGGGTGCCCGGGACCCCTGGAGTGAGGCCGCGCAGCTTAAAGGGAACATTAACTTGCTCCCCGCCCGATTTATCTCCACCCAGGTTACGCCCAATTTCCCGGCACTGCCGGTAAGACTGTAGAGCGGGGCTGCATTTCGGAGGAACTGCAGTGGGAATTTGGCGCCATGCAATCTTAGTGTGGCTAGAATTTTTTTTCTTATTCGTTCTCGGGGGTGTGGGCGTCGCCGGCAAGCCTGGTATTTATTGCCCGTCCCTAGTTGCCCCTTGGGAAGGTGACAGTGGGCCACCTTCTCTTTGAAAACGCTGCAGTCCTTGTGGTGACGGAGCTCATAGAAACAGAAAAATAGGAGCAGGAGTCGGCCATTCGGCCCCTCCAGCCTGCTCCGCCATTCAGTATGATCATGGCTGATCCACTATCTCAATACCATATTCCCGCTCTCTCCCCATACCCCTTGATGCCTTTTGCGTCTAGAAATCTATCGATCTCCTTCTTAAATATATTCAGTGACTTGGTCTCCACAGCCTTCTGTGGTAGAGAATTCCACAGGTTCACCACCCTCTGAGTGAAGAAATTCCTCCTCATCTCAGTCCTAAATGTCCTACCCCGTATCCTGAGACTGTGACCCCTCGTTCTAGAGCCACCAGCCAGGGGAAACATCCTCCCTGCATCCAGTCTGTCTAGCCCAGTCAGAATTTTATACGTTTCCATGAGATCCCCTCTCATTCTTCTAAACTCTAGTGAATACAGGCCGAGCTGACCCAATCTCTCCTCATACGACAGTCCTGCCATCCCAGGAATCAGTTTGGTGAACCTTCGCTGCACTCCCTCCATGGCAGGTATATCCTTACTTAGGTAAGGAGACCAAAACTGCACACAGTTCCCATGGTGGCATTAGGTAGGGAAGCCCAGGATATTGGCCCAGCGACAATGAAGGAATTACGTCCAAGTCAGGATGGTGTGTGACGTGGCGAGGTACCTGGAGCAGATGGAGTTCCAACGGCATTGCTGCTCTTGACCTTCTTAGCGGTAGAGGTCCTTGGGCGGGGTGGTGGTGCTGAAGAAAGTTTGATCAGTTCACTGTCGGTGGCTGTCACTATCAATTCGGATCTCTGGTTGTAATTCTGCCTCGGATCTGCAAAATTCCCTTGCAAGCGCTCGCACTGTGACAGATACATAGGTACATTGTCGTACTTTGACCACGCTCGATCAGCTCCGATGGACGGGCCACATCGTCCGCATGCCCGATATGAGACTCCCAAAACAAGCGCTCTACTCGGAGCTCCGACTCGGCAAGAGAGCCCCAGGTGGGCAGAGGAAATGCTTCAAGGACACCCTCAAAGCCTCCTTGAAAAAGTGCAACATCCCCACCGACACCTGGGAATCCCTGGCCCAAGACCGCACAAATTGGAGGAGAAGCATCTGGGAAGGCACCAAACACCTCGAGTCTCTTCGCCGGGAGCAAGCGGAAGCCAAGCACAGGCAGCGCAAGGAGCACACGTCAACCCAAGTACCCCACCCACCCGCCCCTTCAACCACCGTCTGCCCCACCTGTGACAGAGACTGTAGGTCCCGCATTGGACTCATCAGTCACCTGAGAACTCATTTTTAATGTGGAAGCAAGTCATCCTCGGTTCCGAGAGACTGCCTAAGAAGAAGAACATTGTCAAGTCTTTGCTCACTACCCCACTGCATTAGAGAGGGTGCAGAGGAGATTCACCAGGATGTTACCTGGGCTGGAGCGCTTCAGCTATGAAGAGAGACTGGACAGGTTGGGGTTGTTTTCCTTGGAGCAGAGAAGGCTGAGGGGGGAACCTGATTGAGGTGTACAAAATTATGAGGGGCATAGATAGGGTAGATAGAAAGGAACTTTTCCACTTAGTAGAGGAGTCAATAACCAGGGGGTATAGTTTCAAGGTAAGGGGCAGGAGGTTTAGAGGGGATTTGAGGAAAAACTTTTTCACCCAGAGGGCGGTTGGAATCTGGAACTCACTGCCTGAAAGGGTGGTAGAGGTAGGAACCCTCACAACATTCAAGAAGCATTTAGATGAGCACGTGAAACGCCATAGCATACAAGGCTACGGACCAAGTGCTGGAAAATGGAATTAGAATAGACAGGGCTTGATGGCCGGCGCGGACACGATGGGCCGAAGGGCCTCTTTCTGTGCTGTATAACTCTATGACTCTGTACCCACTCCCTCCCCAAAATCGAGCCCCCCACTTGAGAGCAGCACTGATTGGAGAATCGAGACTGGGGGAGGCGGGGTTCCGCCGACTTGATTTGAGTGGCTCCCAACTTTCCTGTCACAAAAAAAACAATCCTCACACCATGGTACCTGCTGTCAGCTTTGGCTCAGTGGGCAGCACTCTCGTCTCCCGAGTCAGAAGGTTGGGGGTTCAAGCCCCGCTCCATGAACCTTGAGCATGAAATCTAGGCTGAGACTGAATTGCGGTGCTGAGGGAGTGCTGCACTGGCGGTGGATGCCGTCTTTCAGATGAGACAATAAACCGAGGCCCCGTCAGGTGGATGTAAAAAAATCACACGGCACTACAGGAAACTTTGTGCTATCCGGCACCAACGGGACCGAGCTGTTGCCGTCCCATCAAAACTGCCGGACAAACCAGCGCTAATGTTTAAACATACGGAAGCTTTTGAGCTCCGTATCTAGCAACAAACCCTGTTGCAACAGCTTCTAACCAGTCGGCCGTAGCTTGCAAGCGTTTCTGTAGCTAAGCAACAGCTTTAGCTAGACCTTGCAGAGCCTGACTGGTGAAAAAAAAGCAACGAAAAGAAAAAAAACTTACTGAACCGACTCCTGAATTTTGCCGGTGGCTCGAGCATTCCGGACAGTTAACCTCCGGATAAACCAAAGTTTCCCGTACTTTGAAGAAGAGCTGGTGTTCTGGCCAATATTTCTTCTTCTTCTTCTTAGGCAGTCCCTCGGAACCGAGGATGACTTGCTTCCACATTAAAAATGAGTTCTCAGGTGACTGATGAGTCCAATGCCGGGACCTACAGTCTCTGTCACAGGTGGGGCAGACGGTGGTTGAAGGGGCGGGTGGGTGAGGTGCTTGGGTTGACGTGCGCTCCTTGCGCTGCCTGCGCTTGGCTTCCCGCTTGCTCCCGGTGAAGAGACTCGAGGTGTTCGGCGCCTTCCCGGATGCTTCTCCTCCACTTTGTGCGGTCTTGGGCCAGGGATTCCCAGGTGTCGGTGGGGATGTTGCACTTTTTCAAGGAGGCTCTGAGGGTGTCCTTGAAGCGTTTCCTCTGCCCACCTGGGGCTCTCTTGCCGTGTCGGAGCTCCGAGTAGAGCGCTTGTTTTGGGAGTCTCGTATCGGGCATACGGACGATGTGGCCCGTCCATCGGAGCTGATTGAGCGCGGTCAAAGCTTCGACGCTGGGGATGTTGGCCTGAGCAAGAACACTGACGTTGGTGCGCCTATCCTGCCAATGGATTTGCAGGATCTTGCGGAGGCAGCGTTGGTGGTACCTCTCCAGTGCTTTGAGGTGCCTGTTGTACATGGTCCATGTCTCTGAGGCATACAGGAGGGCGGGTGACATGAATCTTGTCATTCATGTGAAAATGACTTTTGTAATAATACTGGGCGGCCTGCTGGTGGCGCTGTCCAGGGAGAGTATAAATACTCGGGCATGGGCCCAGCTTGTGCAGGACATTCTTTAACAGGAACTAGTGGAAGACACAACTAGATCTCCATGTTGAAAAACAGTTGATTAAAGCCTTGTTTGATACTCAGACAAGTGCCTAGTAGTTTTCTTACATCAGCGGGTATCACTGCTGCTCGGTAGACCATGAGCTTGGTGCTGGCCAATGTTTATCCCTCGATCGACAGCGCTAAAGAGGTTCTCTGGTCATTTATTTCATTGCTGTTTGTGGGACTTTGCTGTGATTCCCTACATTACAACAGTGACTATAGTTCACACTACCTCATTGACTGCGAAGGCTTTTGGACATGAAAGGTGCTGTACAGAAGCAAGCTCTGTCTTTAATTGTTAAGGAAGCACGCCAGCAGTGTTTTCACCATGAACTGTCCCAGGAATTCTACATTCGCAAAAGACCATTAAAGTGCTGAAGCCTCTTGACTGAAGCTTGTCATTTGTTGCAGTTTTGCTACAAGCACCCTCGCCCCCTCCCCCCCGCCCCCCAACCCCCCAACTTTCGTTTCCGTTGACTTTGATGGAAATAAAAATCGGGGAGAGATGTAACGTGGGCAGTCCATCCGCGGTCACCCGTTTTACACTTTTGCACAAAGTCAAAGGTGGGGGGGGAAATTGGGTCGGTTCACACCTCCCGTTAGCGCCCGGGCGCGGCCCCGCTGACGCCTCCCGCGAAATTCAGCGGGGGGTTAGCGGCGGCGGCAGCTGGTAGCGCGCTGCGCCGCTGGCGATGATGTCATTGCCGTGCACAGCACCCCGCTCACGCTCCGGCCACAAACTTGGGTAGTGCCCCCTGACCTATTGCCGGCCGACATGTCCAACAGGGTCAGGGGGGTGTTTTTGCAGCCACGGCGGCGCTACTTAAAGGGCAGGGGTCGGGCGACCTTTTTTTTTGGCCGCCTGCCAGCACCTGCCCCCCCTTCCCCTCTTTTATTCGGGGCAGGGCCCCGGTGCGCGCAGCACTAGGCCCGTCCCCTTTAATCAGGGGAGCGAGGTCTGCAGTACCGCGGCGCCACGTGCCGATGCGCGTGGTGCTGTTGCACGTAGCGCCGCGAAATTCAGTTGTAGCGCCCCAGGAAGGAGGAGGAGCATTTCCAGTAGCGTCCCGCCTCCTGCTTGGGGCACTACCACTGAATTTACGGCGCGGGGGGCGCTAACTTTTTCGAAGCGCCAAAAGTAGCGCCCTGGCGAAGTTAGCGCCCCGAAAGGTGGAGCCACCGAATTTCTCCCTCAAGGTCTTACGAGAGCTCGGCGCGCCTGCAATTCTGGCCTCCTGAGCATCCCTGATTATAATCGCTCCACCGTTGGCGGCCGTGCCTTCAGCTGCCGAGACACTAAGCGCTGGAATTCCCTCCCTGAACCTCTCCGCCTCTCACGCCTCCAACAGACGCTCCTTAAAACCTACCTCTTTGACCAAACCCTAACACCTCCTGTGGTTTGGTGTCAAATATTGTCTGATAACGCCCGTTAAAGGCGCTATATAAATGCAGGTTGGTCATTGTTGTTGTTGCCCCTTCGATCTTATGACCCCCCAAGGCGTGCTGAGGTCGATTGTGCTGCTCCTACTGCTGTCCTGGGTGAAGCCAGTTGAGCCAGCGCTCACCCCTGGCGCTCCACACAGCTGATCCACGCCCTCGCCCAGCCAACCGGCTGGCTCTCTTTTTAACATCAGCTGGCTTGGTCCGGGAGCTTGGGAGGCGGTGCGTGCAGCGCGGAGGCCGAGCCATCACTCGCAGAGTGCCTGAGTAATGGTTTTGATGCTTTAATAAGTCGAGCAGCTGGCTCCGGTACAGATGAAATCCGATCCTAGCACGAGCATTGCCGGAGGCTCGTTCATCTTGTACAGTGTGATGTTACACACACACACACGGTCTGTTTAAAGTTTGTGAATGAAGTTGTCACAGCTGACTTGCAACATTGGAGTTTCAAAATCTAGTTCATTCAATTTTTTTTGTAATTGATTCCCTTTGTTTGTCTGTCGTGTATCTAATAGATTGAGATAACCCCCAAGCTTCCTGCGATTTATTTTTTTGCTCCCCCCGCTCCTGAAGGCAGCGACTCTTTCCTGGGGTGTGACTCCATGGGTCCTGGTCTCACTCAGCTAAAAAGAAAGAAAAGACTTGCATTTATATAGCGCCTTTCACCACCTCAGGATGTCCCAAAGCGCTTCACAGCCAATGAAGTACTTTTTGAAGTGCGGTCACTGTGTAATGTCGGAAACGCGGCAGCCAATTTAGAAAAATAGGAGCAGGAGTAGGCCATTCGGCCCTTCGAGCCTGCTCCCCCATTCAATATGATCATGGCTGATCCTCTATCTCAATACCATATTCCCGCTCTCTCCACATACCCCTTGATGCCTTTTTTTCTAGAAATCTATCTATCTCCTTCTTAAATATATTCAGTTATATAATTTGCGCACAGCAAGATCCCACAAACAGCAATGTGATAATGACCAGATCATCTGTTTTGGTAATGTTGATTGAGGGATAAATATTGGACAAATATCCCCTGCTCTTCTTCGAAATAGTGGTGTAGGATATTTTGCGTCCACTTGAGAGGGCAGACTGAGCCTCGGTTTAACATCTGATCCAAATGAGGGCACCGCCGGCAGTGCAGCACTCCCTCAGCACTGTATTGGGAGTGTTAGCCTGGATTTTTGTGCTCACGTCTCACGGAGTGGGACTTGAACCCACAAATCCTTCTGACTCAGGAGACGAGAGTGCTACCTCACTGAGCCATGGCTGACAAGTAGAGTCATAGAGAGTCATAGAGTTATACAGCACAGAAAGAGGCCCTTCGGCCCATCGTGTCCGCGCCGGCCATCAAGCCCCGTCTATTCTAATCCCATTTTCCAGCACTTGGTCCGTAGCCTTGTATGCTATGGCGTTTCAAGTGCTCATCTAAAAGTAGCCGTTCTTCCTGTACCAGCATGAGCAGTGGGTGTTGGCAGGCTATTCGACCATGAAGGTGGCAGAGGCCAGTCGTACACTCGCCCATTCACGGACCAACGCCAAGCAAGGCCCTTTTTATGCCGACAAGTACACACAAATACAACAACAATCGACCTCAGCACGCCTGGGTCATAGAACCGCAGGAGGTAACAACAACAACAACATGCATTTATATAACTGCTTTAACGTAGTAAAACGTCCCAAGGCGCTTCACAGGAGCGATTATCAGAAAAAATTTGACACCGAGCCTCAAAAGAAGATATTATGACAGATGACCAAAAGCTTGGTCAAAGAGGAATATTTTAAGGAAGGACGTACAGGAGGAGAGAGAGGCAGAGAGGTTTAGGGAGGGAATTCCAGAGCTCAGGGACTTGGCAACAGAAGGCATGGCCGCCAATGGTGGAGCGATGAAAATCAAGAATGTGCAGGAGGCCAGAATTGGAAGAGCGCTGATATCTCGGAGAGTTGTGGGGCTGTAGGAGGTTACAGAGATAGGGAGGGGCCGAGGCCATGGAGGGATTTGAAAACAGGGATGAGAATTTTGAAATCGAGGCGTTGCCGGACCGGGAGCCAATGTTGGTCAGCGAGCACAGTGGGGTGATGGGTGAACGGGACTTGGTGCGCGTTAGGACACGGGCAACAGAGGTGTATAAGACTCTAAAACCGTTGCAACATAAGTCCAGAACCAGGGATCACAGTCTAAGGATAAGGGGTAAGCCTTTTAGGATAGAGATGAGTCTTATGTTCATTAATAAATAGACATTCTTATTATGAACACAGCTAGCTTTTGCTAGACACTTTTATTGAGCACATGTGGACTAGGTACAGTATCTGGAGAGGCTTCCATCTTGACTGCTGCCTTGTGGGTAGCCTAGTGCCTCATGGGTAATGTAGTCTTAATATACATACAGCTGGGTAGTGTAGTCTTATACATACAGCTATATACAGCTCTACACAGCTCTACGGCTCCACCTAGTGTCCACTATAGAATGACATGTTATTGATCATTACATCCCCCTTTCTTTGAGGTTTAACAAAATCAATATCAATCAACTTTCAAGAAAACAATAAAGATAATATCAGTAACACTTTTGTTAGTGCTCTATAAACATAAACATTTTCAAAACAGTCAACACATTTTCAAAGCTTTACATTGTACTCAAAGATTAAGTCTATCAGGCTCTTTTACTTCACGTGTGGATCTTCTCAACACGGGTAAGTCTGATGTGTCTTCATGAGATTGTTCTGGCAGTGAATGACAAGATGCAGTTGCGGCATTGTCATCAATCTGCTCTTGTATAGATCGAGGTCTCCTTGCGATCTTTGCTTGGAGAGGGTTTCAGTGTTTCCTTCACTCTTCATGCCATAACTCTCAATGTAGTCAATGCACTCTCGAAAAACTGCTGGCAGCTGGATCCCATCATACAGCATAGTCCTCTCAGCAGCCTCGGCTAATGGAACACCAAAGATTGGCCTGAGGGAAGAAGGAGTATCCACCGGAACTGCTTCCTACTCTGGTGCAGGCTTCTTCTTTTTCTTTTTCTCTTTCCACTGCTTAACAACATCTGCTGCGGTTATATCTTTGGACTTTTTCTCCTTGTATTTTTCCTCTTTGTGCTTTTCTTCCTTTGGCTTCTCTTTGACCTTAAAGTCTTTTTCTTTCTTCTTGGAGAAACTAGGCTTTTTGAAGACATGGATACCCTTTGGCCTTTTCATCCTTGATGGGCTCTCTGCTTCATCACCTGAGTCATCTGGTCTGCTTATGGCACAGTTTATACGGCAGACTCTCTTGACCAGTTTTAAGTCTTCACAAGCTTTGTCACCTAGTATCGAATCAAGTCTTTCAGCCACAACAGAAAACATGAGATGATGCACTTTGTCTTTGACTGTCACTTTAAGTCTGCATACACCTAAGCTATCTATTTTCTGTCCATTATAGCTGTTCAGTAGTACTGACTTTTTCTGTATTTTGGGCTTTTCTTTCATATTTTTTATGTCACTCATACTGATTAAGTTTGCTTTTGCCCCAGTGTCCAGTCTCAATGTAACTAATGCTCCATTTATCTGCAGTGGGATCATCCATTTGTCCACTTTTACTGCATTGACTTTATGTTCAGCATTGTCCATTTCTGAGGGCTGCACATTTTCTGTATCTTTTTTGATATCGCCACATGACACCATTCCTACAAAAAATGTCTCACTTAAATCAGTGTCCTCAATCACATTAACTTGTTGCCCTTTCATTGTTTTTACTTTTGAAAAGCATTGTTTGGCAAAGTGATTCTTTCCATTATGCTTTGTGCACATTTTTGCAAACGCTGGGCATTGTCTTAACTGGTGTTTGTAACCACAGCGTTTACAATTAAAAATTTCATCCTCCGATTGCTTTTCATTTCTGTTCTGCCCATGTTTCTTCCCCTTATAGGACACAGCACCGACAGCAGCATTATCACTCATTACAATCGCATCATTATTGATTGCACTGAAAGTCTTCGCGTGCTTTCGAGCTAGCTCGCTGGCTTGGCATATTTTCACTGCATTTTCCAAATTTAGTTCGGTTTCTCTCAACAGACGTTCCCTGACTTTTTTTATCATGAATACCAAACACAATCTGGTCACGAATCATGGATGATTTCAGCTCAGAGAAATTACATGTCAGTGCTTTCAGTTTCCGATCAGTTATAAAGCTATCAAAAGTCTCAGTATCTTTCATAGGTCTCATTCTTTTTGGGAGAGCAATGTGCATCAAATTTTTTTAGCACATCTTCTAATTTTTCTCTGTTCTCCTCTGGATTAAATACAAATGTATTAAACACCTTTATCGCCTGTGGGCCTGCAACCGTAAGCAGCAATGCTATTTTTCTTGCGTCTGGCTTCGTACCGAATCCGATGGCAGCAATGTAGAGTTCGAATTGTTGTTTAAAAATCCGCCAATTGTAGTCGACATTTCCCTCGAGATTCAAACGCTCTGGTGGCTTCAAATTCTCCATGTCGCTTTTCACAATTTTTTAGCAGATATTTACAACTCTTGGTATCCTGGTACCATCTTATGTTCATTAATAAATAGACATTCTTATTATGAACACAGCTAGCTTTTGCTAGACACTTTTATTGAGCACATGTGGACTAGGTACAGTATCTGTAGAGGCTTCCATCTTGACTGCTGCCTTGTGGGTAGCCTAGTGCCTCATGGGTAATGTAGTCTTAATATACATACAGCTGGGTAGTGTAGTCTTATACATACAGCTATATACAGCTCTACACAGCTCTACGGCTCCACCTAGTGTCCACTATATAATGACATGTTATTGATCATTACAATGAGGAGGAATTTCTTCACCCAGAGAGTGGTGAACCTGTGGAATTCTCTACCACAGAAGGCAGTAGAGGCCAATTCATTAAATATATTCAAGAAGGAGTTAGATATATTTCTTAAGGCTAAAGGGATCAAGGGATATGGGGAGAAAGCAGGGACAGGGTACTGAATTTGGATGATCAGCCACGATCTCATTGAATGGCGGAGCGGGCTCAAGGGGTCGAATGGCCTACTCCTGCTCCTATCTTCTATGTTTCTATGTTTATACAGACCAAGGTGCTTCACGCGAAGCAGTGGATTCCATCAGTGTGGGGTTGTGGCCGTATCAAACCAGTGCTAAAAGACGGTGTAAGTGTGACAAAGACCAAGGTTCGACTCTGCTGACGGTCCGGACTGCCAGCCTCTGTTGCTGTAACAAATCGGCACTTGGCTGTCTTTTCTATTATTCTACCGTTTTCTAACTGCTTTCTAACCCAGAGTTGGGGGTTTGTTAAAGACAAATACTGCTGCACTTCACTGTCCAGCTAGGACTCGAGAGCGATGCAGGCTGTGAGTCCATGGGAGCCCTGTGCCCCATCTCCGCAGTCAATGAAGAAAATGATCATTACGGTTGTGTGCTCAGCCCCCTTCTGTACTCCCTGTTTACTCACGACTGCGTGGCCATGCACAACTTCAACTCCATCATCAAGTTTGCTGATGACACTACCGTTGTAGGCCTGATCACAGATGGCGACGAGACAGGCTACAGGGAGGAAGTAAGAGCCCTAGGAGAATGGTGCAAGTACAACAACCTCTCCCTCAACATCAGCAAAACAAAGGAGATGATCGTGGATTACAGGAAGCGGCAGGGGGAGGGACACACCCCAATCTACATCAAAGGGGCTGAGGTGGAGAGGGTCAGCAGCTTCAAATTCCTGGGTGTATTCATTACGGAGGACTTAACGTGGTCCCATCACATCGACGTTGTAACCAAGAAGGCATGCCAACGCCTGTTCTTCCTCAGGAGACTGAAGAAATTTGGAATGGCCCCCCAGATTCTCACCAACTTCTACCGGTGCACCATCGAGAGTATCCTGTCCGGCTGCATCACTACCTGGTATGGCAACTGCACCGCCACAGACCGCAAGGCTCTACAGATGGTAGTGAAAGCTGCACAACACACTATAGGAATTAACCTACCTGCTGTGCAGGATATCTACCCCGAGAGGTGCCGGGGGAAGGCCCTGAGAATCATTAAAGACGCGAGCCGCCCCAGCCACAACCTCTTTGCCCTGCTCCCGTCCGGTAAGAGATACCGAAGCATACGGTCTCGTACCAGCAGGTTTCGAAACAGCTTCTACCCCCAGGCCATAAGACTCATGAACGATTAATTTATTATTATTTATTACTGTTGTTTTATTTATTACTACTGTCTTTCTATTAGTATTTCTATTAGTATTTTTATCATTGTTATGCCATATTTATTCCAATGTTGGGAGGACTCGTAAAAATCAACATTTCATTGTGCAGTACACACGTCTGCTGCATATATGACAAATAAAATTGAATTGAATTGAATTGAATTGAAATTAGTTACAATTTGTGATTAAATGTGAAGTGCTGGCATATGTAATGTCTATAAATCAAGAAGTACAATATGGGTGGGAGCACTGGTTTAAGTTGCACTGTTAAACTCAGTGTGATCCTAGGTCACCCTGTATTGATTCAACCATCGTTGAATTGTGTATGAAAACAGTTAATATGCCATAACTCATAGTTTATTATCCTTCTTCCTCCCACCTCCACCCCCCCCCCCCACTTGCTTTCCTCGCTGCGATGTCCCGTAACTACAGAACCAATTTCACATTCAACAGTCCTAGCGCTGAAAATGCAACTAATATTAGGCAGTGGTCTCTGCTCTTTGAGGCAGCCCTGCTGTGAGCATTTCACTACAAGTCGGGTGTATTTCCCGTGGCCAGGTCCCACAGTGTGTACCATCTACGAGATGCACTGCAGCAACTCGCCAAGGCTTCTTCGGCAGCACCTCCCAAATCCGCGACCTCTTCCACCTAGAAGAACAAGGGCAGCAGGCGCATGGGAACACCACCACCTCCAAGGTCTCCTCCCAAGTCGCACAGCATCCTGACTTGTGAGAAGAACGACACCATCCAACCTTAATACAGGAAACTCTTTTTTATCCGGCACCGACGGGACCGGCGTGGTGCCGGTTTATCAAAAAGTCCGGATTACAGAGAGGTATAGTAAAAAGTACGAGAGCCCGGTACACAGCCACAGATCCAGGCTTCCCTGTTGCTTAGCAACAGGTGCAGGAACCCGGCCACAAGATCCAGGCTTCCCCGTTGCTTAGCAACAAGTGCACGAACCCCGGTTACACAGCCACAGATCCAGGAACGGCCACTAATATGAAGTAAAACTTACCTGAACCTACTCCTGAATTTTGCCGGTTAACAGAGATTTCCGGTTATTTAGGTGTCGGTAAATCGAGAGTTTCCTGTAAATGTTACATGGTAGCACCAGAGATTAAAGAGGGGGAAATGAGATCCACCTGTCGACACCTGTTTAGAGTGGCCCAGACTTTCCATTTGCTTCTCTTTTTGAGGCTAGTAGAACAAGAGCCAGTCCAAAAATAATCTGCAGCAACTGCACAGCTCATGTCCCGGGGATTTATACCCATCAATCAGCCGAGGAAGGAAAAAATGTCATCCTTGTTTTCAAATCTCTCCATGGCCTCACCCCTCCCTATCTCTGTAACCTCCTCTAGTCCCACAACCCTCCGAGATATCTGCGCTCCTCTAATGCTGGACTCTTGCTCATCGCCAATATCCATCGCTCCACCTTTGGTGGCCGTACCTTCAGCTGCCTGGGCCCTGAGCTCTGGAATTCCCTGCCTAAACCTCTCCGCCTCTCTACCAGTCTCTCCTCCTTAAAACCGACCTCTTTGACCCAGCTTTTGGTCACCTGACTGAATACAGGAAACTCTCTTTTTACCGGCACCTAAATAACCGGAAATCTCTCTTAACCAGCAAAATTCAGGAGTCGGTTCAGGTAAGTTTTACTTCATATTTAGTGGCCGTGTAACCGAGATTCCTGGATCTGTGGCCGTGTAACCGGGGTTCCTGCACCTGTTGCCATGCAACAGGGACGCCTGGATCTGTGGCCGTGTACGGGGCTCTCATACCTTAGTGAGTATACCTCTCTGTAATCCGGACTTTTTGATCAACCAGCACTACGTCGGTCCCGTCGGTGCCGGATAAAAAAAAGTTTCCTGTATCTCCTTACGTGACTCGCTGTCAAATCTTGCTTGGTAACGCTCCTGTGAAGCGCCTTGGGATGTTTTACTAAAGGCGCTATATAAATCCAGGTTGCTGTTGAGTGACAACAGCCCTGTACTTGACCCAATTTGGCATCTTTCACGTCGTCTCGCGTCTGCTCGTCTCCGAGCCCGAAGGCTGTGACTTCGAGTCCCACGTCAGGAACCCAAGCCCATAATTCAGGCTGTCGAGGGGGTCGAATGTGGGGCTTGCTTTATCGGTTCGAGAGGGAGAGGCACACCTCCAAACTGAGCCACCGGTAGCGCTGTTGCCTCCTCTCTGCACAAAACAACACCCAGGTCGCACGTCAGGGTAAACCAATCCCTTCTTTTCTTAGAGGTAACAGGCAAAGCGTGTAAAAGATGCTGGGCCGTATTTTCCGATCGGATGCTTCCCGCGTGCGGAGACCTCCGATCTGGAAAAAAATCTACGGACTTATCTGAGGGGCTCCCGAGGTGCCTATACCTCCGCTCCTGGGCCTCTCCAAACTCCAAGTGCGCAGGGCCCACGTATCCCAGAGGCGCAGGCGGTTCGCAAGCGCCCCAGGGATCACGTGGGCCATGGGGAGCCAATCAAAGAAGGGAATCTCCCTTCATACACTTGACAGGAAGACCTGTCAAATATATGAATGGAGATCACCCCAAAAACACTGTAAAACATTAAATACATTTTTTTAAATCACATTTTTAAAATGAGTTGAAATTACAATAAATTAAATATTGTAAACAAAAATGTAATTTTTTGAAAAAAATAATTAAAGTTTTTTACAGGGCTAAAAATAAACTTACCTTTTTTAAAAGTATTTTTAAATGATAAATGAGTGGATTTTTTTTTATTTTTTAAAACTTTTTTTCAACTCTTATGCTGGTAAAAGCAGGCCTAATCCTAACCCTAACCCTGCTTTTACCAGGCGTAAGATTTCTAAGGGTTTTCTGCGGGCGGAGGTTCTCCAGAAAGCGGAACTCTCCCCCCGCAGAGGCCCTTCTTCAGGGCAAGCGTCCGATCTGTCGAGAGGATTCTTGACAGATCGGAAATGCCGGTTTTCAGCGCATGCACTGTGCATGACTGAAACCGGCATTTCCGATGTCCCTACGGGTGTGTACACAGCGCGTACCCACCCGTAGGGATCGGAATATCCGGCCCATCATGTCCTCATTGCAACCAATTAAAATTTCAATGTCCCGGCCAGTGCGGGTGCAGAGGATTGAAGGAGTCAAGGTGCCAGTGATCAAAATTAATTTTAAACACGTCCACCTCAACATCTCAGCCAGCCCTCACATTGCTGATCGTTATTCTGTGGTGTCCTTTAATCTGTGAGGACCTCTGCTGCGGCCTGTTGTCTTTGAGGGCGACATTATAGCTTTTAAGCTGTGGCTCAGTGGGTAGCACTCTCCCCTCTGGGTCAGAAGGTCGTGGGTTCAAAGTCCCACTCCAAAGAATTGAGCACAAAATCCAGACTGACGCTCCCAGTGCAGTACTGGGGGAGTGCTGCACTGTCGGAGGTGCCGTCTTATGGATGAGACATTAAACCGAGGCCCCATTTGCTCTCTCAGGTGGACGTAAAAGATCCCACGGCCACTATTTTGAAGAGGAGGAGAGTTCTCCCCGGTGCCCTGGCCAATATTTATCCCTCAACTAGCCTCACTGAAACAGATTATCCGGTCATTACCTCACTGTTGTTTGTGGGAGCTTGCTGTGCACAAATTGGCTGCTGCGTTTCCCACATTACAACAGTTTGAAAGTACTTCATTGGCTGTAAAGCACTTTGGGACGTCCTGCGGTTGTGAAAGGTGCTATAGAAATGCAAGTCTTTTATCCTGGTACTTATGAAATACAGGTTGAGCGTCCAAAAACCGGAGTTCCGGAATCCGTGATATTCCGGAATCCGGACTTCGGGACGATTGGTGGCAGGGTCGTCCGGAATCCGTAAAATGTTCCGGAATACGGAACTCTGGATTTTGGACGCTCAACCTGTGCTTCAACAAACCATTAACGTTTGTTGTCTTTTTTTGAAAAATCCTATGAGAAATGCGAGTGATGCAATAAAACTTTAGTGTTGTGTTTTATCCTCCTTAATCTGCACAGCTCCACTACGTGTTTCCGCCAGGCTGCGGCCGCGGCACCACGCCGCCCTGGTGGCCTAGTGTGGGCCATCGGATGTTCTGGAGAGCTCGCAGCGTCCCTCCCCTTTAACAGAAGGGGAGGGGCAGAGAAACGCCTTATGTGGCTCGGTGTCAAATTTTGTTTGATAATCGCTCCTGTGAAGCACCTTGGGACGTTTTACTACATTAAAGGAGCTTATATAAAGACAGGTTGTTGTTGGTGTTGAAGTTGTTGTTGAGATTGCTAGATTTTTGTTCCGTGATATGGAGCAACGGCATAAAAATGGAATTGAGGTTCAGATCTGCCATGATCGAATTGAATGGCGGAGCAGGCCCGAGGAGCTGAATGGCCTCCTCCTGTTCCTATGCTCCTAACACTTTTTCATGATGACCATGCCCCTTTAACTGTTAAAGGTGCTAGTCCGAGCATCTTTTTATAACCATCTGCAGTTCGTATTTACTTAACAGGGTGAGAGCAGATAAACACATCCAGGATCTCAAGGCTGTGGAACCCCTCACACCCCTTCGGCCTTCCCTTCCTCTTACAGTCTTCACACCATTAAAACCCGAGCTCGTCACCTCCTAACCGGGCGAGAGAGCAACGCGCAGGAATCTGCCTTTCATTCAGGCTGTTAGGGACTGGGGAAACAGCAGTGCTGACGGAAACCCTTCTGCCTCTTTTGTTTTACAGGAACCCCGGTGAACCGGATCCCTATAATGGCAAAGCACGTGCTGGACCTGTACATGTTGTATAAGCTCGTCACAGAGAAGGGTGGCTTGGTGGAAGTTATCAATAAGAAGATATGGCGGGAAATCACAAAAGGCCTCAACTTACCTACCTCAATTACCAGTGCAGCCTTTACACTCAGGACTCAGTAAGTAGCAGCTACTTCACTCCATTGAACCACATCCAGTGCCGTCAATCCTCTGGGTGTGGGATTATCACTGGCAAGTCTGATGAGTCCACTCGGGCCAGAGGCACCAGCGACGAGCTGTATCTGTCGCATGGCTAAAGGGGACAATTAGGACAAGGACAGCAGGTGCATGGGAAACATAGAAACATAGAAGATAGGAGCAGGAGTAGGCCATTTGGCCCCTCAAGCCTGCCCCGCCATTCAATGCGATCATGGCTAATCATCCAAATTCAGTACCCGGTCCCTGCTTTCTCCCCATACCCCTTGATCCCTTTAGCTTTAAGAAATATATCCAACTCCTTCTTGAATATATTTAATGAATTGGCCTCTACTGCCTTCTGTGGTAGAGAATTCCACAGGTTCACCACTCTCTAGGTGAAGAAATTCCTCCTCATCTCAGTCCTAAATGGCCTACCCCTTATCCTTAGACTGTGACCCCTGGTTCTGGACTCCCCGACCATCGGGAACATCCTTCCTGCATCTAGTCTGTCCAGTCCTGTCAGAATTTTATAAGTTTCAATGAGATCCCCTCTCATTCCTCTTACCTCCAGTGAGTACAAGCCCAATTGACCCAATCTCTCCTCATACATCACTCCTGCCATCCCAGGCATCAGCCCGGTGAATCTTCGCTGAACTCCCTCCACGGCAAGAACATCCCTCCCCAGACAAGGCGACCAAAACTGCACACAACACTCAAGATGTGGTCCCACCAAGGCCCCGCACAACTGGAGCAAGACATCCTTGGGAACACCATCAGCTACAAGTTCTCCTCCAAGTCGCACACCATCCCACCTTGGACATGTATCGGCCATTCCATCATCGTCGCTGGGTCAAAATCCCGGAACTCCCTCCCTAACAGCACTGTGGGAGCACCTTCACCACATGGACTGCAGCGGTTCAAGAAGGCGGCTCACCACCAGCTTCTCAAGGGCAAATTGGGATGGGCAATAAATGCTGGCCTTGCCAGCGATGCCCATATCCCAATAATGTTTTTTTTTAATGTGGCTTCTAGAAAGAGAAATGTTGAGAACTGCCTGACGTAAGAAAACTACTAAGCTCTTGGTCTAAGCGTTAAACAAAGCTTTAATGAACTGTTTTACAACATGGAGGTCTAGTTGTGTTCTTCACTAATTCCTGTTAAGAATGTCCTGAGCAAGCTGGGCCCGTGCCCGAGTATTTATACTCTCCCTGGACAGCGCCACCCATAGGCCGCTCAGTATCATTTCATAAGTCTTTCTTTTATGAATGACTGATTCATGTCACTGCCTATCCTGCACATATTGGTGGGACGTCGGAGGGTAGTCTCCGATGTATGACTCCCGCCAACACGTCAAAAGCTCTTCCATTCTATTATGTGATGCATGTTCTTGACTTAAAAGAAGGCCTTTTATTGCTTATAAACGGTTAAAGGGATGATTGCATGAGCCAGCACCCCCACTGGGGGGGAGAAACACTCACAGCGAGTGTATCTCGGGGCACCTAGTATCCCAAATAAGGAGTTAACATCGATGACAAGGCTGGAATTTATTGCCTATCCCCAGTTGCCCCGAGCAGTTTGCTGGGCCACTTCAGAGGGCAGTTAAGAGCCAACCGCACTGGAGGCTGTAACATCACGTCATTTATATCCCGTCGATGTCGCCCACACGGGGGAGGGGCTACCTTGCATTTTTTTTTTTTAATTCGTTCGCGGGATGTGGGCGTCGCTGGCAAGGCCAGCATTTATTGCCCATCCCTAGTTGCCCTCGAGGCGGTGGTGGTGAGCCGCCTTATGGAACCGCTGCCCTATACCTTTTTTGTTTAACAACTGAGGCAGGGCAGTAAGCAAAAGATAGGAAGGAGAAAAACAAAAGTGGCAGTCAGAGAAATCAACGGTTTAAATCAAACGTGGCCACAGTAAATAATCATTCTAATAGGTCTAAGAGCGTTAAAAAAACAAGCCTGAAGGCTTTGTGTCTTAATGCGAGGAGCATTTGTAATAAGGTGGATGAATTGGCTGCGCAAATAGAGGTAAACGAATACGATTTGGTTGGGATTACAAAAACGTGGCTCAAGGATGGCCAAGACTGGGAACTCAACATCCAGGGGTATTCGATATTCAGGAAAGATAGGCAAAAAGGAAAGGGAGGTGGGGTAGCATTACTGGTTAATGAAGGGATTAATACAATTGTAATGAAGGATATTAGCTCTGATGATGTGGAATCTGTATGGGTAGAATTGAGAAATACTAAGGGGAAAAAAACATTAGTGGGAGTGGTATATAGACCTCCAAACAGTAAAGTGGAGGTTGGGGATGGCATTAAAAGGGAAATTAAAGAAGCGTGCAATAAGGGCACAGAAGTCATCATGGGTGACTTTAATCTACATATAGATTGGGCCAACCAAATTAGTAACAATACTGTGGAGGAGGAATTCCTGGAGTGTTTACGGGATGGTTTCCTGGACCAATATGTCGAGGAACCAACCAGAGATCAGGCCATCTTAGACTGGGTATTATGTAACGAGAAAGGATTAATTAGCAATCTTGTTGTACGAGGCCCCTTGGGTCGGAGCGATCATAATATGATCGAGTTCTTCATTAAGATGGAGAGTGAAGTAGTTGACTCAGAGACAAGGGTCCTCAATTTAAATAAAGGAAACTACGATGGTCTGAGGAGCGAGTTGGGTAGGATTGAGTGGGGAATCGCGCTCAAAGGGTTGACGGTGGATAGGCAATGGCAAACATTCAAAGACCGAATGGATGAGCTACAGAATTTGTTCATCCCAGTTTGGCATAAAAATAAAACAAAAAGGGTGACTCAACCGTGGCTAACAAGGGAAATTAGGGATAGCATAAGATCCAAGGAGAGGACATATAAATTGGCTAGAAAAAGCAATAATCCTGAGGATTGGGAGCAGTTTAGGATTCAACAAAGGAGGACAATGGGATTAATTAAGAAAGGGAAAATAGAATATGAGAGTAAGCTAGCAGGGAACATAAAAACTGACTGTAAAAGCTTTTATAGATATGTGAAGAGAAAAAGATTAGTGAAGTCAAGCGTAGGTCCCTTACAGTCAGAATCAGGGGAATTTATAATGGGAAACAAGGAAATGGCAGACCAACTAAATACATACTTTGGTTCTGTCTTCACAAAGGAGGACACAAATAACCTCCCAGAGATGCCGGGGAACATAGGGTCTGATGAAAGAGAGGAACTGAAAGAAATCAGTATTTGTAGGAAAATGGTGTTAGGAAAATTGATGGGACTGAAGGCCGATAAATCCCCAGGGCCTGATGGTCTACATCCCAGGGTACTTAAGGAAGTGGCCCTAGAGATAGTAGATGCATTACTGGCCATCTTCCAGAACTCGATAGACTCTGGAACGGTACCCATGGATTGGAGGGTAGCTAATGTTACCCCACTATTCAAAAAAGGTGGTAGAGAAAAAGCGGGGAATTATAGACCGGTAAGCCTGACATCGGTAGTGGGGAAAATGCTAGAGTCTATTATAAAAGATGTAATAGCAGAGCACTTGGAAAGCAGTGACAGGATCGGACAAAGTCAACATGGATTTACGAAAGGTAAATCATGCTTGATTAATCTACTGGAATTTTTTGAGGATGTAACTGGTAAAATAGATAAGGGAGAACCAGTGGACGTGGTGTATTTGGACTTTCAGAAGGCCTTCGATAAGGTCCCACACGAGAGATTAGCGTGCAAAATTAAGGCACATGGGATTGGGGGCAAGGTATTGACTTGGATAGAGAACTGGTTGGCGGACAGAAGGCAAAGATTTGGAATAAACGGGTCGTTTTCCGAGTGGCAGGCAGTGACTAGTGGGGTACCGCAAGGATCGGTCCTAGGACCCCAGCTGTTCACAATATATATTAATGATCTGGACGAGGGAATTGGATGTAATATCTCCAAATTTGCAGACGACACAAAGCTGGGCGGGAGGGTAAGCTGCGAGGATGATGTCGGGAAACTCCAGTACAATTTGGCCAGGTTGGGTGATTGGGCAGAAACATGGCAAATGCACTATAATGTGGATAAATGTGAGGTTATCCACTTTGGAGGCAAAAACAGGAAGGCAGATTATTATTTGAATGGCAATAGATTGGGAGAAGGGGAAGTGCAAAGAGACCTGGGTGTCCTTGTGCACCAGTCGCTGAAGGTAAGCATGCAGGTGCAGCAGGCGGTTAAGAAGGCAAATGGTATGTTGGCCTTCGTAGCAAGAGGGTTCGAGTACAGGAACAAGGATGTCTTGCTACAGTTGTACAGGGTCTTGGTGAGACCGCACTTTGAGTATTGTGTGCAGTTTTGGTCACCTTACCTGAGGAAGGACGTTCTTGCCATGGAGGGAGTGCAGCGAAGATTCACCAGGCTGATACCTGGGATGGCAGGAATGACGTATGAGGAGAGATTGTGTCGATTGGGCTTATACTCACTGGAGTTTAGAAGAGTGAGAGGGGATCTCATCGAAACCTATAAAATTCTGTCAGGTCTGGACAGACTAAATGCAGGAAGGATGTTTCTGATGGCCGGGGAGTCCAGAACCAGGGGTCATAGTCTAAGGATAAGGGGTAAGCCATTTAGGACTGAAATGAGGAGGAATTTCTTCACCCAGAGAGTGGTGAACCTGTGGAATTCTCTGCCACAGAGGGCGGTGGAGGCTAGTTCATTAAATATATTCAAGAAAGAGTTGGATATATTTCTTGAGGCTAAAGGGATCAAGGGATATGGGGAAAAGGCAGGGACAGGATACTGAATTTGGATGATCAGCCATGATCACATTGAATGGCGGAGCAGGCTCGAAGGGCCGAATGGCCTACTCCTGCTCCTATCTTCTATGTTTCTATGTAAAAGAGTCAACCACATTGCTGTGGATCTAGGGGTCACATATAGGCCAGACCGGGTAAGGGCAGCAGATCTCCTTCCCTAAAGGACATTGGGTTTTTATCCTTCAGTGTTCACAGTCATTCAGGGCTGTGGGCCACACCAATGAAGGTTTTATGGTCACCGTTACTAACTCTCTTTTAACCGGCACCTAAATAACCAGAAATTTCTGTTAACCGGCAAAATTCCGGAGCAGGTTCAGGTAAGTTTTACTTCATATTAGTGGCAGTTCCTGGAGCTGTGGCTGTGTAACTGGGGTTCGTGCAGTTGTTGCTAAGCAACAGGGACGCTTGGTCTGTGGCCGGAGTTCCTGCACATGTTGCTAAGCAACAGGGAAGCCTGGATTTGTTGCTGTGTACGGAGCTCTCTTACCTTTTAACTTTTTGATAAACCGGCTCCACGCCGGTCCCGGATAATAAAGAGTTTCCTGTATTCCAGGTTTATATTTAATTATGGTGTGGAGATGCCGGAGTTGGGCAGGGGTAGACAAATGTAAGAAGTCACACAACACCAGGTTATAGTCCAACAGCTTTATTTGAAGTCACATGCTTTCGGAGCGCTGCTCCTTCGTCAGGTGAAGTGGAGAGATGCATAAAGACACAGCTTATATAGTCAGAGAATAATGTCAGATGTTTACAGGTAATCTTTCTAACTGCCATTTATTACACCTCGGCAGAGAGATAATCACAGCAATCAAAAGTGTGAATGGTGTCCAAACAGGTTAGTCAGGAAAACATTACATCAAAGAACAATGAGGTGGGGCCACAAGGGGTCAAATGTTGCAGATGCTGGGGTCTGTGAAAAACAAAAAAAGACAAAAAACATTTTTTTTGCTGGAAATCACAGCAGGTCCGGCCGCATTCACACTTTTGATTGCTGTGATTATCTCTCTGCCAAGGTGTGATAAATGGCAGTTAGAAAGATTACCAGTAAACATCTGACATTATTAGCTGTGTCTTTATGCATCTCTCCACTTCACCTGATGAAGGAGCAGCGCTCCGAAAGCTTGTGACTTCAAATAAAGCTGTTGGACTATAACCTGGTGTTGTGTGACTTCTTACATTTATTTAATTAACTGAATTTAAATTTCCCCAGTTGTACATGGTGGGATTTGAACTCAGGTTTACCGGATTGCTAGTCCCGTAACATAACCACTATGCTACCATACCCCTATTGTTACAAGGTGCGGTGTACCCGGTGCTCAGTGCGCAGAAGGCTGTGTAACGTGTGTCCTTTGTCCGCCTGCAGATACATGAAATACCTCTACCCATATGAATGTGAAAAGCAATCACTCAGCTCTCCCGTGGAACTCCAGGCAGCAATTGACAGCAACAGGCGGGAGGGCAGGAGGCCCAGCTACAGCTCGGCTCTCTTCGGCTACTCCTCCAGCACGGCCCCCGCCCTCCTGTCCCCCCACAAGGTCCACATGTCGTCTATGAATGTTCCCACCACCAATGGCACCCACCTCTCCCCAGGCCAGCTCATCAAAAAAGGTAAATAGCGTTGACTCTTTGTCGTGTTTAGATCATCGCAGCAAGGGGCCGGTTGGACCCGACCCGAGCACTTAAAACCTCGCCTATCTCTGTAACCTCCTCCAGCCCTACAACTCTCTGAGATCGCTGCGCTCCTCCAATTCTGGCCTCTTACGCCTCCCCGATTTTCATCGCTCCACATTGGCGGCCGTGCCTTCTGTTGACTGGGCCCTAAGCTCTGGAATTCCCTCCCTAAACCTCTCCGCCTCTGTACCTCTCTCTCCTCCTTTAAGACGCTCCTTAAAACCTACCTCTTTGACCAAGCTTTTGCTCACCTGTCCTAATATCTCCTTATGTGGCTCAGTGTCAAATTTTCTATGATAACCGTGAAGCGCCATGGGACACTTTACTGCGTTAAAAGTCCTACATAAATGCAAGCTGTTGTTGGTAAATATTAAAATACGACCACCCTTTTATCCTTTGTGTTCACAGTCATTCGGGGCTGTGGGCCACATCAATGAACGTTTACAAGTTGAGTTAAGGATTTGGGTTGGGTTGGGTCATGTCTTGTGGCTGTAAGAAATCCACTTGCACTAAAGCACGCTGCATGGAATCCTTCAGATGAGGGATTCAGCCTAGGCCAGAGTAGGTCTTTTACTGGGGAGACCAAACGTGGATTGGGCGACCGCTTTGCGGAACACCTCCGTTCAGTCCGTAAGGGTGACCCTGAGCTTCCGGTCGCCTGTCACTTTAATTCACCGCTTCACTCCCGCTCTGATCTCTCTGTCTATTGCATTCACAGAATCACAGAAACCCCACAGTGCAGATAGAGGCCATTTCGGCCCATCGAGCCTGCACTGACACATATCCCATCCGACCCCCGTAACCCCTACACCAACACATATCCCACCCTATCCCTGTAACCCCACGTATTTAATCCCCCTAACACTAAGGGTCAATTTATCATAGCCAATCAACCTAACCCGCACATCTTTGGACTGTGGGAGGAAACCGGAGCACCCGGAGAAAACCCACGCAAACACGGGGAGAATGTGCAAACTCCACACAGACAGTCACCCGAGGCTGGATTCGAACCCGGGTGTCTGGCGCTGAGAGGCACCAGTGCTAACCACTATGCCACTTGTTCCAATGAAGCTCAACGTAAGCTCGAGGAACAGCATCTCATCTTTCGATTGGGCACTTTGTAGCCTGCCGGACACAACATTGAGTTCAACAATTTCAGATAATTATCCCTGCCCCCATTTTTCATGCAGTATGATTTTTGCCATTCCCATTTGCAACATTTTATCTTTCCTGCCTCTTACAAAAGTACAGGGTGTTCTTTCAATTCCTTCCTCCCCTCCTAAACCCCCCCCCCCCCGTCTCTGCATCTGCTTAAAATCTGTTACATCTCCAGCTTTTTCCAGTTCTGACGAAGGGTCCCAGACCTGAAACGTTAACTCTGTTTCTCTCTCCACGGATGCTGCCTGGCCTGCTGAGTATTTCCAGCATTTTCTGTTGTTATTTTAGGTCTTTTACTGAGTTGAATTGGTTGGCTGCTTCTTCAAGGTTACATTGGGATCTGGGTTGGACCTTCAGCAGCATTGGAGATGTCACTCAATTATCCGCCAATCTCCATTAACCAGCCAGGAGGAGAGGGTCTCCTCCACTGAAGCAGGCTCCACTGTGGTATTAATCATTATTAAAGAAAGACTTGCATTTATAAAGCACCTTTCACAATGATATACTTTTTGAAGTGTAGTCACTGTTTAAATGTAAGGGTCACGGCAGCCAACTTGCACACAGCAAGCTCCCACAAACTATCTGTTTTCGTGATGTTGGTTGAGTGATAAATGTTGAGCAGGACATTGGGGAGAACTCCACTGTTCTTCTTCGAAATAGTGCCATGGGATCTATTACAACCACCTGAGCAGACACACGGCGCCTTGGTTTAACGTCTCATCCGCACAACGACACCTCTGACAATGCAGCACTGCATTGGAGTGTCAGCCTAGCTTTATGTGCTCAAGTCTCTGGAGTGGGACCTGAACCCACAACCTTCTGACTCAGAGGCGAGTGTGCTACCCACTGAGCCACAGCTTGATCATAGACATGCCAGCTTTAGAGCTGATGCCACCTGGAATGTAATCCCTGGCTTGCAGACTGTTGGAGTTGTAGTGTATGTAACCGTTCCACCTTTAAGAGAACTATTTTAAGGGTTGCACTACTTTATCTTGGCTGCTGTATACTGTAATACCGGTGGTGACCACACCGGTATATAAGTGCTGTGTAATGATTTATTGGGCAGTTCCGCCCTGACCTTCGACTAGCAAAGACCTGTTAAAATTTACTCTTGTGGTCTGTGTAGTAATTCTCACTATAACACACAGACTTAACAGTGGCGACGAGTACGATCTTACCCTGCGGCAGAGATACATCCAAGGCAGTTAACGGGCGTCGAGAGGAGGCATCCGCCCTCATCATTCTGCTGAGAAAAGACTCGGGTCTGCAGAGCAAAGGAAGAATTCTGACACGAAGCCTTCCAGCAGCAACAGGCAGTGATCATCCCTTCTATCACGGTGGTGGGTAAGCCGATCAGCGACGAGCAGCAAGTCGGCCACGTTGGCTGTGAAGTAGGGGAGGGAAAAACGGAGGGTATAAGGGCGGAGAACTCGACCACGGCCGGGGAAAAGAGCCGGTCAGAAGTCGGGGCCAGAGGCGCTGAGACTGGGGCAGCGTAAGGCACGGGAGTCGCGGTGAATGCAAACGCAGCCGGGGTAAAAGACCGGGCTGCAAGCGGGCTGGGAGACGCAACAGCATCGAGAGAGAGCTCGACCGCGACCGGTGAAAAAGGCCGGGCAGCTACCGAAGCCGCGAGGCGCAGCGACTGGGACAGCGTAAGGCACGGGAGAAAATTTTTTAAAAACCGCGGAGAACTCAGCCGCAGCCGGGGGAAAGGACCAGACTGCAAGAGGGGCTGGGAGGCACGATTTGAGAACCGCTGGGGAGGGCGAACGCAGCAATACGGCAATCGCCATTACAGCCAGCGGGGGAGAAAGGCAAACGCGGGAAGCCGCCATTTTCGTAGGCGGGGAAGAAGACAAGCGCGGGAAACCGCCATTTTGAAATAAATAAATAAATAAAAGAAAAACTTCTTTTTGTTTCTCAAGAAGATTGCGAGGATGCCTAAGCATGGTAACATCAACGATTTCGATCCCGATGTTGAAGATTGGGCCACGTATGTAGAAGGCATAGAGATATATCGTAAGGCAAATAAAATATCAAATAATGATAAAGCACTAACCTTACTAAACTCAATGGGTGCGAAGACATACGGGCTATTGAAGCATCTTCTATCACCAGCTAAACCGGCGGATCAGACTTTCGCTAATATTGTTGCTGTCCTGAGAAATCATTTGAACCCCACACCGCTGATGTTAGCGGAACGATTTAAATTTTATGCGAGAACGCAACAGAAAGAGGAAAGCAACGCGGAGTATTTAATTGAACTGCGTAAGCTAGCGAAATACTGTCAGTTTAGGGAAAGACTGACAGAGGCACTGAGAGACAAATTCATGTGTGGATTGTCGAAAGAAGGAACACAAAAGCGGCTACTTGAAGAGAATGATCTTACACTTGATAAGGCTGTCACTATTGCAGCATCGCACGAAGCCGCAGCGAGAGGCACTGCGGAAATGCAGCTGAAGGCAGCGGTACTCAGCGTAGATCAAATGGCTTTGGGTACAGCGAAATGTTATCGTTGTGGAAAGACAACACACGATCAGAACCAATGCTGGTTTAAAAACCAGGAATGTAGAAAATGTGGCAAGCTTGGTCACATAGCTAAAGTATGCCGGTCAGGAAAGAAGACCAGCAACAAAAAGTCACCGCAGGAAAAGTGCAGAAAGGTACATAAGGTGGCTGAGAAGAGTTCGGATGAACAGAATTCGGATTCAGACTCCAACAGCAAGGAACTGGGTAGTCTGAGAATTCACAATGTGAGTAAGGAAGCTGACCTACAAACTATCTGGGTCACACTGCAGATAGCAGGAGTCCAAGTGAAGATGGAATTGGACACCGGATCGGCGTTGACGGTCATGAATAAGCAAGATTACAAAAGGTTATTCACACATATTCCCCTACGGGATACGGAGATAGTATTACAGACATACACGGGGCAAAGAGTATACCCCATCGGAAAGATAAAAGTCAAGGTGGTACACAAGGGCAAAGAACACCAAGGAATGGACATATATGTACTACCTGAGGGAGGTCCACCACTCCTGGGACGGGAGTGGATCAGGAAAATAAATATGGACTGGCACTCCCTAAAAGCAACAACGGTAGATTCTGGAGAAAAAGATGTCAAACCTGAACGATTGTCCAGAATATTGGATGAGGGCATATGCAGCAGTGACAGTGACAAAGCAGAGAGTGAGAACTCGGTGCAGACAATCAGCTCAGACTCTGGAACTGATGATGGTAAGACCAGCCCATGTGCAAAAGACAAGTCTAAAATGGACTTGCAGACTAATGATGGAAAAACGAAGGAGTGCATAAATGCTTCAGAAGAGAACAAAGTATCAGAACAGAATTCCACTGAACAACAACAACATAGTTTGACAGAGAATTCTGAGTCTGTCCAGTCTACAGACATGCACATTTCTGAGGAACACCGGGCTCGAACTCAACTCAATTTCAAACTACAACAGCAATTAGAACAAATGATTCGCCGTTTTGAGCAAGAGATGAATGCAAAGAAAAAGTTCTTTGACACAGAGTGGGAGAATCTGGAAAGACAGCAGAAGCAGCTGATTGAGAAAATGGAACAGGAACACACAAACCGTCTGCGCGATGAGGCCAAACGAATCAAAGCTGAGCAAGAAAGGGAATATGTCAAATTCATCGATCAGTTGAAAGCTAAGAAGAAAGAGCACCCTTTTGTGAGCAGTGTCAGCAGTAATAAGCCACTCAGGGAATTGGTGGCAGAGGCAAAAGCTGAAGTGAGGGAGGAAATAGAAGACCATAGAGAGGAAGCAGAAGATGATGACTCATCTGAACCATTATCACCCCTACCAGGTCACGCACGTGGTCCCTCTGAACTGAGCCAAATCAGTCTGGAAGCAGAAAAACTTCCCAAGGTACTCGAGTCTTTAGAAGTCAACAATGCTGGTTCTGAAGTTACGAAAGTTCAAGCTGTTAAGTCCAGTGAAGGACTATTAGATGAGTCACCCCAGCAACAAAAACCTACTACACCACCGAAAACTACTACACCACCGAGGCGTTATCCGGACCGAGTCAGGAAGCCTCCAGAGAGACTGAATCTGTGAACTGTTTTTACATGAAGTTGTGTATATATGTTATGATGTTATGTTTAATGGGGAATATATACTGTTAAGCTAAAAAGGGAGGATTGTAGTGTATGTAACCGTTCCACCTTTAAGAGAACTATTTTAAGGGTTGCACTACTTTATCTTGGCTGCTGTATACTGTAATACCGGTGGTGACCACACCGGTATATAAGTGCTGTGTAATGATTTATTGGGCAGTTCCGCCCTGACCTTCGACTAGTAAAGACCTGTTAAAATTTACTCTTGTGGTCTGTGTAGTAATTCTCACTATAACACACAGACTTAACAGGAGTAAAATCAGAACCAAAGCTCTCCCGTCCTATCCAGCTCTGACATGCAGCTGTGTGACCCTTCACAGTCCCGCTCATTATTGTCTGCTGGTACATCTGTGTGTGTTATTGTAGTGTTGGTTCATGGAATTTGGTGCCGGTGGGAGTACAGCAGCTTTATCTATATCGGAATAAAGTGCATTTTTAAAAAAGTGCATGAAAGAATGTATCCCGGCACAGTTCTGTGAGACTGTTAGGAATGTTTCCATTCACCCTTTGAGTGAAGGTGCTGGTATATTGTCCCTGAGTGACCCTATAGGTTAGTGAAATGTGTACAGTGTCGGTGAATTGGCTGAATTTACATGGTCAATAACACCCGAGTGAATAAAAGAGGAAGAGCTCGCTTGATGGATGAGGATCCCAGGTAATACCACCGCCCACACATCACCCACGCCCCGCACGTCACCCACCGCCCTCACATCACCCACCCCCCCACATCACCCACCCCCTGCACATCACCCACCGCCCACATCACCCACCCCCCACATCACCCACCCCCCGCACGTCACCCACCGCCCTCACATCACCCACCGCCCTCATCACCCACCGCCCACACCACCCACCCCCCCACATCACCCACCCCCCGCACATCACCCACCGCCCTCATCAACCACCGCCCACATCACCCACCCCCCCCACATCACCCACCCCCCGCACATCACCCACCGCCCACACATCACCCACCCCCCGCACATCACCCACCGCCCTCATCAACCACCGCCCACATCACCCACCCCCCCCACATCACCCACCCCCCGCACATCACCCACCGCCCACACATCACCCACCCCCTGCACATCACCCACCGCCCACATCACCCACCGCCCGCACATCACCCACTCCCCACACATCACCCACCCCCCCACATCACCCACCCCCCGCACGTCACCCACCACCCTCACATCACCCACCCCCCACACATCACCCACTCCCCACACATCACCCACCCCCCCACACCACCCACCCCCCGCACGTCACCCACTGCCCTCATCACCCACCGCCCACATCACCCACCCCCCGCACATCACCCACCGCCCACATCACCCACCCCCCCCACATCACCCACCCCCCGCACATCACCCACATCACCCACTGCCCACATCACCCACCCCCCCACATCACCCACCCCCCGCACATCACCCACCGCCCTCATCACCCACCGCCCTCACATCACCCACCCCCCCACATCACCCACCCCCTGCACATCACCCACCGCCCACATCACCCACCCCCCCACATCACCCACCCCCCGCACATCACCCACCGCCCTCATCACCCACCGCCCTCATCACCCACCGCCCACATCACCCACCCCCCCCACATCACCCACCCCCCGCACATCACCCACCGCCCTCATCACCCACCGCCCACATCACCCACCCCCCGCACATCACCCACCGCCCACACATCACCCACCCCCCCACATCACCCACCGCCCACATCACCCGCCGCCCGCACATCACCCACTCCCCGCACATCACCCACCCCCCCCACATCACCCACCCCCCCACATCACCCACCCCCCGCACGTCACCCACCGGCCTCACATCACCCATCCCCCACACATCACCCACTCCCCACACATCACCCACCCCCCCCACATCACCCACCCCCCGCACGTCACCCACCGCCCACATCACCCACCCCCCCCACATCACCCACCCCCTGCACATCACCCACCGCCCTCATCACCCACCGCCCACATCACCCACCCCCCCACATCACCCACCCCCCGCACATCACCCACCCCCCCACATCACCCACCGCCCACATCACCCACCCCCCCACATCACCCACTCCCCGCACGTCACCCACTGCCCTCACATCACCCACCGCCCTCATCACCCACCGCCCACATCACCCACCCCCCCACATCACCCACCCCCCGCACATCACCCACCGCCCTCATCAGCCACTGCCCACATCACCCACCGCCCACACATCACCCACCCCCTGCACATCACCCACCCCCCACACATCACCCACTCCCCACACATCACCCACCCCCCCCACATCACCCACCGCCCACACATCACCCACCCCCTGCACATCACCCACCGTCCACATCACCCACCCCCCCACACATCACCCACTCCCCACACATCACCCCCCCACATCACCCACCCCCCGCACATCACCCACTCCCCACACATCACCCACCCCCCGCACATCACCCACTGCCCACATCACCCACCCCCCGTACATCACCCACCGCCCACATCACCCACCCCCCACATCACCCACCCCCCCCACATCACCCACCGCCCGCACATCACCCACCGCCCACATCACCCACACCCCCACATCACCCACCCCCACACATCACCCACCGCCCACATCACCCACCGCCCACATCACCCACCCCCCACATCACCCACCCCCCACACATCACCCACCCCCCACACATCACCCACCGCCCACATCACCCACCCCCCACATCACCCACCCCCCCACATCACCCACTGCCTGCACATCACCCACCCCCCACACATCACCCACCCCCCACACATCACCCACCGCCCACACATCACCCACTGCCCGCACGTCACCCACCCCCCACATCACCCACCCCCCGCACATCACCCACCGCCCGCACATCACCCACCGCCCGCACATCACCCACCCCCCACATCACCCACCCCCCACACATCACCCACCCCCCACACATCACCCACCAGCTCTTCAAGCTGCTTTCCGAAAGCGCCTAGCGCCGACCGGGAAATTTTATCCGAACCCGTCCGTCGGGAAACGGGAGGGATCGGGGGCACCACTGGGTTTACACCCCGCCCCGATTGTATTCTATATTGAAGTCAATGGGGAGTAAAATCAGGTGGGGTGTAAGACCTGCGTTCCACCTGATCCCGTGGGTTTCCCTCCTGGAGAGTTAGGTTAAAGTCACCCTCACTGTCTGGTGTGGTCCCTGATTCTATCATACTAGTGTTTGGTTCACTGCCACACCTCTTCTAGGAATGCCTACCTTGAAGAGGTTCTGCTCTTCTCTTCGACGGGATCTCCGTTTGGCTCTTCAACCTTGTTCTTCTATTTTATTTTCTTTCCAGTTTTGAAGAAGGGTTTCGACCCGAAACGTCAACTCAAATTTCTCTCCACGGATGTTGCCTGGCCTGCTGAGTTTTTCCAGCATTTTCTGTTGTTATTTCGGATTTCCAGCATCTGCAGTATTTTGCTATCCAACATATTTTTCACACCTGGCCTAAGTGGGTTTCACAAGCAGTTGCAGATCAATTACTGCTGTACTTCTCTTTGATCTCTCAGATAATCCCCCCTAATCCCTCTTTAGTTTCCTTTTTATCTTCCGTTCTTTTGCAATCCTTTCTATCTGATCAAATGTGTTGCTCCTTTCCACCCCGGTTCCAGGTGAGATCACCGTCTGTAGCACTGAGAGCAGGAATGGGCCACTAGGCTGGTTCGTGAGCTCCCCCAGTGGCGCAATATGTAAGTGCCGCGCCAAGTGTGATCCTGAACCAATACCGACATACAAGACTGTTCCAGCTTCAGTCCCTGGCCTGTGTACTGAGTTGGGATCAGTTTCACAGTTTGTCATGGTGACATTTGAATTCCTGACCTCTGGGTTCCTGGTCCAGAACCATTAAGCTATTGTACCCATATTTCATAACAGACGAGTCAATCTCCTGTGGCCTTACATATGAGGAGTCAAAAGGTAACTCAAGCGGGGCTAGAGGGTGCGGGAATAATTGGAGCAGGGCGCACAGATGTCATTCATTCTATACTTCTATTATGATTGACTGTCAGCAGTGGTTCAGTGGGTCGCACTCCTTGCTGTGGTTCAGTGGGTAGTGTGTGCTAGGCCGTTGTAGCAGAGCCTGGTCTCCAATCGTCTTGGATCCCCTTGCCACTGGACCAAGACCTTGCTCTGTCAAGCCCGTGTGGTAGCTGGTGTGCAACGGCCACCCCACGTTAAAAGAATTCACGCACAGGCATCTTCCACCCCTTTAAAATGAAGTTCGGGACCTGGAGCGTCAGGACCCTCATGGACAACCCCAACAGCGAAAGACCGGAATGCCGTACTGCTCCCAAGCACCCCACCCCACCCGCCCCTTCAACCACCGTCTGCCCCACCTGTGACAGAGACTGCAGGTCCCGCATTGGACTCATCAGTCACCTGCGAACTCATTTTTAATGTGGAAGCAAGTCATCCTCGGTTCCAAGGGACTGCCTAAGAGAGCGAGAGAGGCAGCAGTAGAGGCACCGCCATTGGTCTTCGTTACAATTCCCAGTCTGGCCTGCTGGAACCATGTCTTTGTTACCTCGAGACTTGACTTGCCTATTCCAACGCACTCCTGGCTGGCCTCTCACGTCCTACCCTCCTTAAACTTGAGGTCATCCAAAACTCGGCTGCCCGTGTCCTAACGCGCACCAAGTCCCGTTCGCCCATCACCCCCTGTGCTCACTGACCTACATTGGATCCCGGTTAAGCAACGCCTCGATTTTAAAATTCTCATCCTTGTTTTCAAATCCCTCCATGGCCCCCGCCCGTCCCTATCTCTGTAATCTCCTCCAGCCCCACAACCCTCCGAGATCTCTAATTCTGGCCTCTTTAGCATCCCTGATTTTAATCGCTCTACCATGGCAGCCGTGCTTTCAGCTGCCTGGGCCCCAAGCTCTGGAATTCCCTCCCTAAACCTCTCCGCCTCTCTACCTCTCTCTCCTCCTTTAAGATGCTCCTTAAAACATCTGCCCTAATATCTCCTTATGTGGCTCGTGTCAAATTTTGTCTTATAACACTCCTGTGAAGCGCCTTGTGACGTTTTACTACGTTAAAGGCGCTATATAAATGCAAGTTGTGGTTGTTGGAACAGGATCTGGTTTGACTGCGATTTCTCCTTTGAGCAAATAGCCTGCCGATACCCACTCGCTCACTGAACTACATTGGCTCCCAGTCCAGCAACGCCTTAGCTGAGAGCGGGTAACTCAGTCCATGCCAAGGTTTTGAAGCTACAATACGATAGCAAAATACTGCGGATGCTGGAAATCTGAAATAACAACAGGAAAAGCTGGAAAAACTCAGCAGGCCAGGGGCAGCATCCGTGGAGAGAGAAACAGCGTCAACGTTTCAGGTCGAAATCCTTCTTGCAGTTCTGAAGAAGGGTTTCGACCTGAACTGTTGACTCTGTTTCTCTCTCCACGGATGTTGCCTGGCCTGCTGAGTTTTTCCAGCTTTTTCTGTTGTTATTTTTGAAGCTACAACCTTGACTCGTCTCAGCTGCTTACTGCTATAACCAGCAGCGCCACTGGGGGAGCACTAGCTCCGATGTATTGGTTCAGTGGTCGCACACACACACTTCAGTCAGAAGGTTGTGAGTGCACGCCCCGTGCCGGGAGGACCTATTCGACACTCCGGAGCAGTGCTGAGGGAGTGCTGCACTGTCGGAGGTGCCGTCTTTCGGATGAGCTGTTAAACCGAGGCCCCGTCTGCCCTCTCAGGTGGACCTATTTTGAAGAAGAGCTAGGGGAGTTCTCCCCGGTGTCCTGGGGCCAATATTTATCCCTCAACCAACATCACTAAAACAGATTATCTGCTAATTTATCTCAATGCTGGTCGTGGGATCTTGCTTTGTGTAAATTGGCCACTGTGTTTGCCAAAGTAATAAGAATGACTACACTTCAGAATGTAGTTACTGGCTGTAACGTGTCATGAGACGTGCCGAGGATATGAAAGGTGCTATACAAATGTAAGTTCATACTACTTGATGACATCTGACCCTTTCAACTCAAAGAAATACTTGCATTTCTATAGCGCCTTTCACAACCTCAGGCCGTCCCAAAGCACTTTACAGCCAATGAAGTACTTTTTGGAGTGTAGTCACTGTTGTAATGTGGGAAACGCCGCAGCCAATTTGCGCACAGCAAGCTCCCACAAACAGCAATGTGATAATGACCAGATCATCTGTTTCAGTGATGTTGGTTGAGGGATAAATATTAGCCTCAGGACTCCTTGCAATTACAATAACTCCCCTGCTCTTCTTTTTAGTGTGACAAAATTCAATCTCTAACTTGTGCCTGAGAGTAGCATGGTCCGGGGACTTGGCCTGGTCAGCCTCGACAGAGAGCATCAGCAGACTACTCGACTACCGAGGACGATCTCCACTTGATCTCCTCCTGCCCTGCCTGAGATCAGTACAGAACGAGGAATTGTTATGGCCCAGTATCATAGCAATAGATTGTGTGTGTGTGACCTGTTTTTAAGAACATAAGCAGACAGGGCCTCGGTTTAACGTCTCATCCGAAAGACGGCACCTCCGACAGTGCAGCACTCCCTCAGCACTGCGCTGGGAGCGTCAGCCTAGATTTTTGTGCTCAAGTCCCTGGAGTGGAACGTGAACTCACAACTTCCTGACGCAGAGGCGAGGGCGCTGCCCACTGAGCCACGGCCCACACTTTAATGCTGCTGTGTAATTAATGGTGGGCTAACTCTTACCCTGTGTCTGTTTTTGTTTCCACCTCCCCACCCACCCACCCCCCCCCCCCCCTCAGAAGACGCCGCCGCGGCCTGCTCTCTGACGCCAAGCCGGATCCACATCCCACTGGCCCTGGGGGGCCACCAGTCCGCCGCCCAGGCCATCACTCTGGAGCAGCTGAAGGAGAAGCTGGAGAGCGGGGAGCCGCCCGAGAAGAGGATGGCCAGATTGGCCGAGGAGCAGCAGCGCCTGATGCAGCAGGCCCTGCAGCACAACCTCTTCGCCATGGCCACCCACGTGCCGATGAGCATCAAAATCAACGGGAAAGGTGAGAGGGCCTGTTTCGAGGGGCGTTGGCCCCCTGCCCCCACCCCCGGGCAGGGGGGGGGGGGCTAATCCCAATTTGTCGACACCAACCCGGGAGTTCCACTAAAAGCAAAGTGGGTGTCTTGGAGGAGGTGGTGGTGCCAAGAGGACGATAGCCAATCGGCAGCCCGTTGCCCATGGAGACTGGGCCTCGGTTTCACCTCTGCTCTGAAAGACGACAGCTGATTTGCTTTCTCCCGTTTTGCGTTAACCCCTCCCCCAACGCCAATTTATGCCCCCCAATAAATGTTCCACCCCCCCCACCATTACTGTTCGCGCCATGCTCTAATGGAAGCGACTGTTGTGCTGTGTGTTCCGTGCCGACGGTTTTTAGTGTGACACAATTCAATCTCTAGCTTGTGCCTGAGAGTAGCAATAGTCCGGGAACTTGGCCTAGTCAGCCTCGACGGAGAGCGTCGGCAGGCTACTCGGCTACCGAGGACATTCTCTACTTGATCTCCTCCTGCCCTGCCTGAGATCAGTTACAGCAGCACAGAACGGGGAATTGAGGTTTCGTTATGGCCCAGTATCATAGCAATAGATTGTGCGTGTGTGACCTGTTTTTAAGAACATAAGAATTAGGAGCAGGGGTCGGCCATACGGCCCCTCGAGCCTGCTCCGCCACTCAATGAGATCATGGCTGATCTTCGATCTCAACTCCACTTTCCCGCCCGATCTCCATATCCCTTGATTCCCCGAGAGTCCAAAAATCTATCGATCTCAGCCTTGAATATACTCAACGACTCAGCGTCCACAGCCCTCTGGGGTGGAGAATTCCAAAGATTCACAACCCTCTGAGTGAAGAAATTCCTCCTCATCTCAGTCTGAAATGGCCGACCCCTTATCCTGAGACTATGGCCCCTAGTTCTAGGCTCTCCAGCCAGGGGGAAACAGCCTCTCAGCATCGACCCTGTCAATCCCCCTTTTTATATGTTTCAATGAGATCACCGCTCATGCTTCTAAACTCCAGAGAGTAAAGGCCCATTCTACACAATCTCTCATCATAGGACAGCCCTCTCATCCCAGGAGTCAATCTAGTGAACCTTCGCTGCACCATCTCTGTGGCAAGTATATCTTTCCTCAGATAAGGAGACCCAAACTGTGCACAGTACTCCAGGGGGTGTCTCACCAAAGCCCTGTACAGTTGTAGTAAGCCTTACCCTTGTACTCCAATCCCCTTGCAATAAAGGCCAACATACCATTTGCCTTCCTAATTGCTCGCTGTACCTGCAAGCTAACTTTTTTGTTTCCTTTACAAGGACACCCAAATCTCTCTGAACACCAACATTTAATAGTTTCTCACCATTTCAATAATATTCCGTAAATTCCTCACCTCCGCCAAGGCTGAAGCCTCCCTGCTCACTCCTTCCTAACCCCTGATTTCTGATTCTTACTCCCTCCTGGTCCTGATCCGACCCCTTACCCTCCATTCTTGCTCCCTCCTAGCCCGGAAAAGAGAAGGAGAGAGATCCGGAGCCTGCACTCTGGGGCAGGGGACTTGCGGGGGCACAGCCTGCTACACATAGATATAGTAAGGTAACCTACACCCTCCCAGAGAGAGTTAGGGAGAGTTCTGCAACTATCAGAGGGTCAACCTCTGCTTGGTTTCCAATCTCATGCAAGATGACAGAAATACACATAGGACGGAAATACAGTGAGAGCGACACACCGGGTAAAGGAGAGGGGGAGAGGCATTGAGAGAGGGGGAGAGCAGGGGAGAGAGACATTGAGAGAGATACATTGAGAGGGGGAGAGAGAGAGACATCAAGAGAAGTGAGGGAGAGAGATACATAGAGAGAGGGAAAGATTGAGAGAGAGAGAGACATTGAGAGAGAGGGAGACATTGAGAGAGAGAGAGAGACATTGAGAGAGAGAGAGAGACATTGAGAGAGGGAGACATTGAGAGAGAGGGAGACATTGAGAGAGAGAGAGACATTGAGAGAGAGACATTGAGAGGCATTGAGAGAGAGAGAGAGACAGACATTAAGAGAGGGAGGAGAGAGAGACAGTGAGAGGGGGAGAGAGAGGAGAGAGACATTGAGAGAGAGGGGGAGAGAGAGAGGAGAGAGACATTTAGAGAGACAGATATTGAGAGAAAGAGAGAGACATTGAGAGAGAGACATTGAGAGAGAGGGAGACATTGAGAGAGAGAGAGAGTTATTTGATACTCTCCACATGGAAATCAGCCATTTCCAGGCCCAAGGAAAGGTGATAATATGTGGGGACCTAAATGCAAGGACTGGTTGTGAACCTGACTTCATAGACCCACAGGGAAACAACCATGTGTTTGGCCAGACCCCTTTAGATGTCACACCAGCCATCGCAAATCGGAACAACCTTGATCGTGAAATAAATAAAAGCGGTAGGGAGGTAGTGCAACTCTGCCGAGCCTTAGGCCTGTACATAGTTAATGGTAGGTTTAGAGGGGACTCCCTAGGGAGACTCACATACTCCTCAACTCTTGGGTCTAGTGTGGTGGACTATACAATCACTGACCTGGACCCCTGCGATATCAACGCATTCACTGTCAGGCAGCAATCCCCCCTCTCAGACCATAACCAAATAAATGTGTACCTTAAACTTTCTGCCCAAACTACAGACACAAAAAAAGAACACAGTAAGCTACATAAAATAAACCAGACATACAGATGGGCCCCAGACAGTGGAGATAAATTCATCACAGCACTAAATTCACCTGATCTCACAAGTAAAATTTCAAAATTTAAAGAAAATCTATATGAGATCACCAGAGATGGTGTAAACACGGCCATAGAGGATATAAATATGATCTTCCATGAGGCAGCTGTAAAAGCCGACCTCGTGAAACAGAAGAGGAAGCATCACAAAAGACAAAATAAAAATATGAAATGGTTTGACCACGAATGCAAAAATGCCAGAAAAGACCTGAGAAAAATATCAAACCAAAAGCATCGGCAACCAAACAACCCGGACCTACGTACTAGATACAACGAAACCCTCAAAAGATATAAACACACCATTAGGAACAAAACACAAAACTATACCCACAAAATACTCGAAGAAATTGAAAACTCCACCAATCCAAAACAATTCTGGGAAATGTGGAATAACCTGAGTACAACACAATTGCAAGCATTACCAATCCAAGATGGCGACATCTGGAGAACACATTTTGAAAACCTCTACAAAGACATCCCAAAAAACAAAACAAACACAAGTCAACATCAGGTCACAGAAAAACTCCACACATTAGAAGCAACAATTAAAGACAACCAAAACCCTCTAGACTCCCCAATCACACGGAAAGAACTGGCCACAAAAACAAAATCTCTCCACCTAAAGAAAGCCTGTGGCCCAGACAACATCAAAAATGAAATGCTAAAGTTCAGCAATATGGAGATGCAGGGTGCGATACTCAAACTATTCAACATCATATTACGCTCAGGCTGTTTTCCCGATATCTGGTGCCAAGGACTAATCTCCCCCATATATAAAAGTGGAAACAAATCAGACCCAAATAACTACCGCGGCATCTGTGTCAACAGTTGTCTAGGGAAGTTATTCTGCAGTATTCTAAATAGTAGATTACTTGATTTTCTTAACAAACATAATATCCTCAGAAAAAACCAAATAGGCTTTCTTCCAAAACACCGCACCGCCGACCATATCTATACCCTTCACACCCTCATTGAAAAACATAAACACCAAACAAAAAATGGGAAAATATTCGCCTGTTTCATCGACTTCAAGAAAGCCTTTGACTCTATATGGCACGAAGGGCTCTATTATAAACTTCTTCAGTGTGGAATAGGGGGCAAAGTCTATGACCTTATTAAATCAATGTATCTGAAAAACAAATGCGGGGTCAAAATTGGAGACAAACGCACCGATTTCTTCACCCAGAGAAGAGGCGTCCGGCAGGGCTGCAATTTGAGCCCGACCCTGTTCAACATATACATAAATGAATTAGCAGACATGCTGGAGCAAAGCGAGTCACCAGGTCTCCGTCTCCTGGATGGAGAAGTGAAGTCCCTGTTCTATGCGGACGACCTGGTTCTGCTGTCTCCCACAGAACAGGGATTACAGCAACAACTAGACCTACTCGACAAATACTGCCAAAATTGGGCTCTAACAGTAAATCTAAAGAAAACCAACATCATGATTTTTCAGAAAAGACCCAGATGTCAGGAAAACAAATACCAGTTTACCCTCAGTGATACCACTATAGGACACACTATGAGCTACACCTACCTTGGTCTAACTATTACAGCATCAGGGAGCTTCAGCATAGCAGTGAATGCACTAAAAGAAAAAGCCCGAAGAGCCCTATATGCAATAAAAAGAAAATTCTACAACATCCAAATCCCAATCAAAATCTGGCTCAAAATTTTTGACAGCATAATCCTGCCCATTGCACTGTACGGTAGTGAAGTATGGGGCCCGCTAAATCACCAAAGCTACACTAAATGGGAAAAACACACAATAGAAGCCCTACATGCAGAATTCTGCCGAAGCATCCTTCGCACCCAAAGAAAAACGCCAACAAATGCATGCAGAGCCGAACTAGGCAGATACCCACTGATAATAAACATCCAAAAACGAGCACTAAACTTCCTAAATCACCTCAAATCTAGCTCCCCAGACACCCTTCATTTCAAAGCCTTTCAGACCCAAGAGCTAAACCCAGAAAAGAGTCCCCTGAGTCAGCTGCTACTGAAATTAAGTACTCAGCCGGACCCTGACCAGCCCCAGACCAACACAGCCGTCCAAACACCAATCCGAGTGAACCAAATCATTAAAAAATGCAAAGAAACCTACCTGGAACATTGGAACAAAATAACCGAAAGCCAAAGCAGATTAGAATGTTACCGGGCCCTAAAAAGAGAATATAAACTGGCAGACTACCTCACGACCATCAGAGACACAAAACAGAGACAGACCCTCACCAGGTACAGACTAAGCGACCACCAACTGGAAATTGAAAAAGGCAGATACAAGAAATCCTGGCAGCCTAGAGAGAATAGAATATGCGATCAATGTCTGGCTGGCGAGGTTGAAACAGAAATGCATTTCCTCCTAAAATGCGAAAAATTCAACACATCAAGAAACATATTATTCAACAAGCTAAGCCAAACAACCCCAGATTTCAAGGAATTGGATGATCTGTCAAAATTGAGATTAGTCCTAGGAGAAGGAGACAGACCATACCTTGGGGCTAAATATGTAACAACATGTCACAACCTGAGGACTGTTTAAAAGTAAGACTGTTTAAAATTAATATTGAACGTACCAAATGAAGTAGAAAGACTGTTTAAAATTAATATTGTTTAAAAGTAATATTGTATATACCCAACAAATGTCAAATCGATTGACACCTACAGAATGTTGGAAAACTGTACCTTTTTGCAATGTAAGCTTTGGCAATATGGTTCTCTGTAAACTTTCATGCCAATAAAGCATTTGAACTGAACTGAACTGAACTGAGAGACATTGAGAGGGAGACATTGAGAGAGAGAGAGACATTGAGAGAGAGAGAGAGACATTGAGAGAGGGGGGAGAGAGAGAGGAGAGAGACATTTAGAGAGACAGATATTGAGAGAAAGAGAGAGACATTGAGAGAGAGAGACATTGAGAGAGAGGGAGACATTGAGAGAGAGAGAGAGACATTGAGAGGGAGACATTGAGAGAGAGAGAGAGACATTGAGAGAGAGACATTGAGAGAGAGAGAGAGACATTGAGAGAGAGAGGGGGAGAGAGAGAGGAGAGAGACATTTAGAGAGACAGATATTGAGAGAAAGAGAGAGACATTGAGAGAGAGAGACATTGAGAGAAAGAGAGAGACATTGAGAGAGAGAGAGAGACATTGAGAGAGAGGGAGACATTGAGAGAGAGGGGGAGAGAAAGAGGAGAGAGACATTTAGAGAGACAGATATTGAGAGAAAGAGAGAGACATTGAGAGAGAGAGACATTGAGAGAGAGGGAGACATTGAGAGAGAGAGAGAGAGACATTGAGAGAGAGAGAGGAGAGAGACATTTAGAGAGGGAGGAGAGAGACAGCGGGAGGGGGAGAGAGAGGGGAGAGACATTGAGAGAGACAGATATTGAGAGAGAGAGAGACAATGAGAGAAAGAGACAGTGAGAGGGGGAGAGAGATTGCGAGAGGGGGAGAGAGTCATTGAGAGAGAGCAACCAGGAGAGGAAGTGCGTGAGAGGCGTACAGAGACAGTAGTAAACATACAGGGGATGGAGGGAAGGAAAGAATAATCGAAAAAGCGAGAGAGAAGGAGTGAAGAAATTTGGAGACGGGGACAGTCAGCAACGAGAGGACGTGTATGAGGAACAGAAATGGAACCAAAAAGAATGGGAGTGGGAAACACGCAGTTACAGAAATGGAGGCAAGATTGTCAGCACCTCACCAGGGACCAACTCGTTCAGTCGAGATTATTAGTGGAGCCTCGAATGAACAGACGGTTTGTGGCCTGGCCACAGCCGGGGTGGAGGGGAGGGGAGGCCAGTAACATTAAAAGACAATTGAGAATGTGCAGCCTTCCGAAGATAAAGGACTGGGGTCCCTGTAGATAGTATTTGATGTAATCTCGGTGACTGTTAGTCGTATGATTCAGCATAAAGTGGATTAAAACAGACAATTATTCTGCGGTCTCTCTCAGTCTCGGTGCTCAGTGTCTTAGGTTTGTAGCAGCTGCAGCCTCCGGACGAAATGGAGCCAGCCAGTGAACGCGGTAGGTTTTTAATCCAATTCGTTGTCTCTATAATCTGACTGGGGCTTCCCAGTCCTCTTATTGTCAAGGGAGTGGGACTAATTGGATAGCTCTTCCAGAGAGTCAGCACCGCCACGATGGGCTGAATGGCCTCCTTCAGTGTTGTATCGTTCTATGATAAATTACAGTGGTAATGTTACTGGACTGGTAATCCAGAGGCCTGGACTAACCATCCAAGAGACGTGAGTTCAGACCCCACCACGGCAGCTGGGGAATTTAAATTAAATTAAATTAAATTAATCTGGAACTGTATCAGTGATGGTGACCATGAAATTACCGGATTGTCGTAAAAACCCATCTGGTTCACTGATGTCCTTTAGGGAAGGAAATCTGCCGCCATTACCCGGTCTGGCCTATATGTGACTCCAGACTCACAGCAATGTGGTTGATCTTAACTGCCCTCTGAAATGGCCTAGCAAGACACTCAGTTGTCAAGAAGGTGGCTCACCACCACCTTCTGAAGGGCCATTAAGGATGGTCAATAAATACTGGCCTTGCCAGCGACGCCCACATCCCGTGAACGAATAAAAAAAAATTGAAAACCTCAAAGGTAGAAACCAAAGGGGTGACTTTAAACTCCCGGTGGGAACAGATGGCGTTCCCGCATTTGGTGGGTGGGGGAGGTGGGGGGCAGGGTTGAGCCGGTTGCCCGGCAGATTTTAACTATCCGTGCTTTGTTTAAATCCCCGCCGGTCAGCTGACCGTCCGTTGCCGGCGGGGAGAGCGGGACAAAGGTGAGGTGGCCCGTTGGCATCAGAAGGCAGCTGCTGGGTCAGTAAGGTCAGTCCAGGAGGGGAGGGTCTCGCGGCTGGGGAGAGAGGGGGGGAAAACCCAGGACCCGGGAGAACCCCCACCAAACGATGGGAGCGCTCATCCTTGTGTTCAGATGCCTCCATGGCCACGCTCCTCCGAGATCGCCGTGCTCCTCCAATTTTGGCCTCTTGCGTACCCCTGATTTTAATCACTCCACCTTTGGCGGCCGTGCCTTCAGCTGCCTGGGCCCTTAAATGCTGGAATTCCCTCCCTAAACCTCTCCGCCTCTCTCTCCTCCTTTAAGATTTTCCTTAAAGCCTAACTCTTTGATCAAGCATTTTTGTCCCCTGTCCTAATATCTCATGTGGCTCGGTTTCAAATTTTGTTTGATAATCGCTCCTGTGAAGCGCCTTGGGATGTTTTACTATGTTTAAGGTTCTATATAAATGCTACTCCGGACCTCACAAGGAAATCTTTTTTTAACTTACCTTAGCGGACGTCACTGGCTTCCCGACACGTTTGCCTATAGTGGTGGCCGCAACAGGAGCCGGTTAAAATTCCATCGGAGCCCCACCACGGCAGCCCGATTTGGATTTAGTAATGAAGCTTCTGCTGTGGCAAGCTGCGAAATTGAATTCAATAAATATGGTGGTTTATGGGCTGGCACCAAGAATGAAATGACCACGGAAGCTGCCGGATTGTCGTCCAAACCCGATTGGTTCACTAATCAATGCTCCTCGGGGAAGGGGAACCTGCCTCCTTTGCCCAGTTCGGCCCCAGCGGCCTAGTAAGCCACTCGGTCGTCACGGCAACTGAGGTTGGGCAGTAAATGCGGCCTAGTCAGAGTCACCCACGTCCCGAAAACAAGGAAAGAAAGTCAATGGAAAGTAGGATTCCATTTAAAAATATATTTTAGGAGCTTTACCAGGTCAAAGGCGCTATATAAATGCAAGTTGTTGTGTTGTTGTACAAAAATACCTAATGGGGAAATTGTGACCTTGTATTGCTGCTGGCTGCTGTCCAAAGGTTTTGTTTAATTGCCTTATTACAGCTGTAATTTAATAACCTTTTATCAGCTTGAGACTTCTAGCTGATGGTGCTGTCAGGGAGGTCAGACTGACTGCGAGCCAGAAGATTTCCCGAGCGATTCCCGTTCAGTTGCGACCAAGGTGGCTGCCCCCATGAAACTGCGCGGGGACCGTCTTTGGGGCCTGTGTCAGCCGTGGCTCGGTGGGTAGCACCCTCGCCTCTGAGTCAGAAGGTTGTGGGTTCAAAATCCCACTCCAGAGACTTGAGCACAAAATTCTAGGCTGACACGCCAGTGCTGCGCTGTCGGAGGTGCCGTCTTTCAGATGAGACGTTAAACCGAGGCCCCCGTCTGCTCTCTCAGGTGGATGTAAAAGATCCCACGGCCACTATTTCGAAGAAGAACAGGGGCGTTCACCCCAGTGTCCTGGCCAATATTTTTCCCTCAACTAGCCCCCGAGAACAGATTATCTGGTCATTATCACATTGCTGTTTGTGGGACCTTGCTGTGTTCAAATTAACTGCCACGTTTCCTACATTACAACAGTGACTTCACTTCAAAAGTACTTCATTGGCTGTAAAGTGCTTTGGGATGTCCGAGGTTGTGAAAGGCGCGGTATAGCTACTGTCTTCTTTCTTATTTTCTAATCTGTTTGACTTCCTCACCAACTTCCTCCCCTCCTCCGTAAGCCGCTGTTTTTCGATGGACTGCCGCCTCGTATGTGCCTGCCTCCCTTCCTCGGCTGACCCCACCAGCCGTTCTCTATGTCGGACCCCAGGCAGTGTACGCAGGCTATTCTCCTGTGGCGGGCCTCACTGCTGAGCCTAGTCCTGTCCTCGGCCAATGTCCAGAGTGACACTTTCCAGCAAGAGTCCATGGATAACAATCAGGGTGGGTGGGGACCTTGGCCTACTCTCTCCCCCCCCTCCACCCCCCCTCCACAGCCTAACCCAGCAGCACTGAGGCTAATTGGAATATAGGAGGAGCAATGTTCCCCCTAAGGGGGATATCTCTCTTCTCTAACCTTTTCCAGTTCTGACGAAGGGTCCTCGATCCGAAATGTTTTAGCGTCCCGAAAAAGTTAGTGTCCCCGCGGCCGATTTTCCCAGGTAGCACCCTGAGAGGGAGGAGGGCCGCTACTGGAAGCGCCCCGCATCCCTCTTGGGGCGCTGTGAGCCAATATCGTGGCGCTACGTGCCGCGGTACTGCAGGCCTTCCTCTCCTTCTTAAAGGGGAGGGGCCTGGTGCAGTGCGTCCCGGCGCCCAGCTGGACCACCGAGGATCGGGAGTGCCGGCATACGAGCCCAGACACTCAAGAGGAGTGCCGGGCTCACGGAGAGCAGCCGGCACCCTGCGGGTGGGGGGGGGGCTTAACGGGGGCGGGTGCTGGCAGGCGGCCAGCAACAAAAATGGCCGCCCGCCACCTCCCCTTTAACTAGCGCCGCCCCGGCCGTAGGTAGGACCCCCTGACCCCGGCGGACATAGTGTCCGGCGGTAAGTCATTGGGCGCCACCCAATATTACAGCCGGGACACTAACAGTTAGCGCTGCAGCTAACCTCCCGCTGAATTTCGCGGGAGGCGTTAGCGGCGCCGCGCCCAGGCACTAGTTGATTTGCGCCCTCTTAGGGCACTAACGGGAGGCGCAAAACAACTGAATTTAGCCCCCGTTAACTCTATTTCTTTCTCCTCAATGCTGCCTGACCTGCTGAGTGTTTCCAGCATTTTCTGTTGTTATTTCAGATTTCTGGCATCCGCAGTATTTTGCTGCTATGTTCCCCGCAAGGTGCGCGGCCGCACATCAATCGGCAGGCCCCGCGCAGGCCGCTCACGTGCTGTCACCGCTGGAAGATACCGTGCGTGCATAACGAGAGAAAGAGAGATAGAAAGAAAAATACATTTCTATAGCGCCTCTCACCACCTCAGGGCGTCCCAAAGCGCTTTCCAGCCAATGAAGTACTTTTGAAGTGTAGCCACTGTTGTAATGTGGGAAATTTGATGATTGACCTCGGAACAAGACTTGCTCCGGACCCACGTATTACACACTCGCCTTCATCTACGTCCAGGCCTGTGACCCAATGGTGGTTTAAAGGGTCGCTGCATTGCATGAGCTGTGATTAGAAGGGGCACCCAGAAGACTTCAAGGTGGGGCCGTTTTTGAATGAATGTAATTTAGTTGTCAATTGAAAGGCGTATTGCCAACACCTCCTGTGCCCTTCAGGCCAAGCAAGGCTGATGCTCCAGCAGAACCGGGTCATAAAATCGATTGCAGATCCAGCCAGCTGTTATCTGAAGCTGGAGAGACAGCTTGTTTGCCTTTGGCTATTGAGAAGCAATCGTTGCCTTTTGCACACCTGCATTTGTTTTGAGTGGGGGGGGGGAGGATTATATTTTTGTTTCCCTTTCCAAATTGCTCCCCTTGCTTTCCGAAGGTGCGGTTCTCTTTATTTTGCGATACAGTTCCACAGGTGCCACTGGCCCTTTTCTGTATCTTCTTCTTCTTAGGCAGTCCCTCGGAACCGAGGATGGCTTGCTTCCACATTAAAAATGAGTTCTCAGGTGACTGATGAGTCCAATGTGGGACCTACAGTCTCTGTCACAGGTGGGGCAGACGGTGGTTGAAGGGGCGGGTGGGTGGGGTGCTTGGGTTGACGTGCGCTCCTTCCGCTGCTTGCGCTTGGCTTCCGCTTGCTCCCGGCGAAGAGATTCGAGGTGTTCGGTGCCTTCCCGGATGCTTCTCCTCCACTTTGTGCGGTCTTGGGCCAGGGATTCCCAGGTGTCGGTGGGGATGTTTCACTTTTTCAAAGAGGCTTTGAGGGTGCCCTTGAAGCGTTTCCTCTGCCCAACTGGGGCTCTCTTGCCGTGCCGGAGCTCCGAGTAGAGCGTTTGTTTCGGGAGTCTCGTATCGGGCATGCGGATGATGTGGCCCGTCCATCAGAGCTGATTGAGCGTGGTCAAAGCTTCGATGCTGGGGATGTTGGCCTGAGCGAGAACTGACGTTGGTGCGCCTATCCTGCCAACGGATTTGCAGGATCTTGCAAAGGCAGCGTTGGTGGTACCTCTCCAGTGCTTTGAGGTGCCTGCTGCACATGGTCCATGTCTCTGAGGCATACAGGAGGGCAGGTATCACTGCTGCTCTGTAGACCATGAGCTTAGTGCCAGGTTTGAGGGCGACTCCTGCTCCTAATTCTTATGTTCTTACGATAGTAAACCACTCAGCCACCTTCTCAGGGCAAGTTCGGGATGGGCAATAAATGCCAGCCTTGCCAGTGATGCCCACACCCTGAGAATGAATTAAACCAAAGTTATGGGAACCCTAAGGGCAGGAACTTAACTCAGGAGTTGGGTAGGAGGCGGGACTACAACTTTCGGGGTTGTAGTCCCGCCTCCATTGAGATGCGGCCAATCCACGCGATTTTAACTTGATTGACTTTGTTGAGCCCGCCCAATTAAGGGCCACCCGGCAACAGGTGACGTCACAGATTGATATTTCATCTGTCAAGAGCTTTTGACAGATGAAATATCAGTGTTTCACAGCTGTTTGAAGCTGTCAAACACTAACGGGCTTACTTCTAGCCTGAGTCCTTCTCCACAGACTCAATTAGAAATCTCTCCTGCACAGAAAGCTGCAGGCTGTCACTTTTGACAGTTCGCAGCCATTCTGCTTTCGGTGCCGGTTAGATGAGGGACTCCCCGAACCTAAAGGAAGGAAGGCTGAAAAGGTAATTTACACTTCTTTAATCAATTTAGACACACCAAACACACTTACCTTTGCACTCATGCACACATCACTCACCTGAACACCGACATCTCGACCCCTCCAAGTCCTTCAACCCGACGGCCCGCCTCCTCTAACTTGGCGTGGTTTGGAGCCGTCGGGAATCCCACACTTCAACCTTCAAAATCGGGATTAAGCTAAAAACTACCTGTTAACTGTCTGTTAACAGGCAGTTAACTGGCACTAATCCCTTCCCGTCTCGGGGAGGCGGGTCCCAGTGCGGGGCGGGTACCCGCCTCCTTTGAAACTGGCATGGAGGCGGGTTTGGGTGCAGGATGGGGTCGGGACCCCTGATTTTGGGATTTTAACCCCCCCCCCCGCCATGCCTCCAATCCCGACTCCACGGCACAATGAAAATCCTGCCCTAAGCGTGTGCAGCAGTTTAAAGTCACCTAGTCTCGCATCACAGAGCTTAAATGCTTCCTGTACAGGCAAAGACCAGCCACTTTGTTCTTTTATGTCACACCACTGCTGCTGACCCCATGCAGTATGAGGCCGGATTGGGCGGGTTTATTGTGTCGTTAACTTCGAGGTTCCACGCACTGCTCGGCGGGACCCTCGCTGCTCCTCTCACACACACACACACACACCGGGGAAGTCTCGGAATCAATGCCGATCCAAGATTGATCTCCAACAGTGGGGCCTCCACTCGAGAGGATAAACAGCCCCCTGATCACTACCTGTTGAATCCCGCTGGACGGGGGATATGCCAGGTGAGGGGATGACAGGGTGTGGTACCGCTGTGAAGCCATGCATGGTTAAATAGCCCACTGATACTCACTGTCTACCAACAAATGGCCACAAGGACTGACATTCATCGAACTGTAACTCCGATACAAATCAGCGATGTCAGGGAAGGAGGGGAGAAAATTTAAATAAATATCGTTGTAACCTGCTGTTAGATCTTGCAAGACCCAGAACTTTCCTTTGTGCTGCTCCAGTAAACCATTTAACGCAGGTCTCTCCCTTCCATGCTCTCCCTTTGCACAACATTTACTTACCTTTGAGGTGCTCCAGCTGTTTCTCCTCCCCCTCATTCTCCTCCAATTCTGGCCTCTTGCTCATCCCCGATTTCCATCGCTCCACTGTTGGCGGCCGTGCCTTCAGCTGCCGAGGCCCGAAGCTCTGGAATTCCCTCCCTCTGGAATTCCCTCCCAGTGTCAGCCGTGGCTCAGTGGGCAGCACTCTCGCCTCTGAGTCAGAAGGTTGTGGGTTTCAAGTCCCACTCCAGGGACTTGAGCACATAAAGCTGGGCTGACGCTCCCAGTGCAGTACTGAGGGAACTCCAGTATGATTTGGACAGGTTGGGTGATTGGGCAGATGCATGGCAGATGCAGTATAATGTGGATAAATGCGAGGTTATCCACTTTGGTGACAAAAACAGGAAGGCAGATTATTATCTGAATGGCAATAGATTGGGAGAAGGGGAAGTGCAACGAGACCTGGGCGTCCTTGTGCACCAGTCGCTGAAGGTAAGCATGCAGGTGCAGCAGGCGGTTAAGAAGGCAAATGGTATGTTGGCCTTCGTAGCGAGAGGGTTTGAGTACAGGAACAAGGATGTCTTGCTGCAGTTGTACAGGGCCTTGGCGAGACCACACCTTGAGTATTGTATGCAGTTTTGGTCGCCTTACCTGAGGAAGGACGATCTTGCCATGGAAGGAGTGCAGCAAAGATTGACCAGGCTGATACCTGGGATGGCAGGAATGACGTATGAGGAGAGATTGGGTCGATTGGGCTTATATTCGCTGGAGTTTAGAAGAATGAGAGGGGATCTCATTGAAACTTATAAAATTCTAACAGGACTAGACAGACTAGATGCAGGAAGGATGTTCCCGATGGTGGGGGAGTCCAGAACCAGGGGTCACAGTCTAAAGATAAGGGGTAAGCCATTTAGGACAGAGATGAGGAGGAATTTCTTCACCCAGAGAGTGGTGAACCTGTGGAATTCTCTACCACAGAAGACAGTTGAGGCCAATTCATTAAATATATTCAAGAAGGAGTTGGATATATTTCTTAAGGCTAAAGGGATCAAGGGATATGGGGAGAAAGCAGGGACAGGGTACTGAGCTTGGATGATCAGCCATGATCTCATTAAATGGCAGAGCAGGCTCGAGGGGCCGAATGGCCTACTCCTGCTCCTATCTTCTATGTTTCTATGAATGCTGCACTGTCGGAGGTGCCGTCTTTTGGATGAGATGTTAAACCGAGGCCCCCGTCTGCTCTCTAGGGTGGACGTAAAAGATCCCGCGGCACTATTTCGAAGAAGAGCCGGGGAGTTATCCCTGGTGTCCTGGGGCCAATATTTATCCCTCAACCAACATCACTAAAAACAGATTATCTGGTCATTATCACATTGCTGTTTGTGGGAGCTTGCTGTGCGCAAATTGTCTGCCGCGTTTCCCACATTCCAACAGTGACTACACTTCAAAAGTACTTCATTGGCTGTAAAGCGCTTTGAGATGTCCGGTGGTCGTGATAGGCGCTATAGAAATGCAAGTCTTTCTTTCTAAACCTCTCTACGTCTCTTTCCTCCTTTAAGACGCTCCTTAAAACCTCCCTCTTTGACCAAGCTTTTGGTCACCTGCCCTAAGATCTCCTTATGAGGCTCGGTATCAAATTTTGTTTGATAATCGCTCCTGTGAAGCGCCTTAGGACGTTTTATGAGGTTAAAGGCAGTATATAAATGCCAGTTGTTGTTGTGGCGGTGCTGCCTTTTAATGGCAGTGAGGGAACCAACCTGTGATGAGTGACTGAGTGTCACTGGAGCCGGTGTGATGTCCCGTTCAGTGTCGAAGCTAAAAGCCCAGCTGATAGTCGGGGTTGGAGTGAGGGTTTGGCGCCGGCCTGTGGCGAGTTTGTGAAGCACAAGTCATGGGAAAGAGTTCTTTAAACCCTCTCATTCATGCACAGTTCAAACGGTTAGGTGTGTGACTGTCACTTAAAAGGACTTTTCCTAAGAAATCTTATTTTTCATTAGCCAGACACTGATTCCTCATTAACGTTAGAGGAGACATAAGGGGAATAAAATGTACACAGCGAGTTGTTGTGATCTGGAATGCGCTGTCTGAAAGGGCAGTGGAAGCAGATTCAATAATAACTTTCAGAAGGGAGTTTGATAAATACTTGAAGAGAAAAAATTTACAGGGCTATGGGGAAAGAGCAGGAGGAGTAGGAATAATTGGATCACTCTTTGAAAGAGCCGGCACAGGTACGATGGGCCGAATGGCCTCCTCCTGTGCTGTATTGTTCTATGATTGGAATCACTTTCAAAAATCAATTCTGCACTCACAGCTGGTTCAGTTGCTAAGGGCACTACCGAGTGTTGGAACTGAGCTGTACAGGACAGGAATGTCCCAAGATTCGATCCTTGCTTTGCACTGATCTCAGACAAGGCAGGAGCCGGGGCAGTATGACTGAGACCAGCGTCTCTGGACTAGGAAGGAGAAAATCAACCAAAGTTCCCACTCTGGATTACATTCAGCCATCTCTGCTGGATATGTGTGTGTGTGTGTGTGTATATGCGTGTACATGTGTGCATGTACATGCATGCGCATCTGTACATGTGTGTGCATGCGTACATCGAGAGAGGACAGGACCGAGCTCTACTGTGATGCTGTCTGTGGTCGAATAGCCTACTGATGCCCGCTCTCGTGGCTCACCCGTGAAGAATGGCCATGTGGGTGAGGTCCTGGAGGGTCTTTGGTGCCACCAGGCCATGAGGGGTTGCTGCGATTTGAGCCTTAATGACGTTCCAAATCTGCGTGTGTTTGAGGCCGATATTGGCCCCAGAATGGTCAGTGTAGGAAATGGTTAAATGTCACAGAGCTACAGTAGGGGCTGGACTCTTGAGGTTGATGTCACGGAGCTACAGTAGGGGCTGGACTCTTGAGGTTGATGTCACGGAGCTACAGTAGGGGCTGGACTCTTGAGGTTGATGTCACGGAGCTACAGTAGGGGCTGGACTCTTGAGGTTGATGTCACGGAGCTACAGTAGAGGCTGGACTCTTGAGGTTGGTGAGCACGGGCTAAGACACAATGTCGGGAGCAAGTAGGGGCACTTTCACTCTGCATGGTTTTTTTATTAGTTCACGGGATGTGGGTGTCGCTGGCAAGGCCAGCATTTATTGCCCATCCCTAGTTGCCCTTGAGAAGGTTGGTGGTGAGCCGCCTTCTTGAACCGCTGCAGTCCATGTGGTGAAGGTGCTCCCACAGTGCTGTTAGGGAGCGAGTTCCAGGATTTTGACCCAGCGACGATGAAGGAACGGCCGATATATTTCCAAGTCAGGATGGTGTGTGACTTGGAGGGGAACTTGGAGGTGGTGGTGTTCCCGCGCGCCCGCTGCCCTTGTCCTTCTAGGTGGTAGAGGTCGTGGGTTTGGGAGGTGCTGCCGAAGAAACCTTGGCGAGTTGCTGCAGTGCATCTTGTAGATGGTACACACTGCAGCCACGGTACGCCAGTGGTGGAGGGAGTGAATGTTTAAGGTGGTGGATGGGGTGCCCAATCTAACCATGCTTGGGAGTGCTTGATGCCAAAACTAGTTGACCAGAATGGAAAGTCTGCCGTATTCGATGAGTCTGAAATTCCCACACGTTAAAAGGAAAAGCCTGCGGGAAAGTGGACATTTCTTTTCCAATTGTTCGCTTTGATTTTACACTGGTCGCACTTCAGACATAAACGATACGGGTCTTTGCCATTCTATGATGGCTGACACTCACGAGATGTGTCCGCTCATCCCCTGTCTCTCTGCTTTCTCCCTGCCCCCCGCCCCACCCCACCCCTCCACTCCCCTCCCCTTTGTTCTCTTGCAGATGATCGACAGGAACTCGCTTTGAACTTGTCGACGAATGGTATCAGCAGCATCAATATGTCGATTGAGATTAATGGCACTCTCTATACAGGTAAGGTGCTGACTCCTCTTATCCGTATTCTGGCAGGTCGAAGGTGAAAGGTCACAAAGTAGACCCGTCAGCCACACCTGGCTCAGAAGGAATGAGCTTAATAAGCAATATGTGGTTAGCAGGTCTGTGGAATTTGGGTTTCTAAATGAAACTGGCCTGTTTTATCTCTTTGCAATTGCGAAGGGCGCAGCCGGGGATTAGAGCGTTTATTGCAGACTTATTTATTGTATACTTCACATGTTTCCCAATCCGGTGGGAGAATCCCAGCTCCCCGACCCCAGGCAACCTGTTCGACTCCCCATACCCGGGACAGTGTCGCTGGTGCGTTTGTCTGCCTGGGGAGGTAGTTGCCAACTCTGGTGGGTCGTATTCCTGGAGGGTTCATCACTTTGACCTCTCACCTCCAACCTCTGCACTCCTGCAATTGGCCACCGAACACGTCCATCCTCACGGCGCCTCGCCTGCTCCCGGCCTATTGGAAAGCAAACAGGCTCTCGGTCAGCCGATTGGATGATTCTTGACTGTCAATCAAACAGCCTTTCCCACCCACCTCCCCCCCCCATAATTAATAAACAAAAGTGTTCAAAGATTTTTTTTAAAAGACAATTTTATTTTAATACGCCTCCCAGCAACGTCCTGAAGCTTAATCTTTCATTCCTGAAGACTCCAGGGCAAGCCTGGATGGTCGGCAACTCTGAGCTGCAACGCTAGGAGTCAGGAGCTCGCACAAGGGACCCAGTGCCCCCGGTGCAGTAAACTGGAGGTTTTCTGTCAGAACAGAGACCACAAGGCCCGCCCATAACTGGAGAGACTTAAAGGTTAGTCCCACAAATAAATAGCAAGAGATGCCCACCCTTTAAGTATTGAAATCAGTGAGAGAGCCTCTCCAAAATTTGGCGGGAGCCTGAAGAATTCGACGCGGAAGAAATCTGGGCAAGAAGTAGGCTTGTCTACCTTCCAGTATTGTCCTGGCGTTTCCAGGAATGACATGGAATGTGCAGCACAGAAACAGGCCATTCGGCCCAACTGGTCCGTGCCGGTGTTTATGCTCCACTCGAGCCTCCTCCCACCCCTCTTCATCTCACCCTATCAGCATATCCTTCAACTCCTTTCTCCCTCATGTGTTTATCTAGCTTCGTCTTAAAGATTCTGAGGGGGGGGGATTGACAGGGTAGATGCTGAGAGGCTGTTTCCCCCCCTGGCTGGAGAGTCTAGAACCAGGGGGCATAGTCTCAGGATAAGGGGTCGGCCATTTAAGACTGAGATGAGGAGGAATTTCTTCACTCAGAGGGTTGTGAATCTTTGGAATTCTCTGCCCCAGAGGGCTGTGGATGCTGAGCATTTGAGTATATTCAAGGCTGAGATCGATAGATTTTTGGACTCTAGGGGAATCAAGGAATATGGAGATCGGGCAGGAAAGTGGAGTTGAGGTCGATGATCAGCCATGATCTTATTGAATGGCGGAGCAGGCTCGAGGGGCCGTATGGCCGACTCCTCTTATTTCTTATGTTCTTAAATGCAGCAATGCTATTCACCTCAAGCACTCCCTGTGGTAGCGAGTTCCACATTCTCACCACTCTCTGGGTAAAGAAGTCCCTCTTGAATTCCCTAGTGGATTTATTGGTGACTATCTGATATATATTTATGACCAATAACCCGTTAATTTTTTTTTGGGTGCGAGGCCTCTTCAAAATACCACACAGGCCCGGTTTTTCCCCATTGAAAAGCCAGTGAGCCAGCTGCACGGGAGGTCCAGAGCGCTACGTGGCTTAAAGGGAATGGCGTAATAAAACTCACTACGCACTTGGCTTGAGTATAAAGCAAGGCTTTAATCAACTTGTTTCAGAACATGGAGGTCTAGTTGTACTTCACTAGTTCCTGTCTTACAAAATGTCCCTGGAAAGCTGGGCCCACGCCCGAGTATTTATACTCCTTGGACGGCGCCACCAGCTGGCCGTCCAGTGTTATTTCATGAGTCTTTCTTCATAGCAGGGATTCATAGCAGGGAATATTGCTTCTGACCCCGAGTTTTAGTCTCTCCCTCAAGGGGTAACGTTTTCTCTGCACCTCCCCTATCAAACCCCTTCATAATCTTCCAAGACCTCTATTAGGTCGCCTCTCAGTCTTCTCTTTTCTAGAGAAAAGAGTTATAAAGATCAATCCCCTGGACGCTGCTGTAAGCCACTCAGGAGAACAATCATAGGGGCATTGAAAAAATAATTATTTTTTAAATTTTCTTTGAACACTTTGATATTTTATGTTATGGGGCGGGGGGTGGGGGGGGGAAGGCTGTTTGACTGGGGGTGGGGCAGTTGGGAGTCACGTGGTGCAAACTCCAGGAATATATCCAACTAAAGTTGGCAACCCTGGTAAGAAGCAAGCCATTGGCTTCCTTTAAAGTATCTAAAACTCTGGGGCTGCTGCTGTTGGTTGTGGAGCCATTGAGGGGGTGGGGGGGCCATGGTTTTGTCGGCAAAACACCTGCAGGTGCGCCCGCCGGGATCGCACTGTGCACATTTTGAATTCTGCTGGGCCTGATTTCCTGCTGTTACACCAATGCCCTTTTTTTTTGCTTCCAAAACTCTGTTTAAAATGGGCAATGCTGTCAAAAAATAAAAGAAGAATCGAGCCAGAAAGCCAACTGAACTCTTACAACCGATTTTTACATCGGCAATGGGGTGATGGCGGGGAGCGAATGGACTGCTGGTGAGTGGGCGATGGTACCAACCCAAAGCCGCTCCCGCTGCCCATCGGTCCGTCGGTGCCAGGAGAAAGTAGATCCGGCCGCGCCCGTCCAGTTTCGCTGAGTCCCTGCCAAATCGCCGATGGTAAGCGAATACTCCAAGTCCCGATCGCAGCACTGCCGGCAGGCAATAGTTTATTGGCCTTGCACGGTTTTACCATGCACGAGTCGCCGGAACAGAAGGGAGTGAGGGCGAGAAGGAAGCTTCCTCACTTTCCACTCCCGCCTCGGCTGGTTGAGCGCAGTGACACAAAAAGGGCGAAGAGTAATAAAACCAGGAGCAAAAAATTCCATGAGTTCGCGTTGCTGAGCTCGCGCTCGGCACTGGACCCTGTACGGATGGGAAAACAGAACTGTCAAAAAAAGCTGGCATTGTGTCAGCTGTGGCTCAGTGGGCAGCACTCTCGCCTCTTGATACCAGAAGGTTGTGGGTTCAAGTCCCACTCCAGAGACTCGAGCGCACAATTTAATCTGGCACTCCCAGTACAGTACTGAGGAAACACTGCACTGTCGGAGGTGTCAACTTTCAAATGAGGTGTTAAACCGAGGCCCTGTCTGCCCTCTCAGGTGGATGTAAAGGATCCCATGGCATTATTCAAAGTAAGAGCAAGGGAGTTCTCCCCGGTGTCCTGGTCGATACTTATCCCTCAACCAATGTTCCCCTCTAATTTTTTTTTTGGGTGCTTTTAAGGGACTGGGCGACCCATTGAGAAAGCGGCAAGCTGCCTGCGTGACCGCGCAGCTAGGCGGGAGCATTACCCTCAACCAACATCACTACAAACCAGATCATCTGGTCACTACCACATTGCTGTTTGTGGGAGCTTGCTGTGTGCAAATTGGCTGCCGCGTTTTCCTACATTACAGCAGTTACTACACTTCGGAAAAAAAAGTGCTTCATTGGCTGTAAAGCGCTTTGAGACGTCCTGAGGTCGTGAAAGTCGCTATATAAATGCAAGTCTTTCTTTCACACCCAACATATCACTAGATAGCGACAGGAGCAGGAAGATTGACTTTTTTTTCCCCCCTGCCTAGTCTGAGGTTTTGCGGGCGGGAGGGGTGGGGGGGCGGTGGGGGGGAACAGCTGGGGTGGAGGGTGCTGAGGCTAATCGCAGCCATTTCGGCTTCGTTGGCTGTAAAGCGCTTCATGTAGAAATGTGAGTTCTTTCTTTCTCTCGTTCTTTTAGTTAGATAGCTACTTTATGTCACTGTCGTACCGGTCAAGGTGTCAGCTGTGGCTCAGTGGGTAGAACCCATGCCTCTGAGTCAGAAGGTTGTGGTTTCATAGCCCCCACCCCAGAGACCCAAGCACAAAGTCTTGTGCAGTGCCGAGGGAGGGCTGCACTGTCGGAGGTGCCGTCTTTCGGGTGAGACGTTAAACCGAGACTCCGTCTGCCCTCTCGGGTGGACGTAAAGGATCCTGTGGCCACTATTTCGAAGAAGAGCAGGGGGAGTTCTCCCCGGTGTCCTGGGGCCAATATTTATCCCTCACTCAACATCACTAAAACAGATGATCTGGTCAATATCACATTGCTGTTTGTGGGAGCTTGCTGTGCGCAATATGGTGTCGCGTTTCCTGCCTTACATCAGTGACAGCACTCCAAAAAACGAGTGCTTCATTGACTGAGGTCGTGAAAGGCGCTATAGAAATGCGGGTTCTTTCTTTCATTCTTTTAGTTAGATCTTGTAATTTTCCCTTGCGTTTAAAAAAAAAAGAAATCTCCTTATTCTTTCCCCCCCTCCCCCTGCACAGGAGTGCTGTTCGCTCAGAGACCAGCTGTGCATGTGATCGCAGGACCCAGCAGCAACACCTCAGGCTCACAGAGCACATCCAGTCCTACCTCCGTCAAGGGCCCCGCCTCCGCCGAGCCCTCCACCAGCGGCTCCCCCTGAGGGCGGGCCTCCGCCACTGCGTCAGCCAATGGACTCGTCCCGATTGTATTTTTCTAGAATAAGGGCAGGGAATTACGAAAAAGAAGAAAGCGGAAAATGCAAAAAAAAAAAAAAACCAGAAAAGGATTGCACAGATCTTTTCAGCTCAAGGAACCTATGTGACAATTCATTTTTTTAGAATATATGGCCGATCTCTTGTGTTGCACAGAGTGGGGTGGTCAAAACCCAAGTGTCGTCTTCAGGTGAACGGGGCGGGTCAGAGGGCAAGGGTTAATTGGACCTGGGAGTGCAGATGTATCTCACTCCCCATTTTAAAGTCATACATACTGTCCTTATTTTTATATATCCGTTACAAATTTATACATCCGCATTTACAACAGGAACAGACTCTGTCAGTTTGTCACTCTGTAATTACGCCCTCCTGCCAGTGGAGGAGCTGTAGTGCCACCACTGGTAGGAGGGTGTAATTGCAGCGTGACACGTTTACATGGCCAGTTTCCATTATAAATGTGGACACAAGAATTAATAATAAAGCTGATTGGAGGTGCATGCAGACGCAAGATTTTTAATATATTATATAAATATGCAGCCAATTATATGTGTGATTTAATTCTACTTGACTTTACCTTAAAGTGACGGTGTCCCTTTTGTTGGCTTGTGGCAACTATTCAAAAGTCAAAAGGGATTGAGGCCACGTTATTTATGGTCATTCCTCACTCCACTCATAAGGTTCAGCAACTTCTTAAAAATGCAACCGTGAATACCTCTAAAAAGGAGAAGCTTTTATTGTAATTTCGCTCATTAATTCATAGGGAGTCACTGTGAAGGTTAAAGGTGGTGTCCTTAAATTGCGACAACTCACTGCGTAACTGTTAGAGGGATGTTGGGTACTTGCCTCTCTCTGGGCTATGGGTCCACGCACAACGCTGCCCTCCAATTCCACAGCCAAGCATGTTAGCCTACGTACTGAGTGTCAGCAGACTAATCCACCGATCACACCAGCAGCCAATCCTGCCCGCACCTTTCAGGTGTCAGCCAGTGGCCCAGTGGGTGGCACTCTCCCCTCTGAGTCAGGAGGTTGTGGGTTCAAGACCCACTGCCACGAAACATAAGCACAAAATCTATGCTGGCACTCCCAGTGCAGCGCTGAGGGAGCGCTGCACTGTCGGAGGTACCGTCTTTCGGATGAGATGTTAAACCGAGGCCCCGTCTGCACTCCCAGGTGGACGTAAAAGATCCCGCGACACTATTTTGAAGAAGAGAAAGGGAGTTCTCGCCTGTGTTCTGGCCAATATTTATCCCTCAACAAACAGATGATCTGGTTACTATCACGATGCTGTTTGTGGGAGCTTGCTGTGCACAAATTGGCTGCCGCGTTTCCTACATTACAACACTTCAAAAAGTACTTCATTGGCTGTGAAGCGCTTTGGGATGTCCTGAGGTTGTGAAAGGTGCTATAGAAATGCGGGACTTTCTTCCCCACCCAATACGTCCGCCAGGAGTTAGATATATTTCTTAAGGCTAAAGGGATCAAGGGATATGGAGCGAAGGCAGGGACAGGGTACTGAATTTGGATGATCAGCCATGATCTCATTAAATGGCGGAACTGGCTCGAGGGGCCGAATGGCCTACTCCTGCTCCTATCTTCTATGTTTCTATGCGTCACTAGATAGCGATCAGCATGAGGAACCCTGCCTAGCCCGTGGTGATGGGGGGAGGGGAGTGGGTCAGGGGGGAGGGGGTTGCTGAGGCTAATTGTAGCCAACCCGGCTGAGAACGGCTAGCTTACTGCAGGCCCTAGATTGACCGTGGGGCCTACCTCATCTGTGTGGCTCAGCTCCACGTTAACCAGTGCACTTAACCTCTGGGCCAACAGGGGGCGCTACAGTTTTTTTTTTACATTTTTGTCTTTTTTAAGGGGGTGGAGGAGAGGCTGGGGACGGGGGGTTGGGGGTAGTGGGTTTATAGCACTCGCGTGTTGCAGGTATCACTGCTGGATGTGCAGAGATGAGAGCACAGCGCATACACGTAGAGTATATTCTGTGGAGAAGTACAAAGGATATAAGCCCCTTGCCCTTTTTGTGACATGGCACTTATATTGCGGGCCGCGGACATAATATTTATAAGAAAAACTTTATGTTTTGCAGCCGCTCGGTTACCCAGCAGGGCGGCTTGACCTATGAACTCCCACATAGAGAGCGAGGCCCTCAGTCAGGAGACTGAGGGCACCGGTATGCTGGCGTAGATGTTTAGACGCTCCTTCCGGGTGATTGGCACCGAGCCAGCCAGCCACTGTTGAGAGGACCCTGAGGGTCACTTTGTGTCAGTGCAGAGGGAGAATTGACCCCCCCATACCCCTCCCCCCACCCCACCTGGTTGGTTGAACACCATAAGGGTTACAGTCACGAAGGCGTGACAAAAGTGTCCTCGATAGAATCCAGGCTGGAATCAGGGAATAAAAAGAAGAAAAAATCAATTCAAATCTGTACAGGTTACATGCATATTAAATTCCCCTCCCGCATTCATCCTTGGTTCTGGCTGAGAAGCCTCGAATGGATAGGCCTCTGGGAGGGACATTTCCATAGCTTCCACCAATTGCTGCTGTTTGGCCGAACTTTGACCCGATGTTCCCCATCTTCTCTTCCTCTGACGGGCACTGAGGACCCCAATAGGGATCATCAGCGTGGCGTCTGTGCGGGGTAAAGGCAGAATACCAAAAACGGCGCAGGAAAAGTTGGAATCCAAGTTGAGTTTGTCGCTGCCCTTGCAGCGGACCTCCGTCGCGATCGCAGGCCGTCCTGTAGGCTTGATTTGATGCCGGGCTGGGTGGCGCGAACCCTCTTGAGTTGCCAACAGAAGGGATACCGTCTCACAAAAGGGATTGCTGCAAACCAGTTGCTCGGACCTCTGCGGTCCACTGCGAATGGGACAGACCGTCAGGGGGTCGGTTCCTGGTAAAGTGCCTGTGTTCACGCAGGTTACCTATGGGTGTTTACAGTGGCCTGATCTTGCAGTAAATCTGGCTGGTGCATGTGTGTGTGTGTGTGTGTCGCTATCTCTGGCTGGATGTATTCCTGGAAGTTTTGTCACGTGACCTCCTGCCTCCCAACGATAGCTTCCGCCATTGGTGGCCAGCCATATCCATCCTCGCGGTGCCTGGCCTTCTCACGGCCAATTGGAAAGCGAACACACTCTCTGTTATCCGATTGGATGATTCAGTCAAACAGCCTTTTTCTCCGTCTCCAATATTTTTATAACTAATAAACAGAAGTATTCGAAGGAAATGGAAAAAAGAACACAAATTTTTTTTTTAAACGCCCCTATTATTTTTCTCCTGAGTTGCTCGCAGACATGTCCTGGAGATTAACCTTCAATTCCTGGAGACTCCAGGCCAATCCTGGGGGGTTGGCCACCCTAGTTTGTGTGTGTGTGTGTGTGTGTATGCGAGAGAGCTGCGCTATCTCTAGGGTGGGCGCTGGCTCTATAAAGAACCTCCATTCACAGTATCACGTAGGTAACAGGCCGCTTGCCACGTGAGGCCTGGTTTTCCGAGTACGTGCCGCTGCTGGGGCGACTTGCCCGCTTGGCCCCCGCGTGACGGGAAACCCCCGGGAGCGACGGCGGTGACTTTCCCACCATTGATTTCCGCTGGCCGGTAAATCCCAGGCACCGCGGGTCTGCATTTTCCCGACCTGCGCGGCCGGCGGGTAATCCAGTCACCTTCCGCACGGACCAAACGAGCTTAACATAGAAACATAGAAGATAGGAGCAGGAGTAGGCCATTCGGCCCTTCGAGCCTGCTCCGCCATTCAATGAGATCATGGCTGATCATCCAAATTCAGTACCCTGTCCCTGCTTTCTCTCCATACCCCTTGATCCCTTTAGCCTTAAGAAATATATCTAACTCCTTCTTGAATATATTTAATGAATTGGCCTCTACTGCCTTCTGTGGTAGAGAATTCCACAGGTTCACCACTCTCTGGGTGAAGAAATTCCTCCTCATTTCTCTCCTAAATGGCTTATCCTTAGACTGTGACCCCTGGTTCTGGACTCCCCGACCATCGGGAACATCCTTCCTGCATCTAGTCTGTCTAGTCCTGTTAGAATTTTATAAGTTTCAATGAGATTCCCTCTCATTCTTCCAAACTCCAGCGAGTACAAGCCCAATCGACCCAATCTCTCCTCATACGTCATTCCTGCCATCCCAGGTATCAGCCTGGTGAATCTTCGCTGCACTCCTTCCATGGCAAGAACATCCTTCCTCAGATAAGGCGACCAAAACTGCACACAATACTCAAGGTGTGGTCTCACCAAGGCCCTGTACAACTGCAGCAAGACATCCTTCCACAAAATCACGCCTGCGTTTTGCAAAAAAACCAGTGCGAGGCAAGAGGCGTTTGCTTTGGCAACTAGGCTGAAGACGGCAGCAGTCCCCATCAAAGACCCACTGTAGGAATCAAACCCCGAAAATGACCTTTTTTCTAAATTCTTTCCTTCCCACTCCTCCGCCCCCCCACCCACAACTTGGCCGCATCATTCGAGGGACGAGCTTCAGGCCACTCACTTGAGCCTGGATGTTTTCAGCGAGCTGGAAGTACGATTGGAAGCTGAGCGGTCATTCAATTATTGTCCAAGTGGGGAAGACTCCTCTTCTGATGGGGCGGCCAGTCTCTGGTAAAGGCAGCATTAGAGTGAGAGGGGATTGGGGGCGGGGGGGCTTCTACATGTTGAGCAGGAGTTTTAGATAATTGAGCTTTTACATAGGATTATACAGGCTATACGACACAGAAACAGGCCATTCGGCCCAACCAGTCCATGCCGGCGTTTATGCTCCACTCGAGCCTCCTCCCGTCTTTCCTCATCTAACTCTATCAGTGTAACCCTCTATTCCCTTCTCCCTCATGTGCTTGTCCAGCCTCCCCTTAAATGCATCTGTACTATTCGCTTCAACCACTCCCTGTGGCAGCGAGTTCCACATTCTCACCACTCTCTGGGTAAAGAAGTTTCTTCTGAATTCCCTATTGGATTTCTTGGTGACTATCTTATATTGATGGCCTCTAGTTTTGCTCTTCCCCACAAGTGGAAACATTCTCCCTGTATCCACTCTATCAAAACCTTTCATCATTTTAAAGACCTCTATTAGGTCACCCCTCAGCTTTCTCTTTCTCCTTCTTTGGAATTCTCTACCCCAAAGGGCTGTAGATGCTCAGTCATCGAGCGATAGACAGAGTTATACAGCACAGAAAGAGGCCCTTCGGCCCATCGTGTCCGCACCGGCCATCAAGCCCTGTCTATTCTAATCCCATTTTCCAGCACTTGGTCCGTAGCCTTGTATGCTGTGGCGTTCCAAGTGCTCATCTAAATGCTTCTTGAATGTTGTGAGGGTTCCTGCCTCTACCACCCTTTCAGGCAGTGAGTTCCAGATTCCAACCACCCTCTGGGTGAAAAAGTTTTTCCTCAAATCCCCTCTAAACCTCCTGCCCCTTACCTTGAAACTATGCCTCGTGTTTATTCAAGACTGAGATCGATAGATTCTTGGGAACTAAGGGAATCAAGGGATAAGGCGGGAAAGTGGAGTTGAGGTCGAAGTTCAGCCGTGATCTTACTGAATGGTGGAGCAGGCTCGGGGGGCCATACGGCCTACTCCTGCTCCTATTTCTAATGTTCTTCAAGCAGGGGAGGAAGCTAAGTGTGGCACTGAGGCAAGCGAGGACCCCTTTTAGGAGGCCTCACACACTCCTAATCCACTGCGTGCCTGACCCTAAAGTGAGTGATGTGATTGTTTCATCTAGAGCCATCCTTTGTTCCTTTACCTGTCCTTTTACCATCTCGTCTCGCCTTGAATATCTGTTAATGTCTCTTCACCTCCCACAGACCTTCCCTTTTGTTCTTTCATCCCCTCCCCCATTTCCCAGCCCCCAAACTTGCTTTTTCATCCGTTTCATTTCCTGCTTTTTTTCTCAGTTCTGATGAAGGGTTTTCGACCTGAAACGTTAACTCTGTTTCTCTCTCCACGGATGTTGCCCTGGCCTGCTGAGTTTTTCCAGCGTCTTCTGTTGTTATTTTGGATTTCAGCATCCGCAGTATTTTGCTATCGTGATGTGATCGTTCGTTGCTTCTGTCCCTAAACATCTAAGCGTCCGCCGTACCGTGCCTGAACACAGAAGGGGTAAATTTCATTCTGGGAAGTGCATTCATAGCTGGAGTTTACTCCTGCCACTGACATAGTAAGGGGGTAATTTTGACTTTGGCAGATAGTGTAAAATGGGGGATATTGAATGATCAGCAGGCATTATAAGTCTCTCCCGATTTTTATTTCACAGAATCATACAGCACAGAAGGAGGCCATTCGGCCCATCGTGCCTGTGCCGGCTCTTTGAAAGAGCGCTCCAATTAGTCCCACTCTCCCCTGCTCTTTCCCCACAGCTCTGCAATTTTTTTTCCTTTTCCAGTATTTATCCAATTCCCTTTTGAAAGTCACTATTGAATCTACTTCCTTTCAGGCAGCGCGTTCCAGATCACAACAACTCGCTGCGTAAAAACAATCTCCTCCTCTCCCCCTCTGGTTCTTTTGCCAATGACATTAAATCTGCCTCCTTTCATGGGCTTTAATGGAAATAAAAATGGGGGGGGAGATATAATCCGGGCTGCTGATAGTACAAAATGACCCCCAATGTGTCACCACACCACTACAGTCACCAATCTGCTTTCGAATCCCGCCTCGCTCAGGCGGAATAAGGATGCCGGTACGATGGCATGAGGACGTCGGGTTCACTACGCTCCGGTGTCAATAAGGGCTCCCTGGTCAATCCCAGGCAGTAGCTGGCGGTATTTCTCCCCCGTCCTCGGGTCTGAGCGGAAGAGTGGCGACAGCTCTGCGCTGATGATCTGGAAGGTCACGGGCCTTTAAAGAGGGGGCTGGAGTCTCACAAACAGGAGCACAGCTGGAAGAGTGGGGCCGCACTCCCCGCTTGGCCGTGCTCTTGCTTTCTTTCCACCGACGGTTGACCCAGACTCCGTGCCTGGAGCCTCGCCTGGCAAAAAAGTCCACTCCTAAAACGAAATGAACCAGTAGAGCCTTCCCCAGCGAGCTGAAGACCAACTTCACCATTCCAGTGTGGGCTGGAACTTGATACGCAATTCCAGCAAGCTAACCGTTAATTAGCGGTGTTTCCTCGCGAAACAGCAGCGGGTCTTCAATGGGGAACCACCGAAGACAAGCCCAGTGCCAGTGCATCTGGCACCCGAGGTGACCATTAGACGGAAGGAACTCCACAGCTCGGGCCTGGATCTGGTGCTACATAAGAGTGTTCCAGATCCTCGGACCCAGTGTGTTCTTAAGCAGTTCAGGGCATACTGAGCTGGATGGGGCTAGGGAGAGGAAGGAAAACTAACAAGAGAATTACATAGAATGTACAGCACAGAAACAGGCCATTCGGCCCAACTGATCCGTGCTGGTGTTTCTGCTCCACACGAGCCTCCTCCCACCCCTCTTAAAGGTTGGCCTATCTTTCTCTTTCAGGTGCTTTTTGGCCTGCTACGCATTTCCAACCTGTTAACTCAGATACTGCTAGAGTAAATCGGGAAAAAAATATCCCCGCTGGCCAGTGGGTCAACAATTAGAGGTCATAGATTCAAAACCATTGGCAAAAGATCTAGAAGGGAGATGAGGAGAAATGTCTGCGCTCAGCGAGATCTGGATTCTGGAACGCTCGACCTGAAAAGGTGGTGGGAAACTGATTCATAGATCATTTTAAAAGGGAGTTGGGCGGGTGATCGAGGATGAGGAACTCACAGGGTTATGGACAAAAAGCGGGGATGTGGGACTGAGCGTGGCTGCTCTTTCAAAGAGCTGGCACAGGCACGACGGACCGAATGGCCTCCTCCTGTGCTGTGGGTTTCTATGATTCCATGGTATAGGCCTAGACTCAAAGCCGTGAGACACCCATGCTAGTTCCAGTCGACTCTCGGCGCATCCAGTTACTGTGGGGGGTCAGAAATACAGAAACAGTTTGCTATGATCCCCTGTCCTGGAATAAAGCAACGGATGGATTTGCCTGTGCCCATTCAAGCATATTGCCAAAGTAACCCCTTGCCAACCATCCCCATGGTAACAGAGTAGCCTGGCCGCTCCTCAATTTCACACTGCTTGCGTGCCAATCGTTCAGTTGCAGCCAAATTTTATACACTCGTTCCGAGAAAGCTCGTGTGTGTGTGTGTGTGTGTGTGAGAGAGCATTTTCCTAACAAGCCTTATTCCTCCCCTTTCACCTTCGGCCTTTTTACCAGGAGGAGGGCAAAAAGCCTGCGAGCAAGGCCTCGCTCTGATTTACACTTTTCACCGGGGAAAATGGAGGGAATCGCGGAATTCGAGCCACCATAAAAAAAATCCCAGAACATACCATAACAAAAGACAGAATTTGACTTATTCAGTGACCATAAAGCATTGGTCCCACCCACAAGGTAGCTCTTTACTCAGCTGTTGTGATCCCTCGCAGCTACTATTCGGTGAGTGTAACTTGCTCTTCTTTTCCCCCAGCCATCTATTTTTCATGTTTCTTGTTCTCCTTCTCCAATTTTTTTTTTTTACCCTTTTCTCCCCTTCCCCATTTCTGCTAAGGGGGCCGTGAGCCGTGTTGTCGGGCAGTTCCACGGGGTGGCCAGCTAGCTCCCCCTAGATACCTCACCTAATGGGCTGTTCTTCATGTGCCAGTCTAAGCATTGAGCGGTGGTGGGCCATTGAACTGCGGGGAGGGAGTGGGGGGTTAATGTGTACATTACCACCCAACCCCAGCCCAAACCTGACATCCAGCGCTGGATAGCAATTAGGAGGTCCGACTGATACTCCCCCCTCCCAAGGCCAATTGTAGTCCTTCTGCCCACCACCCTTGCTGAGATAGTGGAAGAGTGAAGCTGAGACCCCTCTTGATCTGTCGGGCTCTCTCCAATTGCGTCCTGATGACTCTTGTACTAACGAAGACGGCCTAAGCAATTCCCCAAGGATTCTGAAAAGGTAGCGAACCGCTTAACGACAAGCGAGCCAGGAAGAATGAAAACAAGAGTGCTGAGAATCAGGAATGGTCTCCTCACCTCCTGTGATTTGGATAGCTAAAGGTTGAGTACGAGCTCAAAAGTTCCTCAAAAACAGCGCAGCTCTCGGATTCAAATGGTCGCTCCCTGGCGTGTGTGCATTACCCACCAGTCATAAATCAGTCGTGTGATTCGAAGAGACCAATTCCATTAGAAGGCCAGGTGGACTGAGCTTCAAGACTGAACCGATGAGGACCCTTCCTCTACGTACCTCGGCATTTCCAATTCACATCCAAGGATTTCAGTCAACTGAGGAGGACAGCTTGAAACAGTCAGTATTTTGAGAATACCGGATTAAAATGTGCCAGTGCCTCAATTTGTCTGTAGCAAGTCCATTTTAATCTTGTATACTTTCGAAGATTTTCTTTTTATATATATATAAATATACCAAGTTTTTAATGACCATATGGATGGGCCAATGAAAGTGGAAGTGTCTCTGTTCAGTCACATGATGTTTTTATATCTGAAATGGACATCTTTCAAAGAGATCCTTGGGCCCTTGTGGAACAGATATTAGCCTGTAGAAAACCTGTTTTCCAGTATTTTACGTTTTACTGTTGTTGTTTTGTTCAAGGTAGAACGAGGCGATGCAGGTCTGATCTGTCTAAAGCAGGGCTTCCAAACTGGCAAAACCTTCATGAAGGGGAGGACTTGAGTGCTGGCGAGCGAGGTGTAGCCAAATTGGCCGGGGATTTCCCTACCCCGCCCTATTAGCACTGGCTTGTCACAAACTGTTCACCTATTCCATCTGATGCATCGGTGCAGTAAGGAATGAGATAACTGCACATATATTAAATAATAATAAGGGTGAGTTTGTTCAGGAATTAAGGCATTGCCTTCGGAATGGGAGTGAGTTGGAAGGCCTGCTCTCAGCTGCCTGTGAACATAGCTGATCAGTGATCTATTCGCCTCGTTCCTGATGATGTAACAGAAAGTCAAAATGGCTCCCCTGCCCCCCCCACCCGAGACTCAAAAGGTTAAAGGTTATTAACATTTCCAAGACCGCAATTGAATTACCGCACCGAAAACCATTTTTAATAAGCCAATTAAATATTCTTTTATACAACTGTATTTGCAAGATCATAAAAAAATGTGTTTGCTGTTCACGTTTTCGAATGCTGAAAAGCAAAGGCACCTCTCAAGTACTGAAGAAAGGGGGGCCTATGGTGTCATGAATGGGATGGAACGCCTGCCTTTTCTTCATTAGACCTTTGACCCTTGACTCTCGAGGCCATTTTGACAACTTGAGGCGAGACTGTAAATGAAGCAAATAAGTCTGTTCCACAAGGGAATTGTCACCAACTGGGAACGCTCTCCTTTTTTGGTTAAAAAAAATAATAATAATCAGTGCTGTGAAGCAGCACATTTATATCCAACGCTTGAAAAAGAAAACAAAAAATACCTCAGATTTTTTTTTCCGTGTCTCTTCACATATATATATATTGTATATATATATATATATATATATATGTGTATACCTCAACTGTCTGTACTTTTTAATGCTTGCAAGTTTGTTATGACAATTAACCATTTAAAAAAATGTAACACCAAAGATGAGATTTTATGAAGAACAACTAGAATTCGCGAGTAAATTCCGTGCTCCCCGCAAAAACGCTCATTCAACACCTCCAAAGATTTTGAGATGAAGCGTTTCCCCTCTCCTCCCCGCGCCTCCCACCCCCCCCCCCCCCCCCGTGTTTTGTGTAGTGTTGGAACCGCAGACTTTGCGGTGGGGGGGCAGGGGGGGGGGAATGAGAACGCCTTGTCTGTGCAGCAATCCGTGATCCGTAATGTAAACATTCTCGTGTAAGCTGCCCAAAAGAAATAAAATGCAGGCATCATGCAGGCCAGCGCGGTCACCCCTGTTGGGTCCTTTTTTTTTTGGAGGTGAGCACCGAAGAGATTTGCTTATATGTTGCCTGTGACTGTCACCGATTGCACTGTACATCCCTCTTTTACTGTCGGCTTAAGCATGGCCAAACAAAGTGAAGCCAGCTACATTTAAGCTGAAGGGCCGCAGACTGATGTTAGTGTCGCCGCCAATGCTTGGCGGCTCCGCGTTTTAATCGGCGCTTCTCCGTCAAGATTCGCACCTTGCGCGCACTATGGATTTAACGCGGGTGCGAGGCAGAAAACGTTGGCGGAATGACCATTGGAATTCCAGTCAAGGGCGTGACATACGCGATATATCCTCCTAGTGGCACGGACGGGTGGGTAGGTTTAGAAGCATGCTCGCCGTAGCTCTAGGGGCTGGGATTTGAACCGACCCAGACCACCCCCCCATGGCCAGAAAGGAATTTGCACAGTCTCATCCCAGTTCCCAGCCAGTGTGTGCGGATTGCACTGTCTGCAGTTTGTCACTAAAGTGTCAGCCTCACTCGAGGAATGGAAATATCACGTCTGAGGTTGTAGTTCAGCTACACTGTTGAGGCGCTGTCGAGGGAGCTCCACTCCACACTGTACCTGACCTGGGAGGGCTACACGCCAACACTGGATGCCTTAAGCACTCCGCTCCTCAGTACAGACATTCGCCCGGTTCTGAAGAGCACCGAGTTTATGGGTACGAACTGGTATTACCAGCTGCCAAATTACTTGAAGGCAGTGGGATGGGTCTGCTTGCTTTTAGGAGAGGGCTTCAGCGAAAAGGCGGGCTGCATTTCAAACCACACCTCGCGCCGCTTTTCGGAGAGAGGGGTAGAGTTTCCGCGGGATTTTCTTCCCCGCCCTCCCAATGGAACCTCAGCGGAAACCAGGCAAGAAGTGGCGCTAAAAGGCCCTTCAGGCCCTCGCTCCGGTGTTCCCGCCAAGGATATGGCGGAAGATGGGGAGAGGAGGGGGGGAAAACCCAGTGGAAATTCTACCCCAGTGGCATAGTCTGACCTCTTAAAAATCCGCCCACAAGAAAGAGCTATAATGAAGGTTCGCGTTCATAGAAGCGTACAGCCCATCGTGTCTGTGCCGGCTCTTTGAAAGGAGCAATTCCACAGATGTTTCTCCGTCTTGTATACTCGAGCGTTAAATTCCGATGAGGATAGCAGGCTGCTTATGTGGAGGAGTCACTGACCCCAAGAGGGCAATGGAGATAGAAGCTCCAGAGTTCCTCATGACCTTTCAACTGAGTTCCCATAATTCAGCAGCCTTGAACCCATTGGGCCCATCAAAAGTCTGCCCACCTGTTGAGCCCATTAACCGCACTCGAGGCCCAAAGCTTTTAATATCGGCAAGAACAAAGGCTAAGTAGAAACCTTTATTGTAATATTTTTAATAAGAGGCACTCGGCTCATCGTTCCCTCTGTAAGCTGAGTTCAGTGCATTGCCCCTTATCTCCAAGGTAAAAGTCATATAAAGGGCCTCAATGGAGCACTGGCAGAAACACAGGGACGGGCTGATATCTAAGGCCCAGCTGCAGGATTTTAATGGTACAGTACTTGTGCAATTCTGGGCAGTAATCTCGAAAGGTTAATCCAGTGCGTGGCCTGCAAGCTAGACAAGTCCACAAGGGTCAACTAGTTTTAAAAATAATTTCTTCTGACGAATGCTATGTAAATCCAGTCATGACTCATCTTGATAGATAACTGTTACTGACTGTTCACCAGTGTTCCCTGTGAGCTGCGCTCTGTTCTGCGCAGCCTGTTTCTTTTAATGCGCGATCCCTTTAAGTTTCTGCCCATACGCAGTATTTACAGTGGAAAAGCCGGTGAGCGGCTGGCGCGGGAGCTTTCAGCTTACTGTGCGGCCGCACTCCTTAGCGGGAACATTGCCGATCACTGACTGACTGAACCATTCACTGACTGAACCATTCACCGACTGACTGAACCGTTCACTGACTGAACCGTTCACTGACTGAACCGTTCACTGACTGAACCGTTCACTGACTGAACCATTCACCGACTGACTGAACCATTCACTGACTGAACCGTTCACTGACTGAACCGTTCACCGACTGACTGAACCGTTCACTGACTGAACCGTTCACTGACTGAACCATTCACTGACTGAACCATTCACCGACTGACTGAACCGTTCACTGACTGAACCGTTCACTGACTGAACCGTTCACTGACTGAACCGTTCACTGACTGAACCGTTCACTGACTGAACCGTTCACTGACTGAACCGTTCACTGACTGACTGAACCATTCACCGACTGAACCATTCACTGACTGAACCATTCACTGACTGAACCGTTCACTGACTGAACCGTTCACTGACTGAACCGTTCACTGACTGAACCGTTCACTGACTGAACCGTTCACTGACTGAACCATTCACTGACTGACTGAACCATTCACTGACTGAACCATTCACCAACTGAACCATTCACTGACTGAACCATTCACCGACTGAACCATTCACTGACTGAACCGTTCACTGACTGACTGAACCATTCACTGACTGAACCATTCACCAACTGAACCATTCACTGACTGAACCATTCACCGACTGAACCGTTCACTGACTGAACCATTCACTGACTGACTGAACCATTCACTGACTGAACCGTTCACTGACTGACTGAACCATTCACTGACTGAACTATTCACTGACTGAACCATTCACCAACTGAACCATTCACTGACTGAACCATTCACCGACTGAACCGTTCACTGACTGAACCGTTCACTGACTGACTGAACCATTCACTGACTGAACCATTCACTGACTGACTGAACCATTCACTGACTGAACCGTTCACTGACTGACTGAACCATTCACTGACTGAACCATTCACTGACTGACTGAACCGTTCACTGACTGAACCATTCACTGACTGAACCATTCACTGACTGACTGAACCATTCACTGACTGAACCATTCACCGATTGAACCATTCACTGACTGAACCGTTCACCGACTGAACCCTTCACTGACTGAACCGTTCACTGACTGAACCGTTCACTGACTGAACCGTTCACTGACTGAACCATTCACTGACTGAACCATTCACTGACTGACCCATTCACCGACTGAACCGTTCATTGACTGAACCGTTCACTGACTGAACCGTTCACCGACTGAACCGTTCACCGACTGAACCGTTCACCGACTGAACCGTTCACCGACTGAACCGTTCACCGACTGAACCGTTCACTGACTGAACCATTCACTGACTGAACCATTCACCGACTGAACCATTCACTGACTGAACCATACACTGACTGAACCGTTCACTGACTGAACCATTCACTGACTGAAGAACCATTCACTGACTGAAGAACCATTCACTGACTGAAGAACCATTCACTGACTGAAGAACCGTTCACTTACTGAACCGTTCACTGACTGACTGAACCATTGATGATCATGAAAGCTGCTGGAATATTTAATGGGACACGGCTGCTGCCAGCGAAATAAAGTAGTTGTTCACCTGCAGGTCCAGTGTTTTTTTTGGTCGTTCTCGCCTGACTTCCCACAGACTGCTGAAAGAGAAAGGAGGGGAGGGAGTGGGGAAAAGAGATGGCTGTGGCTGAACTGAAGAAAATAAAAGTTAAAGGTTGAATTGGTTAACGTTAACATTTACGCACAAAATGCTTCTGCGCAGCTTCTGGCCCGTTGGCAGCAGTCACTCTGTATTTTTAAGATACCCAACCGGTTCACTAATGTCCTACGGGAGTGGGATTCCCCGCCTCCTCGAGCTGTGACACTAGTCCCGCACGATGCCCGCTGAATTGGCCCAGCAAGGCCCTCTGTTGTACAAGCTAGGGGATGGCCAATAAGCGTGGTCTTGCCAATGTTGCCCGCATCTGATGAATAAATCTGACAGCTAGAGACAACGACAGTACATTGTGGAATTTGCACCGTACGTGAGTGCACCGTTATTACAGCCGACCCTTGGAGCCGCATCACAGTGAGACTCTTGCAGTCTGTAGTTCACATGACACTGCTGACTTCTTGACATGGACGGGTGCTGACTTTGCAACATCCAGGTCACCTCCCTTCCAGTTCACACACATGGTATAATCTATGGGACGTTTCACAACACCCAGTGGGCCTAATTGAAACTTGCAGGGCAGCTTGTTAAGTGTAAATGTTCAACCATTATCAGTTCGGAGGATGTCACTGAGCAAGGGGAACTCGTTGAACTGCCCTCAATTCATGAAAGTCCGTTCTTATCAGCAATTTATGGCGGAGAAACCAGTCACTCTGCATCTAAGCAAGGGGCCAGGTCTGGGGCATCCAAACCGGTGCAATGAGTACGTGGCAGATTTCACAATGCTTGTTTTCTGGGGGGTGTGGAGGACGGGTGGGACTGTTTTAATGTTTAATGCTAGATTCGTGTCTCGAAGCAAGAGCTATGGAGAAAGAGCAGAGTGGGTGGGACTAAGCGGAGAGCTCTTACAGAAGAGCCGGCACAGGCACGATGGGCCAAACGGCCTCCTTCTGTGCTGTACGATTCTAAGAACGCCCATCGTTTTGGGATCCTTTTGGCATTGCAGGTGGTTAGATTTTGGTTTCTCTCTTTTTAATGAGCTCACGACCAAAAAAACGGAGAAACCAAAGGTGATGGGCAACAGCCCACAGGGACAACGCCAAGAAAGACCAGGTCCACCAAGGAAGCAGGCCATTTTGGTGACGCCAAGCTTTGCGTTTGAGGAGCCTGTAGATTAGAGGAGGATTGCTCCTGTGTCTGGTCTACCTTTCAATGAGGAGTAACACTGAATCCTGATCGGATGGCTTTAAAAAAGGGGGTCCTTAATTGAACCAAAATGGCGGCTTTGCCGCCCTGATGTTCTACAGCTGAGCCGCGACGACAGCAAAAAATACCGGGCGTGCAGTGCGTCGCTGAATTGACATTAACATAAGCGCCATTATTCAGGGAGCACTTCAAAAACGTGAAGTAACCGACTGGTGCCAGGTTCCAACTTAAACCCGGCCAAAGTTGAAAGGTTATCTTGTGGTACTCAGGGGCGGAGAGAGAGAGAAAAAAACGACAGTGAATGACCCTTCTGTCAGCCTCGGCGTTTAAAGTGTTTAAAACAACTTACTGTGTTTCATTTTTGAACTTTACGACGTAAAAGAAAAAAAAAGTTTTATAGCTACCTCTTACAACTCTTTATCATAATGCTCAGAGATTTTAAATATTTTTTAATTTAAAAAAAAAAGTGGGACTCGACAAAAAAAAATCAAATATATGAAGGCAAAGTGAGCCAAAACTGTTTTTTGCCTGTTGCCACTGAACCGTTGTACAAAAAACGTTAGCGACACGAAAGCAATATAAGAAAAGATCTGAGGATTGGTTAACAAAGATTTGGAATGTAGACTGGCCACGCAGTAACATGCTGCAAATCTTTTTATTAATTTTTATTCCTTGTGTGCATTGACTATTGTATCTATATTATGTATTAACTGGTAAATAGACTAGATGACATCAATACCTCAAATTATGCTACTTATGATATTTCTGTATATTTTGGTCATCTTCTCTTTGACATTCGCGTGAATGTTTTTTTTTTATCCAAATAAACTTCTACTGCTCCCAGCGTGTGTTTCTTTGATTATATCCTTTTATTGCATAATAAAGGATTTGCTGAATTTCGGCCATTCCGCGCTCCGCGAATTCCACGGGGAGTGGTTGAGGCAAGCAGCGGCGATGCATTTAAGGGGAACATAAGAACATAAGAAGTAGGAGCAGGAGTAGGCCATACGGCCCCTCAGGCCTGCTCCACCATTCAATAGGATCATGGCTGATCCGAATCTAGACTCACGTCCACTTCCCTGCCCGCCCCCCGTAACCCCTAATTCCCTTATCAGCTAGGAAACTGTCTATCTCCATTTTAAATTTATTTAATGTTGCAGCTTCCACAGCTCTCTGAGGTAGCAAATTCCATAGATTTACTACCCTCTGAGTGAAGAAGTGTCTCCTCATCTCAGTTTTGAAAGGGCAGCCCCTTATTCTCAGATTATGCCCCCTAGTTCTAGTCTCACCCATCAGTGGAAACATCCTCCCCGCATCCACCCAATCAAGCCCCCTCACAATCTTATATGTTTCGATAAGATCGCCTCTCATTCTTCTGAACTCCAATGAGTAGAGTCCCAACCTACTCAACCATTCCTCATACGTCAACCCCCTCATCTCCGGAATCAACCGAGTGAACCTTCTCTGAACCGCCTTGAGAGCAAGTATATCTTTTCTTAAATATGGAAACCAAAACTGCACGCAGTATTCCAGGTGTGGCCTCACCAATACCCTGTATAACTGCAGCAAGACTTCCCTGCTTTTATACTCCATCCCCCTCGCAATAAAAGCCAAGATTCCATTGGCCTTCCTGATCACCTGCTGCACCTGCATACTAACCTTCTGTGTTTCATGCACCAGGACCCCCAGATCCCTTTGTACTGTAGTTAGATACATGCATGGGGGAGAAAGGAATAGAAGGTTATGTTCACATAGGATATGCAGCACAGAAACAGGCCATTCGGCCCAACCACATTTATGCTCCACTCGAGCCTCCTCCTGTCTTTCCTCATCTAACTCTTATCAGCAGAACCCTCTATTGTGTCAGCTGTGGCTCAGTGGGCAGCACTCTCACCTCTGAGTCAGAAGGTTGTGGGTTCAAGTCCCGCTCCAGGGACTTGAGCACATAAAGCTAGGCTGACACTCCCACAGCAGTGCTGAGGAAGTGCTGCACTGTCAGAGGTGCCGTCTTTCAGTTGAGACATTAAACCGAGGCCCCGTCTGCCCCCTCAGGTGGATGTAAAAGATCCCGTGGCACTAATTTGAAGAAGAGCAGGGGAGTTATCCCTGGAGTCCTGGCCAATATTTATCCCTCAATCAACATAATAAAAACAAATTATCTGGTCATTATTGTTATGTTCATAAATAAATAGACATTCTTATTATGAACAGCTAGCTTGGAGCTAGTCATTTATTCAGCCATGTGGACTAGTGTGCAGGCTTCCATCTTGACTACTGCCTTGTGGGTATCCTAGTGCATCGTGGGTAGTCCACTCTTATATATACATACAGCTCTACAGCTCCACCTAGTGTACCATTCTAGAATGACAGGTTACTGATCATTACAATTATCACATTGCTGTTTGTGGGACCTTGCTGTGCGCAAATTGGCTGCCGCGTTTCCTACATTACAACAGTGACTGCACTTCGAAAGTACTTGATTGGCTGTAAAATGCTTTGAGATGTCCGGTGGTCGTGAAAGGCGCTATCGAAATGCAAGTCTTTTTATTCCCTTCTCCCTCATGTGCTTATCTAGCCTCCCCTTAAATGTATCTATACTATTCACCTCAACCACTCCCTGTGGTAGCGAGTTCCACATTCTAACCACTCTCTGGGTAAAGAAGTCCCTCTTGAATTCCCTAGTGGATTTATTGGTGACTATCTTATATTGATGGTCTCTAGTTATGCTCTTCCCCACAAGTGGAAACATTCTCTCTGTATCCACTCTATCAAAACCTTTCATAATTTTAAAGACTCTATTAGGTCACCCCTTAGCCTTCTCTTTTCAAGAGCAAAGAGACCCAGGGCTGATAGGGGTGTGAGGAGGCTCGGGTGGAGCATAACGGCCAGCAGGGACCAGATGGGCCGAATAGCCTGTTTCTGTGCCGTAGAATCGGTGTCGTTCTATGTGATGTTGCTGTAAGAATGTCCTGGGATAGTTGCATCCGGCCCAGTTGTTTCATTGGTAATCTATGCATTTTTTTTGCTTAACTACAAAGCACAGGTTAAAATTAGTTGTACGTTGAGTGCAAAGCATCATGGAGTCGATGATGCACCCTCCGTACTGAACTGCCCCCATTCCCTGTGTTGAGAGGAGGAATAGACTGGATGTTGGGCGGTTCTTCTTTCCCCTGAGAGCGGTGAGCCTCTGGAAGTGTGTCCCCGGCTCGTGCGGTGAGCGCTGACTCTCTGTATCCCTTCAAGAGGGAGCAGGACCGGTTCCTGGCTGGGGCGGAGATCGCATCATATAGAAGGTAAGGGTCTTTCTAGACAACACTTGGTCCAGGTGAACACCTGGACTGCTGCAAATGCCTGAGGGGGGTCGGAGTCGAATTTTGCAGGATATTTTACCCTGATTTTTTTCTGGGTTTTTTTTTACCTCCCAGGAGATTACATGGCTGTGGGGTGGGGGGGCGGGGCATGGTGGGGGATGGGTGGGGAGGGGGGTAGACGTGTTTAGTCACGATGCTCTGGCCATCATGGTGTGGGGCCGGCTAGATGGACCAGTTGGTCTTTTCCGTCAATTTCGTGCGTTCGTTTTGCCGTGGCTCAGTGGGCAGCACCCTCGCCTGAGACAGAAGGTCGTGGGTTCAAGTCCCACTCCAGGGACTTGAGCACAAAAATCTAGGCTGACACTCCAGTGCAGTGCTGAAGGAGCGCCGCACTGTCGGAGGTGCTGTCTTTCAGATGAGACGTTAAACCTTGGCCCCGTCTGCACTCTCTCAGGTACGGACCCTATCGCACTATTTGAAGAAGAGCAGGGGAGTTCCTCCAGTATCCTAGTCAACATGTTCTGACGAAGGGTCCCAGACCTGAAACGTTAACTCTGTTTCTCTCTCCACGGATGCTGCCTGGCCTGCTGAGTGCTCCCAGCATTTTCTGTTGTTATCCTGGTCAACATTCCTGCCTCTACAGATGATCTGGTCATTTATCTCATTGCTGTTTTGTGGGAGCTTGCTGTGTGCAAATTGGCTGCCGCGTTTCCCACATTACAACTGCGACTCCACTTAAAAAAGTACTTCATTGGCTGTGAAGCACTCTGGGATGTTTGAGGACATGAAAGTAGCTATATAAATGCAAGTCTGCTCCCTCTTTCAGATACAGGCCCACGCAAACAGAGCACATACTATATTTTTTTTTTAATCTGATGCCTGTCAGATATTAAGAGACTATTATTGTACGAGACATCTTTCAAAGCCATTACCCACTCGCCTCTCGGGTGCCATGACTCCCGTTATAACATCCAGCTATTTTTAAACCTTCTCGATGTTTGTGTCTCCTGCTCTGGTTGGAAGATCATTCCGAGAGTTCCTTACTCTTCGGGAAAAGAACTTCTTCCTGATATCTATTTTCAATTTCCTTCTCGCCAATTCAAATCCTCCAGACAGTTACTTTTCTGGTTAAAAACAGTCGCTATTTGAATAAGGCAGCTCACTACCATTATCTCAGGGGAAATAAGGATAAAAGAAAGGAAATACTTGCATTTCTATAGCGCCTTTCACGACCACCGGAAGTCCCAAAGCGCTTTGCAGCCAATGAAGTACTTTTGCGGTGCAGTCGCTGTTGTAATGTGGGAAACACGGCAGCCAATTTGCGCACAGCAAGCTCCCACAAACAGCAATGTGATAATGACCAGATCATCTGTTTTTAGTGAGGTTGATTGAGGGATAAATATTGGCCCAGGACACCGGGGAGAACTCCCCCTGCTCTTCTTCGAAATAGTGGCCGTGGGATCTTTTACATCCACCCGAGAGAGCAGACGGGGCCTCGGTTTAACGTCTCATCCGAAAGACGGCACCTCTGACATTGCAGCACTCCCTCAGCACTGCACTGGGAGTGTCAGCCTAGCTTTATGTGCTTAAACATAGAAACAAGGAGCAGGAGTAGGCCATTCGGCCCTTCGAGCCTGCTCCGCCATTCAACGAGATCATGGCTGATCATCCAAACCCTAGCACCCGGTCCCTACACCGACAGCCATCCCACCCAAGCCCTAACCCCGTAACCCCACGTATTTAATCCCCCCTAACACTAAGGGCCAATTTTTTTTTTTATCATGGCCAATCAACCTAACCCGCACATCTTTGGACTGTGGGAGGAAACCGGAGCACCCGGAGGAAACCCACGCAAACACGGGGAGAATGTGCAAACTCCACACAGACAGTCACCCGAGGCCGGATTTGAACCCGGGTCCCTGGAGCTGTGAGGCAACAGTGCTAACCACTATTCCTCCGTGCTCTGGAGTGGGACTTGAACCCACAACCTTCTGGCTCAGAGGCGAGGGTGCTGCCCACTGAGCCACGGATGCGCAAAAAAAATGCAGTCTTGTCAACATTGTCTGTGAGTCCTGACAACAAATTTAAACAAATTGTACAGTGTGCTGGTTTTGCAACATGTTTTGACAGTCCCAGTCAAGAGGACATTGCAACAACATCAACAGAATAACCACGCTCCCGGTGCCCCCTAGTGGCTGACTGTATGGGCAGCAACACGGAAACTGCTGAACTGCAGGGGTGTCCGGTCAGGTGACTAGAATCTTACAGCACAGAAGGAGGCCATTCGGCCCGTCGTGCCTGTGCTGGCTCTTTGAAAGAGCTCTCCAATTTAGTCCCATTCTAGAGGAAAGGGAACATTAATTATACAAAGTCGTTCCCCAGTGGCCTAAAGGTTTGTCCAGTGAGTCATGCAGACAAGGCTCAGTCCCCAGACTGTGCTGAAGTAGGGCAGTGATAGGAGTGCTATAATTGGGATCATTGCATCCGAGTTAGGGAGGGGATTATGGAACATAACGTAAGAAATAGGAGCAGGAGTCGGCCATTCGGCCCTTCGAGCCTGCTCCGCCATTCAATAAGATCATGGCTGATCTTCTACCTCATCTCCACTTTCCTGCACTATCCCCATATCCCTTCATTCCCTTAATATTCAAAAATCTCTCGATCTCTGTCTTGAATATACTCAATGACTGAGCCTCCACAGCCCTCTGGGGTAGAGAATTCCAAAGATTCACCACCCTCTGAGTGAAGAAATTCCTCCTCATCTCAGTCCTAAATGGTCGACCCCTTATTCTCAGACTGTGACCCCTGGTTCTAGACTCCCCAGCCAGGGGAAACATCCTCCCTGCATCTACCCTGTCAAGCCCTGTAAGAATTTTGTATGTTTCAATGAGATCACCTCTCATTCTTCTAAACTCTAGAGAATATAGGCCTAGTCTACTCAATCTGTCCTCATAGGACAATCCCCCCATCCCAGGAACCAGTCTGGTGAACCTTCGTTGCACTCCCTCTATGGCAAGTATATCCTTCCTTAGGTAAGGAGACCAAAACTGTACACAATACTCCAGGTGTGGTCTCACCAGGGCCCTATATAATTGCAGTAAGACATCTTTACTCTTATACTCAAATCCTCTTGTAATAAAGGCCAACATACCATTTTCTTTCCTAATTGCTTACTGTACCTGCATGTTAACTTTCAGTGATTTGTGTACAAGGACACCCAGGTCCCTCTGAACACCAACATTTCCCAATCACTCACCATTTAAAAAATACTCTGCTTTTCTATTTTCATACCAAAGTGGATAACTTCACATTTCTCCACATTATATTCCATTTGCCATGTTCTTGCCCACTTACTTAGCCTGTCTATCCCCTTGAAGCCTCCTTGCATCCTCCTCACAACTTACATTCCCACCCAGCTTTATATCATCAGCAAACCTGGATATATTACATGGTCCCCTCATCCAAATCATTGATGTAGATTGTGAATAGCTGAGGCCCAAGCACTGATCCTTGCGGTACCCCACTAGTTACAGCCTGCCAACCCGAAAATGACCCGTTTATTCCTACTCTCTGTTTTCTGTCCGTTAACCAATCCTCAATCCATGCTAATATATTACCCCCAATCCCATGAGCCCTAATTTTGTTTAATAATCTCCTGTGTGGCACCTTATCGAATGCCTTCTGAAAATCCAAATACACCACATCCCTTATCCTGCTAGTTACAACCTCAAAAAATTCTAACAGATTTGTCAAACACTATTTCCCTTTCATAAATCCGTGTTGACTCTGCCCAATCCTATTATTATTTTCTAAGTGCCCTGTTACCACGTCCTTAATAATAGATTCTAACATTTCCCCATCTACTGATGTCAGGCTAACTGGTCTGTAGTTCCCCGTTTTCTCTCTCCCTCCTTTCTTAAATAATGGGGTTACTTTTGCTACCTTCCAATCCGCGAGAACTGTTCTAGAATCTATGGAATTTTGGAAACTGAGTCCTTTTCATACTCCCAAACACTATCCAAAACTCTCTGCTGGAAGTGGACTTGTGGGGCTAGAGAGACTACTAGGCACTTGTAAGAAAACTACTAGGCACTTGGTCTAAGCATTAAACAAAGCTTTAATCAACTGTTTTACAACATGGAGGTCTAGCTGTGTCCTTCATTAGTTCCTGTTAAGAATGTCCTGCGCAAGCTGGGCCCGTGCCCGAGTATTTATACTCTCCCTGGACAGCGCCACCCGCAGGCCGCTCAGTATTATTTCATAAGTCTTTCTTTCATGAACGACTGATTCATGTCAGAGAGTGAACAAGATTGTTCTTGACTGTGATGCCCCCCACCGTGGAATAGGCCTCCAACTCTCATGGTGAAGACTCACAGCTGAATAACGGCCACTTGGACAAGTGCGAGAAGGACCTCTGTCACTCATGGAAGCGCGTTCCCTCAGCAAAAATTCAGTAGCTTGGCGAGGAAGAGCTGGGAGAGAAAATTAGCAAAGAAAAAAACATTTCAAATGATAGAAGAGGGAAACTTTATCGCCCCCCTCCCCAATATACAAAAGAGAAAAGAAAGAGGGGAGAAATAAGATAATTCCTAGCAGGAATAGCCCTTCAAGGTAGTGGCTATAGTGAAGTTACACTGTTGAGTGAGTCAAACAGTATTTCTAACAGAATAGCAATATACTGTATTCGCTGCTCATGATGCGGTCTCCTCTACACTGGGGAGACCAAACGCAGATTGGGCGACCGCTTTGCGGAACACCTCCGTTCAGTCCGTAAGGGTGACCCTGAGCTTCCGGTCGCCTGTCACTTTAATTCTCCGCTCCACTCCCACTCTGATCTCTCTGCCCTCGGCCTCTTGCATTGTTCCAATGAAGCTCAATGTAAGCTCGAGGAACAGCACCTCATCTTTCGATTAGGCACTTTACAGCCTTCTGGACTCAACATCGAGTTCAACAATTTCAGACAATAACCTCGGCCTCTATTTTTTCACATGGCAGCTGTTGCTGATTCTGCCATCCCCATTTGCAACATTTAATCTCTCCTGCCTCCGACCCGAGCACAGACCCTCCCTTTTATTCTTTCTTCCCCTCCCCTGCCCGCCCCCCCCCCCCCCAGTTTCCCTGCCCCTGCACCTGCTTTAAGCCTGTTGCATCTCTAACTTTTTCCAGTTCTGACGAAGGGTCCCTGACTCGAAACGTTACAGGCCAGAACTTCGGGTCCCCACGGGTGAGAACGCGCAGGGTACTCACGCGTAGGCCCAACGAAAGTGCCGGTTTCGTGCGTGCACTGCGCAGGCGCGGGAAACCGGAACTTCCGTTCCCTTAAAGGAAGGGGTTCACAGGTCGAACGCGTGCGCCGGAGAGGCAGCGCGTACGCCTGGGACTTCCGTTTTTTTTTGCAGGTTTCTCCGGGAAGGGAAGTCTCCAGGAGTTACACTTTTAAAAAGCAGTCGCAAGGCCTGCTTTTAACAAGGTAAGTGGTGAATTAAGTAAAATTAAAACATTTTTTCCACAGGTTTATTATTTTTAAATACTTTAAAGAAAGGTAAGTTTATTTTTAGCCCTGTTAGAAACTGTAATTAATTTTTTCAAAAATTTAAATTATTGTTTAAAATAGTTATTTTATGTAATTTATAGTTATTTTAAAAATGTGATGTTTTTTAAAAATGTATTTGAAGTTTTAGTGATGTTTTGGGGCTGAATTGTATTCATAAATTTGACAGGTCTTCCTGTCAAATCTATGAATGGAGATTCCCTGCTCCGATTGGCTCCCCATGGCCCATGTAATCCCAGGGGACGCTTCGAACTAACTGCGCCCCTGGGATACTCAAGCACTGCGCGCCGGCAGTTGGAGGAGGCCCAGGATCGGAATCCTACGCGGGCCCACAGCACAACGGCCGGCGCGCTAGCTAAGTGCAGGTCGGGGGCTTGCACCCGCAGGAAGCCTCCGACCCGAATTTCTGGGCCAAGTTGACTCTGTTTCTCTCTCCACGGATGCTGCCTGACCTGCTGAGTGTTTCCAGCATTTTCTGTTGTTATTTTAGTATTTCTGACAGGGTGTGTGAGCGACCACTTGGTGGCAGCATTGGCTGTGTGTGTGAGCGCACAGGAGCCAAGTTCTCAAACCAAGTCCCAACAAGCCTTTCACTCGAAGAATTTACACCAGCCTCCAATCAAGTTGAATTAAAACTGAACTCTGACCTTGGCCTAGTGCTGTCTCCCATGGCAACTGCTACAAACGAACTTGGTCCTAATTCATATTCATTTAAGGAAACTAACACTGAGTCATGAAGTAGTGCGTCTTCCGTTCCATATTATTAGAAGTTACTTGCTGCCAAACATTGATGCCAGGACTAAGTGAGATTAAATTGTTTGCCATACATATTTAATCCTTATTAAAAATGATTTGGAACTAAAAAATTAGCCCTGGCATTCTCTGCCATCTGTTCCAGCTTGTGTTTTATTGCAGGCAGTGAGAAACATAAGATATAGGAGCTGGAGTCAGCCATTCGGCCCCTCGAGCCTGCTCCGCCATTCAATAAGATCATGGCTGATCTTCGACCTCAACTCCACTTTCCCGCCCGATTGATTCCTTTAATATTCAAAAATCTATCGATCTCTGTCCTGAATATACTCAACGACTAAGCCTCCACAGCCCTCTGGGGTAGAGAATTCCAAAGATTCGCCACCCTCTGAGTGAAGAAATTCCTCCTCGTCTCAGTCCTAAATGGCCGACCCCTTATTCTGAGACTGTGACCCTGGTTCTGGACTCCCCAGCCAGGGGAAACATCCTCTCAGCATCGACCCTGTCAATCCCCCTCAGAATCTTGTATGTTTCAATGAGATCACCTCTCATTCTTCTAAACTCCTGTTTTCTCTCTCTCCCTCCTTTCTTGTTACTTTTGTGGATATAGACTTGAAAAGAAAAGATTTGCAGGGCTATGGGGATAGGGCAGGCGAGTGGGACTAATTGGTCAGCTCTTTCAAAGAGCCGGCACAGGCGCGATGGGCCGAACTTCTGTGCTGTATGATTCTAATACAGGAAACTTTGTGATATCCGGCACCGACGGGACCGAGCTGTTGCCGTCCCATCAAAACTGCCGGACAAACCAGCGCTAATGTTGAAACATACGGAGATTTTCAGCTCCGTGTGAAGCAACAAACCCTGTTGCTTAGCAACAGCTTCAAAACAGTCGGCTGCAGCTTAAAAGCGTCTCTAGCTGAAGCTGTTGCTATAGCTACAGACCTTGCAGAGCCTGACTGGGAAAAAAAAAGCAACGAGAAGTAAAAAAACTTACAGGAAACGGCTCCTGAATTTTGCCGGTAGATAGAGCTTTCCGGACTTTTAACCTCCGGATAAACCAAAGTTTCCTGTAGTTATAAAATTTTGGAGAGGGTGAGAAAAGCTGTTTGATTGGGCAGGGCGGTTGTGGGTGGGAGGTCATGTGATTAAACCTCCAGGAATATATCCAACCAGAGTTGCTTTAGGAGACAGCAAGGCAGCATTTGACCGAGTGTGGCATCAAGGAGCCCCAGTAAAATTGAAGTCAATGGGTATCGGTGGGGGGAAAACTCTCCACTGGCTGGAGTCATACCTAGCACAAAGGAAGATGGTTGTGGTGGTTGGAAGCCACTCATCTCAGCCCCAGGACATCGCTGAAGGAAAAGTTTCTCCTGAATTCCCTATTGGATGTATTAGTGATCACGGCAGTGTCCTAGGCCCAACCATCTTCAGCTGCTTCATCGGCGACCTTCCCTCCATCATAAGGTCAGAATGTTCGCTGATGATTGCACAGTGTTCCGTTCCATTCACAACTCCTCAGATAATGAAGCAGCCCGTGCCCGCCTGCAGCAGGACCCGGACAACATCCAGGGTTGTGCTGATAAGTGGCAGGTAACATTCACGCCACACAAGTGCCAGGCAATGACCATCTGTAAAGTCTGTGGGTTGTGCAGTTAATAAATACACAGACTTCAGAAGTAACAAACAAACAGGTCTTTACTATTCGAAGGTCAGGGCGAATCTGCCCCAGCAATCCTGCCACAACACTTATATACTGGTGTGGTCACTATCGGTATTACAGTATACAGAAGCCAAACAAATAGTGCCACACCTAAAGTAGTTCTCTTAAAGGTGAACGGTTACATTCAATAGTTCCCTTAAAGGTAGACGGGTACATACACTACAATCCTCCCTTTTTAGCTTATTACTTACAGAGTCCCCGTTAAACATACATATCTTCAACTTCCTATAAAACAAATTACAGATATAATCTCGGTGGAGTCAATGTCATATAAAACAATTTACAGATATAATCTTGGTGGGAACAGTTCACAGGTTCAGTCTCTGCGGAAACAGTTCATAGATTCAGTCTCTGATCTTGACTCGTTCCAAACAACATCTCTTTGGTGTAGCCGGTTCACATGGCTAGCGTGACTCCTCCATAGCCTTTTTCTTGACGTAACAGCTTGAACTTTCGTCCTGTTGAACCAGCAGTGCGGACTTTTACAACCAACTGGCTGTCTTGATATTTTCCAGTTTTTCAACTAATTTAGTTCCTTTCGTAGTGTCCCGCCTGAGATGGTAGAAGTGCTAATATTTTAGACAGTTATTATCTTCTGCTTCTTCTTTTTCTTTTCTGCCTTTTTGACACTCTCGGAGCTCCTTTCTCGGCTGCCAGCTGTAGCGCCACCAACTCTCTATGTTCCTTAGACCTTAAGTGCTTCATCCGGATTTCAGCACTTTGGGAGTTTTCATCACAAACTGAGCAGACCAGATCCTCGTAATATTCAGCGTCACTCAACAGGTCATGGTAATATTCGGGGTCGTCCTGAGTTAGGCCAGTGAGAGGCCCTTCTACTTCCTTCTTATCCATCTGGACGTTAGCCGACGGTGGTTCCTTCCCTAACCATGTTTCTTGAAAAGACTTCTTCAAACATTCATATTCATTCTGCTCTTCCGGGGATGTCTGCCATTCCTTCACTACTGGCCTCATTCGTGAGTTCAATACCTTCCCTTCCATCGGGGATTTCGTTGTCAGGCTATTTAATCCTTCTACTGGAGTATCTGTTTCCACCCCCTTCTGTTCCCCTTGACGCAATTCAGCGTACTTTTGGCATCCTTGTAAAAGCTGTGTTGCCCCCTCAGCTATCTCCGTGACTTTTGAAAGCTCCGAATTCTTTCCCTTTGAACCCTGAAACTCGTGTTCCCATTTTGGAGTCTTGTTCCTCACCGTGTGTAAGAGTTGGCTGGCCGTTAACTCTTCTACGGGGACACTGTGGATTAGAGTCTTCTCCATTTCATCCACCTTTCCCTCCAATGTTTTCACCTTCCTTTCCTCCGGTACTTTGGTTTTAAGCGCTCGAAGAAGTTGCGCCTTGATGTTCTCTAACTCCTGTTCAGGGGCCATTCCTACAGTCTCTGTGATCCTTCCAGTTGCCTTTCCTTCCACTGCCCGGATTCCTAGTTGAATATGTTCTTCAAGTTGTTGAACCTCGGCCATTGCCGCCTCATATTTGTCCTGGGTTGCCTTCAATAATTTAATGAGTTCTTGGACATCTTGAATTTCATGTTCTGCTATGTCATCCACCTCTAATTTTTCATCGATGGATGGAATCTCTACCGATGAGTCTGTCTTGGCCTGGAGCTCATCAAACATTTCCTGCAGCCTTTGTAATTCTCGCTCATGTTCAACCTTTAGCTGTTCAGATGCTTTCACTAAAACTAGCTTTTCGGAGGTTGCCGAGTTAACCCCTTCCAGGATTGTAGTCTGGGCCTGTTCATACTGTTCTTTCAACTTGTTATACTCTGCTTGCAACGAGTCGTAGAGATGAACTGGGATAAAATCCTGGCTTCCTGAAGATTCCTCTTCCTTTGGTTCATTCTGTAAGTATTCTAGTTCCTGAACAGCATCAGGGGAATGTGATTGGTACTTGGCCACGATGGCTCTATGGTCGCTCTCTGCTTGAGCTAGCTGTCTCTGTTGTCTTTCCAGGTTCTCCCATTCGGTGTCCCAGAACTTTTCCATATTTTTCATCTCTTGTACGAGACGGTCACTCAACTGTTCTAATTGTTGTCGTACTTTGACATAAGTTTGAGTCCGAACTCGGTGTTCTTCCGTCGTGGATGAATCCTTTGCTTGAACAGGCTCAGAATTCTCTGTCAACCTGGAGTTCTGCTCTGCAGCTTTATTCTTCTTGGTAACATAAGTCCTTCTGCATGTCTTCGTTTCCTTCCCCATCGTCGGCAAGTCCCTTTTAGCCTTGTCTTCCATATTTGAATTGGTCTTATCGTCATCCATTTCAGAATCTGAGCTGATAGCTTGCACCAAGTCCTCCCTCATTATGGCTTTTAGGTAGTGCCATTCCATATCTATTTTCTTAATCCACTCCCGTCCTAGAAGTGGTGGTCCTCCTTCAGGTAATACGTACAAGTTCATTCTTGGGTGTTCTTTACCCCTATCTCTCACCTTGACTCTTATTTTCCCCATGGGGTATACGTTATGCCCCGTGTATGTCTGTAATACGAACTTGGTATTTCTTAAAGGTATGTGAGAGAATAGCCGGTGGTAGTCCCTTCGGTTGATGACTGATAGAGCTGATCCAGTGTCCAGCTCCATCCTTACTTGGACTCCAGCTATTTTTAGTATGACCCAGATGGTTTGTAGATCCGTTTCTTTACCCACATTGTGGATTCTCAGACTACCCAGCTCCTGGTTGTTTGGGTCTGAGTCTGAATTCTGTTCGTCTGAACTCTTCTCAGCCACCTTGTGTACCTTGTTGTACTTTTCTTGTGGTGGCTTCCTTTGATTGTTGGTCTTCTTCCCTGACCGGCATACCTTCGCGATGTGACCCAGTTTGCCACATTTCCTACACTCTTGGTTCTTAAACCAGCATTGATTCTGGTCATGCGTTGTCTTCCCACAACGGTAGCATTTTGTTGTGCTTGAAGTAATTTGGTTCACCCCGAGTGCCGCCGGCTTTAGTTGCATTTCCGCCGTTCCTTTCGCTGCGGCTTCGTGCGATGCAGCTATAAGGACAGCCCTGTCCAGTGTGAGGTCGTTCTCTTCCAGTAGTCGCTTCTGCGTCCCTTCTTTGGACAATCCACATACGAACTTGTCCCGCAGTGCTTCTGTCAGATTCCCTCCGAACTGGCAGTATTTCGCTAGCCTACGCAGTTCGACCAAGTACTCCGCATTGCTTTCGTCTTTCCTCTGCGTTCTTGCGTAGAATTTGAATCGTTCAGCCAGCATCAACGGTGTGGGGTTCAAGTGGTCCTTCAGCACAGCCACAATCTCTTCGAAGGTCTGATCCGCTGGTTTATCTGGTGCTATTAGATGCTTCAAGAGCCCGTATGTTTTTGCCCCCATCGAGTTTAGCAATGTTATCGCCTTGTCGTCTTCCTCTATTTTGTTGGCTTCGCAATAGATCTCTATGCGTTCCACGTACGTGGCCCAGTCTTCTATTTCAGAATTAAAGTCGTTAATATTCCCTCGCTTAGGCATCTTTCTTCCCTTGGGAGCAGCACCAGTATTTCTTTAAGTATTCTTATTTATTTGTTTATTTCTAAGATGGCGGTTTTCCCGTGAAATCGGCGGTTTCCCGCTCTTTCCTTCTCTCCCCGCCCACTTCAATGGCGGTATGTCAGTTAAGATGGTGGTTTTCCCGCGAAAATGACGGTTTCCCGCTCTTCCTTTCTCTCCCCGCCCACTTCAATGGCGGTTTCCCGCTTCTGGCGTCTTCTCCGCCTAATGGCGGCTTCCCGCGTTTCTTCCTGGTGGAAGGGGTACGCTTTCCCCTCAGCGGACAGGTTCAGCCGCTGGGCTGGCTCTCGCACAGCTCCCCTTACTCGGCTCTGTCTTTTCCTCCCGCCCGCACGGCTCTACCGGCGCTGGGTACACCCCGTTAACGGAGGACAGTTCAGCCGCTGGACTGGCTCTCGCGCAGTCTCTCTCTCCGTACCCGGCTCTGTCGCTCTCTCTCCCGCACGTTCGGTTCTACCGGCCCTGGGTACCCCGTTGGTGGAGAACAGTTCAGCCGCTGGACTGGCTCTCGCACAGTCTCTCTCCCCTTGCTCGGCTCTGTCTCTCCCTCTCCCGCACGTTCGGTTCTACCGGCTCTGGGTACCCCGTTGGTGGAGAACAGCTCAGCCGCTGGACTGGCTCTCGTGCAGTCTCTCTCCCCTTGCTCGGCTCTGTCTCTCTCTCCCACCCGCACGGTTCCTGTTCGCCTCCCAGCCCTCTCGCAGACCGGTGTTTCCCTCCCCGGCTGCAGCTGGGTTTCTCTTCCCGCGCCTACTCCCAGTCTCAGCGCTTCGTGGCTGCGGTCGCTGCCCGGCTTTTCCCGCCGATCGAGGTCCGACTGTCTCACGACGCCGTTGGACCCGACTTTCTGACCGGCTCTGTTCCCCCTCGACCGTGGTCGAGTGCACAGCCCTTATCCTCCGGATATTCTCTACACTTTCCCCTACTCACAGTCTCCGCGGCCGCCTTGTTTCCAGCTGACCGGCTCACTCCGCACCGTGGTAGAAGGGTAGTCAGTGCCTGTTGCTAATGGAAGCTTTTGTTGCTAAAGTCTTCCTCCTTCCTCCTGCTGCAGCCTCGTGTTTTCTTTCAGCAGCACGACGAGGGCGGTTGCCTCTCTTCGACGCTCTTCGTTGCTTTGGTAGTCTTGCCACAGGGTACGATCGGACTCGTCGCCACTGTAAAGTCTGTGGGTTGTGCAGTTAATAAATACACAGACTTCAGAAGTAACAAACAAACAGGTCTTTACTATTCGAAGGTCAGGGCGAATCTGCCCCAGCAATCCTGCCACAACACTTATATACTGGTGTGGTCACTATCGGTATTACAGTATACAGAAGCCAAACAAATAGTGCCACACCTAAAGTAGTTCTCTTAAAGGTGAACGGTTACATTCAATAGTTCCCTTAAAGGTAGATGGGTACATACACTACACCATCTCCAATAAGAGAAAGCCTAACCACCTCCCCCTGACATTCAACGGCATTACCGTCGCCGAATCCCCCACCATCAACATCCTGGGACTCACCATTGACCAGAAACAAAACTGGACCAGCCACATAAATACTGTGGCTACAAGAGCAGGTCAGAGGCTAGGTATTCTATGGCCAGTGTCTCACCTCCTGACTCCCTAAAGCCTTTCCACCATCTACAAGGCACAAGTAAGGAGTGTGATGGAATACTCTCCACTTGCCTAGATGAATGCAGCTCCAACAACACTCAAGAAATTCGACACCATCCAGGACAAAGCAGCCCTCTGGATTGGCCCCCCATCCACCACCTTAAACATTCACTCCCTCCACCACAGGCGTACCGTGGCTGCAGTGTGTACCATCCACGAGATGTATTGCAGAAACTCGCCAAGGCTTCTTCGGCAGCACCTCCGAAACCCGCGACCTCTACCACCTAGAAGGACAAGGGCAGCAGTTGCATGGGAACACCACCACCTCCAAGTTCCCCTCCAAGTCACACACCATCCTGACTTGGAAGTATATCGGCCGATCCTTCACCGTCGCTGGGTCAAAATCCTGGAACTCCCTCCCTAACAGCACTGTGGGAGTACCTTCACCGCACGGACTGCAGCGGTTCAAGAAGGCGGCCTCACCACCACCTTCTCAAGGGCAACTAGGGATGGGCACTAAATGCTGGCCTTGCCAGCGATGCCCACATCCCATGAAAGAATAAATAAAAAGTGCTGATAAGTCTGTATTTGTATAGATATCTATAGATGACCATGTGTAGTTCTTCTGCTTTCACTGCCCTTTGAAAGACTCGAACATTTAGCACAAAGCTGCAGTCATTTTCTGCAGATTACTTTTATTCCCATACACAAGAACAAGTTGTCTGAGAACAGCATTGAGTCCATCACGTCGCGTTAAGTTTCTCTTGTGTCCTTCTGTGCATTTATTGAAAGCCTGTCAATGCAACATGGTTCTTCTGGTCTCACTCTGGGTTTTTTGTTCTGTTTCCGTTTCATTGTTCAGCAGTTAAAAAAAAAATTGACAGCTTTAAGTTCTGTTTTGGTTGAAAAAGTTCTTGTGGGCTATAGTCAGCCAAGGTTCCAGCTTCTCACGACTATCCAGAGTCCCCCGGCGTACATGTGAGAATCGGAGAGTGATCAAGTAGCCTGGCAACACTTGCACAAGACGAATGGCCTCTTGGGTGAGCTGCTGGACCTCTGCTGGTGTCAGAGGACCGTACCCCAGCAACAGTCAGCACCGTCAGAAGAGAAGACGGAGCGGTGACCTGATACAGGTCTTTAAGGTTATGAAAGGGATTGATAAGAGTAGACGTGATGGGCGAGACCAGAACTAGGGGCCATCAATATAAGATGGTCACTAATAAATCCAATAGGGAATTCAGGAGAAACGTCTTTACCCAGAGAGTGGTGAGAATGTGGAACTCGCTACCACAAGGAGTGGTTGAAGCGAATAGTATAGAGGCATTTAAGGGGAAGCGAGAGAAGCACACGAGGGAGAAAGGAATAGAAGGTTATGTTGATGGGGTGAGATGAAGAGGGGAGGGAGGTGGAGCATAAACACTGGCATGGACCAGTTGGCCTGTTTCTGTGCTGTAAGTACTATGATTTGGAAAAGAAGGCCATTCTGGCAGATATTGGCAGCCGCTCACTTTAAGGTAAGTGTGCAATTAGTCAGTGGTGGAGATAGGCAGATATCTTCTGGAGTTGTGTGGATATTTCTTCTGACTGGGCAGATAATGACCAGATTCTGTCATTTCACTTTAAAACATTTAGTTCAGTAACTGTACATCAAGGTTCATAGTGAAGTTCAAATTAATTTTGTGATTACTTGTCCTCAGGTTGCTATGGTGATGGGTATGATGGGAACAGTATCACGGTTTAAGGGGATGTTGTGGATTGATTGGTGATGTTTTGTATGTTGGAGTTTGTGTGAACGAATGAAAGTGTTTCTACAGATAAAAAAATCCTTTGGTTCCCATCACACTTCAAACACCAACAACTCATAATGGAATAATCTTCAAAAAATATATATACTTAAAGAAAGAAAGCCATTCATTTCCTGCTAGTTTTTCTTGAGCTAACTTTCAGCTTAGTTCAGTTAGCATCCTGCTCACCTCTGAGTCACAAGGTTGAGGGTTCTAAGCCCCAAATCCCAGGACTGCAGCACATCATCCAGGCTGGCCCTTCAGTGCAGTACTGAGGGGGTGCTGCACTGTCAATAGTGCCGTCTTGGAGATGAGACGTTAAACCAAGTTCTCCACCTATTCTGGTGGATCTCAAAGATCTGACGGTGCAACTTGAAGAACAGCAAGGAGTTCTCCCAACGTCCTCCACAAACCCCACCAAAAAAAGCACATGAACTGGTCATTCGTCTCGTTGCTTTTCGTGGGATCTTGGCTGCCGTGTTTGCCCACATGGCAATAGTGACCACTGCTTCTCTTGGAAAGTAATTGCTCGACTGTGAAATGATTTTGGATCTCCTGAGGTATGTGATAAAGTACCAACTGGCCTTCCCCCATGGAGAGAAGCCAAGCCAAGCAGCTGCCTATTCAAAGGAACACGCAGCAAAAGCAATTGGACTCTAGCTGACCTTGCGCTGTTCCCATTTAAACCACTTCCCCAAAAAGAGTAGACTTTCTGGCCTTTAATGTTCAGGCTCAGTTAAGCAGACATTAGCAGCTAAACACCACAACTGTGCTCCACAACCAATGCCAAGCTTTACTACGTTATAGGCGCTTTATAAATGCAAGTTGTTGTTGTCTTCCTCAGGGTTGAAATTAGTGAGGAATGTGTTAACGAGACTGGGCGAGATCCCTCTGCGGTTCTAACGATGGTGTTGGTCCATTGAAAATAAGTTACATAAATGAAGGATGATCCCAGTTGTAAAATGAACAAACTATGAGGAAGGAAGCTCTGCAGCCTAGATAGACAGTCAAGGAGAGACCTCATTCAAATATTAAACAACGGACAGATAATCCGACCAAAAAAAGAAAAGAAAGACTTGCATTTATATAGCGCCTTTCACGACCACAAAGCGCTTTACAGTCAATGAAGTACTTTTGAAGAGCAGTCACTGTTGTAATGTGGGAAACACAGCAGGCAATTTGCACACAGCAAGCTCCCACAAACAGCAATGTGATAATGACCAGGTAATCTGTTTTAGTGACGTTGATTGATAAATATTGGCCAGGACACTGGTGGAGGACTCCCCTGCTCTTCTTCAAAATTGTGCCATGGGATCTTTTACATCCACCCGAGAGAGCAGACAGGGCCTATGGATTGACATCTTATCTGAAAGACGGCACCTCCGACAGTGCAGCACTCCCTTAGCACTGCACTGGAGTGTCAGCCTAGATTTTTGTATTGCAAGTCTCTGGAGTGGGACTTGAACCCACAACCTTCTGACTCAGGAGGTGAGGGTGCTGCCCACTGAGCCACAGCTGACCAGAATATTATTTCGAAGCAACTCGGCTAACAGGAGAATTCAAATTCAAGTGCGTGAAAGATGAATTTAAACCTGATCTTGGGGGGAAAAAGCTTCATGAAGCAAAAGGCGCTGGACATGTGGAATAATCAGCAAGATAAGGTGACATTATCAAAGACAGTGTGGAGTTCAAAATGGAGCTGGATACTAGGCTGGGTCATTTGGATTACGACAGGGATGAGAGGAATGGCCTTTTCTTACCTGTGACTTCTTCTCATGTTGAACTTATTACAAGTTTTGTTGATGAGGATTTACTGGGTATTTATTGTGGGTTTATATGTGGTGCCGATGTATCTTTAATTCTGTAAACTTTGTGTGAGCTTGTGCAGTTAGTTGCTCTGGCGACACGTGGCATGCTTTCAGGCACTGAAAGCAAGCGTGAGGGTATCTGGTTCTTATTCTGTGTCCGCTGTGTAATGTGAGCGTTCTTTGTTTGTGTTACTGAAGCCACCGAAAGTTCAGCGGCCATTGTTGGTCAGGAGTTGCTATGGTTACGGTTGGCATTTGTTGAGGCCGGGAGCCAACCCCACAACTACTGGGATCACGGGAAAGCCTCCCTGGTCAAGTTGCGGCATCACACCTGTCACACTCGTTTCTCAAAAGAAAGACATGCATCTTCTCGGGTCTCTCAGCAACATCGCAAAGCACTCGCTTTACTTTGAAGTGGAGTGGGCCTTTGGCGTAGCGGTAGCATCCCCGCCGCTGGGCCAGAAGGCGTAGGATTTCGAACCCCGCTCCGGCAAGCGGAGTCGGAGTTCCGGCTCTAAATTCTGGGTTGACATCCGGCAGGATACTTGCGTCCGTGGGTGTGGGTGGCCCCCCCCCCCCTCGTATGGGTTGTGGGAGCCCGTAAAACCCTCCCACCATAGGACTAACCACCCTAATGGCTGGTACGAAGATGGTTACGGTCACGGAAGGAGCGTTAATCGCGGCCAGAAATCCTTCCACCACTTCATACAGTTCCCCAAAGGGAACAGTGTGAAGACACGTACGACGATGACTTTGAAGTGTAAGGACGGTTATTATGTAGGCAAAGGGCACACTAGCTCTGTGGTATGGTAAGGGACTAGCAACCCAGGGGTTGAGAGATAAAATCACACCGTGACAAGTTGGGAAATTGAATTCAATAAATCTGGCCGTACCAGAGAATGAGCATGAAAACTGCCGGATTGTTGTAAAAACCCAACGGGTTCACTAACGTCCTCCAGGGAAGGGAACCTGCCACTCCTACCTGGCCCACAGCAACAACTTGCATTTATATAGCACCTTTAACGTAGTAAAACATCCCAAGACGCTTCACAGGGAGGACAGAATTTGACACCAAGCCACATAAGGAGATATTAAGACAGGTGACCAAGAGATAGGTTTTAAGGAGTGTCATAAAGGAGGAGCGAGAGGTCTACAAGTGACTCCAGTCCTACATTACATGGTTAATGCACCTAGAGATGAGCGATCAATACTGGAGTTAAGATACAGATCAGCCATGATCTAATTGGATGGTGGAACAGGCTCAAGGGGCTGAATGGCCTCCTCTTGTCCTATGTTCCTAAGTGATGTCATCATCTCCAATGTCCTGCTTTCCTATAATCTATTTATTGAGAATATTAGAATTTTTTAGGATGAGCGAATGGTCATTAAGCCCCAGAAGCCCATTGTCTTTTTGGGTAGACTATCTCACCTACCTGCCATCTCACCAAATACCTCATCTCTCTCCAGAAACGCACTTCAATTCTCATGAATCGATTCACAACGTCTGCATCAACTGCCTTCTCCTGACTTCTTCCCTTCTTGCTCCTAGCTTCCAAACTCAGAACTGGCTTCCTCCACCAGCTGTAGTAGGGTTGCCAACTCGTGGTTGGACGTATCCCTGGTTGGTTTCATCACATGACCTCCCACTTCGAACCGGCCCGCCCAGTCGAACAGCCTTTCCCCCCACCCCCGCTCCCCACCCCCACCCCTCCCACCCATCTCCAATATTTTTATAACAAAAGAACACTAAAAAAAGAAATATGTTATTTTTCTAAAGCTCCTTTGAGTTTTCTCCTGCATGTTGGTCACAGACGTGCCCAGGAGATAAATCAACACAACGACAAATTGGCCCAGAAATTCGGGTCCCCACAGGTGAGTACGCACAGGGTACTCACCCGTAGGCCCAACAAAAGTGCCGGTTTTGTGCATGCACTGCGCATGCGTGGGAAACCGGAACTTCCGTTCCCCTGAAAGAAGGGGTTCGCAGGTTGAATGCGTGCGCCAGAGAGGCAGCGCGTGCGCATCGAACTTACGTTTTTTTTGCAAGGTTCTCCGGGAGGGTAAGCCTCCAGCAGTTACACTTTTAAAAAGCAGGCGCAAGGCCTGCTTTTAACAAGGTAAGTGGTGAATTAATTAAAATTAAAACTTTTTCCACAGGTTTCTTTTTAAAGAAAGGTAAGTTTATTTTTAGCCCCATTAGAAAATGTAATTAATTTTTTCAAAAATTTAAATTATTGTTTAAAATAGTTATTTCATGTAATTTATAGTTATTTTAAAAATGTGATTTTGTTTGAATTTATTTGAAGTTTTAGTGATGTTTTGGGGCTTATAGTATTTATAGGTTTGACAGCTCTTCCTGTCAAACTTATGAATGAAGCATTCCCTGCTACCATTGGCTCTCCATGGCCCACGTGATCCCAGGGGACGCTTTGAACTAACTGCGCCCCTGGGATACACAAGCACTGCGCGCCGGCAGTTGGAGGAGGCCCAGGATCGGAATCCCATGCGGGCCCGCAGCACAACGGCCGGCGCGCTAGGTAAGTGCAGGTCGGGGGCTTGCACCCGCGGGAAGCCTCCGACCCGAATTTCTGGGCCCTTGTATCTATAGAGCACCTTTAAGGTAGTGAAACGTCCCAGGGCGCTGCACAGGAGTGTTATAAAACAAAATTTGACACCGGGCCACAAAAGGAGATATTAGGAAAGGTTAATTCCTGCAGACTCCAGGACAATCCAGGAGGGCTGGCAACCCGAAGCTGTAGTCACCCTGGGCAGATGGCTGTTCAATGTCCCGCCCTCTACTTCCTTGTCACCGAATCGCATGGCTCTGCCTGACAGGAGAAGAAACCAGTCGCACGATGGAGGTGAGCAAGCAAGCCAGCTCGCACCATGGTTTGTTTGGAAACACATTTCCTTCTGCTCAATCAGCTGCTTTTTAATGAAATCCTCCTCCACAAAATCACGTGACTAAAAGCAGAATAAATATCAGAGCTGGAAGCGCTGTGTTTGCTCAGGGCTCGTTAATGGGCTTATAACTTTTATTTCCACTAATACATCATCCCGTGCCGGACTTAAACAGTCTGAACATTCCTTCCGCGCGAGGCCAGTTAAGTTCTCCGAACATTTTGTCAGAATCCACAATGATCTGCAGGTGATTTAGTTTCTGTTTCGCACCTTCCCGTTTCTGTACGAGCAAGCTTCATAAATGTCAGTGACCGTGAGGTCAAATGGATCTTCTGGCCTCTACACACCTGACACTGATTCAGCAACAAATGTGCCAGGTAAGACACAGAGTTATTTTTAATTATTAATTTTGTAATTGTGTATTTTTTTAATATGTATCCTTCGCGAGTGTGTAACTGCCACTGTGCTTATGACTTGGCTAGTCAGGGTGATGCATCGGGCTGCAATACAACCCTTGGCTGGGTCCAATCGTGCATTGTTTCAAGCCCATCGCTGGCCTGTGGTTCGTCTATTCCCAGGGAGTAGTGAGCTTCTGGAAGGTGTCCCCGGCTGGTGTGTTGGGTGCTGACTCTCCCTATCCCTTTAAGAGGCAGCTGGACCAGTTCCTCACTGGGACGGAGATCACATCATGTGGAAAGCCTTTACAGATAACACTTGGTCCGAGTGATCTCCTGGACTGGTTTCCATTGCCTGAGGCGGGGGGGGGGGAGGGTAGGTGGTGGGGGTGGGTGGGAGAGGAATTTTCCAGACTATTTTTTCCCTCCGCCACAAACTCCGTTCCCGAGCCACTGATTCCATCCCTCTCCCTAACATCTGTCTGAGGCTGAACCGCACTGTTCGCAAACTTGGTGTCCTATTTGACCCTGAAATGAGCTTCCCACCACATATCCGCAGCATAACAAAGATCGCCGACTTCCACCTCCGTAACATCGCCTGTCTCCGCCCTTGCCTCAGCTCATCCGCTGCTGAAACCCTCATCCATGCCTTTGTTACCTCTAGACTTGACTATTCCAACTCACTCCTGGCTGGCCTCCCACATTCCACCCTACGTAAACTTGAGGTCAGCCAAAACTCGGCTGCCCGTGTCCTAACTCGCACCAAGTCCTGTTCGCCCATCACCCCCTGTGCTCGCTGACCTACACTGGCTCTCGGTTAAGCAACGCCTCGATTTCAAAATTCTCATCCTTGTTTTCAAATCCCTCCATGGCTTCGCCCCCACCCTATCTCTGTAATCTCCTTCAGCCCCACAACCCCCCGAGATATCTGCGCTCCTCTAATTCTGCCCTCTTGAGCATCCCTGATTATAATCGCTCCACCATTGGTGGCCGTGCCTTCTGTTGCCTGGGCCCTAAGCTCTGGACTTCCCTCCCTAAACCTCTCCGCCTCGCTACCTCTCTCTCCTCCTTTAAGACGCTCCTTAAAACCTACCTCTTTGACCAAGCTTTTGGTCACCTGCCCTAATTTCTCCTTATATGGCTCGGGGTCAAATTTTTTGTCTTATAATACTCCTGTGCAGCGCCTTGGGACATTTTACTACGTTAAAGGTGCTCTATAAATACAAGTTGTTGTTGTTATTGGCCCTGGGTTTTTTCCCTGTCTTTATGCCTCTCCCAGGAGATTATATGGCGAGGGCGTTTGTTGCATGAGGGAGGAAGGGTCTAGTCATGATGTTTCGGCTGTCATAGTGTGGGGTAGGCTTGATGGACCAGCTGGTCTTTTCCTGCCCATCAACTCCGGATGTTCGTGTTTCGTATGCACGCCCAGCTTTAAGCTGTTTAGCAGGCCCACCGCAAGAGAGCAGAATGTAAGCGGTGCTGTTTTGGTAAAAGATGGATATGATATTTTGGATCCAAATAGGCTGGAGGTGTTTGCATTCTCCGATGGTCTCAGAGGGTGTCATTCTTTGACACAAGCGGTTTGTGATTTATGCATGCTTCTAACTTATATACACACCACTTTTTACAATGTGTGCACTGCACTCGGATATTGCTTTGGCGTTAGGCTATCGAGAGTGCAACCAACTGGATTACAATTGGTTCAAAAGGTAGAGTGTGGTTGTAATACATTGGTGACAACTGTGGCTCAGCTGGTAGCACTCTTTGGGCAGGATTTTCATTGGGACGTGGAGGCGGGATTGGAGGCGTGTGGGGGTTTAAAACCGCGAAATCGGGGTGCATGAACCCATCCCGCCCCCAAACCGCCTCCATGCCAGTTTCAAAGGAGGCGGATAACCGACCTGTGCTGGGAGCCGTCTCCCCGAGGCGGGAAAGGGATTAGTGCCAATTAACTGCCTGTTAACAGGTAGTTAACAGGTAGTTAACAGGCAGTTTTTAGCCTAATCCTTATTTTTATCCCTGAAATGTGGGATTCCCGACGGCTCCAAACCACGCCAAGTTAGCGAGGCGGACCGTCGGGCTGAAGGGCTTGGAAGGTTTGAGATGTCCGGTGTTCAGGTGAGTGATGGGTGCATGAGTGCAGAGGTAAGTGTGTTTGATGTGTGTAAAGTGTTTAAAGAAGTTTTACTTACTTTACTTACCTTTACAGCCTTCCTTCCTTCAGGTCTCGGGAGTCCCTCATCTCACCGGCACAGAAAGCAGAATGGCCGCGAGCTGTCAAAAATTGCAGCATTCAGCTTTCTGTTCTGGCGAGATCTCTAAATCAGCCTGAGAGGAAGGAATTAACTTGGAGTACAGATTGTCAGTGTTTGACAGCTTCAAAGAGCTGTCAAACGCTGATATTTCATCTGTCAAAAGCTCTTGACAGATGAAATGTCAATCTGTGACATCACCTGTTGCCGGGTGGCCCTTAATTGGCCTGCTGAGCCCGCTGGGCGGGCTCAACAAGGTCAATCAAGGGAAAATCGAGTGGTTTGGCCACAACTCGATGGAGGCGGGACTACAACCCCAAAAGTTGTAGTCCCGCCTCCTACACGCCTCCAGTATCAAAATCCAGCCCTTTGACTCTGAGTTAAAAGGTTGTGGGTTCAAAGTCCCACTCCAGAATGCATAATCTAGGCTGACACTCCAGTGCAGTGCTGAGGGAGTGCTGCACTGTTGGAGGTGCCGTCTTTCAGTTGAGACTTTAAACCGAGGCCTCGCCTGCCCCCTCTGGTGGACGTAAAAGGTCCCGCGGCCACTATTTTGAAGAAGAGCGGGGGAGGAATTGTCCCCGGTGTCCTGGCCAATGTTTATCCCTCAACCAACATCATTAAAACAGATGATCTGGTCATTATCACGTTGCTGTTTGTGGGCCCTTGCTGAGGGCAACGTTCAAAATTACTTAAACAAAATACTGCGGATGCCGGAAATCTGAAATAAAAACAGAAAATGCTGGAAACACTCAAAGATCATGGCAGTGTGTGCGGAGAGAGAAACAGAGTTAACATTTCAGCTCGAGGATGTTGATCCTTTCAACAATTGCGACAAATTTTTGCCACAGAAATTGAGAATAAAAGCCCTTCGTATGAAGTTACAGCTGATCTTTACAGACACGTGATCGCTACAAATATGATTCCTGTATGATATATCATTCATAGAAACATAGAAAAATAGGAGCAGGAGTAGGCCATTCGGCCCTTCAAGCCTGCTCCGCCATTCAATATGATCATGGCTGATCCTCTATCTCAATACCATATTCCCGCTCTCTCCCCATACCCCTTGATGCCTTTTGTATCTAGAAATCTATCTATCTCCTTCTTAAATATATTCAGTGACTTGGCCTCCACAGCCTTCTGTGGTAGAGAATTCCACAGGTTCACCACCCTCTGAGTGAAGAAATTTCTCCTCATCTCAGTCCTAAATGTCCTACCCCGTATCCTGAGACTGTGACCCCTCGTTCTAGACCCCCCAGCCAGGGGAAACATCCTCCCTGCATCCAGTCTGTTTAGTCTGGTCAGAATTTTATATGTTTCAATGAGATCCCCTCTCATTCTTCTAAACCCTAGTGAATACTGGCCTAGTCGACCCAATCTCTCCTCATACGACAGTCCTGCCATCTCAGGAATCAGTCTGGCAAGTATATCCTGTCTTAGGTAAGGAGACCAAAACTAAACACAGTACTCCAGGTGTGGTCTCTGTTAAGTCTGTGTGTTCTAATTATTGTTAATAAGAATCACTGCACACAGACCACAAGAATAAATTCAACAGGTCTTTACTTAGTCGAAGGTCAGGCTGAACTGCCCAATAAATCATTACACAGCACTTATATACCGGTGTGGTCACCACCGGTATTACAGTATACAGCAGCCAAGATAAAGTAGTGCATCTCTTAAAATAGTTCTCTTAAAGGTGGAACGGTTACATACACCACAATCCTCCCTTTTTAGCTTAACAATATATATTCCCCATTTAACATAACATAATAACATATATACACAACTTCATGTAAAAACAGTTCACAGATTCAGTCTCTGAGGAGGCCTCCTGATCCGAGACGGATAACGCCTTTCAGGGGTCTCTGGTTCTCGTTGCTGGGGTGACTCATCTAGTTGATCCCCTATGGATAGGACATCATCATCAGGTATATTCACTTCTGAGGTAGATGCTTCAGGTTCACTAACTTCCTCCACGGTTGTCTCTGTCGTAACCATGGGCTCGACCCTTGTTCTCGATCCCACCAGTTGGTCAGCATGACGTCGCATTACGTTTTCACCAACATCTACCGTGTACATCAAGGGTTCTTGTCTGGCCCGAATTGTTCCAGATTGCCATTTCTCGTTTTTATAGTCCCTGGCTAACACCGGTTGTCCTATTTCAAAACTCCGAGTGGGCTTGTTATTGATATGCTGGAACTGTTTGTTTTCGACTTCCCTCCACACATTTGGTTTTAACAAGTCCAACCTGGACCGCAACCTCCTGTTATAGAACATCATGGCAGGACTTTGGTTTGTTGTTGCATGGGTGGCGTTTCGATATGCCAGTAGGAAATTGTCCACCTTGTGTTGCATTGGAATCTGATCTTCGCTCATGGCCTTTATTGCCTTTTTGAACGTCTGTACAAACCTCTCGGCCAGCCCATTCGTAGCTGGATGATATGGGGCAGAGGTATAATGTTTCACCCCATTCTTCTTCAGGAATTTCTGGAATTCCTCTGACACGAACTGTGGTCCGTTGTCTGAACATATTTGCTCTGGCAATCCATTTCTTGCAAATATCGTTCTTTAACCGCGATCGTCTTCTCCGAGGTAGTGGTAGTCATTTTAATCACTTCTGGCCATTTAGAATGTGCGTCCACCGCAATTAAAAACATGGAGTCCATGAATGGACCAGCAAAGTCAATGTGTACACGTTGCCATGGGGTTGAAGGCCATTCCCATGGATGCAGCGGTGCAATTGGAGGTGCATTTTGGACTTTTTGGCACCCTGAGCAGCTTTTCGTCAGATCCTCTATCTGTTGGTCGATACCCGGCCACCACACATAAGCCCTAGCAAGGCTTTTCATCTTGACTCCCCCCAGATGACCTTCATGTAGTTCTTTTAGAACTCTCTCTCTTAACTTAGGAGGGATAATCACCCTTGTTCCATACATCAATGTTCCCTGACAGATGGACAGCTGTTCTCGTCTTGCTGAGAATGCCGGTAACAGTGGATCACCATGGGCTGGCCATCCCTTTACTGTCAATTCGTAGACCCGGGACAGTGTCGGGTCATTCCTAGTCTCCCTTTCATTATTTGCATTGGTGACAGGTAAACATTCGATGATGGTCGAGTGAAATAACTCCACCGGGTCAACCGTCGGTGCCTCCTCCTCAGTAGGTAGTGGCAGGCGCGACAGCCCATCAGCATTACCATGCTGCTTTGTACCTTTGAATTCTATCTGATATTGATGTGCCCCTAGGAAAAGGGACCATCTCTGGAGCCTCTGTGCTGTCATCACCGAAACACCCTTCTTAGGGTTAAAAATGGATACCAACGGCTGGTGGTCTGTCAGCAGTGTAAACTTCTGGCCCTGCAGGTAATGATTAAACTTCTTTACTCCCCACACAAGGCTGAGAGCCTCCCTATCTATCTGAGCATAGTTGCGCTCAGCGGAGGTCAATGATCTGGATGCAAATGCGACTGGCCTTTCCAAGCCATTTGGCAACTTGTGTGAGAGTACTGCTCCAATACCATAAGGAGAAGCATCACAAGCTAAACGAATAGGTAGCGTTGGGTTGAAGTGAGCCAACACTTCCTCTGAGGTGATCAATGCCTTGCTTTTGCGAAAGGCCTTCTTACAGTCCTCGCTCCACTTCCATGGTACTTCTTTCTGCAAAAGAGCGTTCAGCGGGTGCAGCACCGTGGATAGATTTGGCAGAAACTTATGGTAATAGTTAATCAACCCTAGGAACGACCTCAACTGGGATACATTTTCCGGAGCGGGAGCCTTCACAACAGCTTCGATCTTGTCAGGTGACTTGTGCAGCCCCTCCTGATCAATGACATGACCACAGTACGAGATCCGTTTCTGAAAGAACTCACATTTCTGGCGATTAACTCGAAGTCCATATTCCTTCAATCTGGTGATCACCAGTTTCAAATTTGCAAGGTGTTCCTCATCGTCATCTCCTGTAATCAGGATATCGTCCAAGTAACATTGAGTGCTTGGAATTCCCTGTAATACCTGCTCCATGGCCCTCTGCCAAATTGCTGGAGCCGAAGCCACTCCAAAAACCAGTCTATTATATCGATACAAGCCTCTGTGCGTGTTGATTGTGAGATACTGGCGCGACTCTTCCTCAACTTCCATCTGTAAGTACGCTTGCGCCAGGTCTATCTTGGTGAAGTGTTTCCCGCCAGACAATGAAGCAAAGATATCCTCAATCCGCGGAAGCGGATATTGCACCGTGTGAAGCACCGGATTAACCGTGATCTTGAAGTCTCCACAGATGCGGACCTTCCCCGGTTCCCCTGGCTTGTTACTCGATGAACGCTTCATGACGGGAACAATGGGCGTGGCCCACTCACTCCAGTCCACCTTAGACAGTACTCCTGAACGTTCTAGCCCTTCCAGCTCAGCTTCCACAGCAGGTCGTATCGCATAAGGTACCGGTCTGGCTTTGAAAAATTTTGGGTTTGCATGTTCTGCAATCTTGATTTTTGCCGTAATTCCTCTCAGTGTTCCCAGTCCCTGTTGGAACACCTCTTTAGCCTCATCCAATATTCTGGACAATCGTTCAGGTTTGACATCTTTTTTTCCGGAATCTACCGTTATTGCTTTTAGGGAGTGCCAGTCCATATTTATTTTCCTGATCCACTCCCGTCCCAGAAGTGGCGGACCTCCCTCAGGTAGTACATATAAGTCCATTCCTTGGTGTTCTTTGCCCTTGTGTACCACCTTGACTTTTATCTTTCCGATGGGGTATACTCTTTGCCCCGTGTATGTCTGCAATACTATCTCCGTATCCCATAGGGGAATATATGTGAATAACCTTTTGTAATCTTGCTTATTCATGACCGTCAACGCCGATCCGGTGTCCAATTCCATCTTCACTTGGACTCCTGCTATCTGAAGTGTGACCCAGATAGTTTGTAGGTCAGCTTCCTTACTCACATTGTGAATTCTCAGACTACCCAGTTCCTTGCTGTTGGAGTCTGAATCCAAATTCTGTTCATCCGAACTCTTCTCAGCCACCTTATGTACCTTTCTGCACTTTTCCTGCGGTGACTTTTTGTTGCTGGTCTTCTTTCCTGACCGGCATACTTTAGCTATGTGACCAAGCTTGCCACATTTTCTACATTCCTGATTTTTAAACCAGCATTGGTTCTGATCGTGTGTTGTCTTTCCACAACGATAACATTTCGCTGTACCCAAAGCCATTTGATCTACGCTGAGTACCGCTGCCTTCAGCTGCATTTCCGCAGTGCCTCTCGCTGCAGCTTCGTGCGATGCTGCAATAGTGACAGCCTTATCAAGTGTAAGATCATTCTCTTCAAGCAGCCGCTTTTGTGTTCCTTCTTTCGACAATCCACACACGAATTTGTCTCTCAGTGCCTCTGTCAGTCTTTCCCCAAACTGACAGTATTTCGCTAGCTTACGCAGTTCAACTAAATACTCCGCGTTGCTTTCCTCTTTCTGTTGCGTTCTCGCATAAAATTTAAATTGTTCCGCTAACATCAGCGGTGTGGGGTTCAAATGATTTCTCAGGACAGCAACAATATTAGCGAAAGCCTGATCCGTCGGTTTAGCTGGTGATAGAAGATGCTTCAATAGCCCGTATGTCTTCACACCCATTGAGTTTAGTACGGTTAGTGCTTTATCTTCATCTGATATTTTATTTGCCTTACAATAAATCTCTATGCGTTCTACATACGTGGCCCAATCTTCAACATCGGCATCGAAATCGTTGATGTTACCACGCTTAGGCATCCTCGCAATCTTCTTGAGAAACAAAAAGAAATTTTTCTTTTCTTTTTTTTTTCAAAATGGCAGTTTCCCGCGCTTGTCTTCTTCCCCCGCCTACGAAAATGGTGGCTTCCCGCGTTTGCCTTTCTCCCCTGCTGGCTGTAATGGCGATTGCCGTATTGCTGCGTTCGCCCTCCCCAGCGGTTTTCAAATTGTGCCTCCCAGCCCCTCTTGCAGTCCGGTCCTTTCCCCCGGCTGCGGCTGAGTTCTCCGCGGTTTTTTAAAATTATTTTTATTTTCTCCCGCGCCTCGCGGCCTCGGTAGCTGCCCGGCCTTTTTCCCCGGTCGTGGTCGAGCTCTCTCTCGACGCTGTTGCATCTCCCAGCCCGCTTGCAGCCCGGTCTTTTACACCGGCTGCGTTTGCATTCACCGCGGCTCCCATGCCTTACGCTGCCCCAGTCTCAGCGCCTCCGGCCCCGACTTCTGTCCGGCTCTTTTCCCCGGCCGTGGTCGAGTTCTCCGCCCTTATATCCTCCGTTTTTCCCTCCCCTACTTCACAGCCAACGTGGCCGACTTGCTGCTCGTCGCTGATCGGCATACCCACCACCGTGGTAGAAGGGATGATCACTACCTGTTGCTGATGGAAGGCTTCGTGTCAGGATTCTTCCTTGCTCTTCAGACCCGAGTCTTTTCTCAGCAGGATGATGAGGGCGGATGCCTCTTCTCGACGCCCGTTAAACTGCCTTGGATATATCTCTGCCTTGGATATATCTCTGCCGCAGGGTAAGATTGTCATCGTCGCCACTGTTAAGTCTGTGTGTTCTAATTATTGTTAATAAGAATCACTGCACACAGACCACAAGAATAAATTCAACAGGTCTTTACTTAGTCGAAGGTCAGGCTGAACTGCCCAATAAATCATTACACAGCACTTATATACCGGTGTGGTCACCACCGGTATTACAGTATACAGCAGCCAAGATAAAGTAGTGCATCTCTTAAAATAGTTCTCTTAAAGGTGGAACGGTTACATACACCACAGTCTCACCAAGGCCCTGTATAACTGTAGTAAGACATCCTTGCAATGAAGGCCAACATACCATTTGCCTTCCTAACTGCTTGCTGCACCTGCATGTTTGCTTTAAGTGACTGGTGTACAAAGACACCCAGGTCCCTCTGCACATCAACATTTCCCAATCTATCACCATTTAAATAATACTCTGCCTTTCTATTTTCCCACCGAAGTGGAGAACTTCACATTTATCCACGTTATACTGCATCTGCCATGTATTTGCCCACTTACTCAACTTGGCTAAATCGCCTTGAAGCCTCTTTGCATCCTCCTCACAACTCACAATCCCACCTAGTTTGGTGTCATCAGCAAACTTGGAAATATTACATTTGGTTCCCTCATCCAAATCATTGATATATATTGTGAATAGCTGGGGCCGAAGCACTGATCCCTGCGGTACCCCACTAGTCACCGCCTGCTACCCCGAAAAAGACCCATTTATTCCTACTCTCTGTTTCCTGTCTGTTAACCAATTTTCAATCCATGCCAGTATATTACCCCCAATCCCATGTGCTTTAATTTTGCACACTAACCTCTTATGTGGGACTTTATCAAAGGCCTTCTGAAAGTCCAAGTACACCACATCCACTGGTTCTCCTTTATCTAGTCTACCAGTTACATCCTCAAAAAACTTCAGTAGGTTTGTCAAACATGATTTCCCTTTCATAAATCCATGTTGACTTTGTCTAATCCCATTGATATTTTCTAAGTGTCTTGTTATCACATCCTTTATAATAGACTCTAGCATTTTCCCTACTACTGATGTTAGGCTAACCGGTCTGTAGTTCCCTGTTTTCTCTCTCCCTCCATTTTTAAATAGTGGGGTTACATTTGCCACCCTCCAATCTGCAGGAACTGTTCCATAATCTATAGAATTTTGGAAGATGACAACCAATGCATCCACTATTTCCACAGCTACCTCTGTTAGTACTCTGGGATGCAGATTATCAGGCCCTTGGGATTTATCGGCTTTCAGTCCCATTAATTTCTCCAGCACTATTTTTACTAATACCAATTTCCTTTAATTCCTCTTTCTCACTAGACCCTTGGTTCCCTAGTGAGAAGGAGGAATTAAAGGAAATTAGTATTAGTAAAAAAATAGTGCTGGAGAAATTAATGTCAGAAGCCAAATCCTTCCATTGATGAATTAAATTGGGTAATTTGAATAACGCTGATAATATTGAGTTGCACAGTGGGCCTTCACATTGTAGCCCAGGGAGCCTGCCTCTGCAATTCAACAACTGGGCAAGCTCCCGATCCTAGTCCAGCTGTTGGGCAAGGTGCCAAGGAACATCCCAGAACCCCCATCGTCCCAACAAGGGGACAAAAAAAGCAAACAACCTGAGTGACCATTGATAGTTTTAGCTCAGCTCCCGTGAGCCAATCCAGAAGCCATGTGAAGAGACTCGACGAGCATGCATCTGTCTTCTCCTCAGTTCTGATGAAAGATCCACCCCGAAAGCTAAATTTGCCTGTTTTCTCCACAGATACTGACCGACCCTGCTTCGAGTTTCTGCTTCTGTATCAGATTTTCAGCAGCCACTGATTTTTTTTGCTTTTTAGATAAACGATCTGCGGCTCATTTTCAATACATGTTTTCTGTTCTGGATTTTTCCCATCTTCTCCTAAAGGTGTTTGCTCAGGACCATGGGCAGCGGCAACCCACTGCTACCTCATAATAGTATCCTTTATAGTGTATTGTAGCGTAATATAGTATAGCGTAGCATGACGTAGTATAATGTAGTGTAAAGTAGTGTGGCATAGAATAGCGTAGCATAGACTAGAGTAATGTGACATAGTATAGTGTACTGTAGCATAGAATAGAAAGAAAGAAAGAGAGAGAAATGTAGGAAATGCGACAGCCAATTTGCGCACAGCAAGCTCCCACAAACAGCAATGTGTTTTTGTGATGTTGATTGAGGGATAAATATTGGCCCCAAGACACCAGGGAGATCTCCCCCTGCTCTTCTTCGAAATAGTGTTGTGGGATCTTTTACATCCACCTAAGAGAGCAGACGGGGCCTCGGTTTAACATCTCATCCAAAAGACGGCACCTCCGACAGTGCGGCGCTCCCTCAGCACTGCACTGGAGTGTCAGCCTAGATTTTTGTGCTGAAGTCTCTGGAGTGGGGACTGTGAACCCACAACCTTCTGACTCAGAGGCGAGAGTGCTACCCACTGAGCATAGTTTAGAATAGTGTAGTGTAGCGTAGTGTAGTGTAATGTACTGTAGTGTAGTGTAGCGTAGTGTAGTGTAATGTACTGTAGTGTAGTATAGTGTGCTTTAGTGTAGCATAGTGTACTGTAGTGTAGTATAGTGTACTTTAGTGTAGCATAGTGTACTGTAGTTTAGTATAGTGTGTTTTAGTGTAGCGTAGTGTACTGTAGTGTAGTATAGTGTGCTTTAGTGTAGCATAGTGTGGTATAGCAGTTACGGGACTGGACTAGCAACTCAAAGGCTGTGAGTTCATAAACCCACCATGGCAATTTAGTAATTTGTGGTTCACTAATATCCTTCAGGGATGGAAACCTGCCACCTCTACTTGGCGTGGCCTATACGCGGCTCTAATCCACACTGTGTGATTGGTTGATGCTCTCTGAAGCATCCTTGCCAGCATTGCCAATGCCCCAAGAACAAGGTTTATAAGAGAAACCAAATTGAACGGGAAAAATGAGGTCGATTTAGAGATGTGCGATGAGTCTTGAATTCAAGAGTCGGGTTGCGGTAAGCAGGACAGGGTAGTTACAGCTCATTAACAAAGCTTGAGCAAGCTTCATGTGTGAGCTTATCAACTGTAAGAGGCATCACATCAGAGCTCAATCCTTTCCTCGCCAGATATCCACACCTGAAATCTCCAGACATCCCTGGATAGCAAACAGGAGTGGGAACCCTGGCTGATTGTTCCCTCTGTGGCTCAGGGATGCTGAGGATGATTAGAGAGCCTGCTATTGCCTCCTGGGCTAGCATGGGGGAGAGGGGGTAAGATCAGATTCAGCTCCCATCGTTATATAGCCTGCCAACACTCATTGTCTAGGCTCGCACATCAAGAATGTTACAGTAGTTTGGACGTGGCCATCAGGGCGATTGTGTGATTCCCACAGGCCCAGGGGGAAGCCACATTTGACCGAAGCATGGGTCAGAGAATTGGGACTATACTGCTGTCGCTCTACCTTTGACCCATGCTTCCTTCAAGCTGTTTAGCTGGGACCATGAGATCATGGAATTACCCCTCATATCCCAACAAGCCCTCCTTAGAGCAGAGAAGGTTAAGGGGAGATTTCACAGAGGCGTTCAAAATCATGAAGGGTTTGGTTAGAGTAAATAAGGAGAAACTGTTTCCACTGGCAGGAGGGTCGGTAACCAGAGGACACAGATTGAAGGGAATTGACAAAAGAGCCAGAGGTGAGATGAGAATTTCTTTTACGCAGCAAGTTGTTGTGATCTGGAATGCGCTGCCTGAAAGGGCGGTGGAAGCAGATTCAATAGTAACTTTCAAATGGGAACTGGATAAATACTTGCAGGGCAGAAAACTGCAGGGCTACGGGGAAAGAGCGGGGGAGTGGGACTAATTGGATAGCCGGTCATTCAGTTGAGACGTTAAGCCGAGGCACCGTCTGCCCTCTCGTAAAAGATCCCATGGCACTACTTCAAAGAAGAACAAGGGGTGTTCTCTCCAGTGTCCGGGGCCAATATTTATCCCTCAATCAACATCACCAAAGAACAGATTATCTGGTCATTATCATGCTGTTTGTGGGAGCTTGCTGTGCGCAAACTGGCTGCCGCGTTTCCTACATTACAACAGTGACTACACTTCAAAAAGTACTTCGTTGGCTGTAAAGCGCTTTGGGACGTCCGGTGGTCGTGAAAGGCGCTATAGAAATGCAAGTCTTTTTCTTTCTTTCAAAGAGCCGGCACAGGCATGATGGGCCAAATGGCCTCCTTCTGTGATTCTAAGAATAAGCACCTCCAGGAAAGAAAAGGGAGAACGCTGGTAAGAAAAATAGCCTCTGTGATTCATTTCCCAGTGCTGGCACCAATTAGCGTCCTGAATTGAATTAAAGCCTTGCAGCTCACTCCCAGGTAGCTGTTATCCTGAACACATTCATAACAATTCCACTCAACAATCAAGCACATTAATGGACAGGAAATGGTTCTAAGCTGCCATGGATACCACAGTGAATGACATCAATGCTTAAGGACCATGCTGGGGAAACATGTCATAAACTGATTGGAAAGAATGAGCCCTTGTTAGCGTTTCAACAAAGAGAAATCCGGAGTGTTTCAATCCTGGTGCATCAGAGGTTGAGCAGCCAGTGATCTGTCCTTTTGCTTGTTTTTTTTTACACTATTAGGGATGAATTAATTTCAATTATTTTATGTTTTTGCCTGTATCTCGCATCTTGGCACCTGTCTGTCACACTTCAAAAGTGTCAAAAGCATAAAAAGAGAAGAGAGAGGAGGTCTATTCAACATTGACAAGGACTCAAGACACATACTACCACAAAAGGAGGGGAGGAAAAAGAGTGGGAGAGCAATAGTGATAGGGGATTCTATCGTAAGGGGAACAGATAGAAACATAGAAACATAGAAGATAGGAGCAGGAGTAGGCCGTTCGGCCCCTCGAGCCTGCTCCGCCATTCAATGAGATCATGGCTGATCATCCAAATTCAGTACCCTGTCCCTGCCTTCTCCCCATATCCCTTGATCCCTTTAGCCTTAAGAAATATATTCAACTCCTTCTTGAATATATTAAATGAATTGGCCTCCACCGCCCTCTGTGGTGGAGAATTTCACAGGTTCTCCACTCTCTGGGTGAAGAAATTCCTCCTCATCTCAGTCCTAAATGGCTTACCCCTTATCCTTAGACTGTGACCCCTGGTTCTGGACTCCCCCGCCATCGGGAACATCCTTCCTGCATCTAGTCTGTCTAGTCCTGTTAGAATTTTATAAGTTTCAATGAGATCCCCTCTCATTCTTCTAAACTCCAGCGAGTACAAACCCAATCGACCCAATCTCTCCTCATACGTCATTCCTGCCATCCCAGGTATCAGTCTGGTGAATCTTCGCTGCACTCCCTCCATGGCAAGAACATCCTTCCTCAGATAAGGTGACCAAAACTGCACACAATACTCAAGGTGTGGTCTCACCAAGGCCCTGTACAACTGCAGCAAGACATCCTTGTTCCTGTACTCGAACCCTCTCGCTATGAAGGCCAACATACCATTTGCCTTCTTAACCGCCTGCTGCACCTGCATGCTTACCTTCGTTTTTGTGGCCGCAGACTTGACTCCAGGATGGTATGTTGCCTCCCTGGTACCAGGGTCAAGGATGTCACTGAGCGGCTGCAGGACATTCTGAAGGGGGTGGGTGAACAGCCAGAGGTCGTGGCCATGCATATCGGTACCAACGACATAGGTAGAAAGAGGGACGAGGTCCTGCAAGCAGAATATAGGGAGCTAGCAAATAAATTAAAAAGCAGGACCTCAAAGGTAGTAATCTCAGGATTACTCCTAATGCCACGTGCTAGCGAGAGCAGAAATAGGAGAATAGACCAGATGAATGTGTGGCTGGAGAGATGGTGTCTGTGGTGTATGTGCCTTTAAGAGCCCGTGTATACTGTAATGCCGGTAGTGGCCACTTGGGCTATATAAGCCTGTATAGTGTCTTGTATCTGTTAGTTCACCTCCAGACTTTGTTCAGTAAACACCTGTGAAACCTACTCCTGCATTCCATGTCTCCATTAACACACGGATACAACAGTGGCGACGAATTGGAAACGGACTTACCTGCAATTCGGCAGCACCTCAAGGAGGTCGATTCCTCAGACGAAAGTCGAAGAAAAACAAGAAAGAAAAGAGAAAAGTGAAAGGCTGTGGTTTCACCGGCTGGCCGAGCTGGTGGCAGGTACTGCAGTGGTCCTTCCTGGGCGGCGGGCTGGGGCTCCATCGGCTGGCTCTGCAGCGGAGCCGAGCAGCGAAGGCGGAGGCAAACAGAGACAGAAGGGGGGAGCACTCGGGAGACGGCCGGCGCTGCAAAGCAGGTCGGCGTTCGGACCAAGCAGAGGGAGGGAAAAGTCCCAGAGAGTCCGGCGGGAACGAGTCTCCACCTATTGAAAAAAAAAACCCTATGTAAATAAAAACCGCGGAGAACAGCGTTGTCAGCAGCAGCAGTGGCGGGAAAGCGCGGGAAGCGCCATTTTTTTCTGCAGGGAAGAAAGGAAAGCGCGGGAGGCGCCATTTTTTTTTCAGGATGCCTAAGGCTGGCAATATTAATGCTTTCGATAGCGATATAGAGGATTGGACCACATATGTGGAAAGAGTGGAGGTATATTGCACAGCAAATGAAATAGAAGATGATAAAAAGGCATCAGTACTTCTAAATCTAATGGGCGCAAGGACATACGGGCTGTTACGAAACTTAATCACTCCAACCAAACCAAAGGACAAGAATTTTAAGGAGATTGTTGATACCCTACAGGAGCACTTAAACCCAACACCGCTGTTGATAGGAAGTTCTTAAAAAACAATGGGGTGAAGCACTACATGTCCGCCCCATACCATCCCGCCACCAATGGATTGGCTGAAAGGTTTGTCCAGACCTTCAAGAAGGCCATAAAGGCCATGGGTAATGAAGACATAAAGCTTCAGCATAAGGTAGATAACTTCTTGTTTGCATACAGGAATGCAACACATGTGGTTACAAACCAAACTCCCGCCATGATGTTCTTCAATAGAAGCCTAAGATGCCGGCTGGATTTGATCAAGCCAAACATCAGAAGGGACGTGGAGAACCGGCAATTTCAAGGCATGAATGAAAGGCCAACTAGAACCTTCCAGATAGGTCAACAAGTTTTGGCCCGGGACTACCGTACCGAGAAATGGCAGCCTGGAACTATTTGCACACGACTAGGACCGCTGATGTATACCGTGGACATTGGAGAAAGCATAATAAGGCGCCATGCTGACCAGATCATAGAGTCATCCGAAAAGGGACAACCTACACCACAACTCTATATGCCTGATGATGAGGCAGAGATGCCCATGGTATCTACCTCCGATCCGGTGATACTGGAACCAGATGAACCCGACACTGGCATTCCAGCCGAATCGACCTTGCCAAAAGAACCTACTGCACCACCAAAACCTACTACACCACCAAGGCGTTATCCGGACCGAGTCAGGAAGCCTCCAGAGAGACTGACTTATAATTGATTAACTGCAGCAAATGTGTAGATTATTGTTCTTGTAATATGTTAATTAATGATTACTTAAAATATTATGTACTGGTTGTCTAAAAGGGGAGGAATTGTGGTGTATGTGCCTTTAAGAGCCCCTGTATACTGTAATGCCGGTAGTGGCCACTCGGGCTATATATAGATACATAGATACATAGAAGATAGGAGCAGGAGTAGGCCATTCGGCCCTTCGTGCCTGCTCCGCCATTTAATGAGATCATGGCTGATCCTTTAATTCAGTATCCCGTCCCCGCCTTCTCTCCGTAACCCTTAACCCCTTTTGCCCGTAGAAATATATCTAATTCCCTCTTAAATATATTTAATGAGCTGGCGTACACTGCCCTCTGTGGCAATGAGTTCCACAGGTTCACCACTCTCTGAGTGAAGAAATTCCCCCTCATCTCTGTCCTAAATGGTTTAGCCCTTATCCTTAAATTATGTCCTCTAGTTCTGTTCTCACCCGCCAAGGGAAACATTCCTTCTGCATCCAGTCTGTCTAGACCTGTCAGAATTTTATACACTTCTATGAGGTCCCCTCTCAATCTTCTAAACTCCAGTGTGTACATCCCTAAACTACATAGTCTCTCCTCATAGGTCATTCCCGCCATTCCTGGTATCAGCCTGGTGAATCGCCGCTGCACCCCCTCCATGGCAAGAACATCCTTCCTCAGATGAGGCGACCAAAACTGTACACAGTACTCGAGGTGTGGTCTCACCAGTGCCCTGTACAGCTGCAGCAAGGTATCCCTGTTCCTGTATTCTAACCCTTTTGCTATGAAGGCCAGCATACCGTTTGCCTTCTTGACCGCCTGTTGCACCTGCATGCTCGCCTTCAGTGACTGGTGTACAAGAACACCCAGGTCTCTCTGTACTTCCCCCTCTCCCAATCTATTGCCATTTAAATAATAATTTGCCCTCCCGTTCCTGCACCCAAGGTGGATAACTTCGCACTTGTCCACATTATAGTGCATCTGCCATTTATCCGCCCAATCGCCCAGTCTGTCCAAATCGCTCTGGAGCTTCCTGGTCTCTTCCTCTGAGCCCACCCCACCTCCTAGTTTAGTGTCGTCTGCAAATTTGGAAATGCTGCATCCGACTCCCTGATCCAGGTCATTAATGTAAATTGTGAACAGCTGGGGGCCCAGGACAGATCCCTGTGGTACCCCACTTGTTACTGCCTGCCATTCAGAAAATGAGCCGTTTATTCCAACTCTCTGTTTTCTATCTGACAGCCAGTTCCCTATCCACGCCAACACTTTCCCCTTTATCCCATGAGCCTCAATTTTCCATGCTAATCTTTTATGTGGGACCTTATCGAAGGCCTTTTGGAAGTCCAGGTACACCACATCTACTGGCTCTCCCCCATCTATTCTACCAGTTACTCCCTCAAAAAATTCCAATAGATTAGTCAAGCACGATTTACCCTTTGTAAATCCATGTTGACTCTGTCCTATCCTGTCCCCATTTGCTAAGTGCTCCGCTATTTCATCCTTAATGATGGACTCCAGCATTTTGCCCACAACTGATGTAAGGCTTACAGGTCTGTAATTACCTGCTTTTTCCCTACCCCCCTTTTTGAATAGTGGGGTAACGTTAGCTACCCTCCAATCCATCGGCACTGTTCCCGAGTCTAATGAATTCTGAAAAATCATCCTTAGTGCATCCGCTATCTCTAGGGCCACCTCCTTCAGTACCCTAGGATGCATGTTATCAGGCCCTGGGGATTTGTCCACCTTCAATCCCTTTAGCTTCCTTAACACCATATCCTTAGAGATATTGATTTGCGTCAGTTCCTCCTTTGCCAATGTCCCTATTTTTCCCGATATCCCAGGGAGGTTTTTTGTGTCTTCCTTCGTAAAGCCTGTATAATGTCTTGTATCTGTTAGTTCACCTCCAGACTTTGTTCAGTAAACACCTGTGAAACCTACTCCTGCATTCCGTGTCTCCATTAACACACGGATACAACAGTGTCAGGGGGATGGGTTTAAATTCCTGAGGCATTGGGACTGATGCTGGGGAAGGTGGGACCTGTACAAGTTGGACAGGTTACACCTCAGCAGAACCGGGACCAATATCCTCACAGGGGGGTTTGCTAGTGCTGTTGGGAAGGATTTAAACTAGTTTGTCAGGGGGCTGGGAACCTAAGTGTGGGCCCAGAACAGAGAGAAACAAAGCTGGAAGTGCAAGTTAGAAAAGTAGTCAGCAAAACTAGTAGGGAGCAGAAACAAAGGCCAACAGTAAAGAGAGTCAAAGTGCAGAAAAATATTAAACAGGCAAAGTTGAAGGCACTTTATCTAAATGCACGTAGCATTCGCAACAAGGTGGATGAATTAATGGCACTAATAGAACTAAATGGGTATGATGTAATTGCCATTACAGAACATGGCTGCAGGGTTACCAAAGCTGGGAACTGAATGTTCCAGGGTACTCAACATTTAGGAAGGACAGACAAAAAGGAAAAGGAGGTGGCGTAGCGCTGTTAATAAGGGATGAGATCGGTACGGTAGAGATAAAAGATCTTGGCTTGGCAGATCGTGATGTAGAACTGGAATCAGTTTGGGTGGAGCTAAGAAACAGCAAAGGGCGGAAAACATTGGTGGGAGTTGTGTATAGGCCACCAAACAGTAATGGTAATGTAGGGCACAGTATTAATCAAAGAGATTAGAAGTGCATGTAACAAGGGCAATACGGTAATCATGAGGGACTTTAATCTACATATTGACTGGGCAAATCAAATTACCACTAATGGTGTGGAGGACGAATTCTTGGAATGCATGCAAGATGGTTTCCTGGATCAGTATGTGGAGGAACCAACCAGGGAACAGGCTATTCTGGATCTGGTACTGTGTAATGAGAAAGGGCTAATCAATAATCTTGTGGTAAAGGGGCCGTTAGGGACAAGTGACCATAATATGATTGAATTTTATATTAAGTTTGAGAGTGATGTAGTCCAATCTGAAACTAAGGTCTTCAATCTAAACAGAGGAAACTACAAGGGTATGAGGGACAAGTTGGCCATGGTAGATTGGGAGACTACACTAAAAGGTATGAAGGTGGACATACAACGGCTAACATTCAAGGAAATAATGCATAATTTGCAACAAACATATATTCCTCTAGGGCATAAAAATCCAAAAGGAAAAGTGATCCAACCATGGCTAACAAAAGAAATTAAAGCTAGTATTAAGTCAAAGGAGGAAGCTTATAAAGTTGCCAGAAAAAGCGGTCAGCCTGAGGATTGGGATCTTTTTAGAAATCAGCAAAGGGGGACCAAGAAATTGATAAAGAAAGGGAAAATGGAATATGAGCACAAACTAGCGAAAAATATAAAAACGGATTGTTTTTATATAGGTATGTGAAAAGGAAAAGACTGGCGAAGGTAAATGTAGGTCCTTTACAGTCAGAGGTGGGAGAATTTATAATGGGGAATGAGGAAATGGTAGAGAAATTAAATAAATACTTTGTTTCTGTCTTCACGGAGGAAGACACAAAAAACCTCCCAGAAATACGAGAAAACCAAGGGTGTGGCGAGAATGAGGAACTTAAAGAAATTATTATTAGTAATAAAACAGTATTAGCAAAATTAATGGGACTAAAAGTCGATAAATCCCAAGGACCGGATGACCTACATCCTAGGGTTTTGAAAGAGGTGGCCATTGGGATAGTGGATGCATTGGTTGTCATCTTCCAAAATTCTATAGATTCTGGAATGGTTCCGGCAGATTGGAGGATAGCAAATGTAACCCCGCTATTTAAGAAAGGAGGGAGAGAGAAAACGGGGAACTACAGACCTGTTAGCCTCACAACAGTAGTTGGGAAAATGCTGGAATCTATTATAAAGGATGCAATAACTGGGCACTTAGAAACTAATAGTAAGATTGGGCAGAGTCAACATGGATTTATGAAAGGGAAATCCTGTTTGACAAACCTATTGGAGTTCTTTGAGGATGTAACTAGTGGAGTAGACAAAGGGGAACCAGTAGATGTGTATTTGGATTTTCAGAAGGCCTTCGATAAGGCCCCACACAAAAGGTTGGTGAACAAAATTAGGGCACATGGAATTGCGGGTAATATACTAGCATGGATTGAGAATTGGTTAACAGACAGAAAACAAAAAGTAGGGATAAACGGGTCTTTTTCAGGATGGCAGGCTGTGACTAGTGGGGTACCGCAAGGATTGGTGCTTGGGTCCCAGCTATTCACAATCTATATCAATGATTTGGATGAGGGGACTAAATGTAACAGTTCCAAATTTGCAGATGATACAAAGCTAGGTGGCAGTGTCAGTTGCAAAGAGGATGTGAAGAGGCTTCAAGGGGATCTCGACAGGCTCAGTGAGTGGGCGAGAACATGGCAGATGGAATATAATGTGGATAAATGTGAAGTTATCCACTTTGGTGTAAAAAACAGAAAGGCAGAGTATTTCCTAAATGGTGAAAGATTGCAGATGCTCAAAGGGACCTGGGTGTCCTTGTACATGAGTCACTGAAAGTGAATGTGCAGCTGCAGCAAGCCATTACAAGAGGATTTGAGTACAGGAGTAAAGAAGTCTTACTCCAATTATATAGGGCCTTGGTGAGACCACACCTGGAGTACTGTGTACCATTTTGGTCTCCTTGCCTAAGGAAGGATATACTTGCCATAGAGGGAGTGCAACGAAGGTTCACGAGATTGCTTCCTGGGATGGCGGGACTGTCGTATGAGAAGAGATTGAGTAAACTAGGCCTGTATTCTCTTGAATTCAGAAGAATGAGAGGGGATCTCATTGAAGCATACACAATTATTACAGGGCTTGATAGGGTGGATGCTGGGAGAATGTTTCCCTTGGCTGGGGAGTCTAGAACCAGTGGCCACAGCCTCAAGATAAAGGGTAGGCCATTCAGGACTGAGATGAGGAGAAATTTCTTCACACAGAGGGTGGTGAATCTTTGGAATTCTCTACCCCAGAGGGTTGTGGAGGCTCAGTCATTGGGTATATTCAAAACAGAAGTCGATAGATTTCTGACTAGTAAGGGCATCAAGGGATATGGCGATAGGGTCGGTGAATGGAGTTGAGGCAGAAGATCAGCCTTGATCTCATTGAATGGTGGAGCAGGCTCGAAGGGCCGAATGGCCTATTGCTGCTCCTATTTCTTATGTTCTTATGTTCTTAAAACAGGTCAATATGTCGCATCCTGGTGCTCTTCAGAGATCGGTCAATAAAGAGAAACTTTGGTAACTGATAGCATTGCCCTGGGAATTGGCATCAACAGGCCTTATATGCTTTATAACTCTTCGCCCTTCTTCAAGCCAAGAAACCAAGGTTCTCCGATCTCTCGCTGTAGCTGCAAACGGTCCTTTCCCCAGGGTTCCTGCCAAAGTTAGGAAGAAGAAAGAAAGAAAGACTTGCATTTACACATTCACAACCTCAGGACATCCCATAGCACTTTACAGCTAATGAAGTACTTTCTTTGACACGCAGCCACTGTTGTTATGTCGGAAGCGCGGCCGTCAATGTGTGCACAGCAAGATCCCACTAACAGCACTGCGATCTGTTTTTTAGTGATGCTGGCTGAGGGATAAATGTTGGGCAGGAGACCGGGGCGAGAACACCCCCTGCTCTTCTTCGACATAGTGGCCATCGGGTCTTTTACGTCCACTTGAAAGGGCAGACTGGGGGCCTCGGTTTAACGTCTCATCCGAAAGACGGCACCTCCAACAGTGCAGCACTCCCTCGGCGCTGTAGAGTGCCACCACTGAGCCACGCCTGACAATGATATTTGCTCCATGCATTCGCTGGTTTGGTGGGGTCGTCCACCATTTTGCATTGTTAAACACTTTATTTTCGTTAATACTTCATTATTCTTACTTGCCATTCAAATAACATCGTAAAAAAGTGGTGTGGGCGGCAGTTCCTTTGTGGGTTCCCATAGTGCCGAATGCTTTCAATAAGAAAGTAGAGTTCACGAGTGACCAATAAAAAGCAGAGGTAACAGCAACAGAGACATATCTTCTCTGCCCCTCCCACTATTCTGGGACCCATGTTTATAGGCCCCATAGTTTGAGAAGCATAGATAAGAATACGTAGAATTACATAGAAATTACAGCACAGAAACAGGCCATTCGGCCCAACGGGACTATGCCGGCGTTTATGTTCCAAGCCTCCTCCCACCCCTCTTCATCTCACCCTGTCAACACATCCTTCTATTCCTGTCTCCCTCATGTGTTTATCTAGCTTCCCCTTAAAGACATCTAAACTATTCGCCTCAACCACTCCCTGTGGTAGCGAGTTCCACATTCTCACCACTCTCTGGGTAAAGACGTTCCTCCTGAACTTCTTATTAGATTTATTAGTGACAGTTATATATTTATGGCCCCTAGTGTTGGACTCCCACAAGTGGAAACATCTCTACGTCGACACTATCAAACCCTTTCATAATTTTTAAGATCTCTATCAGGTCACCCCACAGCCTTCTCTTCTCTAGAGAAGAGTCCCAACCTGTTCAATCTTTCCTGATAGTTATAACCTCTCAGTTCTGATATCATCATTATAAAATGCCAGGCAATGACTATCTCCAACAAGCGAGAGTCTAACCACCGCCCCCTGACATTCAACGGCATTACCATCGCCGACTCCCCCACCATCAACATCCTGGGGGTCACCATTGACTAGAAACTTAACTGGACCAGCCACATAAATACTGTGGCAACAAGAGCAGGTCAGAGGCTGGGTATTCTGCAGGGAGTGTCTCACCTCCGGACTCCCCAAAGCCTTTCCACCATCTACAAGGCACAAGTCAGGAGTGTGATGGAATACTCTCCATTTGCCTGGATGAGTGCAGCTTCAACAACACTCAAGAAGCTCGACACCATCCAGGACAAAGCAGCCCGCTTGATTGGCACCCCATCCACCACCTTAAACATTCACTCCCTCCACCACCGGCGCACCGTGGCTGCAGTGTGGACCATCTACAAGATGCACTGCAGCAACTCGCCAAGGCTTCTTCGGCAGCACCTCCCAAACCTGCGACCTCTACCACCTGGAAGGACAAGGGCAGCAGGCGCATGGGAACACCACCACCTCCAAGTTCCCCTCCAAGTCACACACCATCCTGACTTGGAAATATATCGCTGATCCTTCATCGCCACTGGGTCAAAATCCTGAACTCCCTCCCTAACAGCACTGTGGGAGCACCTTCACCACACGGACTGCAGTGGTTGAAGAAGGCGGCTCACTACCACCTTCTCGAGGGCAACTAGGAATGGGCAATAAATGCTGGCCTTGCCAGGGCCGGAATGAATTAAAAAAATAGAAAGAAGAAAAATATATGAATCAAAATGAAAGGAAATCCAGAATGGTAAACAGTTCAATGCTTTTACATGATTGACTGTTCAAAGTCTCCTGTGATGGGCATTGCATTCCAACACTGGAGCACAGCTTCTCCAGAGCAGGAGGAGAGGGAGGCAAGGCAGATAGACCTGTTGTGGTGTGGTGTTATCCTTCTGATGGGAATTTTGGAGGTGGAATCCCCCCTCCTTCTGGTTGCAGAGTGATCCTTATTGGAAGATCTTACGTGGGTTATCCGATGATCAATTTAATAAAGTCAATACATTATTCTGACGCAACAGCCTGTAATCTTTACTTCTGGTCCAGCGCGTCGGGTGGATTTTTCAGTTCGATGCTACTGAAGGGATTAACAGGCTCCGTGTCTTTTCTGCGGAATGAACTTCAAAGTCTTTGAATAGATTTAAGTCAGATCAAACAGGAGTTGGAAGACATGAGTCAAAGCTGGCCGCTCTTTGCAGTGATTGAGCCAAGTCTGGTAGCTCCACGGACAATCTTGTAGAGATTTTAGTTGAAAGGCGTGACATTTCTGCTTTAACTAATAATGGGGAAAATTCCTGTTTTCCTCCATAACTAACCAACGGATAAGCAAAATCAAGAGAATGTGTGGCTTTGAAAGATTTTTCATGAATTAGGGAGGAAAAAAAGCAAGGTTCCATTTTCCTGTAAAAGAGGAATTTTGTGTACAGGCTTCTGGCTGAGCAGTGCATTGAGGAAAAACAAAACGAAAGACTTGCATTTATATAGCACCTTTCACGACCTCAGGGTGTCCCAAAGCGCTTTACAGCCAATGACGTACTTTTGAAGTGCGGTCACTGTTGTAATGTAGGGAAATGCAGCAGCCATTTTACTGCACAGCAAGCTCCCACAAACAGCAATGTGATAATGACCAGATGATCTTTTTTTAGTGATGTTGGTTGAGAGATAAATATTGGCCCAGGGACACTGGGGAGAACTCCCCTGCTCTCCTTCTGCCATGGGATCTTTTACGTCCACTTGGGAGGGCAGGCATCAGTTTAACGTCTCATCCGAAAGACGGCACCTCCGACAGTGCAGCACTCCCTCAGCACTGGCACTGGGAGTGTCAGCTTAGATTTTGTGCTCAAGTCTTTGGAGTGGGACTTGACCTCACAACCTTCTGACTCAGAGGCAAGAGTGCCACCATCTGACACCTATGGGAGACCTGCTGGCCAGAGCTCTTTAAATAGTGCCATGGGATCATTAATATCAATCAGCTCGATCAGCTCCAATGGACAGGCCCTGCTCCTCTTCCAATAGTGCCGTAGGATCTTTTACATCCACCTGAGAGGGCAGACGGGGCCTCGGTTTAACGTCTCAAAAGACGGCATCTCCGACAGTGCAGCACTCCCTCAGTACTAGGGGGCAACGGAGAGATCTCAGGGGTCCTCAAGTTCATCGAATTTCTGTCTGTTACTGAATTTTTCTGTATTATTTGACGAACAGAAGTACCAATAAAAATCTTCATTTGCAATGACTGCACTGTCTACTTTGGGCCGTTGACACTGTCTTTGGGAAGTGAAGATGGGAGGAGGTGGGGGGCGTTCCACGAGAGTTGAAGAGGGATCCCTACACGGAAAAGTGTGAGACCCACTGCTATACAGCAGCGGAATGCCAGCCTGAACCTGTGAGTCCTAGCCAGTCAAACTCTGGGCCTTGGGCACTGCCAATAAGGATGGGAGGACACAAGCAGAAGATGGGTCATCTTTTCAACCCACCCACAAACAAGGGCAGGAGGAGATTAGGAAGGCATGTTGTCTGCGGCTGTTCTTGTGCATTGCTTCGTAGAGGTAGGTTTGAGCGCATCAGCAGCAGAGGCCTGGAAGCAGGCAACAACAACAACAACAACTTCCATTTATATAGCGCCTTTAACATAGTAAAAATGTCCCAAGGCGCTTTCACAGGAGCGGTTCTCAGACAAGATTTGACACCAAGCCACACAGAAAGATATTAGGGCAGGCGACCAAAAGCTTGGTCAAAGAGGTAGGTTTTAAGGAGAGTCTTAAAGGAGGAGAGAGAGGTGGAGATGTGTAGGGAGGGAATTCCAAAGCTTAGGGTCTCGGTGGCTGAAGGCACGGCCGCTAATGCTGGAGGACTTAATCAATGCAGCTCTTAACTGCTGGTTTACTGCCACACACATAAGAGGGCTATTAAATATTGGAATTAAACAAAGTCCATGAATCTAACCAATGGAGACCTTGTTGTCTTTCACCTCAGAAAATGGAGCATGAGATGAAGTCTGAGGCATGTGTGAGAAGACTCTTTCTGAACATTCACTGTGAGGACATGTTTAAACCTGACCCCCTTAGATTCACAACAAGAGGTATGTCCCCGAGGTGTCAAGTGGCTCTCATTTTGAGAGCTTCATTTATTAAAATCGTCTGGACATCATAAGAACATAAGAAATAGGAGCAGGAATAGCCAACTTGGCCCCTCGAGCCTGCTCCGCCATTCAATAAGATCACGGCTGACCTTGGGCTCAAAGCCACTTCCCAGCCTGCTCCCCATAACCCTTCACTCCCTTATCTTGCAAAAATCTGTTTATCTCCACCTTAAATGTATTTAATGACCCAGCCTCCACGGCTCTCTGGGGCAGAGAATTCCACAGGTTTCCGACCCTCTGAGAGAAGAAATTCCTCCTCATCTCAGTTCTAAAAGGGCGACCCTTTATTCTGAAACTATGCCCCCGAGTTCTAGATTTCCCCACGAGGGGAAACATCCTCTCTGTATCTACCTTGTCGAGCCCCCTCAGTACCTTATATGTTTCGATAAGATCACCTCTCATTCTTCTAAATTCCAATGAGTATAGGCCCAGCCTGCTCAACATTTCCTCAAAAGTCAAACCCCTCATCTCTGGAATTAACCTAGTGAATCGTCTCTGAACTGCCTCCAATGCAAGTATATCCTTCCTTAAATAAGGTGACCAAAACTGTACGCAGTACTCAAGGTGTGGTCTCACCAATACCCTGTACAGTTATAGCAGGACTTCCCTGCTTTTATACTCCAACCCCTTTGAAATAAAGGCCAACATTCCATTTGCCTTTTTGATTACTTGCTGTACCTGCATGCTAACTTTTTGTGTTTCATGCACAAGGACCCCCAGGTCCCTCTAAACTGTAGCATTTTGTAATCTCTCTCCATTTAAATAATAGTTTGCTTTTTTATTTTTCCTGCCAAAGTGGATAACCTCGCACTTTCCCACATTATACTCCATCTGCCAAATGTTTGCCCACTCACCTAGCCTGTCTATATCCCTTTGCAGATTCTTTGAGTCCTCTGCACAACTTGCTTTCCCACCCATCTTTGTATCATCCGCAAACTTGGCTACATTACACTCGATCTCTTCATCCAAGTCATTAATGTAGATTGTAAATAGTTGAGGCCCCAGCACCGATCCTTGTGGCACCCCACTAGTTACCATTTGCCAACCAGATAATGACCCAATTATCACGACTCTGCTTTCTGTTAGTTAGCCAATTCTCTATCCATGCTAATATATTACCCCCAACTCCGTGAGCTCTTATCTTATGCAGTAACCTTTTATGTGGCACCTTATCGAATGCCTTCTGGAAATCCAAATACACCACATCCACTGGCTCACCCTTGTCCACCCTGCTTGTTACATCCTCAAAGAACTCTAGCAAATTTGTTAAACATGATTTCCTTTTCCTAAAACCACGCTGACTCTGTTTGACTGCAGTATGTTTTTCTAAATGCCCTGCTACTGCTTCCTTAATGAAGGACTCCAGCATTTTCCCAACGACAGATGTTAGGCTAACTGGTCTATAGTTTCCTGCTTTCTGTCTCCCTCCTTTCTTAAATAGGGGTGTTACATTTGCAGTTTTCCAATCCGCTGGGACCTCTCCAGAGTCCAGGGACTTTTGGTATATTGCAACCAATGCATCCACTATCTCTGCAGCCACTTCTTTTAAGACCCTGGGATGCAGGCCATCTGGTTCAGGGGACTTGTCGTCTTTTAGTCCCATTATTTTACCAAGTACTATTTCCTTAGTGATAGTGACTGTCTTTAGTTCCCCCCTCCCTGTGGCCACTTGATTATCCATTATTGGGATGTTGTTAATGTTTTCTACAGTGAAGACAGGTACAAAATATTTGTTCAGAGTCTCTGCCCTTTCCCCATTCCCCATTATTAATTCCCCAGGCTCATCCTCTAAGGGACCAACGTTTACTTTAACTACCCTCTTCCTTTTTGTATACCTGTAGAAGCTCTTACTATCTGTTTTAATGTTTCTTGCCAGCTTACTCTCATAATTCATCTTCTCTCTCTTTATTTTTTTTTAGTCATCCTTTGCTGGTTTTTTTTAAATTTCCCAATCCTCTGGTCTCCCACCAATCTTGGCAACATTGTATGCCTTCATTTTCAATTTGATACCATCCTTTACTTCCTTAGTTAGCCACGGATGGTGCTCCCTTGTCTTAAAATCTTTCTTTCTCACTGGAATATATTTTTGTTGAGAGTTATGAAATATCTCCTTAAATGTCCGCCACTGCATTTCAACAGTCTTACCCTTTAATTTGTTTTTCCAGTCCACTTTAGCCAGTTCTGCCCTCATGCCATTATAATTGCCTTTGTTTAAGATCAGGACACTGGTTTGGGATACAACTTTCTCACCCTCCAACTGAATTTGAAATTCAACCATGCTATGATCACTCTTTCCTAGAGGATCCTTCACTATGAGATCATTTATTAATTCTGTCTCATTACATAGTACCAGATCCAAGATAGCCTGCTCCCTGGTTGGTTCCATTACATACTGTTCTAGGAAAACATCCCGGATGCACTCTATGAACTCCTCCACCAGGCTACCATGGCCAATTTGATTTGTCCAATCAATATGGAGATTAAAATCACCCATGATTATTACCGTACCTTTTTTACAGGCCTCCATTATTTGTTGATTTATACTCTGTCCAACAGCATTGCTACTGTTCGGGGGCCTGTAGACTACGCCCACCAGAGACTTTTTCCCCTTATTATTTTTTATCTCCACCCAAACCGATTCTACATCTTGATCTTTTGAGCCAATATCACTTCTCACCACTGCACTGATCCCATCCTTTAGCAACAAAGCCATCCCACCTCCCTTTCCTTTCTGTCTATCCTTCCAAATTGTCAAATACCCTGGAATATTCAGTTCCCAGCCCTGGTCACCTTGCAACCACGTCTCTGTAATGGCGATCAGATCATACCCATTTGTATCTCAACTCATCTATCTTGTTATGAATGCTGCGTGCATTCAGATATAGAGCTTTTAACTTTGTCTTTTTACCATTTTTCCTTGTTTTGTTCTGTTACACTCTTATTTTTAAACGTTCTGTCCCTTCCTGTCACACTCTGGTTATTATTTCCCCATCTTTAGCCTGCTCTATTGCTTTCTCATTTCTCATTGACTTTTTATTTTCCCGCTCACCTGGATCCTCCCCCCCACTATTTAGTTTCAAGCCCTCTCTACAGCCCTAGTTATTCGATTTGCCAGGACTCTAGCCCCAGCATGGTTCAAGTGAAGCCCATCCAAACGGAACAGCTCCCTCTTATCCCAGTACTGGTGCCAGTGTCCCACAAATCAAAACCCATTTCTCCCACACCAGTCTTTGAGCCACTCGGTCATTCCTCTGATCTTATTTACCCTATGCAAATTCACTCGTGGCTCAGGTAGTAATCCAGAGATTATTACCATTGTGGTTCTGCTTTTTAATTTAGCCCCTAGCTGCTCATACTCTCTCAGCAGAACCTCTTTCTTTGTCCTACCTATGTCATTGGTACCTACGTGGACCATGACAACTGGATCCTCCCCCTCCCACTCCAAGTTTCTCTCTAGCCCAGAGGAGATGTACTTAACCCTGGCACCGGGCAGGCAACACAGCCTTTGGGACTCACGCTCTCGGCTGCAGAGAACAGTATCTATCCCCCTCACTATACTGTCCCCAATCACTACAATATTTCTTTTTGCTCCCCCCGCTTGAATGGCTCCCTGTACCACAGTGCTGTGGTCAGTTTGCTCATCCTGCCTGCAGTCCCTGGCCTCGTCCATACAGGGAGCAAGAATCTCATACCTGTTGGTCAAGGCCAAGGGCTGAGGCTCCTCCACCACTACCTCCTGGATCCCAATACCTGCCTCGCTGGTAGTCACACCCTCCTGTCCCTGATCATGGGCCAAATTGGAAGTAATTATTCTAGTGGGTGTGACTGTCTCCTGGAACAGTGTCCTGGTAACGTGCCCTCTCCCTAATGTGTCGCAGTGTCTGAAGCTCGGACTCCAGCTCATCAACTCTGAGCTGAAGTTCCTCGAGCAGCCAACATTTGCTGCAGATGTGGTCGCCCTGGACCCCAATGGTGTCCGCCAGCTCCCACATGCAACAACAACAACACATTGCCTGGTCTCCCAAGTTTGGAAAAAAAGCGAGAAATAGAGAAATACTCACCAACCAATCACTTACCTGCTTTCTGGTGACGTCACACTTCGATTACTTTTTTCTTCTTTACACTCACCGGTCCTTTTTATCTCAGCGTCTCCCGCTGCTCCCGAACTCTCCCGGGTTTTGGCGCTCTCACTCTGCTCCCGCTGCTCCCGAACTCTCCCGGGTTTTGGCGCTCTCGCTGTGCTCCCGGGTTTTGGCGCTCTCGCTCTGCTCCTGCTGCTCCCGAACTCTCCCGGGTTTTGGTGCTCTCGCTCTGCTCCTGCTGCTCCCGAACTCTCCCGGGTTTTGGCGCTCTCGCTCTGCTCCTGCTGCTCCCGAACTCTCCCGGGTTTTGGCGCTCTCGCTCTGCTCCTGCTGCTCCCGAACTCTCCCGGGTTTTGGCGCTATCGCTCTGCTGCCGCTCTGCTCTCATTCTGCTCCCGCTGCTTTTGAGCTCTCCCGGGTTTTGGCACTCTCGCTCCGCTCCCCGCTGTTCCTGAACTCTCCCGGGTTTTGGCACTCTCACTCCGCTCCCGCTGCTCCCGCACTCTCCCGGGTTTTGGCGCTCTCGCTCCGCTCCCGCTGCTTTTGAACTCTCCCAGGTTTTCATTAGAACAAAAACTGACAGGCACAAATAAATCCTTTCAATGAGTTAATCCAGTGCCAATGCTAAAAGATGACTGCAATCAAAAATTGGAGGAAGGGTTTTTGACACTGGAAGTCCAGTGAGGTTTTTTGTTGGGACAGAAGATAGGAAGGAAGCAAGTTCTGTGTATGCGTGTGTATATGGTTTGTGTATGTGTGTGTATGTATGTGTGTGTGAATGTTTGTGTGTGTATGTGTGCATGCATGTTTGTGTGTATGTGCGTATATATCTGTGTGTATGTATGTTTGTGTGTGTATGTATGTTTATGCGTATGTATATTTGTGTGTATGTATGTTTGTGTGTGTATGTTTGTGTGTGTATGAATGGTTTGTGTGTGTGTGTATGTTTGTGTGTGTGTATGTTTGTGTGTATGTATGTTTGTGTATGTTTGTGTGTGTATGAATGGTTTGTGTGTGTGTATATTTGTGTGTGTGTGTATGTTTGTGTGTGTATGTTTGTGTGTGTATGTTTGTGTGTGTGTGTATGTTTGTGTGTATGTATGTTTGTGTATGTTTGTGTGTGTATGAATGGTTTGTGTGTGTGTGTATGTTTGTGTGTGTGTATGTTTGTGTGTGTGTATGTTTGTGTGTATGTATGTTTGTGTGTATGTATGCTTGTCTGTGTATGTGTGTGTATGTTTGTGTGTGTATGAATGGTTTGTGTGTGTGTATGTTTGTGTGTGTGTATGTTTGTGTGTATGTATGTTTGTGTATGTTTGTGTGTGTATGAATGGTTTGTGTGTGTGTGTATGTTTGTGTGTGTGTGTATGTTTGTGTGTGTGTGTATGTTTGTGTGTATGTATGTTTGTGTATGTTTGTGTGTGTATGAATGGTTTGTGTGTGTGTGTATGTTTGTGTGTGTGTATGTTTGTGTGTATGTATGTTTGTGTGTATGTATGTTTGTCTGTGTATGTGTGTATGTATGTTTATGTGTGTATGTACATTTGTGTATGTGTGTATGCATGTTTGTGTGTGTATGTGTGTGTATGTATGTTTGTGTGTGTGTATATTTGTGTGTGTATGTATATTTGTGTGTGCATGTATGTTTATGTGTATATGTATGTTTGTGTGTGTGTATGTATGTTTGTGTGTATGCATGTTTGTGTGTGTATGTGTGTGTGTATGCATGTTTGTATATGTATGTTTGTGTATGTTTGTGCGTATGTGTGTATGTATGTTTATGTGCATGTATGCTTGTGTATGTTTGTGTGTATGCATGTTTCTGCATGTATGTGTGTATGTATGTTTGTGTGTGTATGTGTGTATGTATGCTTATGTGTATGTACGTTTGTGTATGTTTGTGTGTATGCATGTTTGTGTATGTGTGTGTATGTATGCTTGTGTGTGTATGTATGTTTATGTGTGTATGCATGTTTGTATATGTATGTTTGTGTGTGTATGTGTGTATGTTTGTGTATGTATGTGTGTGTGCATATGTGTTTGTGTATGTGTGTGTATGTTTGTGTATGTGTATGTATGTTTGTGTATGCATGTTTGTGTGTGTGTATGTTTGTGTGTGTATGTATGTTTGTGTGTATGTATGTTTGTGTGTGTGTATGTTTTTGCATGTGTTTTTGTGTGTGTGTATGTATGTGAGTGTGTATGTGTGTATGTATATGTTTGTGTATGTGTGTATGGGTGTGTGTGTGTGTGTGTGAGTGTGTATGTATGTTTATGTGTGTGTATGTTTGTGCGCATGTTTGTGTGTGTGTGTTTGTGTGTGTATATGTTTGTGTGTGTGTATGTGTATGTTTGTTTGTATGTTTATATGTGTGTGTCTGTGTGTGTGTGTCTGTGTGTGTTTGTGTGTGTGTTTATATGTGTGTGTGTGTGTGTTTATATGTGTGTGTGTGTGAGTGTGCATGTTTATGTGCGTGTCTGTGTGTGAGTGTGTGTGTCTGTGTGTGAGTGTGTGTGTGTGTGTGTGTGTTTATATGTGTCTGTCTGTGTGTGAGTGTGTGTGTCTGTGTGTGAGTGTGTGTCTGTGTGTATGTGTGTGTTTATATGTGTCTGTCTGTGTGTGAGTGTGTGTGTGGGTGTGTGTGTGGGTGTGTGTGTGAGTGTGTGTGTGTGTGTGTGAGTGTGTGTGTGGGTATGTGTGTGTTTATATGTGTGTGTCTGTGTGTGAGTGTGTGTGTGGGTGTGTGTGTGTGTTTATATGTGTCTGTCTGTGTGTGAGTGTGTGTGTGGGTGTGGGTGTCTGTGTGTGAGTGTGTGTGTGTGTGTATGTGTGTGTTTATATGTGTCTGTCTGTGTGTGAGTGTGTGTGAGTGTGTGTGTGGGTGTGTGTGTGGGGGTCCTGTGGAAGGGAGGGAGTGAACAGTTGCTTCCATCAATTTCTGCCAACAATGTGACAGTTAGTGGGACCCTTTCACAAGATTGATATGATGTAGAAGACCACTCGGAACATCCTAGCTCCCCCTACCCGAAAATACACCCTGGAGAGACAAAGAAACATAGTCTGAGTGTTGGAAATGCACAGCTCCTGAAAAGGTAAAAGGTGAAGTTCTCACGTCCAGTGCGTTATCTGAACTCTGACAAAGGGTCTCGACCTGTAACACTAACCCGGCTCTTTTCAGATTCTCACAGCCCCGCTGGGCAATTCCATCATTTTCTGTTTTACTTACGAAGTCTGGCTGTTTTTTTTTTAAATGATTCCGAGGTCGACTGATTAAATGAGTCCTTTGGGGACTTACAAGCTGAACAGAACCCTTTAAATTTGTGTGGGGTGGAGGAAAAAAAGGACTGATCAATCGAGGCTAAATGGTTAAATAGTTTTATTCTGGGGGGAATAAATAAATGACTGCGGCAGTAAGGCTGCTCCTTTCTCTACTCTCTGGCCCCTATCTCTGCCATCTGAGCATTTTTTTTTCTGAATGAAGCGGAGAGTGGGTCGGGGAGAGGATGAATCATACTTTGCTGTTTGTCTAAAACCTCCCACAGGTTTGTCCAAATCACTGCTGAACGGCTACTGAATGAAAATCAATTGGACATAGATAGGCCTCGGACTCTATGGTGATCAGAGGCAGGAGATTTTTTTTCCCCCTCGGTCTGTCTCTGAGACATTAAAGATACATTTGCTCAGTTAAACAGAGAGAGAGAGAGAGAGGGGGGAAAGCTTGTGGATTGGTTAGACCCCCCACCTCACACAACCAGTCTCTGGACTTTATCATTTTTTTTTTCGTGTGGCTTCGCATCAACTCTTGTCAATTGTCAGCTGGAAGCTAAAAAAAAGTTGATTCAACTGCAGCAGCACGACGCTCCTTTGGCACCAACGTGAGTAAGTACCTGAACTCAAAATTTAATGCGGGCTCGTGTCTTTACCGAGACAGCTGTCGTCTTAAGTGTCCCGTTTAAAAAAAAAATTCTGATGGTGGTATTTGCAGGCGGCGCAGTGGGGAGTTTATTATGGGTCCGAAGGTTTACAAGGAGCCAGGATTTATACGGCTTATTTTAGATTAAATACGCCCTGTGTCTGTGTGCAGCCCAGGTTCAGCTACCATGTAGAGAGGGCATCGCTTTATGCACAGTGGTTGTTATATGGAATGTATGTAAGTCATAATCATTAATCTCTCGCGTGCTGATTCCCTTGTGTTTAATTAACCCCACCCTCCCATAACAAGTCTTTCTACTGCTTTTCAATTTCTGCAGCGTTTTTTTCTAATACGGTATAGACCAGCAATTTAACACAGAGTAAGGTGATTGTAAGATAGTCTTCTCTTTAAGGATCAGGAGCAGTACATTTTACTTCGTTCAAGGCACTATGTTGTGTTAGATTTCCCCAAAGCTTTGACATATAAACAGCAGTATTACAAGAGCTAGTGAAATAAACCTTTAATATTTTGTCACCTGCAATCTCCTTCCAGCAAGCACTTTATAACGTGGCTGCTTTCCGGTTCAGTGTCGAGGTGCAGGGTTTTAACTCTGTCGACCCCAGGGGAGGCTAGCCCACAGCTCACGAGGCAACTGCTGTGGGCAGGTAACCCTTGAGGGAGGGCCTATCCTAGATGTTCCAGCACACGACCTCTTACATATGAATTATTATATTTTATGGGAGGGCAATTAAAGATCCTCTGCAACTGATTATGTACAAATAAAAGAATCGAACAGCAGACACAGAGGCCATTCAGTCCATCGTACTATGCTGGCTTTCTGAATGCACTGTCACTCTCTAAACGTACTGTATAGACCAGCAATTTAATACAGAATAATAGGTCTGGAAGTGATTGTAAGACTGTCTTCTCTTTAAGGATCAGGAGCGGGACGTTCAAGGTGCTATATAAATGCATGTTGTTGTGTTAGAGTCCCCCAAAGCTTTGAGATGCCACAAACCATTTATTTATTCTGTTTGATACAAAATATCCCAGAAAACTAGAATAATGAGATAAATATATTAAATATGGAGGGGGGGGGTGGTTACTGTTCAGTCCCACTCCAGAGACTTGAGCACACAAATCAAAGCTGACACTCCCAATAAAGTGCTGAGGGAGCGCGGCACTGTCGGAGGTGCCGTCTTTCGGATGAGACGTTAAACCGAGACCCCGTCTGCCCTCTCAGGTGGACGCAAAAGATCCCACGGCACTATTTCGAAGAAGAGCAGGGGAGTTCTCCCCGGTGTCCTGGGGCCAATATTCATCCCTCAATCAACATCACTAAAACAGATTATCTGGTCATTATCACAGTGCTGTTTGTGGGAGCTTGCTGTGCGCAAATTGCAACAGTGACTACACTTCAAAAGCACTTCGTTGGCTGTAAAGCGCTTTGGGACGTCCGGTGGTCGTGAAAGGCGCTATATAAATGCAAGTCTTTCTTTCAGTACTTGCTTTTAAGGACCGTCTTAAAGCAGGAGAGAGAGGGGTAGAGAGGCAGAGAGGTTCAGGGAGGGAGTTCCAGAGCTTAGGGCCCAGGCAGCTGAAGGCACACAGCCCTTCAATCTCCAGCAAGTTGCACTACACCACGGCGCTTTGGCTCTTGGCTGAGTCATTGCATAAAATGGAAAGTCTGGAATGGAAACAAAGGGTTGTGAGCAGCACTTGTCATTCTTGATGTCACTAGGGCATAAACTGTAAAGGGTGAAACGGGTTTCTCGATCTGAACTCCGGCAATGGTGCCTGGAACTTGATGACATTGGGTCAGCTGCTTGTCTCATTGCAGTGTCAGCCGTGGCTCGGTGGGCGGCACCCTGAGTCAGAGGGTTGTGTGTTCGAATCCCACTCCAGAGACTTGAGCACAAAAATCTAGGCTGACGCTCCCAGTGCGGTGCTGAGGGAGCGCCGCACTGTCGGATGAGACGTTAAACCGAGGCCCCGTCTGCTCTCTCTCAGGTGGATGTAAAAGATCCCGTGGCACTGTTTCGAAGAAGAGCAGGGGAGTTTTTCCCCAGCGTCCTGGTCAAGATCTATCTCTCAATCAACATCACCAAAAAAAACAGATTATCACGGTGCTGTTTGTGGGAGCTTGCTGCGTGCAACTTGGCTGCTACATTACAACAGTGACTACACTTCATTGACTGTAAAGCGCGTTGGCAGGTTGTGAAAGGTGCTATATAAATGCAAGTCTTTATTTCTTCATTCTTGATATGTTCTAAATGACAAACATGGTGATGTGTAGTGAGGAATAATATGATTTGTACTTCCACTTTTCAGAAAAGTATATTGAATCATAGAATCATACAGCACAGGAGGAGGCCATTCGGCCCATCGTGCCTGTGCCGGCTCCTTGTCCCACTAGCCATTAGTCCCACTCCCCTGCTCGCTCACCAAAACCCTGCCAAATGTTCCTTTTCAAGTATTATCAAATTCCCTTTTGAAAGTCACTGTTGAATCTGCTTCCCCCGCCCTTTCAGGCAGCGCGTTCCAGATCACAACAACTCGCTGAGTTAAAAAAAAATCCTCCTCCTCTGCCCCCTGGTTCTTTTGCCAATCACATTAAATCTGTGTCCTCTGGTTACTGACCCTCCCGCCAGTGGAAACAGTTTCTCCTTATTTACTCTATCAAAACCCTTCATCTACGTATATGTTATCAATAAATATCTTGTGGATATATGCAATTCCTGTCCAACTTCCTGAGCCGTGATTTTTGGTCGTGCTTTTTTGTCAACATTAAACATTGAAACTGCCTCTGTAAACATTGAGAATAGGAAAAGAAAAGGCTGCAGGTGCTGGAAATCTGAAATAAAAACAGAAAATGCTGGAGATACTCAGCAGGTCAGGCAGCATCCGTGGAGAGAGAAACAGAGTTAACGTTTCAGGGTCGATGACCTTTCGTCAGAACTGGAAAAAAGCTGGAAATGGAACAGATATTTAAGCAGGTGTAGGGGCTGGGAAATGGGGGAGGGGGTGAAAGAACCAAAGGGAAGGTCTGTGATAGGATGGAAGGCGGAAGAGGTTAAGAGACGTTAAGAGATATTCAAGGCGAGAGGAGATGGTAATGGGACAGGTTAAGAAACAAAGGATGGCTCTAGATGAAGTGTGAATTGCGCTGGCAGAATGAAAGACAGCTGCCCTGTGGGAGAGAAGAAAAGACACAAACAAAAAGTGTGGATGAAAAATATATATATGATAAGGGGCCGAGGTTATAGTCTGAAATTGTTGAACTCTATGTCGAGTCCAGAAGGCTGTAAAGTGCCTAATCGAAAGATGAGGTGCTGTTCCTCGAGCTTCCGCTGAGCTTCAGTGGAACAGTGTAAGAGGCCGAGGTCGGAGAGGTCTGAGTGGGAATGGAGCGGAGAATTAAAGTGACAGGCGACCGGAAGCTCGGGGACCCCCTTACAGGCTGAACGGAGGTGTTCCGCAAAGCGGTCGCCCGATCTGCGTTTGAGAATAGAAACCCAGTTTGTTAACCAGTTGTCTGTAATGATGTAGTTGCAGACTCTGGCCAGTAGGTGCTGCAGTGGAGTGGTTTTTGAAAGCTCGCTCCCACCTTCACGGCCATCTTGTATACTCAACACAACAACAACAACAACTTGTATTTATATAGCGCCTTTAATGTAGAAAATGATAAAAGAACACCTTTTTCTTTTGGAATGCCCCAATGATTTTTTTCTCCTGCGTTGCTGGCAGCAATATCCTGGAGATTAATTTTTAATTGCTGGAGACTCCCAAGTCAATCCTATCACCAACTAACCATGGACAGTGCCGCAGGCAATTTTATAATACTGATACTCACCGCCAGTAAGAGTAACATGTGAAATGTGTTTTCTAACCTGCGACCAAATACTGATATTTAAAAGCATAAAAAAAACTTGACAAAGCCGCAGAGACCATTAGATCCAGTAACCCGATCCTTCCTTCATCCACCAATGCCACCCAGCTGCTTCCTCATCAGTTCCCTCCACCTTGGAACCACATCAGGGACGGGGCGGCGGGGGGAAGGGGGAGGTGTCATTTGAACCTTTGGCGATTGCACGAAGCGGACGCTATCGGATCAGCTGCCCATTATCCAACTCTCCCGATCTTCATTTACATTGACGTCTCGGCATCATTTTCCTTTTAATTCCTAACTGTTAGCCTGCCTCTCTCCGCGCTCCCACACCCCCAGTCATCCCCCCCCAACCTCAGTATTTCAACCCTTCAGCACGATGAACGATTTGCCTGAATCTATTTTAATTTTTTTGCCAATTCCCTTCATAATTTCGAATAATTCAACTGGGACACGCAACTCCTCCTCTCCCCAGAGGGAAAGAAGCCATGGCTTCCGCAAACTTCCCTCAGGGCTGAGGTTCTGCCAGCTGTAATCATCTCCTCTGTGTTCGTAGTAACGTCTGTGAGGCCAATTGGGAAGGAGTGTTTCTTTGAATGAAATCTATTTTTAGAAAGTCATTCCTTTATCCCTTGATGCTTGATATTTCCATCTCATTAAGGTGTATGCTTTCTGTAGCTAATTGCTAATTATCATCTGACATTTCCTCCCATTCATTTCTACGAAAGACATCTTTTTTCCACAGAGCTAATATTCAAAGGGTATAAAAACATTTTAATTTAATTACAAGCTTCACATGACGTCAAACTGCAAAAACAAAGCCACCTAATTTGAAAACATTCTCCAAATTCAGCCCCTAGGTTACAGTGTTTCTCACACTCTTCCATGTTATGATCTGGAACGCACTGTCTGAAAAGTGGTGGAAGCAGATTCTTTCAAAGAGCCATCACAGGCACGATGGGCTGAATACATAGAAACATAGAAGATAGGAGCAGGAGTAGGCCATTCGGCCCCTCGAGCCTGCTCCGCCATTTAATGAGATCATGGCTGATCATCCAAACTCAGTACCCTGTCCCTGCCTTCTCCCCATATCCCTTGATCCCTTTAGCCTTAAGAAATATATCTAACTCCTTCTTGAATATATTTAATGAATTGGCCTCAACTGCCTTCTGTGGTAGAGAATTCCACAGGTTCACCACTCTCTGGGTGAAGAAATTCCTCCTCATCTCTGTCCTAAATGGCTTACCCCTTATCTTTAGACTGTGACCCCTGGTTCTGGACTCCCCCGCCATCGGGAACATCCTTCCTGCATCTAGTCTGTCTAGTCCTGTTAGAATTTATAAGTTTCAATGAGATCCCCTCTCATTCTTTTACACTCCAGCGAGTATAAGCCCAATCGACACAATCTCTCCTCATACGTCATTCCTGCCATCCCAGGTATCAGTCTGGTGAATCTTCGCTGCACTCCCTCCATGGCAAGAACATCCTTCCTCAGATAAGGCGACCAAAACTGCACACAATACTGAAGGTGTGGTCTCACCAAGGCCCTGTACAACTGCAGCAAGACATCCTTGTTCCTGTACTTGAACCCTCTCGCTACGAAGGCCAACATACCATTTGCCTTCTTAACCGCCTGCTGCACCTGCATGCTTACCTTCAGCGACTGGTGCACAAGGACACCCAGGTCTCGTTGCACTTCCCCTTCTCCCAATCTATTGCAGTTCAGATAATATTCTGCCTTTCTGTTTTTGCCAACAAAGTGGATAACCTCGCATTTATCCACATTATACTGCATCTGCCATGCATCTGCCCAATCACCCAACCTGTCCAAATCATCCTGGATAGCTTCCTTCCGCGCTCCATGGTTCTAAGCCATTTTTCAATATGATGGTCTGAATGAATAACAATTTTCCAAAGCTGAAGATCTCTGTCAGTACGGGGAATGCGGAGGCTACATTTTAGACTCAGTTATTTCTGGGTTAGGGTACAAAAAATTGGTCATTGGTTGTGATGTTCCCGCTGAGCTGTGTGGCCTCCTGGCCAGGCAGCAGCCTGGAGGTCACGCGCAGGCCGCTCACCGGCCTTTCAATGCAAGAAACCGTGTTGGCGCGAAAATCCCACTGGGCCGCGCAGCCCGTTTAAAGGGACCGCGCACCCAAAAATAAAAAGAAATTACAGGGAACAATGCACGGCTCTCGCTCCTGGCCACTGCCCCATGGCCACTGCTGGACAGGCGTCTATGTTACTGTTGGGGTGTGGACTGGACCCAGCTCATCTCTGATGGTCACTGCCAAGGCTTGCACATCTGGGTGAGATACCTGTACACCAGCAATGGGGCGGTGGTTTCCAAAGAGGACAACAGGGGAAGGAAATTGATGGACAAAGTTGGCAAGATTACTCTAATTAATGACTGTGGGAGGCTGTAGTTGTATGGGTCACAGTCTCAGGATACGGGGTAGGCCATTTAGGACTGAGATGAGGAGAAATTTCTTCACTCAGAGGGCGGTGAACCTGTGGAATTCTCTACCAAGAAGGCTGTGGAGGCCAAGTCACTGAATATATTTAAGAAGAAGATAGATAGATTTCTAGACACAAAGGCATCAAGGGTATGGGGAGAGAGCGGGAATATGGTATTGAAATAGAGGATCAGCCATGATCATATTGAATGGCGGAGCAGGCTCGAAGGGCCGAATGGCCGACTCCTGCTCCTATGTTTCTATGTTTCTGTATGACAACTGCAAAATAACACTATAATGGGATTCACTGTAAGATAAGAGATTTCACCTGGAAACATAAAGATGAGACTATTGATGTTGAGTCTGTGTGTCCCAGTTATGCTTATGATCAATCACTGGACACAGACAACAAGAATAACTTTTAACAGGTCTTTACTATTCGGAGGTCAGGGCTGAACTGCCCAGCAAATCCCTACACAACACTTATATACCGGTGTGGTCACCACCGGTATTACAGTATACAGCAGCCAAGAGAAAGTAGTACATCTCTTAAGGTAGTTCTCTTAAGGTGGAACAGGTTACATACACCACAATCCTCCCTTTTTAGCTTAACAGTTATATCCCCATTTAACATAACATAATAACATATATATATACAACTTCATGCAAAACAGTTCAAAGATTCAGTCTCTGAGGAGGCCTCCTGATTCGAGTTGGATAACGCCTTTCAGGGGTCTCTGATCCTCGTTGCTGGGGTGACTCATCTAGTTGGTCTCTTATGGATTGGACATCATCATCAGGTACATTCACCTCTGAGGTAGATGCTTCAGGTTCACTAACTTCTTCCACGGTTGTCTCTGCCGTAACCATGGGTTCGACCCTTGTTCTCGATTCTACCAGTTGGTCAGCATGACGCCGTATTACATTTTCACCAATATCTACCGTGTACATCAGGGGTCCTTGTCTGGCCCGAATTGTTCCAGATTGCCATTTCTCGTTTTTATAATCCCGGGCTAACACTGGTTGTCCTATTTCGAAACTCCGAGTGGTCTTGTTATTTATATGCTGGAACTGTTTGTTTTCAACTTCCCTCCGCACATTTGGTTTTAACAAGTCCAACCTGGACCGCAACCTCCTGTTATAGAACATCATGGCAGGACTTTGGTTTGTCACTGCATGAGTGGCGTTTTGATATGCCAGTAGGAATTTGTCCATCTTGTGTTGTAGTGGAATCTGATCTTCGCTCATGGCCTTTATTGCTTTTTTGAACGTTTGTACAAATCTCTCGGCCAACCCGTTTGTAGCCGGATGATATGGGGCAGAGGTATAATGTTTCACCCCATTCTTCTTCATGAATTTCTGGAATTCTTCTGACACGAACTGCGGTCCGTTGTCTGAACATATTTGTTCTGGCAATCCATTTCTTGCAAATATCGTTCTTAGCACCGCGATCGTCTTTTCCGAGGTAGTGGTGGCACTTCTGGCCATTTAGAATGTGCGTCCACCGCAATTAAAAACATGGAGTCCATGAATGGACCAGCAAAGTCAATATGTACATGTTGCCATGGGGTTGAAGGCCATTCCCATGGATGCAGCGGTGCAATCGGAGGTGCATTTTGCACTTTTTGGCACCCTGAGCAGCTTTTCGTCAGATCCTCTATCTGTTGGTCGATACCCGGCCACCACACATAAGCCCTAGCAAGGCCTTTCATCTTGACTCCCCCCAGATGACCTTCATGCAGTTCCTTTAGAACTCTCTCTCTTAACTTAGGAGGAATAATCACCCTTGTTCCATACATCAATGTTCCTTGACAGACGAACAGCTGTTCTCGTCTTGCTGAGAATGCCGGTAACAGTGGATCACCATGTGCTGGCCATCCCTTCACTGTCACTTCGTAGACCCGGGACAGTGTCGGGTCGTTCCTGGTTTCTCTTTCAATACTTGCATTGGTGACTGGTAAACATTCGATGATGGTCGAGTGAAATAACTCAACAGGGTCAACCGTCGGTGCCTCCTCCTCTGTAGGTAGTGGCAGGCGCGACAGCCCATCAGCATTACCATGCTGCTTTGTACCTTTGAATTCTATCTGATATTGATGTGCCCCTAGGAAAAGGGACCATCTCTGGAGTCTCTGTGCTGTCATCACCGAAACACCCTTCTTAGGGTTAAAAATGGATACCAACGGCTGGTGGTCTGTCAGAAGCGTAAACTTTTGGCCCTGCAGGTAATGATTAAACTTCTTTACTCCCCACACAAGGCTGAGAGCCTCCCTATCTATCTGAGCATAGTTGTGCTCCGCGGAGGTCAATGATCTGGATGCGAACGCGACTGGCCTCTTCAGGCCATTTGGCAACTTGTGTGAGAGTACTGCCCCAATACCATATGGAGAAGCATCACAAGCCAAACGAATAGGCAGCGTTGGGTTGAAGTGAGCCAATACTTCCTCTGAGGTGATCAATGCCTTGCTTTTGCGAAAGGCCCTCTTACAGTCCTCGCTCCACTTCCATGGTACTCCCTTCTGCAAAAGAGCGTTCAGCGGGTGCAGCACCGTGGATAAATTTGGCAGAAACTTATGGTAATAGTTAATCAACCCTAGGAACGACCTCAACTGGGATACATTATCCGGAGCGGGAGCCTTCACAACAGCTTCGATCTTGTCAGGAGACTTATGAAGCCACTCCTGGTCAATGACATGACCACAGTACGAGATCCGCTTCTGAAAGAACTCACATTTCTGGCGATTAACTCGAAGTCCATATTCTTTCAATCTGGTGAGCACCAGTTCCAAATTTGCAAGGTGTTCCTCGTCATCATCTCCTGTAATCAGAATATCGTCCAGGTAACATTGTGTGCCTGGAATTCCCTGTAATACCTGCTCCATGGCCCTCTGCCAAATTGCTGGAGCCGATGCCACTCCAAAAACCAGTCTATTATACCGGTACAAGCCTCTATGCGTGTTGATCGTGAGATACTGGCGTGACTCTTCCTCAACTTCCATCTGTAAGTACGCCTGCGCCAGGTCTATCTTGGTGAAGTGTTTCCCGCCAGACAACGAAGCGAAGATATCCTCAATCCGCGGAAGCGGATACTGCACCGTGTGAAGCACTGGATTAACAGTGATCTTGAAATCTCTACAGATGCGAACCTTCCCCGGTTCCCCTGGCTTGTTGCTCGATGAACGCTTCATGACGGGAACAATGGGCGTGGCCCACTCACTCCAGTCTACCTTAGACAGTACTCCTGAACGTTCTAGCCCTTCCAGCTCAGCTTCCACAGCAGGTCGTATCGCATAAGGTAACGGTCTGGCTTTGAAAAATTTCGGGTTTGCATGTTCTTCAACCTTGATGTTTGCCGTAATTCCTCTCAGTGTTCCCAGTCCCTGTTGGAACACCTCTTTAGCATCGTCCAATATTCTGGACAATCGTTTAGGTTTGACATCTTTTTTACCGGAATCTACCGTTAGTGCTTTTAAGGAATGCCAGTCCATATTTATTTTCCTAATCCACTCCCGTCCCAGTAGTGGTGGACCTCCCTCAGGTAGCACATATAAGTCCATTCCTCGGCTTTCTTTGCCCTTGTGGACCACCTTTACCTCTATCTTCCCAATAGGGTATACTCTTTGCCCCGTGTATGTTTTCAATACAATCTCCGTATCCCGTAGGGGAATATGTGGGAATAACCTCTTGTAATCTTGCTTATTCATGACCGTCAATGCCGATCCAGTGTCCAATTCCATCTTCACTTGGACTCCTGCTATCTGAAGTGTGACCCAAATTGTTTGGAGGTCTGCTTCCTTACCAACATTGTGTACTCTTAGACTACCCAGTTCATTACTGCTGGAGTCTGAATCTGACTTCTGTTCGTTCGAACTGTTCTCTGTCACCTTGTGTACCTTTCTGTACTTTTCCTGCGGTGACTTTTTGTTGCTGGTCTTCTTTCCTGACCGGCATACTTTAGCTATGTGACCAAGCCTGCCACATTTTCTGCATTCCTGATTTTTGAACCAGCACTGGTTCTGATCGTGCGTTGTCTTTCCACAACGATAACATTTTACTGTACCCAAGACCATTTGATTGGTGCTGAGTTCCGGTGACCATAGCTGCATTTCTGCCGTGCCTCTCGCTGCGGCTTCTTGCGATGCTGCAATAGTGACAGCTTTATCAAGCGTAAGATCATTCTTCTCAAGCAGTCGCTTTTGTGTTCCTTCTTTTAACAATCCACACACAAATTTATCTCTCAGCGCATCTGCTAGTCCTGTTCCAAACTGACAGTACTTTGATAGCTTACGCAGTTCAATTAAAAATTCAGCGTTGCTTTCGTCTTTCAGCTGCGTTCTTCTGTAAAATTTAAATCGTTCCGCTATCATCAGCGGCGTGGGGTTTAAATGATTTTTCAGGACAGTAACAATATTCGCGAAAATCTGATCCGCCGGTTTATTTGGTGATAGAAGGTGCTTCAATAGCCCGTATGTCTTCGCACCCATTGAGCTTAATAAGGTTAGTGCTTTCTCATCATCTGGTACCTTATTTGCTTTACAATAAACTTCCATGCGTTCTACATACGTGGTCCAATCTTCGATATCGCTATCAAAGGTATTAATGTTCCCATGTTTAGGCATCCTTGCAAGTTTTTTAATTTTTCTTTTTCTCAAAATGGCGGCTTCCCGCGCTTGTCTTCTTCCCCCGCCTACTAAAATGGCGGCTTCCCGCGCTTGGCGGTCTTGCCCGCGCTCGTCTTCTTCCCCCGCCGACTACAATGGCGGATTCCCGCGTTTGCCTTCTTCCCCCACTGGCTGCAATGGCGATTGCCGTGCTGCTGCCGTTCTCGCCTCCCCAGCGGTTCTCAATTCCCCGACGCTGCTTTGCCTCGCAGCCCCGCTTGCAGCCCGGTCCTTTACACCGGCTGCGTTTGAGTTCTCCGCGGCTCTCGTGCCTTAAGCTGCCCCAGTCGCTGCGCCTCTCGGCCTCGATTGCAGCCCGGCCCTTTTTACCGGCCGTGGTCGAGTTCTCCGCCCTTATTCCTCCATTTTCCCTCCCCTACTCCACAGCCAACGCGGCCGACTTTCTGCTCGTGTCACTGATCGGCTTACCCACCACCGTGGTAGAAGGGATGATCACTGCCTGTCGCTGATGGAGGGCTTCGTGGTCAGAATTTTTCTTTTTAACCCGGGTTCTCGATGCCTCCCGTGCGATGGTGCTCAGCAGGATGATGAGGGCGGATGCCTCTTCTCGACGCCCGTTCTGAGGATGAAGCTGCCTTGGATGTAAAACTGCCGCAGGGTAAGATCGGACTCGTCGCCACTGTTGAGTCTGTGTGTCCCAGTTATGCTTATGATCAATCACTGGACACAGACAACAAGAATAACTTTTAACAGGTCTTTACTATTCGGAGGTCAGGGCTGAACTGCCCAGCAAATCCCTACACAACACTTATATACCGGTGTGGTCACCACCGGTATTACAGTATACAGCAGCCAAGAGAAAGTAGTACATCTCTTAAGGTAGTTCTCTTAAGGTGGAACAGGTTACATACACCACAATTGAGAGCTTAGTTTATATTGTATCGATTAAGTGTAACTTTTTTCAGTGTATGGGCTATTTACAGCAGTAACTTCACAACCCCAGTTGTGTTAAACTACTATTTGTTCACTTAATTGTTTGAAGTTTACACTTCTATTTCATATTTACCACAGTCTTGATCGATTTAAATGCATTTTGCTCACAACCACTCCTTGTGACTCCAAACACTGCGCACAGTTCTGGTCTCCATATTATAAAGAAAGACTTGCATTTCTATAGCGCCTTTCACAACCACCGGACATCTCAAAGTGCTTTACAGCCAAAGAAGTACTTTTCAAAGTGTAGCCACTGTTGTAATGTGGGAAACGCAGCAGCCAATTTGTGCACAGCAAGCTCCCACAAACAGCAATGTGATAATGACCAGATCATCTGTTTTTGTTCTGGTGATTGAGGGATAGATATTGGCCGGGACACCAGGGATAACCCCCCTGCTCTTCTTTGAAATAGTGCCGTGGGATCTTTTACATCCACCGGAGAGAGCAGGCGGGGCCTCAGTTTAATGTCTCATCTGAAAGATGGCACCTCCGACAGTGCGGCACTCCCTCAGCACTGCACTGGGAGTGTCAGCCCAGGTTTATGTGCTCAAGTCTCTGGAGTGGGATTTGAACCCACAACCTTCTGACTCAGAGTCGAGTGTGCTACCCACTGAGCCTCAGCTGACACTGATACAAAGGATATAGAGGCACTGGAGAAGGTGCAAAAAAAGATTCACAAGGATGATCGCAGAACTGAGAGGATATACTTATCAGGAAAGGCTGAACAGGCTGGGGCTCTTTTCAATAGAACAGAGAAGGCTGAGGGGTGACCTGATAGAAGTCTTTAAGATTATGAAAGGATTTGACAGGGTAGACGTAGAGAAGATGTTTCTACTTGTGGGGGAGTCCAAAACTAGAGGTCACAAATATAAGATAGTCACTAATAAATCTAATAGGGAATCTAGGAGAAACTTCTTTACCCAAAGAGTGGTGAGAATGTGGAACTCGCTACCACAGGGAGTGGTTGAGGTGAATAATATAGATGCATTTAAGGGGATGCTGGATAAGCATATGAGGGAGAAGGGAATAGAGGGATATACTGATAGAGTTAGATGAAAAGAGGTGGGAGGATGCTCGTGTGGAACATAAACGCTGGCATAGACCAGTTGGGCCGAATGGCCTGGTTCTGTGCTCTTAGTAACATTTACAGCACTTTCGCTGATGCTAAGGAGTATGGGTAAGAACTGTGATGAAATATGTCATTCATCAGACTCTAATATGTCATTCATCAGACTCTGTATTTAACTACATATATTGTATTGCCTGCTCCTGTGTTTTACCTTGTATTGTATATAGTGCACCGCCCCCTTTCTCCCCATTGGGTGTGTCGGCTCCGCCCATACCTGGACCTACTTAAGACAAGCCCAGGCTTGTCTTGCAGCAGAACAGCAGAATGCTAGGTGAAGCTAGGTGAAGACACGGGCATCTTTCTTTGCTAATAAAAGCCTTGTTTTATCCAGTTAACTTTGAGCCTTGAAGTTATTGAGGCGCATCAAGAACCATCGCCATTTTGACTTTCGCACATTGGCCCACTGGTAATAATAATACTTGCATTCATAGAGCGTCTCAACCTATTATTGAAATGACTCAAAGCACTTCACACAATAAATTTGGTTTGAAGCGCAGTATCTGTTGTTAATTAGGCAAATACTGTGGCCATTCTGCCATCTCCCGCAAAGAATGAGATAAATGGCCTCTTAATCTGTTTTGGGTCTTGGTGGTTGAGGTGGAACATTGGCCAGGACTCCTGCGGAATGCCCTGCTCTTCGTCGAATAGTGCCATGGGATCTTTAAAGTCCAGACGGACGGGATATTGGTTTAACATCTCATCTGAATGAAAGCTACTCCAACAATGCAGCACTCCCTCAGTATTGTACATAGGAACATACGACAGGTGACGGACAGGTAAAGACCCTCTGGCCCATCCAGCTTGTCCCACACAATCGCGATACCTTGTGTATCCCAATATATACACTCCGCCCCACCCGAAGCCATGTGATCTCCTGAGAGAGGTGAAAATCCAATTTTTAAAAAAAGGCCAATTTGGGGGGAAAAAATCTGGGAAATTCCTCTCCGACCCATGCAGGCGATCGAAGCTAGTCCAGGAGACCACTCGGGCCCAGAATTCCCTGCAGTACCCACCTTCTGTAAGAGGGGATCTCCGCCCGAGCCAGAAACAGGTCAAGCTCTCGCTTGAAGGAATTCAGCGAATCAGCATCCACCGCACGAGAAGGCAGCCTGTTCCAGAGGCCCACTATTCTCTGGGGTGCCAATTTAGATTATGTGTAGGCAAATCCTTACCAGCCTCCCTCTTGTGTCTTATTTTTGAATCGTTCCTGGTTTATTCTTTTTACTCATTCATGTTTTTGGAAAAAAAATTACCTTCCTTCTCTCACCTCACCTCCTGCAGGCTTGGCTTGTTGCTGGGGTACAGATCCATGATGCCAGGCAGCCTGTGCCATCTCAAGTGGCCATTATTCCTGTGCAAGGCTGGACAGTGAGTGTTGGCAGGAGCATCAATGCCAAACCCAATCCTGCCCACACCCAACACCCACATACTTGCAGCAGGGGTCACTGGATAACAAGCAGAAAGGGCATTTTGTACCCTGCACATCCCAAGGCAGCTCGATTGGCACATCCCAAGACCTCTGCCACCTTTCCAGCTAACATCAACAAGGGAGAGTCTAACCACCTCTCCTTGACATTCATGCCATCACCATCGCCGAATCCCACAACAACAACATCCTGGGGGACCCATTGACCAGAAACTTAACTGGACCAGCCACATAAATACTGTGGCTTCAAGAGCAGGCCAGAGGCTAGGTATTCTGCGGCGAGTGTCTCACCTCCTGACTCCCCAAAGCCTTTCCACCATCTACAAGGCACAAGTCAGGAGTGTGATGGAATACTCTCCATTTGCCTGGATGAGTGCAGCTTCAACAACACTCAAGAAGCTCGACACCATCCAGGACAAAGCAGCCCGCTTGATTGGCACCCCATCCACCACCTTAAACATTCACTCCCTCCACCAACGGCGCACCGTGGCTGCAGTGTGTACCATCTACAAGATGCACTGCAGCAACTCACCAAGGCTTCTTCGGCAGCACCTCCCAAACCCGCGACCTCTTCCACCTAGAAGGACAAGGGCAGCAGGCGCATGGGAACACCACCACCTCCAAGTTTCCCTCCAAGTCACACACCATCCTGACTTGGAAGTATATCGACGATCCTTCATCGTCGCTGGGTCAAAATCCTGGAACTCCCTCCCTAACAGCACCGTGGGAGCACCTTCACCACACGGACTGCAGCGGTTCAAGAAGGCGGCTCACCACCACCTTCTCAAGGGCAATTAGGGATGGGCAATAAATGCTGGGCCTCACCAGCGACGCCCACATCCCAGGAATGAATGTAAAAAAAAATCAGCACTGGCCAGGGATTCAACCTGGGACCTCCCGGGTCTCAACAGCTTAGCTGTTGACTGAATGAACTTGCTGAGCCATTCGTTTATTCCTTTGTTTGAAATAAAGTTTAATATTTAACTTAGGGAAACATTAACTGGAGAACCAGACATGAGTAGCAAACAGTTGAAACACCAAATGGTGAAAATAAATGGTGTCCTAACGTTGGTCGCACATAAAGATAAACCAATAGAGCATTTCAATAGTGTACATAATGACTGCCGGAACAATATAGTGTTTATAGAGGTCCATTACATCATGTCTTGTACAGATTGGTGGGATCGGACATGGGCAGCACTTCCACAAGCATCTGAAACCCAGAAAGACTTGCATTTCTACAGCACCTTTCACGACCTCAGGACGTCCCAAAGCGCTTTACAGCCAAACGAAGTACTTTTTATTTGAAGTGTGGTCACTGCTGTAATGTGGGAAACGCAGCAGCCAATTTGCGCACAGCAAGCTCCCACAAAACAGCAACGTGACAATGACCCAGATAATCTGTTTGAGTGGCGTTGGTTGAGGGAGAAATGCTGGCCCCAGGATACCGGGGCGAACTCCCCCCTGGTCTTCGAGTACAGGAACAAGGATGTCTTGCTGCAGTTGTACAGGGCCTTGGTGAAACCACAGCTTGAGTATTGTGTGCAGTTTTGGTCGCCTTATCTGAGGAAGGATGTTCTTGCCATGGAGGGAGTGCAGCAAAGATTCACCAGACTGATACCTGGGATGGCAGGAATGACGTATGAGGAGAGATTGGGTCGATTGGGCTTATACTCGCTGGAATTTAGAAGAATGAGAGGGGATCTCATTGAAACTTATAAAATTCTAACAGGACTAGACAGACTAGATGCAGGAAGGATGTTCCCAATGGTGGGGTCACAGTCTAAAGATAAGGGGTAAGCCATTTAGGACAGAGATATAACGTGGATAAATGTGAGGTTATCCACTTTAGTAGCAAAAACAGGAAGGCAGATTATTATCTGAATGGCAATAGATTGGGAGAAGGGGAAGTGCAATGAGACCTGGGTGTCCTTGTGCACCAGTCGCTGAAGGTAAGCATGCAGGTGCAGCAGGCGGTTAAGAAGGCAAATGGTATGTTGGCCTTCGTAGCGAGAGGGCCTTGGTGAGACCACATCTTGAGTATTGTGTGCATTGTATTGGGTCGATTGGGCTTGTACTCGCTGGAGTTTAGAAGAATGTGAGGGGATCTCATTGAAACTTATAAAATTCTAACAGGACTAGACAGACTAGATGCAGGAAGGATGTTCCTGATGGCGGGGGAGTCCAGAACCAAGGGTCACAGTCTAAGGATAAGGGGTAAGCCATTTAGGACTGAGATGAGGAGGAATTTCTTCACCCAGAGAGTGGTGAACCTGTGGAATTCTCTACCACAGAAGGCCGTTGAGGCCAATTCATTAAATATATTCAAGAAGGAGTTAGATATATTTCTTAAGGCTAAAGGGATCAAGGGATATGGGGAGAAGGCAGGGACAGGGTACTGAATTTGGATGATCAGCCATGATCTCATTGAATGGCGGAGCAGGCTCGAGGGGCCGAATGGCCTACTCCTGCTCCTATCTTCTATGTTTCTATGTTTCTATGTCTTCTTCGAAACAGTGCCGCGGGATCTTTTATGGCCGCAGGAGCAAACTAAGGTAACTGATGCCAACATAAATAAATGGTAACTTCAGTCGCAACCATCAGATCAGAATGAAGGAAGCAGTCAATGGTGCCTATCAGTCATGGAGCGTGACTAGTGAACTGGTGGGGACTGCATGCCCGTACTCCAAGGTTACCTGCATATTAACTTCAGTGTATAATGTGGAGACATTCCCTTAACAATCATTATCTGGCAATGTTTCAACCAGTTTGACACTGCCTGCTGCAGCCAAAGCATTGAAGCTGGAGCTCTGGTAGCTAAACTGCAGTTGCAAGTAATATTTAAACCTTGGTAAAGTAATAATTCCTTTATGCTCAATCTCTGGTCACAATAACCCCTGAAACGAGATCAAAATAATAACATTACTACTACAGCAATCATGCAGTTAGTACTAAAGTACGCAGTGATTGAAATAGCATTAATAGACATTGAAATCCATAAAAACAAACGCTTATCAAAGCTAATTTATTTCTGAATATTGTCAGAATGTAATCGCTCGTGAGCTGTGTAAATCTGATTACAAATCATTTTTTTTTTACCTTGCTTTGCAGGGCAGAATTCCACAGAGTTTTCTGCCTCTCCCTATTCTGTGTTTGTATTCAATACAACCATTCTCTGCCCATATTTATGACCTGTTGCTTTGAATTGTGCCCAGAAGCCATGTACATGACTGTCTGTAGAGCCTCCAAACTTCTACATTAACAACAACACTCTTGATTAATCGATGCTCTCAAATGCCTTTCTGGCTCTCTTTGTCCTTTCTGAGTCAACGAATCAATTGTTATCTGAACACATAGCCGAGCATGCTGACTAATGCACTCCTTTTTTTTTGCCTTTTGGAATGTGAGCCATATTCTTTTATCTCTTTTAAACTTGGTTTGATTTCTGCAGATCCCATTGTCACTAGAGGCAGAGTAGTAGTAATAATCAATTTGCTTCGCCACTGCGAACTAAAAATTAGCTTTGAGGTGCAACGCTGCTAGTGCCAGCCGTGGCTCAGTGGGCAGCACATTCTCTCGCCTTCTAGAGTCAAGAAGGTTTGTGGGTTCAAGTACCCACTCCAGAGAATTGCAACACAAAAATCTAGGCTGAGACTCCAGTGCAGTGCTGAGGGAGTGCTGCACTGTTGGAGGTGCCGTCTTTCGGATGAGACGTTAAACCGAGTCCCCGTCTGCCCTCTCGGGTGGACGTAAAAGATCCCGCGGCACTATTTTGAAGAAGAGCAGGGGAGTTCTCCCCGGTGTCCTAGGGCCAATATTTATCCCTCAACCAACATCCCTATAAACAGATTACAGGAAACTTTCGATTAACCGGCCCCTAAATAACCGGAAATGTCAGTTAACCGGCAAAATTCAGGAGTCAGTTTCAGCTAACTTTTATTACTTGCACAGCAACAAATTGAGGAAGGCAAGGGTTTGGCTGCAGCTGTTGCTAAGCTACAGAGACGCTTGCAACTTGTGGACGTTGTTCTGAAGCTGTTGCTAAGCAACAGGGTTTGTCGCTTCACACGGAGCTCTAAGGTCCGTATCTTTTACTATAGCGTTCGGTTATCCGGAATTGTTGCTGAACCGGCACCACGTCGGTCCCGTCCGTGCCGGATACCAGAAAGTTTCCTGTATCTGGTCATTATCACATTGCTGCTTGTGGGAGCTTGCTGTGTGCAAATTGGCTGCTGTGTTTACCAAATTACAACAGTGACTCCACTTCAGAAGTACTTCATTGGCTGTAAAGTGCTTTGAGACGTCCGGTGGTCGTGAAAGGCGCTATATAAACGCAAGTCTTTCTTTTTCAAGCAATCCATTCTGATTACTATTTAAAGACGACAGTGTCGGGTTTGATACGGCCTTTTGAGTTCTGCAAGCTTTGTACCGAAACAGGATTTAGAAGTAACATACGGGAGAGCACAGTGCAGCCCAGTGATGCCTCTGCACCGTGAGCCAACAAGCTCACGAAAGAAAATAATCTTTCATCAACCGCTGAATACCAGGGATTACATTAATTATGACAAAGCCTCTTTGGGCTAATCTTGTCCGGCACAGAACAACTGATTAAAATATAAGAACTTAAACAGTTATTAATGCAATGCCACGGTTAATGGAAATGCCTGAGTGACCTAAATTTGGTAGGGTGACATGCTCCAATGAGGGAAAGTGTGATTTGAATGCAATTTGCATGTTTGCGCTAAGCCCCACAAAATAGTTTTGATCATTTGAGCACTGCTATTTCTCAGTGTTTGTAGGCAATAGCAACTTCCATTTATGCAGCGCCTTTCATTGCAAAAAGTTCGAAGGCACTTGACAAATGCGATGGGTGTTGTGAGTTCAGGGGTTGCAGGTAAAGCAGCGATTTGAAGGAGAGTGGGTGGCAGTATGGTTGAAGAGGTAGGTTTGGAGGAGGTTTCTGAAGGAGGCCAGAAAGGTACTAAGGCTCTGTGACTGATGATGGGGTTAAGCGGAGTGAACCGCAGTGAGGTGGCGGAGAGAGGAGCGGAGTGGGGCAGGGTGATCTGGGGTGTAAAGTGATGCCTTTGACTGGACATTCATCTGATTGTTATAAAAAAAAAGACTTTTAAAAAATTTGTTTATGGGATCTGGGTGTTGCTGGCAAGGCCAGCATTTATTGCCCATCCCTAGTTGCCCTTGAGAAGGTGGTGGTGAGCCTCCTTCTTGAACCGCTGCAGTCCGTGTGGTGAAGGTGCTCCCACAGTGCTGTTAGGGAGGGAGTTCCAGGATCTTGATCCAGCAATGAAGAAGGATTGGCGATATACTTATAAGTCAGGATGGTGTGTGACTTGGAGGGGAACTTGGAGGTGGTGGTGTTCCCATGCGCCTGCTGCCCTTGTCCTTCTAGGTGGTTTGAGGTCACGGGTTAGGGAGGTGCTGCCGAAGAACCCTTGGCGAGTTGTGCAGTGCATCTTGTAGATGGTACACACTGCAGCCACAGTACACCGGTGGTGGAGGGAGTGGATGTTTAAGGTGGTGGATGGGGTGCCAATCAAGCGGGTTGCTTTGTCCTGGATGGTGTCGAGCTTCTTGAGTGTTGTTGCAGCTGCACTCATCCAGGCAAGTGGAGAGTATTCTATCACACTCCTTACTTGTGCCTTGTAGATGGCGGGAAGGCTTTGAGAGTCTGGAGGTGAGACACTCGCCACAGAATGCCCAGCCTCTGCCCTGCTCTTGTTGCCACAGTATTCATGTGGCTGGTCCAGTTAATTTTCTGGTCAATGGTGACCCCCAGGATGTTGTTGGTGGGGGATTCGGCGATGGTAATGCCGTTGAATGTCAAGGGGAGATTTGCATTTATATAGCGCCTTTCATGACCTCAGTACATCCGAAAGCACTCTACAACCAATGAAGTACTTTAGAAGTGTTGTCACTGTTGTAATATAGGAAATGCGGCAGCCAATTGGCACACAGCAAGTTCCCACAAACAGCAATGAGAAAAACGACCAGATAATCTGTTTTAGTGATGTTGGTTGAGGAATAAATATTGGCCAGGGCTCCCCTGCTCTTCTTCAAAATAGTGCCACAAGATCTTTTACATTCACCTGGGAGGGCAGACGGGGCCTCGGTTTAACGTCTCATCTGAAAGACAGCACCTCCGACAGTGCGGCACTCCCTCAGCACTGCACTGGGTGAGTCAGCCTAGATTTTGCACTCAAGTCTCTGGAGTGGGACTATGAACCTACGACCTTCTGACTCAGAGGCACGAGTGCTACCAATTGAGTCATAGCTGACATTGTGTATTGGTGCTTTATATACAATCACAGTATCACAGAATCACAGAAACCCCACAGTGCAGATAGAGGCCATTTCGGCCCATCAAGCCTGCACCGACACATATCCCACCCGATCCCCGTAACCCCTACACCAACACATATCCCACCCTATCCCCGTAACCCCACGTATTTAATCCCCCTAACACTAAGGGTCAATTTATCATAGCCAATCAACCTAATCCGCACATCTTTGGACTGTGGGAGGAAACCGGAGCACCCGGAGAAAACCCACGCAAACACGGGGAGAATGTGCAAACTCCACACAGACAGTCACCCGAGGCCGGATTCGAACCCGGGTCCCTGGCGCTGTGAGGCAACAGTGCTAACCACCATGCCACCGTGCTGCCCTTTAGATCATCATTGTATTAAAAACTCAGCCTATAAATGAAGATCAACACTCTACCTCCTTGATTTTAGATCTGTCAAATCAAATCAAATCAAATCAACTTTTATTGTCATTGTTGTGCACAAGTGCAGTACAACGAAATGTAGGCTTGCGGCTCCCGAGATTGTACATTTAGATTAAGACATTTAAACATTCCACATACATTAACATAAACATAACCATAATAAAGTGCATTGGCAGATGTGCAGGCTTTAGAGTTTATTTGTGGAGTTCAGTAGGATGACAGCCCTGGGAAAGAAGCTGTTCCTAAATCTGGTCGTACGGGTGCGAATGCATCTGCAGCGTCTCCCAGATGGCAGGAGGGCGAACAGACTGTGGCTGGGGTGGGTAGGGTCTTTGATGATGGACCGTGACCTCCGTAGACAGCGTTTCTAGTATATGTGCTCTATGGTCGGTAGCCGGGTGCCGGTAATGCATTGGGCAGTTTTGACTACCCGCTGCAAGGCTTATGATAAGCTTTTCTTTTCATTTTTTAATTCCCCAGTTTGCTCCCTTTTCCCGAACATCTTGACAGTGCCAACTTGGCCGTTCTTTGCATGTAAATGCAGCGATAATCCAGGAGCTATTATTCCTTTTCCTAACCCAACTTCAGCCCTACCTGAGCTCAGCTCCAGGCAGAGCAAGGGGATTGAATCTTCGACCTTCATGGCTGCATTGGCTGGGACTTGTCACTGCCCCTGAGCTATCGGAGGTGCTGCTTTGCTGTTAGGTGCTTCTGATAGAGAGACCGAGATGATTTTATTAGACTCAGCCCCTGATGCCATCCAGCAGGGCGGAGGTGCCCCTCTCTCCTGCACTGCGGCTTATTAAATTACCTGTGAATACAGAAACATTCAGGGCAAAAGTTTCATCTATCAAGTTTCTGAACATGCCTCATACAGGGGCCCACTTGTTCTAATGCAAATCTGGGTAGTTTGGTGCATTCTTCACTGGGTGTAACATTTCCCAACCTTTATACATCTTGTCAGTGTTTGATCAGCGCCAATTCTACTCCCTCCATTACTGAGGCTGATTTCAGATGTGGAATCTTCATCTCCAGAGCTCTATGTGTGCGGCAGTAAGTGTTTGTTTCATGTTTACCTCGTAGTAGTCCTTCAGGGTGATGTTAGGCATGATTTCTGTGATGGGTGTCGTTGCCTTTTGAAAGTGTTTTATTGATTTATTGCACGTCAAGACGTTATTACATAAAAAAAATGATGGGCAAGCTTCTTTTTATTCCCCTAACTGGTCGGTGATCTATACAGTGTCAGCTGTGGCTCAGTGGTTAGCACTCCTTGCTGATTTGAGTTTCACAGTTTGAAGGTTGTGGGTTCAAGTCCCACTCCATGAGACTTGTAGCACAATAAATCTAGGTTAACACTCCAGTACTGAGGGAGGTGCCGTCTTTCGGATGAGACGTTAAACCAAAGCCTTGCCTTTTCTCTCAGGTGGATGTAAAAGATCCCACAGCCACTATTTCGAAGAAGAGCAGGGGAGTTCTCCCCAGTCTCCTGACCAATATTTATCCCTCAATCAACATCGCTAAAACAGACTATCTGGTCATCATCACATTGCTGTTTGTGGGAGCTTGCGAGGGTGAGAGCATGAATTCAAATCCTGCCATGGCAGCTGGGGAATTTAAATTTGTATAATAAATCTGGAATTTAAAAAAGCTAGTATCAGTAATGTTGACCATGTAACTAGCGGATTGTTGTAAAAATCCATCTGGTTCACTAATGCCCTTTAAGAACATAAGAAATAGGAGCAGGAGTAGGCCATTCGGCCCTTCGAGCCTGCTCCGCCGTTCAATGAGATCATGGCTGATCTTCTGCCTCAATTCCATTCACCGGCCCTATCGCCATATCCCTTGATGCCCTTACTAGTCAGAAATCTACCGACTTCTGTCTTGAATATACCCAACGACTGAGCCTCCACAGCCATCTGGGGTAGAGAATTCCAAAGATTCACCACCCTCTGTGTGAAGAAATTTCTTCTCACCTCAGTCCTGAATGGCTGAGCCCTTTGTCCTGAGGCTGTGGCCCCTGGTTCTAGATTCCCCAGCCAAGGGAAACATTCTCCCAGCATCCACCCTATCAAGCCCTGTAATCATTTTGTATGCTTCAATGGGGAAGGAAATCTGCCGTCCTTACCCGGTCTGGCCTGTATGTGACTCCGGACCCACAGCAACGTGGTTGACTTTTAACTGCCCCTCCGAAATGGCCCAGGAAGCCACTCAGTTGGTCAAGTTGGGCAATAAATGCTGGCCTTGCCAGCGACGCCCACATCCCACGAATGAATTAAAAAAATGTGGAGATTATAGAACGCGGCTTAATTCTTTCAATGAATGCGCTGCACTGAATGTTTCAATTCTCTGCTGTTTCAATTAAACCCACCATGCTGACCTCCCTTTCACAGTACATTGCAGTGATTTGATTTGCACACAGCCCAGTAATTACAGACCAATAATATTTTATTCCCATACATTTAAATACCAATAGATGGATTCCTTTAATATTGCAAGGAATTCAAGATAGCGAATGATAAAACCACGTTAGCAGAGTCCCTCGCTGCTCCATGGACTGGCCTCAACTGATGTTGGTGGTACTTTGATCTTCTCTCATGCACTTTGATAGCGAGGTCGGCATTCACTGCTCCTGTGAGTTCTGTTAATGTTCACAGATGCTGTTCCCACCCCTGTGTTCTTGCACGAATATTTGTGCATTATTTATGCAGAGGCTACTCAAAAGAAACAAAAGGGGAGGTTACGAAGATCACAAAGTACAGATTATGGGGCAGGGGGCACCATTTGGTCGATCGAGCTTATCCTTGCATGGAGACCGGGGCAGGACATCGCAGCATCAAACTGCCTCTTTTTCCTTCGCCTCCACTACTCCACCTGGAAGACAGTGAGCTGCTAATCAGCTCAGTGGGTGGCACTCTCACTCCCTCGATGCTGGAAAGTTGTGGGTTCAAGTCCCACTCCAGCTGGACCTTGAGCGCAAATTCTAGGCTGACACTCCCAGTGCAGCGCTGAGGGAGCGCTGCACTGTCGGAGGTGCTGTCTTTTGGGTGAGACATTAAACCAAGGCCCCGTCTGCTCTCTTAGGTGGATGTATATCATAGAAAATTACAGCACGGAAGGAGGCCATTTCGGCCCATCGTGTCCACGCCGGCCAACAAGGAGCTATCCAGCCTAATCCCACTTCCCAGCTCTTGGTCCGTAGCCCTGCAGGTTAGAGCATCCTAAGTGCACATCCAAGTACTTTTTAAATGTGGTGAGGGTTCCTGCCTCTACCACCCTTTCAGGCAGTGAGTTCCAGATCCCCACAACCCTCTGGGTGAAGAAATTTCCCCTCAAATCCCCTCTAAACCTTCCCCCAATTACTTTAAATCTGTGCCTCCTGGTTTTTGACCCCTCTGCTAAGGGAAATAGGTCCTTCCTATCCACTTTATCTATACCCCTCATAATTTTATACACCTCAATAAGGTCTCCCCTCAGCCTCCTCTGTTCCAAGGAAAACAGACCCAGCCTATCCAGTCTTTCCTCATAGCTAAGATTCTCTACTCCCGGCAACATCCTTGTAAATCTCCTCTGTACCCTCTCTAGTGCAATCACATCCTTCCTGTAATGTGGTGACCAGAACAGCACGCAGTACTCTAGCTGAGGCCTAACTAGTGTTTTGTACAGTTGAAGCATAACCCCCCTGCTCTTGTATTCTATGCCACGGCTAATAAAGGCAAGCATTCCGTATGCCTTTTTAACCAATTAAAAGATGCCATGGCACTATTCAAAGAAGAGCAGGGGACTTATCCCTGGTGCCTTGGCTAAGATTTATCCCTCAATCAACATCACGAAAAACAGATGATCTGGTGTTTGTGGGAGCTTGCTGTGTGCAAATTGGCTGTCGCTTTTCCTACATTACAACTTTGGAAATTCTTTTTCTTTGCTTGGCAGCTTTTTCACCTTCATTTTGAACATTAAAAGAAAGACTTGCAAGAACATTTCTATAGCGCCTATCGCCACCTCAGGGCGTGCCTCAGCGCTTCACAGCCAATGAAGTACTTTTTTGGAGAGTGCAGTTGCTGTTGTAATGTAGGAAACCGGTGTGAACGTCCAAATGTAACCAACGGTCGGATGTGGGAGATCTTCGCTTCTCCTTGGCCAGGGTGCAATGCAGGAGCTGGCAGTGTACGTTGGCTCTGCCTTGCCACCCCCGGTCACTCTGTACAGGTGCCAGTCTGAGAATGGTTCGCCGGAACATTTTAATACACAGGAAAATTAATCAGCAATCTTAGTGACAGGAAGCCACTGCCAAGGACCCACGGGAATGGTTCCCAGCAGTTAGGCAAATGGTACGGGCGGGGGGCGGGGGGTGCAATTTGGACACAATCGGGGGGGGGAGGGGGGAAGCCCAAGGCTTCCTTGTGAGGGCCAGAGGAAACCCCCTGCCCCCCTCCTGGCCCACAAAGAAGCCTAAAAGAACATTTAAAAAACTGGGCCTACCTGGGCCTGGATCCAACTCCCAGCTGGTCTGGCCCGGTTACATCAGCGGGACCCGATCGGCCGGTTTAAAGAGGACCCCACTGCCTTCCTGCAGGTGCCCTGCTCACCTGCTCAAAGGAGCATAGGAACAGGAGGAGGCCATTCAGCCCCTCGAGCCTGTTCCGCCATTCAATGAGACCATGGCTGATCTGTCTCTCAACTCCAGCTCGCTGCCTTGGTTCCGTAACCATTAAGGGAGGTGGTTAAAATTCAGTTCAATTAGAAACATAGAAAAATAGGAGCAGGAGTAGGCCATTTGGCCCTTCGAGACTGCTCCGCCATTCAATATGATCATGGCTGATCCTCTATCTCAAAACCATATTCCCGCTCTCTCCCCATAGCCCTTGATGCCTATAGAAACATAGAAATTATCTACCTATTGGACAATTATTGACCAACAACTTTCAGAATATATAAAATATTTTAATAGCACGTATTCAAACTGTTTGGGCAGACTCCCATGTGACAATGGCGAAAGGAATGTAAAACACTCTTCGTAGAAACAGGATTAGTGTTTCCTTTACACACAACAGTTCCAATATACTGGAATATTTGCAGTGTTTACTCGCAGTCACTAATAAATGGATTGGAAACTTCCAGGCTACTTTCCCTGGGGATACTTAGCATCTCTCAGAGGGAAAGGCCTCACCCAGCCCGCAAGGCCCAGATTGAAAGCCAGGCGACTAGAGGTGAACAGACAGCACTCTAACCCACTCTACCGAGGCACAAAGCTTAGAAAAATCACAACCGATTGTTTCAACAGCTGGCGCAGCGATTGCAAAGTCTTGACGTTGAGGCACAGCCTACGTATTCATTAATAACCCTGCAAAAAAACGACGTTGCCCTTTAACGTTGGCCAGGATTGCTAATTACGTTGGAAGAGCACCCACAGAAAATCAACCTTTGATTTCAAGTGAGCAGACAATGCATTTAGAGATGAATCGGTGGGTTAACATGAAAGACAATTCGATTACTTGGCGAGTCACGTGAGGTGTAGGTGTAATATTTGCTCATTCTGTTATTGCACATCAGAAACTTTTGAACATCCTGCCAAGGATTCAGATCAGAACATATCTCCCCCTGCATTTAACCCTTTAAGAACTATTAGAGTTCTCTTTTTAAGATAGAAAATATAAAATAAGTTCAAATAATAGCAAAGGAAGACTTGTATTGATACAACGCCTTTCACAAACAAAGCGCTTTACAACCAATGATTTTTTGAAGTGCAGTCACTGTTGTAATGGAAACGCAGCAGCCAATTTGCGCACAGCAAGCTCCCACAAACAGTAATCTGCTAACCAGATAATCTGCTTTAAGGTGTGTGATGAAATATGCCATTCATCAGGCACTGTATTCCCTGTGTTTAGTTTAGTTTCAGTTTCATTTCCTTACCTGTATTGTATTGTGTGTAGGGCTCCGCCCATACCTGGCCCCTACTTAAGCAAGCCCCAGCGTGTCTCACAGCAGTACAGCAGATCTCTGGATGAGAGACACTTCTCCAATGTGTATTACTTTCTGAGTTAATAAAAGCCTTGCTTTGCTCCGTTAACGTCGAGTCTCGGATTCATTGAGGCACATCAAGGTGTCGGTTGAGGGATAAATATTGGCCAGGACACCGGGGACAACTCCCCTGCTCTTCTTCGAAATAGTGCCGCGGGATCTTTTACGTCCACCTGAGAGAGCAGACGGGGGCCTCGGTTTAACGTCTCATCCGAAAGACGGCACCTCCTTGGAGCAAGACTTGAACTCACGACCGTCTGACTCAAAAGCGCGAGGGCTTTCAATGGGGAGGGAAATCTGCCGTCCTTACCCGGTCTGGCCTGTATGTGACTCCAGACCCACGGCAATGTGGTTGACTCTTAACTGGCCCTCTGATCCACATCCGACACCGTAGCAGCAAGCTTGCATTTACTGCGTTCCCTTTTCGTCTTACTGTCTCCTTTTCTACATTCCCCTGTATGGCATGGGGATCGCCCAGCCCACCGGCACGCTGCTGCCAGTCAGTTGCGCGGGCGGTGCAGGTTGAATTGCCAACAATCGGTGCCGCTCCCCAATAGCCCGGCAAGTGTTGAGGACTCACTGTGTGGGAACTATGGCAGGAACTGCCATCTTAACACGGACTTAACGTCAGCTTTTCAGCACTGTAGGGAAATCTTTGCACAGAGCTTACCTTACTGAGGCCCCAACTTGCGTTCGTAAACAGTGGGTACTATTTTGAATTTTTACCAATTTTTAAAATTATTTCCAGATCTCTTGTTTTGCAGTTCATTGTGAAAAATGACAACTCATGGTTATTTTCTCCGCCAGCTCCATGTCTCTCATCCTCTCTCCCATGTGCTTCCGGTTCCTATCCTTTCCTCTTGTCCACGATGGTCTTTAATGCTTCACTCTCGGCGGGGATATACTTGACTTTGTGGGATAGTGTAAAATGGGTAATAATGAATCGGCAGACTGTTTTACATCTCTCAAGATCCCATTTTTATTTCTGTTGACTGCAATGGAAATAACACTCGGGAGAGAGCTAAACGGGCCGCCAATTCGCTACCGCCCGTTTTACACTATTGCGCAAAGTCAAAATCCAGCCCAACATCTCTATACTGCTTCTTAATATCTCTTCCACCTTGCTGCTTGCTCCTTAGAGTCTCCCATGCTCCTCTCCGACTCAATACGACACTGAATCTTCTTCCTAACCTCGCACGGCGAGAGAGAGCAGGGGACGAGTTTGGAGGCTGAACTATCTGAGCTTCCCTGTTGAGACACTCGCCCATTCTCACCCAGGATATCAGAAAACCAACTAAGAATATTCTAACAGGCTGCTCTCAGCCTGTAGCAACACAGCCCTGAGTGTAGCTGCTTAAAAATACCCCCCTAACCCTCTGGTATGACCAAGAAACTCACCCCCATGCATACAAAAACCATACACTTACTGCAGATGATTGTCAACTTCTCCTTGTCATTATAAATTTAAAGATGGTACAGTAATAATTTCTAAGCACTTTTATAACTTTATCTTTCCTGTTCCTGGCAGCACCCTCGCCTCTGAGTCAGCAGATTGTGGGTTCACAGTCCCCACTCCAGGGACTTGAGCACATAAATCCAGGCTGACACTCCCAGTGCAGTGCTGAGGGAGTGATGCACTATCAGCGGTGCCGTCTTTCGGATGAGACGTTAAACCGAGGCCCCGTCTGCTCTCTCGGGTGAACGTAAAAGATCCCATGGCACTATTTCGAAGAAGAGCAGGGGAGTTCTCCCCGGTATCTTGGGGCCAATATTTATCCCTCAACCAACATCACTAAAACAGATTATCTGGTCATTATCACATTGCTGTTTGCGGGAGCTTGCTGTGCGCTGATTGGCTGCCGCGTTTCCCACATTACAACAGTGACTCCACTTCAGAAAGTACTTCATTGGCTGTAAAGCGCTTTGGGACACCCTGAGGTTGTGAAAGGCGCTATAGAAATGCAAGTCTTTCTTTCTTTCTTTCAAACGTCAACATTGCCCTGGTATGGGTTACTGTCTTGCTGTATCTTGTGCTCTAAAATAAATTGGCAAAAACCAACAAATTATGAGCATTGGCAACACCCATTCTTTAATTTAATTTAACTTTGTTTAGGGAAGGGGCGATGTGTATGGGAGTCTACTGGCCTTATCGCTAATAGCTCAATACCTATCTTATCTTGGCTGACAAAAAGAGATTATGTCACCATAGTATCTGTAAAGGTCAAGCTGTTTTCAGTTTCCCAACCTATTGTGGGCTGAAGGTGTGTTTAATTGTCTGCTTCAGGAAACAAATGGCTGTCAAACAACCAATATGGTCACTGTCATGTGGCAGATTGACACTAGATAGATGAATTTCCCATTGCCCATCTGTTTCTGAGTTTATTTTAAGTGTATCAGAGTCAAGTGTCTCCAATTAAATCTATTGTGGCTATAAAGTACAGTGATCAGGAATAGCTGACTGAAAGTGATGTAGTCATCATCTCAAAACAGCGCTGCCACTGCAGTAACAACAGAAAATGCAGGAAACCCTCAGCAGGTCAGGCAGCATCCGTGGAGAGAGAAACAGAGATATCGAGGTCGATTTTGTGGAACCTGTCGGGAAGAAGGCGGGACTTCCCTTTTCGGGTTTTTGACCCACCTACTTCGACGTCTGGCCAATCCGCGCGATTTTCCCTTGATTGACCTTGTTAAGCCTGCCCAGCGGGCTCAGCAGGCCAATTAAGGGCCACCCGGCAACAGATGACGTCACAGACTGAAATTTCATCTGTCAAGATTTCCTGACAGATGAAATATCAGCATTTCACAGCTGTTTGAAGCTGTCAAACACTGACAGTCTGATTTCTAAGCTGAGTCATTCTACGCAGACTCAGTTAGAACTCTCACTGACACTCAAAGCTGCAGGCTGTCACTTTTGACAGATCGCAGCCATTCAGCTTTAAGTGCCGGCTGAGTGATGCATTCCCGACGCCTAGAGGAAGAAAGGCTGTTAAGGTAATGTAATGTATATACCTTTAAGGGGGGAACTATGTTTTACAGCTCATGTATACTGCAGTACCGGCAGTGACCACACCTGTATATAGCACTGAGTAGTAATCTGTACAGATCAGTTGCAGTGTGAGCCACGTTGAGTAAACACCTGTTGTACCGTTCTCCGCAGTCTGTGTCTTATTATACACGGACGCAACATTGGCGACGAGGCAGGTTTGAACCTACCTGCAACTCTGCATCACCTCCCGGGGATTCGTTCCTGGAGAGCAGTGGATTGGAGGTCAAGGCCAGAGACTCGGGCGTCAACCACGGGCAACCGCCCAGTCATCCAGCAGAGACTCGAGAATTGTGGGGGAGGCTGTCGAGAGCCAGGCTTGGCTTTCCAGTCGAGGTGGTCCAGCGAAACGGGCTGGCAACAGGTAGTGCGCAGACCCTTCCCGGACAGCGGCGGGCTAGAGCCCGACCGAGCGGCACAGCAAAGGGCCGAGCAGCGTCGACGGGGGAGAGAGAGAGAGGGCAGAGCGCACAGGGCGCAGCCGGTGTTCAGGGGCCGAGCAGCATCAACGGGGGAGAGAGGGAGAGAGAGATGTGCAGAAACCCGCAAGGCGCCGCCATTGCCACGAGGACCGCCGAGAGCGGCGTTGGCAGCAGCGCAGGAGAAGCGCACGAAACCTACAGGGCGCCGCTATTGCCACGAGAACCGCCGGGAGTGGGGGAGGAAGGAAAGCGCGGGAGACGCCATTTTAAGCCATTGGGAGACGCCATTTTAAACCACACCCAAAATGCCGAAGAGTGGCAGTATCACCGCATTTGACAATGAAGTCGAAGATTGGACTACATATGTCGAACGAATAGAGGTGTACTGCAAGGCAAATGAGGTGTCAAATGACAAGAAAGCGTCGGTATTGTTAAATTTAATGGGTGCAAAGACGTATGGTTTATTACGAAATCTAGTAACCCCAATGAAGCCAATGGAAAAGAGTTTTGAAGACATAGTAACGATACTAAAGGAACATTTAAACCCCACACCGCTGCTGATAGCAGAAAGATTCAAGTTTCACAAACGGAACCAGCATAAGGATGAAAGCAATGCTGATTATTTAACAGAACTGCGCAAACTATCAAAACACTGCCAGTTTGGAGCGGGACTGGCAGATACCTTAAGGGACAAGTTTGTGTGTGGGCTTCAAAGTGAAGGAACCCAGAAACGGCTTTTATCTGAAAAGGACCTTACGCTGGAAAAGGCTTTCAGCATTGTGGTATCATATGAAGCAGCAGCACGGGGCGCTGCAGAGATACAATGGAGACCGCAAGAATATGGCACAGACAAAATGTCATATGGAACAGAGAAGTGCTATCGCTGCGGCAGAACAACACACGACCAGAATGATTGCTGGTTCAAAGAGAAAGTGTGCAGACAGTGTGGAAAAGTAGGACACATAGCACGAGTCTGCAGGTCAGGAAAGAAAACCAGCAATAAGAAACCTACCAAAAGAAAGTACAAGAAGGTACATAAGATGACGGAGAATAGTTCAGATGAACAAAAGAGTGATAACGACTCCGAAAGCAGGGAACTGAGTTGTCTGAAATTACATAATGTGATCACAATGGAGGATCACCGAACCATTTGGGTCACTCTCAAGTTAGAAGGAGTCCAGGTAAAGATGGAATTGGACACAGGATCAGCCCTAACAGTCATAAACCGACGGGACTACGAGCGGCTATTCTCACACATACCCTTGAGAGAACAGCTGTCAGTGTGCCGGGGGACCTTGATGTGTGGATCCCGAGTGGTAATTCCACCCAAGTTAAGGGATAGAGTGCTCAATGAGCTTCATGAGGGTCATCTGGGAGGGGTAAAAATGAAAAGCCTAGCCAGGGCTTATGTGTGGTGGCCGGGAATCGATAAACAAATCGAGGACCTGACCAAGAGCTGCTCAGGATGCCAGAAAGTCCAAAATGCACCACCACAGGCCCCTCTACACCCATGGGAGTGGCCCTCATCTCCATGGCAACAGGTGCATATTGATTTTGCTGGTCCATTCATGGACTCAATGTTTTTAATAGCCGTGGATGCGCACTCGAAATGGCCTGAGGTCATCAAAATGGCCTCCACCACCACGGAGAAAACTATTGCAGTCCTACGGACCATTTTTGCCAGGAATGGCTTGCCAGAACAGATTTGCTCTGACAACGGACCACAGTTTGTGTCCGAAGAGTTCCGGAGGTTCTTGAAAAAGAATGGGGTAAGGCATTACACATCCGCCCCATATCATCCAGCCACAAATAGATTGGCTGAGAGGTTCGTACAAACCTTTAAGAAGGCAATAAAGGCTATGTACAATGACAACATTCCGCTGCAGCACAAGGTGGACAATTTCCTGTTCGCCTACCGGAATGCGACACATGCAGTCACCAACCAGGCCCCAGCCATGATGTTCTTTAACCGAAGGTTAATATCTCGCCTGGATTTGCTCAGACCAAACGTACGAAGAGATGTTGAGAGTAAGCAATTCCAGCACATCCATAAGAAGCCAACAAGGAGCTTCAATGTAGGGCAACCAGTCTTGGCCCGCGACTACCAAACAGAAAAATGGCAGCCAGGAACGATATGCACACGGCAGGGCCCACTAATGTACACAGTGGACGTTGGGGAGAGCATCGTGAGATGCCATGCTGACCAGATCCTAGAGTCACAGGAACAAGTCAACCCCATGCCTCGCCCATACGTACCTGGTGAGGAACCCGACGTACAGGTCGCATCTACCCCACAAACAGTAGTATCGGAAGCTGATGAACCAACCGACGACAGGGGGCCAGAATCGCCTCCGCACCAAGAGCAAGACACTCGGGAAAGGCGCTATCCAGAAAGGATCAGGAAGCCTCCCCAAAGACTGAATATATAAATAGACTATTTTCAGCTAATGTTGCATGTTAAAAGTGTTAATTGTAATTAGTTTGATATTTAATTGTTAAATGAGTGTTATGGTACTGTTAATCTAAAAGGGGAGGAATTGTAATGTATATACCTTTAAGGGGGGAACTACGTTTTACAGCTCATGTATACTGCAGTACCGGCAGTGACCACACCTGTATATAGCACTGAGTACAGATCAGTTGCAGTGTGAGCCACGTTGAGTAAACACCTGTTGTACCGTTCTCCGCAGTCTGTGTCTTATTATACACGGACGCAACAGGTAAGTACAGGTAAGTAAAAGTTCCTTACACACTTTAGACACACCAAGCACACTTACCTTTACACTCATGCACTCATCACTCACCTGAGCGCCGACATCACGACCCCTCCAACTCCTTCAACCCGACGGCCCGCCTGCTCTACCTGGCGTGGTTTGGAGTCGTCGGGAAACCCACACGAAACCCCTCAAAATAGGGATTAGGCTAAAAACTGCCTGTAAACTACCTGTTAACAGGCAATTAATTGGCACTAATCCCTTCCCACTTGGTTTCGGCGGGTCCCAGTGCGGGGCGGGTACCCGCCGCCCCTGAAACTTACGTGGGGCGGGGTTTTGGGCGGGCTGGTGTCGGGACCCCCGAATTCGGGATTTCCCCCCCCCCCCACATGCCTCAAACCCCGCCTGATGGCTCCCCGAAAATCTAGCCCAACGTTTCAGGTCTGTGACCCTTCGTCAGAACAGGTAAAAGTTGGAGATGTAACGGGTTTTAAGCAGGTGCGGAGGCAGGGAAAGGTGGGGGGGGAGCGTGGGGGGAGGTGGAGGAAGGAATTAAAAGGACAGCCTGTGCTAGGACTGAACTCAGGAGAGATAAAAATGTTGCAAATGGGGATGGCAGAATCATCAACAGCTGCCGCCTGAAAAAATGGGGTTATAGTCCGTGATGTGCCATCGATAACTCAAGGACAAGAAGTTAAAGGATTCAACTGAAGGCTTTTAATCGCTAAGAACATTGCACATCATTCCACATCGGATTCGTCTGGCAGAATGACTCATACAGCTCTTGAGACCTTTATATGACAAAAGACAGGGGCGGAGCCAATACACACAATAGGGGAAAAGGGGGCGGTACACACAATACAATGCAGGTAAAACACAGGGGCTGATGAAGACATATATTTCATCACAGTCCGAAATTGTTGAACTCTATGTTGAGTCCAGAAGGCTGTAAAGTGCCTCTGCAGGTTTGAGTCAGAGGAAAGGATAGCATTCTCACCAACAAGGTACTAATATCAGTTATCAGGCATCTCCCAGTGTTAACACCTCTTGCTGATGCTGTGAGGTGTCAACTGTGGCTCAATAGTTAGCATTCTCACTTGGGAGTCAGACGGTTGTGGGTTCAAAGTCCTGCCTCCATGAGACTTGCGTGCACAAGTCTAGGCTGACACTCCCAGTGCAGTGCTGTGCTGTTCAGAGGGGCTGTGCTGTCTTTCGGAAGAGATGTTAAACCCGAGGCCCTGCCCTCCCTTTCAGGTGCTGTGGCACTTTTTCGATAGACCAGCAGGGGGAGTTCTCCCCAGTGTCCTGGGCCAATGTTTAGCCCTCAACCACCATCACTGAAACAAACGATCTGGTCATTATCTCATTTCTGTTTGTGGGGCCTTGCGAGGTGCATTTCCTACATTACAACAGTGACGACACTTCATTGGCTGTAAAGCGCTTTGGGGAAGCCCTGAGGTCATGAAAGACGCTATAGAAATGCAAGATTTTATTTTATTTTTTGTTCTTTCTAATAGATGTAAGGTGGCATACAGTGCATAACCGTAATGCATTGGACTTGCAACAGCAAGCCCTGAGATTGGTTCCCAGGCTTAGCTTTGGTGAAGGGCCAAGGCCCATTAGTGCAGGACCACTGAGATTGAGGGAAAGGAAATGATAAACTTAGCAAAGTGTCAGCTGTGGCTCAGTGGGTAGCACTCTCGCCTCTGAGTCAGAAGATTGTGGGTTCACAATCCCCACTCCAGAGACTTGAGCACATAAAGCTAGGCTGACACTCCAGTGCAGTGCTGAGGGAGAGCTGCACTGTCAGAGGTGCCGTCTTTTGGATGAGACGTTAAACCGAGGCCCCGCCTGCTCTCTCAGGTGGATGTAGAAGATCCCATGGCACTATTTCGAAGAAGAGCAGGGGGAGTTCTTCCCGGTGTCCTGGGCCAATGTTTTATCCCTCAACCAACATCACTAAAACAGATGATCTGGTCATTATCACATTGCTGTTTGTGGGAGCTTGCTGTGCGCAAATTGGCTGCTGCGTTTCCCACATTACAACAGTGACTCCACTTCAAAAGTACTTCATTGGCTGTGAAGCGCTTTGAGACATCTGGTGGTGGTGAGAGGTGCTATAGAAATGCAAGTCTTTCTTTCTTTCAAAGTAAATCAAGCATGGATGAAGTCAGAATATGCAATGATAACTCGCTGGCACACTCACTGCTACTCAAATCCCACCTGCATTAAAACCTAATGTGAAGAGAAGGCTAGATTACATTTTCAATTTTTAAGAAAAATATAAATGGATTGAAATTTATGGATAACCCATTAAAGTGGATGGCAGTGTACTCATCGGTGTCTTCCAGTACACCATGTTCATTATTAATATATCTAGCTTCAGAGATATTTTAATAGAAAATACATTTAAAGGGACACACACATAATTATTGTTTGGCATATATATTCTTCAAGTGGAATGTCTAACTTGAAATGCTTAGTTGTCGACCAATATTCATTTGTCTTTATAAAGGTCCACAACTTCAGAAAGACACATAAACATAAGAGCATAAGAAATAAGAGCAGTAGTAGGCCATCCTGTTTCTATGTTCTTATGTATTAGGCACCTCGAGCTTAAGTGTTCAGTAATGTTCAGTTCCATTGGCAACACCCCAGATACTGAAGCAGTCCATGCCCGCATCCAGCAAGACCTAGATGACATTCAGGCTCGGACTGATAAGTGGCAAGTAACATTCGCGCCACACAAATGCCAGGCAATGACTATCTCTAACAAGAGAGAGTCAAACCAGCACCCCTTGACATTCAACAGCATTACCATCATCGAATCCCCCACCATCAACATCCTGGGGGTCACCATTGACCAGAAACTTATCAGGACCGGCTGGGTATTCTGCGGCGAGTGTCTCATCTCCTAACTCCCCAAAGCCTTTTCACCATCTACAAGTCACAAGTTAGCACAATGATGGAATACTCTCCACTTGCCTGGATGAGTGCAGCTACAACAACATTCAAGAAGCTCGGCACCATCCAAGACAAAGCAGCTCGCTTGATTGGCACCCCATCCACCACCTTAAACATTCATTCCTTCCACCACCGGCGTACCATGGCTGCAGTCTGTACCATCTACAAGATGCACTGCAGCAACTCGCCAAGGCTTCTTCGACAGCACCTCCCAAACTCGATCTCCACCACCTAGAAGGACAAGGGCAGCAGATGCATGGGAACATTGATTGATGATCTCATGAATATTTCCTCACAATCATTCCCACTGAATGGAGGCAATTTGCTAACATCGGGCAACCTCCAAGTTCCCCTTCATGTCACACACCATCCTGACGGGAATATATCGGCCGTTCCTTCATCGTCGCTGGGTCAAAATTCTGCAACTCCCTCCCTAACAGCACTGTGGGAGTACCTTCACCACACGGACTGCAGCGGTTCAAGAAGGCAGCTCACCACCAACCTTCTCAAGGGCAACTCGGGAGGGGCAATAAATGCTGGCCTTGCCAGCGATGCCCACATCTCAGGAACGAATAAAAAAAATTAACATCAAGGCTGATCTTCTACCTCATCTCCACTTTCCTGCACTATCCCCATATCCCTTGATTCCCTTAATATCCAAAAATCTATCGATCTCTGTCTTGAATATACTCAACGACTGAGCCTCCACAGCCCTCTGGGGTAGGGAATTCCTCCTCATCTCAGTCCTAAATGGCCAACACCGTAGTCTGAGACTGTGACCCTAGTTCTACAGGCTTAATTTTGCCTGATGTTAGCAAATTGCCTGCATTCCATGGGAATGATTGTGAGGAAATAAGCATGAGATCATCAATCAATTGACCAATCAAGTCCCTACAAGCTCATTTAAAGATTACTGCTGCTTTTGATTGATGTTCTTCACAGTAATAAAGAAAGACTTCCATTTAAATAGCGCCTTTCACAACTGCCAGACGTCCCAAAGCGCTTTACAGCCAATGAAGTACTTTTTGAAGTGTAGTCACTGTTGTAATATAGGAAACGCGGCAGCCAATTTGTGCACAGCAAGCTCCCACAAATAATTTGATAATGACCAGATAATCTGTTTTTGTTAGCGATGTTGATTGAGGGGCAAACATTGGCCACGACACCAGTGATAACTCCCCTGCTCTTCCTCGAAATAGTGCCACGGTGTTTTCAACCGGTGCTGCTGCAGGGGGCGGAAGTCAGTTTCGGGTCCGGGGCGCTACCGGGGCGATGCGCACGGCGATGACGTCACGATCTCCGGGCGAAGGAGATCGGGGCGCAACGCCGTAGCGCCGTGGCAAAACTCCCGCCGAATATGGCGGGAGTCGATGTCAGCACCACGCCCGCTTGCAAAGCCAATTGTGCCCTCCCCGGGGGTGCTTACAGGAGGCGCAAGGGCACCCAATTTCACCCTATAGTAATCTGGGATGTAATGCTTAAGTTATCCACCAGATGGAGCCAAAGAGTAAGGTTTCACATTCACCAGTATTTAAGGTAATGGGTCATGTAGTCAATGTCCTGGTACACCAGTTATTAAGGTAATGTGGCATTGCATTATGGGTATGACTCAGAGGTGAATCCTCCATCTTGCCATCTTGCAGTAAGAAATTGTGTGCTTTGCTTCCAGCCTGTAAGAGCTATGTCTCTCTGCTACACCGTGTAATAAACAGTTGGGTTTTGTTCCTTATATTTCGCTTATCTCAGTTTCTGACCTTACCACTCGGATATCACACACCCCCAAAGTGTTTCCACTGGCAGGAGGGTCAGTAACCAAAGGACAGAGATTTAAGATAATTGGCAAAAGAACTGAGGGGGGAGATGAGGAGAATTCGCTGGTTGACTTTCATGGGCCCGCAGGTTGATAAAGGTCTGTTTTTAGCACTGTGGTCTTGATGATGAATAAAATCCTAATTCAGAACATCCAGATATATACGTATCAGCAATTCGTGATATATGCAAATTAATAGGACGAGATTTAAACTTTACATGTAGTCGCTTTGGGGCCACAGTACGTACCTAAGGTGTCAGGCTTGGTTCCGTGGTAACACTGGGCTCACAACAGGCAGGGCTATGGGGAACAGACAGGGGGGGAGTGGGACTAATTGGATCGCTCTTTCAAAGAGCCGGCACAGGCACGATGGGCCGAATGGCCTCCTTCTGTGCTGTATGGTTCTATGATAACCACAACTTGCGTGTGCTGAAGGTAAAATATTGATGTCTTGTGGCTCATCTTGAAGTTAGTAGTCATCCTCACGCGCATCTTATTTGATAAGTGAGTCATTTGTATTAGAAGGTGTGTTTATTTTCCAGCTTCAGTCTTCGCACGATGGAAGTCAATTTAAATGTCAACCAGATTTTATTTCTACCACAACAATACAGTCACCACGTTAGATGTAAAGACAGACCAAGATTATTTATGATTGCTGGAAATAAATATTAAACATTAATTAAACATTTGTAACATCATTTATTTATAAATTTAAAATCTAGAAACCAACTAAGAACACTACAAAACAACATCTTGCATTAATATAGCGCCTTTAACGTACTCAAGCATCCCAAGGTGCTTCACAGGAGCGTAGTCAAACTAAATTTGACACCAAGCCACATAAGGAGATATTAGGAGAGGCGACCAAAAGCTTGGACAGAGAGGTAGGTTTTAAGGAGCGTCTTAAAGGAAGAGAGAGTGATAGAAACATAGAAACATGGAAAAATAGGAGCAGGAATAGGCCATTCGGCCCTTCGAGCCTGCTCCGCCATTCAATACGATCATGGCTGATCCTCTATCTCAATACCATATTCCCGCTCCCTCCCTATACTCCTTGATGCCTTTTGTGTCTAGAAATCTATCTATCTCCTTCTTAATATATTCAGTGACTTGGCCTCCATGGCCTTCTGTGGTAGAGAATTCCACAGGTTCACCACCCTCTGGGTGAAGAAATTTCTCCTCATCTCAGCCCTAAATGTCCCACCCCGTATCCTGAGACTGTGACCCCTCGTTCTAGACACCCCAGTCAGGGGAAACATCCTCCCTGCATCCAGTCTGTCTAGCCCTGTCAGAATTTTAGACGTTTCAATGAGATCCCCTCCCATTCTTCTAAACTCTAGTGAATACAGGCCTAGTCGACCCAATCTCTCCTCATACGACAGTCCTGCCATCCCAGGAATCAGTCTGGTGAACCTTCGCTGCACTCCCTCTATGGCAAGTATATCCTTTCTTAGGTAAGGAGACCAAAACTGCACACAGTACTCCAGGTGTGGTCTCACCAAGACCCTGTATAACTGTAGTAAGACATCCTTGCTCCTGTACTCAAATCCTCTTGCAATGAAGGCCAACATGCCGTTTGCCTTCCTAACTGCTTGCTGCACCTGCATGATGGAGAGGCGGAGAGGTTTAGGGAGGGAATTCCAGAGCTTGGGGCCCAGGCAGCTGGAGGCACGGCCACCAATGGTAGAGCGATGAAAATCGGGGGTTATGCAAGAGGCCAGAATTGGAGGAGCGCAGAGATCTCGTTGGATAATAAGAGTATCATTGGCCGAGGCTTACACGTTAAGAATGGCCACTTGGGTGGAAAACGGGGCGCTGCTGGTATCCCAGCAACAGTCAGCTTCTACAGGAGAGCAGAGGAGCCAAATGAGGAGAGTTGGGGGGGTCGGCGGTGGGGGGGGGGGGTGGTGTGCGGGGATAAAGAAGAAACGTTCTCAATACTACAAGGTTTAGAAGATGGAAAACTTGATTAAAATCGGGGACCCCCAAGAGGCCAGAATTGGAGGAGCGCAGAGATCTCGAAGGGTTGTGGGGCTGGAGGAGGTTACAGAGATAGGGGCCTAGATTTTCAGTGTGCCGTGAGGCGGGCTTTTAGGCATGCGGGGGGCTAAAATCCCGAATTCGGGGGTCCCGACACCATCCCGCCCAAAACCCGCCTCCACGTAAGTTTCACAGGAGGTGGGTACCCGCCCCGCACTGGGACTCGCCGACCCGAGGTGGGAAGGGATTAGTGCCAATTAACTGCCTGTTAACAGGTAGTTAACAGGCAGTTTTTAGCCTAATCCCTATTTTGAGGGGTGTCGTGTGGGATTCCCGACGGCTCCAAACCACGCCAGGTTAGAGCAGGCGGGCCGTCGGGTTGAAGGACTTGGAGGGGTCGCGATGTCGGTGTTCAGGTGAGTGATGTGTGCATGAGTGCAAAGGTAAGTGTGTTTGGTGTGTCTAAAGTGTGTAAAGAAGTTTAAATTACCTGTACTTATCTTAACAGCCTTTCTTCCTCTAGGTTTCGGGAGTCCATCATTCAGCCGGCACTGAAAGCAGAATGGCCGCGAGCTGTCAAAAGTGACAGCCTTCAGCTTTCAGTGCCGGTGTGAGTTCTAACTGAGTCTGTGGAGAAGGACTCAGGTTAGAATACAGACTGTTAGTGTTTGACAGCTTCAAACAGCTGTGAAATGCTGATATTTCATCTGTCAACACCTCTTGACAGATGAAATTTCAGTCTGTGACATCACCTGTTGCCGGGTGGCCCTTAATTGGCCTGCTGAGCCTGCTGGGCGGGCTTAACAAGGTCAAACAAGTTAAAATCACGTGGATTGGCTGGACGTCGATGTAGGCGGGACTAAAACCCGAAAGTTGTAGTCTCGCCTCCTTCCCGACTGCTGAATGAAAATCCAGCCCAGGGAGAGGGGGGCGAGGCCACGGAGGGATTGGAAAACAAGGATGAGAATTTTAACATCAAAGCGTTGCCGGACCAGGAGGCAATGTAGGTCAGCGAGCACTGGGGTGATGGGTGAACGGGACTTGGTGCGAGTTAGGAAAGCACGACATGGAGCTCCTACACATGGAACCATCAAGGGAGCTAACACGTTTAAACATTTGAAATTAGTCTGCCCTAAATTGGATCTGTAAATATTAACACTCTCTTTTATGGATGCAATTACATAATAGAATGATAGCCATATTTATCAATGTGGTTCATAGGAAGGTCAAAGCTGTTTTAGAACCTCTGGCAAGCTTTCCTTTCTGTTCCGAACCAAAGGAAAAGTTTACATTCATTAATGGTCTCGGTCATCGACAGGTAACAGCTGGCTACAGGTACGCTGGGCAAGTTAATTTTAAGCTAAGTTTTTTTTTAATGTTATTTTTCTGAACGTCAATGGAATGTGTTTCCATTGGCTGTGCTGATATGAACAATCTTCAGAAGCAACATCTGAAGATTTTCACAGGGGAACGGCTGACGTAAGGATAGGAACAAAGCGGGTGAGCTTTTAGAGAGCTGCTCACCTTTACCTCAGCTTTCCTTCGGTCTCACGGAGACCGATCCTCGCAGCATGTACTTGGTCCCCTGTGCTGCTTAACACTCAGCTGTATGGAAGCCACTGCGCATCTGGACACTGCAGGTAGGAAACTGGGTTGCGGGTGATCAGATACTTTAAAGGCTATGAGCTGCGGTATCATTTACTGTTTAGTAAGTTGATTAGTAAAAGAAAAAAGTCTTGCAATTCTACAGCGGCCTTTCACAACCACCGGACGTCCCAAAGTGTTTACAGCAAATTAAGCACTTTTTCAAGTGTAGTCACTGTTGTAATGTGGGCAACGCAGCAGCCAATTTGTGCACAGCAAGCTCCCACAAACAGCACTGTGATAATGACCAGATAATCTGTTGTAATGGTATTGATTGAGGGATAAGCATTGGCCCCAGGACACCGGGGAGAACTCCCCCTGCTCTTCTTCGAAATAGTGCCACGCGATCATTTACCTGAGTCCACCTGAGAGAGAGCAGACAGGGCCTTGGTTTAACATCTCCTCCGAAAGACGGCACCTCCGACAGTGTGGCACTCCCTCAGCACTGCACTGGGAGTGTCAGCCTGGATTTTGTGCTCAAGACGCTGGAGTGGGACTGTGAGCCCACAAATCTTCTGACTCAGAGGCGAGGGTACTGCCCACTGAGCTGACACTTAGTTTTAAAGGTGTGAGTTTAATTTTATATTTTAGATTAGTGAATACATCTACTTGCATTTATATAGTGCCTTTAGTGTAGAAAAACGCTTTTAGCGCTGAAAACCGCCTTAAGGTGCTTCACAGAAGTGTAATCAGAAAAATGAGTGCTGAGCCCGAGAAGGAGGTATGAGGAGCGACCAAAAGCTTGGTCATAGAGGAGGGGGCGGGGACGGGGGCGGTGGAATGGTTTAAGGAGGGTCTTAAAGATGGTGGAGAGGTAGAGGGGCTTAGGTGGGGAAATCCATAGCATGGGGCCTAGGCAGCTGAAGGCATGGCCACCAAAGGTGGGGCAAAGACACAAGAGGCCAGAGGCAAAGGAAGTTTGGAGGGGAGGGATTGTAGGGCCGGAGGAGGTTACAGAGATGGGGAGGGACGAAGCCAGAAGGGATTTGAACACGGGGATGAGAAGTTTACATTGGAGGCGTTGGAGAACTAGGAGCCAGTGCAGGTCACTGAGGACTGGGGTGATGGGTGAGTGAAAGTTGATACAGGCTAGGATTTGGACAACAGAGTTTTGGATAAGCTGAAAATTTACAAAGGTTGCAGGATGGGAGGTGGATTGGAGATAAGGCCCCAGCACCAATGGGTCGATTCTGCAATCCACACTTCGATCTAACAAGGCTACGCACTAGTAGTGTAGCCTGGCCAATATCCTCATATAAATGAGTTCAAGGTACATTTAGCTGTGCCTCTGGAGAGAAAGGAGATGGAGGGATATGGCGAGAAGGTGGTTAGATGGGACTGACCCATCGAAAAGGAGAAGACTTGTTTGACCCAATGACCTTTTGCCCTTATGAATGGACCTAGATGTGAGAAAGAGACCATTGTACACACGTGATATTTAATATGGGAACTGGATAGGCCAGCACAAGGAGAATGTTACTTTAACGACTGAAGGTTGGCGAGCTATCTAGTCACATATCTGTTTTCTTGCCTCAAAGCTGAACCTTCCATTATTTGCCACTGACACCATTTGGGGATTTTCTTGAACATCCTTTGAAAGGTTGAGGAGCTGTAGACAGCAGGGAAAATGTATTTGATAATGCCTCTGTATAAACAGTGGATATAGGAATTGGATCATGCATATATTAGATATTTAATACGTCTAGATTACAGACTTTCAGCCCAGTTAAACCGAATATGATCCTGCAAGTTGACATCAATAAAGTAAACTGTATTGCAGCCCCTCCCTGTCCAAGGTGTGCCCATTCAATGCACCATTTCTCAATCAAGGGGGGTGGTGGCAGAGCTGGCCAGATCTCGATTATATTTATAGAGCCCATGGAAACAGTGGTGGGAGCAGAATCCATAATAGTTTTTAATAGGGTTGTGAATCTTTGGAATTCTCGACCCCAGAGGGCTGTGGATGCTCAGTCGTTGAGTATATTCAAGGCTGAGATCGATCGATTTTTGGACTCTAATGGAATCAAGGGATACGGGGATCAGGCAGGAAAGTGGAGTTGAGGTCGATGATCAGCCATGATCTCATTGAATGGCGGAGCAGGCTCGAAGGCCCAAATAGGCCTCCTCTTGCTCCGATTTCTTATGTTCTTACGTTGTGGCGAGCTACATTTTACAACAACATAACTTGGCCTAGAAATTCATCACGGAAGGTGGCGCAAAGCGGGCGGGATCGGATCGGCCGCCCGTCATGACTGCAAATGAACTGAATATCCGGCGCTGCGTATAACGGGCGGACGCTCCTTAAAACCTACCTCTTTGACCAAGCTTTTGGTCACCTGCCCTAATTTCTCCTCGTGTTGGCTCGGTGTCAAATGTTGTTTGATAATCGCTCCTGTGAAGCACCTTGGGATGTTTTACTGCGTTAAAGGCGCTAGGTAAATGCAAGTTGATGTAGCAGCGTGACATAAAAGTCATTGATAAATTGTTTACTTTTCAATATTTGTGAACTGAGTTTTTGCTTTGAAGAAAGATTGCTATTGAATATGTGAAACTGAGTAATCTCTTACAAGCTACAGTACAATTATCCGTAGACACTTCAAAATGGCCGGGCAATCAGGAGGCCTTTGCTCCTGTGACCTGACCTTTTGACCTGATTGAGGTGTACAAAATTATGAGGGGCAAAGATAGGGTAGATAGAAAGGAACTTTTCCCCTTAGTAGAGGGGTCAATAACCAGGGGGCATAGTTTCAAGGTAAGGGGCAGGAGGTTTAGAGGGGGATTTGAGGAAAAACATTTTCACCCAGAGGGTGGTTGGAATCCAGAATTCACTGCCTGAAAGGCTGGTAGAGGCAGGAACCCTCACAACATTCAAGAAGCATTTAGATGAGCACTTGAAATTCCATAGCATACAAGGCTACGGGCCAAGTGCTGGAAAATGGGATTAGAATAGACAGGGCTTGATGGCTGGCGTGGACACGATGGGCCGAAGGGCCTCTTTTTGTGCTGTATAACTCTATGGCCTCGATTTTCATTGAGCCGTGGAGGCGGGCTTGGAGGCGTGCGGGGGGTTAAAATCCAGAAATCGGGGGGCATGAACCCATCCCGCCCCCAATCCACCTCCATGCCAGTTTCAAAGGAGGCAGGTACCCAACCCGCACTGGGACCCACCTTCCCGAGCCAGGAAGGGGATTAGTGCCAATTAACTGCCTGTTAACAGGTAGTGAACAGGCAGTTTTTAGCCTAATCCCTATTTTCATTGTTGAAATGTGGGATTCCCGACGGCTCCAAACCACGCCAAGTTAGAGGAGGCGGACCGTCGGGATAAAGGGCTTGGAGGGTTTAAGATGTCCGGTGTCCAGGTGAGTGATGGGTGCATGAGTGCAGAGGTAAGTGTGTTTGGTGTGTGTAAAGTGTTTAAAGAAGTTTTACTTACCTTTACTTACCTTAACAGCCTTCCTTCCTTCAGGTCTCGGGAGTCCCTCATCTCACTGGCACAGAAAGCAGAATGGCCGCAATCTGTCAAAAGTTCCAGCATTCAGCTTTCTGTTCCAGGGAGATCTCTAAATCATCCTGACAGGAAGGAATTAATTTGAGTACAGATTGTCAGTGGTTGACAGCTTCAAACAGCTGTCAAACGCTGATATTTCATCTGTCAAAAGCTCTTCACAGAGGAAATATCAATCTGTGATGTCACCTGTTGCTGGGTGGCCCTTAATTTGCCTGCTGAGCCCGCTGGGCGGGCTCAACAAGGTCAATCAAGTCTAAATCACGTGGATTGGCTAGAACTCAATGGAGGCGGGACTACAACCCCGAAAGCTGTAGTCCCGCCTCCTACCCCAATCCTCAATGAAAATCCAGCCCTATGACTCTATGAGGGTGCTTAATGTTGCATTAACATCTATGTTTTGGTTCAGTGCATCTGCAGGTCCTCCTCGGTGCTGGTCTCGCCTTTCTCTGCTTCTGTCTGATCATTGGCTGTGCCATCTGTTGGCGGAAAGGAAAACAGCGCAATTACCTCAATGGCAAAGACCAGGCATCGGAGCGCATCATAATGGACCCTAATCTGACGATGCCTGGGAATACCAGCACGCCCATCAAGCAGCAGTACGAGGAGGTAGAAGGGTCTGTGTTGGACTACCCACCGTGTGCTGTCAGCAATCTGCCAGACTTTGAGCCTGGCGCCCAATACAAGCCAAGCCTACACGGCAGGGCGTCCCTACCGTTCATCCCGGTTGTCCAAAAGGCCAGCTTGGCCAGCAAGAAAACCAGGCGAATGCTGGAGAGACGTTGCACCGTTTCTGGCGACTGCTCGGTCTACAGCGAACAAGGCACGTTCAGAAGCTCAGCTTCCACACCCTCAGGCCCAGTGATGGGCCATTCCCAGACCGTGCCCGACGACCTCTTGGGCGTCAAACCGAAGCAGCGGCCCATCCTGCACTTCACGCTGTTCTACTCGGCTTACGAGGTCACCCTGACGGTGGCTGTCGTCAGCGTCTCCAACCTCCCCAAGAAATTTGGCGCAGGCTGTGACTCGTACGTGAAGGTCTACCTCCTGCCGAAGTTCATGGAGCCGCAGCAAACCGCCGTCTGCAGGAAGAGCCTGAACCCAGAGTTCCGGGAGAGCTTTCAATTCTCGGGCTACACGCTAGAGGAGGTAAAGTGTTTCAAGCTTCGCTTTGCCACCTATGTCAAGGAGTTCCACAATTTTAAGGACACTTTTGTCGGCGAGGTGCTCTTCGCCTGTGAGCAGGGAGACTGGAAGCTAGATGTTCCCTCGACCTACACAAGGGAACTGACCGCCACTAAGACGAAGCTCAAAAAGGTAAGCGCCTCCGAAAGCTGACTGCGTGGGTTAAGCGTCAGACGTCTGGGCTGCAGACGAAGGGCGGTGCGGTAAATCAGTTATATCGTCTGTGTTCCCATCCAGCCCAGACTGAATATTATCTGAAGTTTTCCAATGGTTTTCCCTGGGTATAGTCCTGTAGAAAAGTTTGAAGGTAAGGTATTGGCTGTCTGTGACTAAATATTATTAGAAAATTAGTGCATATAATTCCAAGAAAAGACATTGAAATGATTGGTCTTGCATTATCTTTCTGATTTTTTTTCCCTGTAAGGAATCTGATGTGTTGCAAAAGTCATTTAGCTTTTACAGTCCTCTTTCATGCCAATTTGTATTCTCTTAAATAACAAGCTGACCTCTTTGGCTCACACTTCATTTCTTTTACTATTCTAATCTTGGTGGTGAATTGTTCAGGTTACAAACCTTAAACTTCAGTCTTCTTGTAGTACAATGGCTGAATTACTGCATATTCATCTCCAACATGCTCTTCATTGTGTAATAGAAATCTTGTTTCACTCAATTCTTCAAAGAAAAGGGTGTTTTCAGACTGATACCTGGGATGGCAGGAATGACGTATGAGGAGAGATTGGGTCGATTGGGCTTATACTCGCTGGAGTTTAGAAGAATGAGAGGGGATCTCATTGAAACTTATAAAATTCTAACAGGACTGGACAGACTAGATGCAGGAAGGATGTTCCCGATGGCCGGGGAGTCCAGAACCAGGGGTCATAGTCTAAGGATAAGGGGTAAGTCATTTAGAACTGAAATGAGGAGGAATTTCTTCACCCAGAGAGTGGTGAACCTGTGGAATTCTCTACCACAGAGGGCGGTGGAGGCCAATTCATTAAATATATTCAAGAAGGAGTTGGATATATTTCTTAAGGCTAAAGGGATCAAGGGATATGGGGAGAAGGCAGGGACAGGGTACTGAGTTTGGATGATCAGCCATGATCTCATTGAATGGCGGAGCAGGCTCGAGGGGCCGAATGGCCTACTCCTGCTCCTATCTTCTATGTTTCTATGTTTCTCTCCTCTGCCCTCTCGGGTGACGTAAAAGATTCCACGGCGCTATTTCGAAGAAGAACAGGGGCGTTCTCCCAGGTGTCCGGCCAATAGGTATCCCTCAAGCAACACAACATTCCCATCCAAACCCAGAAGTATTAACATGTCCTTTTAGCTTGATTCTCCTCAGTGGGAGCATAATGAACAATGACAGATAACCTTATGCAGTGGGAGCCGAATCAGGGCACCAGCAGACACTCTTTGAGTCAACTGAATGGCATTAGATCAGTGAAGATAAATGTCAGCTCTGCCGTTGCTTATAGTGGTCATTCTCATATCCATGGTGGATGAATTGTGAACTGTCTAACTGGTTAAAATGAAAAGTGAAAGATCCTGGGAAATGCACAGGGGTGAGGGGTATTAATATTGGAACACATTCATTTCAGGCACCCAAAGTCAGTAACTGAGCATTCAGATTCGATGCAAAGTAGATGTTCCCTACGTAAACCTGAGGTCATCCAAAACTCGGCTGCCCGTGTCCTAACCCGCACCAAGTCCCGTCACCCATCACCCCCTGTGCTCGCTGACCTACATTGGCTCCCGGTTAAGCAGCGCCTCGATTTCAAAATTCTCATCCTTGTTTTCAAATCCCTCCATGACCCTCGCCCCTCCCTATCTCTGTAATCTCCTCCAACCCCACAACCCCCCCGAGATCTCTGCGCTCCTCTAATTCTGCCCTCTTGAGCATCCCTGATTATCATCGCTCCACCATTGGTGGCCGTGCCTTCTGTTGCCTAGGCCCTAAGCTCTGGAATTCCCTCCCTAAACCTCTCCGCCTCGCTACCTCTCTCTCCTCCTTTAAGACTCTCCTTAAAACCTACCTCTTTGACCAAGCTTTTGGTCACCTGCCCTAATTTATCCTTATCTGGATCGGTGTCAGATTTGTTGTCTTAAAATACTCCTGTGCAGTGCCGTGGGACGTTTTACCATGTTAAAGGTGCTATATAAATACAAGTTGTTGTTGTTGTTGTAGACTAAAGGCAGGAGATTAGTAGAGCTAAGCATTACCTGCCCTATTGCTGTGGTTCCAGTGATACCTGAAACAAAAACCAGAAATTGCTGAATATACACAGCAGGTCCATCAGCACCTGTAAAGAGAAGAGAGAGGTTTGGGGGCAATTCTTCATCAAAACTGGGAGTCTCTGTGGCCTTCCTTCATACGTACCCCACCCACCATAACAATGTCAAGGTCAGGGCATTTTACCAAGTTAATATTTATTCAAGTTTGACATCTTGTTGCAATGTTTGCTCATTGTAGCAATCCATTTGGAATCCAAACTATGACGTTAGTAGGTTTTTAATGATATAATTATATTCACATTTAGGCCGTGCCTTATCACATCGAAACATCTCAATGACTTACTTTGAAATGCGGCGATTGTTTTGCTCCACAGCAGCCCATTTCCCACGGCAGAAACAACCCATGGGCCACTATGAGGTGAATGACCAGTTAATCTGCTTTGTTGATTGCGGGTGGAGCATTTGCCTGGGATCTTTAACATCCACCTGAACAGGCAGAGGGCGAGCACACAAACGTACGAACAATGATGGACAAGTAACAACCCTCTGGTCCATCCAAGCCTGTCCCACACAATCGCGACACCTTGTGTATCCCAATATGCGTATCCCAAAGTGGAGGAGAAGCATCCGAGAAGGTGCCGAACACCTCGAGTCTCTTCGCCGGGAGCAAGCGGAAGCCAAGCGCAGGCAGCGCAAGGAGCGCACGTCAACCCAAGCACCCCACCCACCCGCCCCTTCAACCACCATCTGCCCCACCTGTGACAGAGACTGTAGGTCCCGCATTGGGCTCATCGGTCACCTGCAAACTCATTTTTAATGTGGAAGCAAGTCATCCTCGGTTCCGAGGGACTGCATAAGAAGAAGATCTCAATATATATACTCCGCCCCACCCAAAACCATGTGATCTCCTGGGAGAGGCAAAAAAAAACAGATAAAAAACCCAGGGCCAATTTGGGGATAAAAGATCTGGGAAATTCCTCTCCGACCCATCTAGGTGATCGAAACTAGCTCAGAAGATAACTCTGGCCCTGAATTCTTTGCAGTACCCACCTTCTGTAAGAGGTGATCTCCACCCCAGCCAGAAACAGGTGACCTTAGTTCAACATCAATCTCCATATATCCAGCTGTGAATCTGACCAAGGGAAGCCACATCGACTTGGTCTTCACAGAGCTCAATATTAAGTATGGCTTACAGCCTTCTGGACTCAATATCGAGTTCAACAATTTCAGATCATAACCTCGGCCCCTATTACATTTTTACTTATATTTTTTATCCACACCTTTGTTTTGGTCTTCCCCCCCCCCCCGCTTTTTTTCTCTCTCCCACATGGCAGCTGTCTCTCATTCTGCCAGCGCCATTCATACCTAATCTAGAGCCGTCTTTTGTCTCCACTAGTCCTATCACCATCTCGTCTGGTTTTGAATACCTCTTAATGTCTCTTCACTTCTCTTTTGTTCTCTCCCAGCCCCAAAACTGGCCTTTTAATCTATTTCATTTCCTGTGCTTTTTCAGTCTTGACAAAGGGTTTTGACCCAAAACATTGACTCTATTTTCTCTCCACGGATGTTGCCTGGCCTGCTGAGTTTTTCCAGCATTTTCTGTTGTTATTTTGGATTTCCAGCATCTGCAGTATTTTGCTATCGTTAAGTATGGCTTTCCCTTGCCGTGGGTTTTAATTATATTGGGCGCTGGCCCATTGCCATCCAGTTGGATAGTCCGTTCTGGTCTGGGTTGGCAAAGGAACACCCCCACCCATGTAGCTGGATATAGAGAGGATGCTAATTCTCCTCTCCTGATCACGTATTGTCTAAGCTCAGATGTGGAGAGCGATACTGTAGACTCAACTACGTGAGCTCGGTTGTTATTTTACAACTCTACATTAACATAGAAATTGCTGTCTGCGAGAATTGTAGATGAACACCTCCATATGGAATTCCCTTAACAGAGACATTAACCCACTTAAGATTAAATCCCTCCATGGCCTTGCACTCCCTATCTCTGTAATCTCCTCCAGCCCCGCAACCCCCCCCAAAATATCTGCGCTCCTCTAATTCTGGTCTCTTGAACGTCCCCAATTTTAGTCGCGCCACCGTTGGAGGCCGTGCCTTCAGCTGCCAAGCCCCTAAGCTCTGGAATTCCCTTCCTAAACCTCTCCTCCTTTAAGATGCTCCTTAAAATCTACCTCTTTATCTGCCCATATATCTCCTTATGTGTCTCGGTGTCAAATTTTGCTTGGTAACGCTCCTGTGAAGCGCCTTGGGATGTTTCAGTATGTTAAAGGCGCTATATAAATACAAGTTGTTGTTGTAATCGGTTAACACATTTTGTTAAAACAATAGACAAAGGAATCTTCTTCTTAGGCAGTCCCTCGGAACCGAGGATGACTTGCTTCCACATTAAGAATGAGTTCTCAGGTGACTGCTGAGTCCAATGTGGGACCTACAGTCTCTGTCACAGGTGGGGCAGACGGTGGTTGAAGGGGCGGGTGGGTGGGGTGCTTGGGTTGACGGGTGCTCCTCCCGCTGTTTGCGCTTGGCTTCCGCTTGCTCCCGGCGAAGAGACTCGAGGTGTTCGGTGCCTTCCCGGATGCTTCTCCTCCACTTTGTGTGGTCTTGGGCCAGGGATTCTCAGGTGTCGGTGGGGATGTTGCACTTTTTCAAGGAGGCTTTGAGGGTGTCCTTGAAGCATTTCCTCTGCCCACCTGGGGCTCTCTGGCCGTGTCGGAGCTCCAAGTATAGCGTTTGCTTTGGGAGTCTCGTATCAGGCACGCAGACGATGTGACCCGTCCATCGGAGCTGATCAAGCGTGGTCAAAGCTTCGATACTGGGGATGTTGGCCTTAGCAAGAACACTGACATTGGTGCACCTATCCTGCCAATGGATTTGCAGGATCTTGCGGAGGCAGCGTTGGTGGTACCTCTCCAGTGCTTTGAGGTGCCTGCTGTACATGGTCCATGTCTCTGAGGCATACAGCAGGGCGGGTATCACTACTGCTCTGAATATCATAATGAGCACATCAAGAGCTCATATATCTATATCACCAACAGTTATCTGTAGGTAATAGCCCTGTCTATTATACAGTGAGATATCAATGGATTTAATGATATTTGCTTTTGCTTATTTTCTAGTTTGTACTGTTGGTCAGAGGCATTCTGGGGAGAGACATTTGTTATGTAGAGAAGGGTAGCAATGGAGATCTAGGTATAGGGTGGTACCACGAGAAGGAACACTGTCCTTTCACCCCTGGGATCTGGAATGGAACGTTCCATTCTGCCACGGCGAAACCATGTGTTGCATTCGGTTTGTTGTTAAGAAGAATTTTCCGCTGATCAAGGTGGGGGATTTTAGTCCCAAGGAATGAAACACTTTTCTCCTTAACTTCCTCAGTATCAGTGTTAAAAAGTAAAGCTCCCCTCAGTGTTTCTTTACCGCACTGTCGTCACGGTGACGACACTTCGAGATGGCTTCCTTGGCTGTGAAACGCTTTGAAGCTGCGAAAACACGATATGTATCAATGCGAGCCCTTTCGTTTTGAGCAAGACTGAAATCTACGATCAATTTTATGCTTTAACCATAAATACACCAACTTAGGCTGCCTCCCGCGCTCCTTTTGCCTTTAAACGGGGTGCTAGAGTGAGGGGGGAGTGAGAGGGAGACAGACAATGAGAGAGTGAGATAACAAGAGAAAGAGAGAAACATTTTCATTCCGTCAATCTGGATTGGATTCAAACCTGAGATCCAGAGGTGAACTCTATCCCTAACCCAGCACCATTAAGTCCGCTTTCCAATTATTTCATTTCTAATATAGAGTCTGCATTACTGATTCTGCTAATAACATAACATATACAATATAAAGAAAGACTTGCATTTATATAGCACCTTTCACAACCTCAAGACATTCCAAAGTGTTTTACAGCCAATGAAGTATTTTTTGGAGTGGAGTCACTGTTGTAATGTGGGAAAGGCAGCAGCCAATTGGTGCACAGCAAGCTCCCACAAACAGCAAGGTGATAATGACCAGATAATCTGTTTTTAGTGATGTTGGTTGAGGGATAAATATTGGCCCCAGGACACCGGGGAGAACTCCCCCTGCTCTTCTTCGAAATAGTGCCATGAGATCTTTCACGTCCACCCGAGAAAGAGCAGACGGGGCCTTGGTTTAACGTCTCATCCGAAAGACGGCACCTCCGACAGTGCAGCACTCCCTCAGTACTGCACTGGGAGTGTCAGCCTGGGATTGTGTGCTCTGGAGTGGGACTCGAACCCACAACCTTCTGACTCAGAGGCGAGAGTCACAACTAAGCCACAGCTGACACACCAAATGTCAAAAGCTAGAAGTTGAACAACTTGTCAATTAATATCGAAGTGTTTGGAAATCTATTTCAACACAGCAATAACACATCAGCAGATTTTTTTCTGATTGCAAATACTTTTTTGATAAGCAGTGAATAAGAAAAATCACTTTTGACAGTTAGCAAAACGTGCAAGTTCCAAAAGACATCCAGCACCCAAAAGGGTTAATCTACGCCGTTTCACTTCAGTGACATGTGCCAGTGGCAAAACGCTTGCTTTGGGTGGGTTTTTTTTTAATTGCAATTCACTGATGCTGCAATTAGTTTCCTTTGAACATTCTCCCTTTTTGTGAATCTGATTGCGTGCTAGCAAATCAAGAAGCCGAACTTGCGTGGCCTTCTCCATTTTTCAATTACTCTCGATTCTAATCAAAGGGCGAGGTGGCCTGCAACATGCTCAAGACTGCCGTTTCTGGATTTGCACGGAACTTGGAGATCTTCCAACTAAACCAGGAGTCCAATTTTTAGCAACCAGCTTTAGATATCTTTTGATAAACTCCGCAGGGGAATTGTTACAGGTGATGGAGTGAGCGGAAGGTCAGAGTTGAAATACATCAGGAAGTAAGGAGCCAGTCGAGGGCCGAGGCTGGGAGGCGGGGTGGGGGGGGTGGGATGGGGGCTGGACGGTCTGGGGAGCGAGCAGGGCTGAGGCAGCGCTGGTAGCTATGGCGCCAGGAAGCTGCTGGCAGTTGTGAGGGAGATAAGTTCCGACCTACCTCTTTTGTTTTTTGCCTGTTTGCTGAAGCAGCCTGCGTAGATTGGAGCAGGAAATCTCAAGGTGGCTGTAAAGAGAGTGGAATTGGTTTATCATGCTAGCTGATTGAGCAGATTGGATAGGCTGGGGTTGTTTTCTTTGGAACAGAGCGGCGGTTTGATCGAGGTGTATAAAACTATGAGGGGCCTAGACAGAGTGGATCGGAAGGACCTATTGCCCTTAGCAGAGAGGTCAATAACCAGGGGGCATAGATTTAAAGTACAGGAGACTCTCGTTTAAATGGCACCTAAATATCCGGAATTCTCTATTAACCGGCAAAATTCATACTCCGAAAACAACACCTCAATAACCGGCAATGTTGCCGAATCCGAGTCTCCCGCGGTGGGCGAGTTAGTCAGTGGGGGTAGTTCTCCAAGCTGCCACTACTCGGCTTCTTGGCGCTGTCGGAAGTCGGAACACCTCAATACCCCTGTAACAGGAGTCTGACTCTCCCGCGCTGCCGCTAGTCTCTTCTGATCCGCCATTTTACAGGGGTACTGTGTGTCTCCCACGCTGCTGGTAGTCTTGGCATTGCATTACCCTCAACTGGCAGTACTGTACTTAATCAAGCATCTTCCACCATCCATTTAACACAACATTCTGTAGGTGAGTACCCAATTACTGTATAATGCACATTTCTTGATTTTTTTTATTTTTCTTTGTTAAAAATAGCCTCGGTAGATAACCCTCTCTGTCATCCGGAAATTTTGATAAACCGGCAACACGCCGGTCCCGTCGGTGCCAGATAAAAAAGAGTTTCCTGTATTTGGTAGAAGGATTAGAGGGAAGTTGAGAACTTTTTTCACCCAGAGGGTGGTGGGGGTCTGGAACTCACTGCCTGAAAGGATGTTAGAGGCAGAAACCCTCATTGCATTTAATAAGAACATAAGAACATAAGACGTAGGAGCAGGAGTCGGTCATTTGGCCCCTCGAGCCTGCTCCGCCATTCAATAAGATCGTGGCTGATCTGATCTTGGCCTCAACTCCACTTCCCTGCCCGCTCCCCATAACCCTTGACCCCCTTATCGTTCAAAAATCTGTCTATCTGCACCTTAAATATATTCAATGACCCAGCCTCCACAGCTCTCTGGGGAAGAGAATTCCAAAGATTCACGACCCTCTGAGAGAAGAAATTCCTCCTCATTTCCGATTTAAAAGGGTGCCCCCTTATTCTGAAATTATGCCTCCCTAGTTCTAGATTCCCCCACGAGGGGAAACATCCTCTCTGCATCTACCCTGTCAAGCCCCTTCAGAATCCTATATGTTTCAATAAAAAGTACTTGGATATGCACGTGAAGTGCCGTAACCTACAGGGCTACAGACCAAGAGCTGGAAAGTGGGATTAGGCTGGATAGACCTTTGTCGGCCGGCACAGACACGATGGGCCGAATGGCCTCCTTCTGTGCTGTAAATTTCTATGATTCTGATTGACTCAGTGCTTCTATCATGAAAGTCAACCAGTTAGAGCACTCAGACACGAGCCTACGCTGAACCAACCAGAAAGCTCAAAGCTGAAGCTACAGACACAACAAACAAAGAAATGATACAGATAAAAGAAAGAACATACATTTCTACAGCGCCTTTCACGACCTCAGGATGTCCAAAGTGCTTTACAGCCAATGCAGTACTTTTTTGAAGTGTAGTCACTGTTGTAATGTGGGAAACACGGCAGCCAATTTGCGCACAGCAAGCTCCCACAAACAGCAATGCAACAATGACCAGATAATCTGTTTTTTTGTTATGTTGATTGAGGGATAAATATTGGCCAGGACACCGGGGAGAACCTGCTCTTCTTCGAAATAGTGCCAAGGGATCTTTCACGTCCACCTGAGCGAGCCTCGGTTTTAGCATCTCAGCTGAAAGACGGCACCTCCAACAGTGCAGGACTCCCTCAACACTGCACTGGAGTGACCCTGATTGTCTATTAACATGATTCATGATTCCCCCTTGGTTGGAAGGTCTGAGCAACAATCCCATTTATCTACAGCCTTTAACATAATGGGGGGAAAATTCGTTTGGTTTGCGCCTCCCATTAGCGCCTTAAGAGGGCGCTAATGTGACACAAAGCAACTAGCGCCCGTGCGCGGCGATGTTTGCGCCGCACATGAAATTGACTAGACATTTTGCGGTGGCGCTAAACACTACCGCCACGACCTCCTGCGCCGGCAGATCGCGACGTCAGTCGAGCGTGCAACGCCCCGTTAGCGCCCCAGACCGGATATTGAGTGGCGCCCCCTTCCTTACCGCCTGCCGCTAGCAATGACAGGTTGAGGGGAGCGTTTTGCAGTTGGGAAGGGACTGGGGCAGCGCTATTTAAAGGCGACCACTTCCTGCCTTTTTTTGTCGGTGAAATTTTTTCACCATGCATTCTGAGAGAGAGAGAGAGAGACTTCTGGAGAGATTCAATGCTGTGTTGAGGAGTTTTGGTACTGAGCAGCACTTTGCAGGTTCTTTTTTATTTGATCTTCCTTGCTTCGATTTAGAAGAGTCTATGGGGGCTGCACTCTGAGCTCTTTCCCTGGGCCTCTCCATTGTTCTTTCCAACAGATTTGATGTACAGGTCTCTCCAGGCCTAGATTCAAGGCTGCAATGAGCAGGGTGTGGCTGGAGAGCAAGATCGAGCCTCCCCTTTAAGAACTGGCCGGCGCCAGTGTGTCTGTGTTCCATCGCTGACATCACATGAGCTTCGCCAGCGCTCTGAGGTAGCGCCTCGCTCCTCGACCTCTGCGCCTTAAGACAGGTGTGCAGCACCTGATTTAGCGCTCCATTCACCTCCAGGGGCGATAAAAGCCAAGTTTGCAGTCGGAGGCGATAATTAGCGCCAGGCGCTAAACTTTGTGCCCGGCCGATAATCGCGCCCCAAACGGGGCGATACCGAATTTCTCCCCCAATGAAACATCCCCAGGCACTTACACAACAGCACAATAAAAACGAGGACGTCGAGGCAGGAAGGGAAGATTAGGAGGGATGGGCTTTTATGTGTCCCTTCACTAACAATGGCACCAATGTTCTCACATTTGCTGTTTGTCATTTCTAAAGTAGAGGTGAGGTGATGAGATCATCAGAAGGATGTTGGCGACAAAACCAATTGTTTTGCAAAAAAATGAAAAAACACGGTTCCGTGAATTTTCTCGTTATGTTTGGTCTCTCTACCTCTCCGTCATTCTGGATGAGACGTTAAACCGAGGCCCCAGCTGCTCTCTTGGGTGGACGTAAAAGATCCCACAGCAGTAAAAAAAAAAGTACAAGAGTGGACTCTAGAGAAAAGGATCAGCGTCGACGGATAAATATAAGGGATGGTTCCCCGAGCGGACGAGCCCAGCAAGGAGAGGCCTTGGAAGGAAGTGGTGATTGGGAAATCGGGAGGTCCCAGGCCCGTGTTTTCCATCCATTTTAAACGGACCAGGAGCCAGCACCACTCGAGTGGGGAATCAGCCCTATAGTCTTCAAATTATGGGATGGTTTTTAGGAATTAGCATTCCCAGTGTCGAGCGCATTTAGGGAATTTGAACACGGGGGTCAGGGCAATCCATATGATTTCCGTCCTGGAAAATTACCATGAAGTTCTGTGTCTGGAGCACTAAGTCATCAAATCCATCCTATCTTTTTTACAACGACTTGCATTTATATAGCACCTTTAATGTAGTACAGCATCCCAAGGCGTTTCACAGGAGCGATTATCAGACAAAATTTGACGCCGAGCCACATAAGGAGCTATTAGCACAGGTGACCAAAAGCTTGGTCAAAGAGGTAGGTTTTAAGGAGCGTCTTAAAGGAGGAGAGAGAGGTAGAGAGGCGGAGAGGCTTAGGCAGGGAATTCCAGAGCTTAGGGCCCAGGCAGCTGAAAGCAGGGCCGCCAATAGGTGGAGCGATTAAAATCGGGGATGCTCAAGAGGGCAGAAATGGAGGAGCGCGGAGATCTCGGAGGGTTGTGGGGCTGAAGGAGATTACAGAGGTAGAGATGGAGGGATTTGGAAACAAGTGGAGTTCTGTACAGATTTTGCACCAGATACAATTTCCTCGAAGTTATGTGCTTGTCACTGATACCCTTGATAGCGTGGGTGTATTTGTGAGCAACCATTTAATGATAATTTAAGCCCACTGTTTTCCCTTATTACGTGTCACTCCACTACCGGGAGTTGGGTCAGTAGCTTGCCCTTGTGCACATCAGTTTGTGTAAATATTTCATAATTGCGAATATACATAAATTATTAGCCAGTGCCTGTTTATTTTTAGAAAGCACGAACACTATCTTTTATCAATAGGCCTGAATCATGCCAGACAGCAGTGAGCTGATAACAAGAAACATTCATTCTTATTTATGACGCACTTTGCTCAAACTCAGGGGCTGGTTATGTTCCAATTCTGTCTCATCGCATTTGAACGGTCATTTATCTTGTGTTTATTTCTGTTAATGTTGCACTCATCAAAGTGAGGTGCAATGCGACACTTTTGTTTTCCGTCACCCAGCGTCACTCTCAGGTGCTCCCGGCACCGGTTATGGCGACAGTTCAATCAAGAGTGAAGTTTCCTGTACTCCACTCCAACAATGCCAACCTCAGACAAACATAGAAACATAGAAGATAGGAGCAGGAGTAGGCCATTCGGCCCCTCGAGCCTGCTCCGCCATTCAATGAGATCATGGCTATTCATCCAAATTCAGTACCCTGTCCCTGCTTTCTCCCCATATCCCTTGATCCCTTTAGCCTTAAGAAATATATCCAACTCCTTCTTGAATATATTTAATGAATTGGCCTCAACTGCCTTCTGTGGTAGAGAATTCCACAGGTTCACCACTCTCTGGGTGAAGAAATTCCTCCTCATCTCTGTCCTAAATGGCTTACCCCTTATCCTTAGGCTGTGACCCCTGGTTCTGGACTCCCCCGCCATCGGGAACATCCTTCCTGCATCCAGTCTGTCCAGTCCTGTTAGAATTTTATACGTTTCAATGAGATCCCCTCTCATTCTTCTAAACTCCAGCGAGTATAAGCCCAATCGACCCAATCTCTCCTCATACGTCATTCCTGCCATCCCATGTATCAGTCTGGTGAATCTTCGCAGCACTCCCTCCATGGCACAAATGTTACATTTTATTCCCCCCATTTCCCACACCAGTCGTCCTGTGGGCGCCAAGATTGAACGTTACCGCTGAATTAGGCAAGTTGCCGGTGGTTTTATTTCGAGCTGTGGATTCAGACCCTCTTAGTTCTGCACTGAAACTGACCCAATTCATTTTGTACGGGTCTAGCGTTGGCACTTGCTGCCTGGACCAAAACAGGTTCCCACGCACCTGCTGCCCTTGTCCTTCTAGGTGGTGCAGGCCCTTGGGTTTGGGAGGCACTGTCGGAGAAGCTTTGGCGAGTTGTTGCAGTGCATCCTGTAGACAGTGCACACCGGAGCCGCAATACTTTCCATAATGTACTGTCATTTCAATGATTCTATAAAGGATTCTACTTCAGGAAAGATATAAAGGATTAGAAAGGACACAGAGGTGTAGAAACATAGAAGATAGGAGCAGGAGTAGGCCATTCGGCCCCTCGAGCCTGCTCCGCCATTTAATGAGATCATGGCTGATCATCCAAATTCAGTACCCTGTCCCTGCTTTCTCCCCACATCCCTTGATCACTTTAGCCTTAAGAAATATATCTAACTCCTTCTTGAATATATTTAATGTATTGGCCTTAACTGCCTTCTGTGGTAGAGAATTCCACAGGTTCACCACTCTCTGGGTGAAGAAATTCCTCCTCATCTCAGTCCTAAATGGCTTACCCCTTATCTTTAGACTGTGACCCCTGGTTCTGGACTCCCCCGCCATCAGGAACAGCCTTCCTGCATCTAGTCTGTCTAGTCCTGTTAGAATTTTATAAGTTTCAATGAGATCCCCTCTCATTCTTCTAAACTCTAGCGAATATAAGCCTAATTGACCCAATCTCTCCTCATACGTTACCAGGGATGAGGGTCTTCAGTCATGAGGAGAGGTTGGAAAAGTTAGGACTGTTCTCCTTGGAACAGAGAAGGTTAAGAAGCGACCTGATGGAGGTTTCAAGATGATGAGAGGTTTTGATAGAGTAGAGAGAGAGAAGCTATTCCCTCTGGTGGCGAGTGGATCAATAACCAGAGAAAATAGATTTAAAATCACTGGCAAAAAATCTAGGCGGGAGATGAGGAGAATTATTTTCACTCGGAGAGTTGTCGGGATCTGGAACACTCGACCTGAAAAGGTGGTGGAAGCTGTAACATAAATCATTTTAACAGGGAGTTGGGCAGGTACTCGAGGATGAGGAACTCACAGGGATACGGACAACAAGCGGGGGGATGTGGGACTGAGCATGACTGCTCTTTCGAAGAGCCGGCACAGGCACGATGGGCCGAATGGCCTCCTCCTGTGCTGTCAGTTTCTCCGATTCTGTGGTAACTAAATCGCCTTGCGTCATTTTTCAGTGTCTCAGCTCTCAAGACGTGATGGGACCTTCAAGCGGCACGGCGCAACCCAAGCTGTTGGGTCAGCTCTTCGTCCTGCTGCAGTATCAGACCCTGGCTAACCGAATCAAGGTCATGGTGCGAAAGGCCGAGACTCTGGGCAGGCTGACTCGTATGCCAGGCTCACCAGGTGAGGCGCCGCAGGGAGAATTAACCGCGGGATAGACTCTTACAACCTGCGCTAAGCATTGCTCGTCCAATAGATGCGCATGGGGCTGCGTGCCAATCTTCCTAATCTCGTTACACAGAAGCAGAAGCTATTTCAAAGTAACAACAGAAAACGCTGGAAAAACTCAGCAGGCCAGGCAACATCCGTGGAGAGAGAAACAGAGTTAACGTTTCAGGTCGAAACCCTTCATCAGAACTGAGAAAAAAGCAGGAAATGAAACAGATTAAAAAGCAAGTTTGGGGGCTGGGAAATGGGGGAGGGGATGAAAGAACAAAAGGGAAGGTCTGTGGGAGGTGAAGAGACATTAAGAGATATTCAAGGCGAGACGAGATGGTAATAAGACAGGTAAAGAGACAAAGGATGGCTCTGGATGAAGTGTGAAATGCGCTGGCAGAGTGAGAGACAGCTGCCATGTGGGAGAGAGAAAAAGGAAAAGGAAAAGGCACAAACCAAAAGTGTGGATAAAAAATATATAGAAATATGATGGGGGCCGAGGTTATGATCTGAAATTGTTGAACTCGATATTGAGTCCGGAAGGTTGTAGAGTGCCTAATCGGAAGATGAGGTGCTGTTCCTCGAGTTTACGCTGAGCTTCCATGGAACAATGCAAGAGCCCGAGTACAGTGAGGTCTGAGTGGGAGTGGAATGGTGAATTAAAGTGACAGGCGACCGGAAGCTCGGGGTCTCCCTTACGGACTGAACGGAGGTGTTCCGCAAAGTGGTTACCCAATTCAAAGTAATGTTTTGAGATCGGTTGCTTTCGCTCAGAAATACTGCTTTATAAATAAAAAACTGAAGGGCTAAAAATTTGATGAGGCTGCGAAATTCAACTCGGTTTCAACAGCAGCATTTATACAGCGCCTTTAATGCAGTAAAACTAAAACATCCCAAGGCATTTCACATTTAAAGTTTAAAATCGAGGCGTTGCTTAACTGGGAGCCAGTGTAGGTCAGCGAGCACAGGGGTGATGGGCGAACGGGACTTACATACGAATTAGGAGCAGGAGTAGGCCACTCGGCCCCTCGAGCCTGCTCCGCCATTCAATAAGATCATGGCTGATCCAATTACTCCACATTCCTGCCTACCCCCCGATAACCTTTCACCCCCTTGCTAATCAAGAATCGATCTACCTCTGCCTTAAAAATATTCAAACTTGCTGCGAGTTAGGACACGGGCAGCCGAGTTTTGGATGACCTCAAGTTTATGGAGGGTGGGACTAGGGAGTGCATTGGATTAGTCAAGTCTAGAGGTAACAAAGGCATGGATGAGGGTTCCAGCAGCGGATGAGCTGAGGCAAGGGGCGGAGGCAGGTGGTATTAGGAAGGTGGAAGTGGGTGGTCTTGGTGATGGCGCGGATATGAGGTAGGAAGCTCATCTCATCGTCAAATATAACACCAAGGTTGCGAACAGACTGGGTCAGCCTCAGGCAGTTGCCTGGGGAGGCCCAGGAGGTGTCTGCAGCTCGCTGGTCTGATGTAAATGAGGCCTGAATCCCAATATCGGGTGGGCCTCGGGTCTACCCATTCCAGCACAGGGATCGAGTTAGTGCAAACAGGCCAGCACAAACCAATTTCTAGACCAAATTGCCTCCTTTAAAGTCTCCCTGTTGAAGACCATTTTGGGCCTCTGGCTGGAAAGAGCATTTCCCAATTGGGTCTCTCTCTATGCTTTGTGCCATCATGGCCGATAGGACAGGCAGTGATGGTGGTGAGACCTCAACCAGCCCTGCTGAGAAACTGGCCTCTAGGCAGCAGCCTGGGATGGATTGTCCTTCTAGAATCGCCTTCCTGTCTTTGGGAAAACTTTTGAGTTTATGGCACAAAAGACTCATGCATCTCAATATTCTCGGCAAATCAAATCAAATGGCACGAGATTGTGGCAAACCTTGACACACTTCTTCTCCGCAGTGTGGCGCACAACAACAACTTGTGTTTATATAGCACTTTTAACATAGTAAAACATCCTAAGGTGCTTCACAGGAGCGATTATCAAACAAAATTTGACACCGAGTCACATAAGGAGATATTAGGACAGGCGACCAAAAGCTTGGTCAAAGAGGCAGGTTTTAAGGAGGGACTTAAAGGGAGAGAGAGGCGGAGAGGTTTAGGGAGGGAATTCCAGAGCTTAGGGCCCAGGCGGCTGAAGGCACGGCCACCAAAGGTGGAACGATGAAAATCAAGGATGCACAAGAGGCCATTGTATGGCAAAAGTTCAAATGCAGAGGGTTTGTGACGTAATAAAACTCACTACACACTTGGTTTGAGCATAAAGCAAGGCTTTAATCAACTTGTTTCAGAACATGGAGGTCTAGTTGTACTTCACTAGTTCCTTGTCTTACAGAATGTCCCTGGCAAGCTGGGGCCAACGCCCGAGTATTTATACTCCTTGGACGGCGCCACCAGCTGGCCGTCCAGTGTTATTTCATAGGTAGTTTCTCGATGATGAGATTTATGACAGTTTCCTTTTTAAACCTCTGCTGATTTTCATCCTCCCCTCCTGACGGTGTTGACTCCTTGCTAGGGGACAATTGCGTGAGCACCCATCATCCTCTGGTACCTCGTCCAAGTGACCAGTACTCACGCAAACGTAGGCTGGGAGTGGCGGCAGGCTATTGGCCATGGTGGCCCACACGGCAGGGGGCAGGTCTATTCACATGCGTGCACGTCCATCAGGGATTGTTGGGCCGCAACCTAAAGTCCTGAGGATAATTGTGACGCCCCTACATAGAAACATAGAAGATAGGAGCAGGAGTAGGCCATTCGGCCCCTCGAGCCTGCTCCGCCATTCAATGCGATCATGGCTGATCATCCAAACTCAGTACCCTGTCCCTGCTTTCTCCCCATACCCCTTGATCCCTTTAGCCTTAAGAAATATATCCAACTCCTTCTTGAATATATTTAATGAATTGGCCTCCACTGTCTTCTGTGGTAGAGAATTCCACAGGTTCACCACTCTCTGGGTGAAGAAATTCCTCCTCATCTCAGTCCTAAATGTCTTACCCCTTATCCTTAGACTGTGACCCCTGGTTCTGGACTCCCCCACCATCGGGAACATCCTTCCTGCATCTAGTCTGTCTAGTCCTGTTAGAATTTTATACGTTTCAATGAGGTCCCCTCTCATTCTTCTAAACTCTAGTGAATATAAGCCTAATCGACCCAATCTCTCTTCATACGTCATTCCTGCCATCCCAGGTATCAGTCTGGTGAATCTTCGCTGCACTCCCTCCATGGCAAGAACATCCTGTGCGGCCAGAGATCAGCTGAACGAAGGTAGAGCAAGGGAATCGAACCTGGTGACCTTGCTGGTCTCGATTGGCTCAACACCAAGCAGCGCAGCCAATGAACCAACGCTGCCATCGGAGGGAGGGCTCACCCCATTGATTTCCTAAGGAAGTCATTGCTTAAACTGTTGTCTTTTTCTGCTTCTGCGTAGATCATTATGTCATTATAAATCTTTACCAAGATGGCCAAGTACTGTCAACCAAGGAAACCAAAACTTCAAGTGGCTACAATCCAGTGTGGAACGCGCCCTTTCTGTTTGGCATTCCCCCAGGAGACATCGAAAGTCTGCAGCTCTCTTTGGAGTTTATTATCATGCAGGTGAGGGCAGCGTCAAGATTGCAGTTTATCTAACCCATCAGTTTCAACAAAGTAATGGCCAATATTGGGCCTTACTCAACCGAGATTGGATAGAGGTGAAAAATAGGAAAGCCAGAAAGGGCGATGGAGGTCAGGACACTGGACTTAACAACAAACTTGCATTTCTATAGCGCCTTTAACACAGTAAAACGTCCCCAGGCGCTGCACAGGAGCGTTATAAGGCAATCAAAAAAATTGACTCGTTTAAGAAACAGCTGTAACGGAAAAATGGTAGGGTAGATATTGAGAAACCACGAGACCAAATTGGCCGAAGAGGTCACCTTCATCCAAACCAATCCTGTGCACAAAGCCTAATGAGTGAACAATGCAATCACTCCTCACTCTTCCTCGTCTGAACTTTACCACTTGAAGCGGAAATTCATCCCCATCAAGGGTTGTTAGGGCCGGGGACAAAATTCAATGAGTTGAATGACATTACTATCCTACAAGGGAAAAAGCCCTGGGTGATAGAATGAGGAGTTTAAATGGCACGATAGCATCGTCCCATAACTTTGTTGAATTAAGGATGACGGGTTTTAATTAGGAATTTGATATTTGACTCATAACAGATATGGGGGAAAAATTCAGTTGTTTGCGCCTCCCGTTAGCGCCTTAAGAGGGCGCTAACAGGGCGTAAAGCAACTAGCGCCCGGGCGCGGCGATGTTTGCGCCGCTCGCGAAACTAACTAGACATTTTGCAGCGGCGCTAAACACTACTGCCACGATCTCCTGCGCCGGCAGAACGTGACGTCAGTCGAGTGCGCATCGCCCCAGTAGCGCCCCGGACCAGCTAGTGAGTGGCGCCCCCTGCCTTACCGCCTGCCGCTAGCAACGACAGGTTGAGGGGAGCGTTTTGCAGTCAGGAAGGGACTAGGGGAGCGTTATTTAAAGGCAACCGCTTCCTGCCTTTTTTTGTTGGTGACATTTTTGCACCACGCATTCTGAGAGAGAGAGAGAGAGACTTCTGGAGAGATTCAACGCTGTGTGAAGGAGTTTTGGGTACTGAGCAGCACTTTGCAGGTTCATTTTGATTTGCCCTTCCTTGCTTCGCCAGCGCTCTGAGGTAGCGCCTCGCTCCTCAGCGTTAGCGCCTTAAGACAGGTGTGAAGCACCTGATTTAGCGCTCCAATCACCTCCAGGGGCGATAAAAGCCAAGTTTGCCGTCGGAGGCGATAATTAGCGCCAGGCGCTAAACTTTGCGCACGGCCGATAATGGCACCCCAAACGGGGCGATACTGAATTTTTCCCCAATGATCTGGTGGTTTGATACAGTTACGAGGAACTGGCTGCAGAAACATCAGCGGGAATAGAAAGAAAGACTTGCATTTCTATAGCGCCTTTCACGACCACCGGACGTCTGAAAGCGCTTTACAGCCAATGAAGTACTTTTTGGAGTGTAGTCACTGTTGTAATGTGGGAAACGCGGCAGCCAATCTGCACATAGCAAGCTCCCACAAACAGCAATATGAAAATGACCAGATTAATCTGTTTTAGTGATGTTGGTTGAGGGATAAATATTGGCCCAGGACACCGGGGAGAACTCCCCTGCTCTTCTTCGAAATAGTGCCGCGGGATCTTTTACATCCACCTGAGAGAGAGCGGACGGGGCCTCGGTTTAACGTCTCATCCGAGCAGCAGATTATTCTCAATGGAATATTACCGCCACCTTCAAACGGGCTAGGCGGCTGAGGCAAAAAGCCTGGCCTTTGCTCTGAGGTGAGGTAACTATACAGGCCCGGTATTTTTCCAAATATGACGGGGCAGCTTTGTGCAACGTGAGTGCGTGTTGGAATATTTGGGGGGTGAGCTGCTCACAGTCTTCCAAACATTGCGTTCTTTCTTGGGGAGGGGTTTGTGTTCAGATCCTGGGACAAATTTATTATTTTTTTTTGGTTGGGGGTGGTGGGATGTGTGTTCAGAATGAGGGCCCAGCTTGTTTTTTGCTTTTTTTTTTGCTTTTTGTTTCTTTTTTCTTTTAAGATCAGGCTGTCCTCTGTCTTTTCAAGACACAAGGCAACCAACCGTCCTTTCCTGCCGGCGCACCTCTTCGGGGAAACTCTTCCACTTCGGTAACGTGAGAAAAAAAAACCCCAATGAATTCCAAATTATAATTAAACTTTTTAAATTATAATTTTGTTCCTCCTATCGACAACGCCCTCCAGTCCCTGCGGTGTCCACCGGTCGCAGGGGGCCCCCAATCGTACCGCCGCCCACCGCATGCTTCCCTCTCCCGTAGAATAACATTATTATCCTACAAGGGTGATAGAATGATGAGTTTAAATGGCACAATGGAATCATCCCATAACTTTGTTAAATTCAGAATGAAGGGTTTTAATTAGGAATTTCAACCTGACCATCTTTCCGTTACAGCTGTTTCTTAAATTCGTCCCCGGGCATAGCCGCGGAAGAGAGGCATTGTGTCAGCCGTGGCTCGGTGGGGAGCACCCTCGCCTCTGAGTCAGAAGGTCGTGGGTTCACGTCCCACTCCAGGGACTTGAGCACAAAAATCTAGGCTGACACTCCCAGTGCAGTGCTGAGGGAGTGCTGCACTGTCAGGGGTGCCGTCTTTCGGATGAGACGTTAAACCGAGGCCCCGTCCGCTCTCTCTCAGGTGGATGTAAAAGATCCCGCGGCACTATTTCGAAGAAGAACAGGGGAGTTATCCCCGGTGTCCTGGGCCAATATTTATCCCTCAACCAACATCACTAAAACAGATTAATCTGGTCATTTTCATATTGCTGTTTGTGGGAGCTTGCTATGTGCAGATTGGCTGCCGCGTTTCCCACATTACAACAGTGACTACACTCCAAAAAGTACTTCATTGGCTGTAAAGCGCTTTCAGACGTCCGGTGGTCATGAAAGGCGCTATAGAAATGCAAGTCTTTCTTTCTATTCCCGCTCGGAAAGTGTTCGGTGCGATTCTTTATTCCCCGACGTGGACCAGTTCCGACTCTGATCAATAGAAGTCTCAGCACCCCCCCCCCTTTTCGAAGGGAAAGGGAGATGGATTTAGTACGGGTTACTCTATGTAAATTTCTTTTTAACTTACAGGGACGCATTTACACTCGAAGCTGTGTCCTTGGCCGTGTGCTCATTGGTGCAAATGCCTCAGAGACGGGAAGGATGCATTGGAAGGAGATGTCCAGTCGGGGTCACGTGGAATCCGCCAGGTGGCACACCATCCAACCAGACACTTTCTAGACACCCGCGTACGCATTCATTTGGTATCCCGTACACCCACCCCTCCACCCGACCTGTTCAGTGAAATGTAATAAAATGTACTAAAAACCATTTGTCCGTTAGGAGCTTGGTGTTGCACGGGCAAAGTAAACGGTCCCAGATGTTACCCTTTCATTCTGTAGGCGCAGGTCCAGGTCCCAGTTGAGTGCAGCCATTTTTTTCCACTGATGGCTGGTTGCTAAGGGATACAGGTGGAATAGGTTGAGGCAGTTTCAGCTTTGATCCCAGAGGCTCACAGTCTGCAGTGTAAAGCCATTTACTCCTGTTGATCCTATGTTAGGAGAGCACTGAATGAAAGCTTTGTGGTGAGAAGCGTTAACAAGACATTCTTTACGGAGTGAAATAAGTCTTCCTCCTGCTGGCCAACCACAGGGGGAGAAAAGACAGTGCCGCAACGACAACTTGTATCTTTAACGTAGTAAAACGTCCCCAAGGCACTTCACAGGAGCGATTATCAAACAAAATTTGACACCGAGCCACATAAGGAGATATTAGGACAGGTGATCAAAAGTTTGGTCAAAGAGGTAGGTTTTAAGGAGCGTCTTAAAGGAGGAGAGAGAGGTAAGGAGGTGGAGAGGTTTAGGGAGAGAATTCCAGAGCTTAGGGCCCAGGCAGCTGAAGGCACGGCCGCCAATGGTGGAGCGATGAAAATCGGGGACGCCCAAGAGGGCAGAATTGGAGGAGCGCAGAGATCGCGGAGGGTTGTGGGGATGTGGGTGGTTACAGAGATAGGGAGAGGGGGTGAGACCACGGAGGGATTCGAAAACAAGGATGAGGATTTTTAAATCGAGGCGTTGCCCGACCGGGAGCCAATGTAGGTCAGCGAGCTCAGGGGGGTGATGGGCGAACGGGACCCTGTGCGAGTTAGGACATGGCCAGCAGAGTTTTGGATGAGCTCAAGTTTACGGAGGTCAAGATGCACAAGTGATCCTCAAGAGAAGGTTGTGAGTTTGATCTCCAAAATGCCATGAGGGGGGCGGCGGCGGGTGGATTCGTGAGTGCTCAGCCGTGTGTAGAGCACTATAGGAGACCAAGGCTCCCATTTTAAGGGGAAGTGATATACAGGAAACTTTTGATTTACCGGCACCTAAATAACCGGAAATCGCGGTTAACTGGCAAAATTCAGGAGTAGGTTCAGGTAACTTTTATTACTTGCCTTCCTCCATTTGTTGCTGTGCAAGGGTGTGGCTGCAGCTGTTGCTAAGCTACAGAGACGCTTGCAACTTGTGACCATTGTTCTGAAGCTGTTGCTAAGCAACAGGATTTGTTGCTTTATACGGAGCTCTCCGCTCTCGTATCTTTTACTATAGCTTTCGGTTATCCGGAATTTTTGATGAACCGGCACCACGTCGGTCCCATCCGTGCTGGATAAAAAAAAGTTTCCTGTACTGAGATGGTTGGACGTGCCCCCATGCAGATCGCACCTCCTGCCCATCGGTCACAGGGCAAACCTAGTGGTCAGTCATGGAAACATCTGCGGCCCTGCTTCCTTCCAGAAGCAGGACGCGTGGTAGCAAGCGTTCCGCCCTAGGACCAAAGAGAAAGGAAGATAAACCTGAAATAAGGAGATGGATGAAAACCCACAAACAGCTCATCACTGCAGGCAAGTTACTAGTTTGTAACGAGGCAAAAAAATGCACTGATATCGAAAACAGCGAAATACTGCGGATGTTGGAAATCTGAAATACAAACAGAAAATGCTGGAGACACTCAGCGGGTCAGGCAGCATCTGCGGAGAGAGAGAAACAGAGTTAACGTTTCAGCTCGATGACCCTTCGTCAGAATTGGTATTGATAACTTGTACTGACCCACGTCAGATATACACCGGAGTGTATAACATACAGGGATTTGGGTGTATTAGGAGGGCCTTGGTGAGACCGCAGCTTGAGTATTGTGTGCAGTTTTGGTCGCCTTTTCTGAGGAAGGACATTCTTGCCATGGAGGGAGTGCAGTGAAGATTCTCCAGACTGATACCTGGGATGGCAGGAATGACGTATGAGGAGAGATTGTGTCGATTGGGCTTATACTCACTGGAGTTTAGAAGATTGAGAGGGGATCTCATCGAAACCTATAAAATTCTGTCAGGCCTGGACAGACTGGATGCAGGAAGGATGTTTCTGATGGCCGGGGAGTCCAGGACCAGGGGTCATAGTCTAAGGATAAGGGGTAAGCCATTTAGGACTGAAATGAGGAGGAATTTCTTCACCCAGAGAGTGGTGAACCTGTGGAATTCTCTGCCACAGAGGGCGGTGGAGGCCAGTTCATTAAATATATTCAAGAAGGAGTTAGATATATTTCTTAAGGCTAAAGGGATCAAGGGATATGGGGAGAAGGCAGGGACAGGGTACTGAATTTGGATGATCAGCCATGATCTCATTGAATGGCGGAGCAGGCTCGAAGGGCCGAATGGCCTACTCCTGCTCCTATCTTCTATGTCTATGTAACTGATTTACACAGTAAGTGAGCTGTTTGTGCGCATTTCACTGCCTCACAAACTTTTTTAAAAATTGCGGCCAGAAAGTGGCACGTGAGGAATCTAAACGTTTGAATGTTTTGCCGCGGGATATGGTGCTGCACCAATTCACTTGCCCTAATTAGAAGGCGGTTCAGACGATGTTACATTCAGGAACATCAAAACTTCAAGATGCGTTAATGCATTGAAGCACGTTCCTAACCTTATTACAACAGCAAAATACTGCGGAGGCTGGAAATCTGAAATAAAAACAGAAAATGCTGGAAACACTCAGCAGGTCAGGCAGCATCCGTGGAGAGAGAAACAGAGTTAACGTTTCAGGTCGATGACCCTTCGTCAGAACTGGAAAAAGTTGGAGATGGAACAGGTTTTTAAGCAAGTGTAGGGGCAGGGAAAGGGGGGAGGGGAGGAAAGAACAAAAGGGAAGGTCTGTGATAGGGTGGAAGGCAGGAGAGATTAAGAGACAAAAGGGATGATGGTGCGAGGCAAAAGGAGATGGTAATGGGACAAGTTAAGAAACAAAAGATGGCTCTAGATGAAGTGTAAATGGCGATGGCAGAATGATCAACAGCTGAATGATCGACAGCAGCCTAACCTTAAGTTAATTCACCACTTCTCACTGTTTGACGGGCATAGATAAGCCTAGAGCTGGGCTGAGGCCTTTTCCAAGTGGATGACCCACAATATCTGAACTTTGAGATATTAAATCCTTAGAACACGCTCAGTCTATGCTTCTGTACCCAAGTGGGAATGGTTTTATTCTGTTTACAATTATTTTTGTTGGATTAGGGATGTCATGTAGGGGTTATGATAAAGAAGTTTGCAGATGATACAAAAATTGGCCGTGTGGTTGATAGTGAGGAAGAATGCTGTAGACTGCAGGAAGATATCAATGGACTGGTCAGGTGGGCAGAAAAGTGGCAAATGGAATTCAATCTGTGAGGTAATGCATTTGGGGAGGGCTAACAAGGCAAGGGAATACACAATAAATGGTAGAACACTGAGAAGTGTAGAGGGACAGAGGGAGTTTGGAGTCCATGTCCACAGGTCCCTGAAGGTAGCAGGACAGGTAGATAAGGTGGTTAAGAAGGCGTACAGGATACTTTCACCACACGGACTGCAGCGGTTCAAGAAGGCAGCTCACCACCACCTTCTCAAGGGCAATTAGGGATGGGCAATAAGTGCCGGCCTTGCCAGCGATGTCCACATCCCACGAGCGAAAATTCATAGGTATCCCAAGATATGTTTCTGCATTTATACAGCCTCGTCTGTATTATTCTTCATGATATCTTTCATTATTTCTCAACAAATTTCAACCCAGTTAGTAGGACAGCCCCATTTTCAAGGGGATGTCTAAAATGAAAAGCCGCAAAGGCTGGAGAAACAGAAATACAATAGAAAATGCAGAGAGCTCCTGAGAGAGGACATGTTCCAGAAGGGCCCCTTCACCCAGACCACTCAGGACAGTTCCAATTAATGTCCTTTACCCACAATGACAACTTATCTTTTCCCTATCAGATTCTGACTAATCTGCTGTTCATTCCTGTTTTTATTTCCTGCATCGAATGGACTGTAGGCTTTTCATGATCTGAAACACAACCATAACTTGAACTTCAGTGATAACAGATACCTGTTACAAGAGAATACCATGCCCTGGCAAAAAGTACCGAAATAGCAACCGGCGTCCCTCCCTTCTGCCCTCTTAGGGGGACGTAAGAGATCCTATCACACTCTTTGAAGAAGAGCAGCTTCTCCCCAGTGTCCTGACCAATGTTCAACCAATACTGCTCAAAAAACAATTAGCTGGCCATTCATCTCATGGCTGATGCTGTAGCTGTGTGCAAAATGGCTGCTGCATTTTCCTACTTCTTCTTCTTCTTAGGCAGTCCCTCGGAACCGAGGATGACTTGCTTCCACATTAAAAATGAGTTCTCAGGTGACTGATGAGTCCAATGCGGGACCTACAGTCTCTGTCACAGGTGGGGCAGACGGTGGTTGAAGGGGCGGGTGGGTGGGGTGCTTGGGTTGACGTCCGCTGCCTGCGCTTGGCTTCCGCTTGCTCCCGGCGAAGAGACTCGAGGTGTTCGGCGCCTTCCCGGATGCTTCTCCTCCACTTTGTGCGGTCTTGGGCCAGGGATTCCCAGGTGTCGGTGGGGATGTTGCACTTTTTCAAGGAGGCTTTGAGGGTGTCCTTGAAGAGTGTCCTCTGCCCACCTGGGGCTCTCTTGCCTACTGCTGCTGCATTTTCCTACACAGCAACAATGACTACACTTCGAAAAGTAATTCACTGAAGGTGATGCAATTTGGGGCATTGCTGGCAAACCATATGTGGCGCTAAATAAATGCCGATTCTTTTTGCTTTCTGCCATGCAATGATGTCTTTGTGTGTCGCTTTGCTGGAGGTTTTGGAGAGGGGACAAATATATTGAATTCAAATCCATGTTCCCTGACTGGGCGTTCATAAGGGTGACCTGCCAATGCTCCACCTCATTTAAAGGTGGTGCGATTTGTGCCTCAGGTGGCCTCCATTTAGCAGCTCTCTGCAATGCCATGCCTGAGGACAGGTGGTCACCGTGTGTCAGGGAGCAAGGGTGGGCACAACCCAGGCCCTACTGCTTCATGATACAGACTGCAGCCGGGTGTCACTCTGCGGGTGGTAGGACCGCCCTGGGGCAACACGCTTGGCGTCTCCACAATCTGTGTGGCGCTGCAACGCATGTCATCGGTTACACACTGCACTAATTACTTCACCCGTCAGAGTTAGTGCAGTAATGAAATGCTGCCACAGCCCACTGGAGCACTACGCCAGTATCACATTGTGTAGAGGATTAAGCTGGCCTGTCTATCAATTCTAGAGCTGTAATCTGTCCTTGGTAGGCAAAGCAACAGCCATGAGATGAATGGCCAGTTAATTGTTTTTTTGAGCAGTATTGGTTGAACATTGGCCAGGACACTGGGGAGAAGCTGCTCTTCTTCAAATAATGTGATAGGATCTCTTACGTCCCCCTAAGAGGGCAGACGGGGGGGACGCCGATTGCTGTACTTTTTGCCAGGGCGTGGTATTCTCTGGTAACAGGTATCTGTTATCACTGAAGTTTCAAGTTATGGTTGTGTTTCAGATGTGGTTTGAATGACAACTTTGTAGGAGGTTATTAATAGTTTTCCACTGGGGCCCATAAAATAACAGCGTAAATATTGATCATCAAACATTCTCAGCTTCAGATCATGGGTGCCAATTTATAGAAAGGATATTGAGGTTTCAGCGAAGAGAACACAATATAGATTCACTAGGATGCTGCCTGTTATGAGATCACCTTTTACAGAAGGTAAGTACTGTAGAAAATATAGGGACAGTGATCTCCTGGACGAGTTTCGATCGCCTAGATGGGTCGGAGAGGAATTTCCCAGATTTTTTTCTCCCAAATTGGCCATTGGGTTTTTTTATCTGGTTTTTCGCCTCTCCCAGGAGATCACACGGGTTCGGGAGGGATGTAGAGTGATAGTAGATTTGAGGTTAGGATCAGATCAGCCATGATCTTATTGAATGGTGGAGCAGGCTCGAGGGGCCGATTGGCCTACTCCTGCTCCTATTTCTTGTGTTCTTGTGTGTTCTTGTGTGAAATACAAAGGACTTGAAAAATTGGGTCCTTTTTCTTTGTTAGAACAATGCAGCTTATAGGGCAATATGATGGAAGTATTTCAAAATATAAAAGGATGGGACAAGGTACAGTAGATAGAAGCAGGCTATTTCCAGCAGTTCAGAGGGTCAAGAACGAGGGGCCTTCGATGCAAGATTAAATGTAACAGATTTAGAACAGCGGGCAGGTAAATCTTCTTCACACAGAGAGTTGGGAGGCTGTGGAATTCACTTCCAGGGTTAATGGTCGAAGCAGAAACTATGCCAACATTCAAGATTAAATTGGATAGGAGGATGAAGGCAAAGAAGTGGAAGGGATATGGGAACAGGTAAATGTGATTAGAACTATTGGCTTGTGTGGAGGGTAAATGCCTGTTTCCATTATTTTAACTTCTATGTATTTCTACGTATTACTCCTTGCCTAAGGGGTTTTAGATATGCATGGTCTTTAGTCCTCTCATCACCAACCATCTCAAATAATCTGGTCAACTGGACAAAATCTAATTCCTTCATTATTTTAAAAACCTCGATCATATTGTCCCTGGGCCTGCATTTCTGCAATGAAAATAGCCTAACTCCTGGAAGCTCGCCTGACGATTAAGAGCCCTAAGACTGGGTGTTATGCTGGCCATCGCTCCCCAAGGGCTGTAATATCCCCTGCCATGTGTGTGGACCAAAGCTGGACGCAATATTGCACCAAAGCCTTGTATAACATAAGCATGGCGTCCTTAGTTTGCAATTGTATTGTCCTGGCAATACAACCCAAGGCCCGGTTTGTCTTTGCAATGGTCTCATTAGACTGCTGTGGACCTTTGATGACTTGGCAGCAATGAAGCCCAGGTTCCTCGCTTGCTCTGTAACCGTGAGCAACTACCCTTGCATTGTAAACATGTCCGCTGTAGGCCAAACCCCAAAGGCTTAATGCGGCACGTATCCGACATTGAGAGACATGTGCCACACGTGGGCCTAACACTTTAATATTACAGTACCTTAGAAATTAAATGTAATATACAGTATATCCAACTTAAAGCCAGCTCTTCTCTCTATTCCTGCGGCTAGCCTTTCAGTGATACTTCAAACTGTCAGTAAATTCTAGATTATTGATGCACGGTCACTGGGCTTTTCAGTAAAGCGGGAGCAATTTTCACCGATCTGCTGAGTTGGTGCTGCCAGTGACGAACCTCGGCTGCCAGCAACACAACAACAACTTGTATTTATATAGCGCCTTTAAGGGATTGAAATCTCCCAAGGCGCTTCATGGGAGCGTTTTCAAAACAAATGACACCGAGCCACATAAGGAGATATTAGTACGATAGCAAAATACTGCGGATGCTGGAAATTCGAAATAACAACAGAAAACGCTGAAAAAACTCAGCAGGCCAGGCAACATCCGTGGAGAGAGAAACAGAGTTAACGTTTCAGGTCGAAACCCTTCGTCAGGACTGAGAGGAAACACAGGAAATGAAACAGATTAAAAGGCCAGTTTGGGGGTTGAGAAATGGGGATGAAAGAACAAAAGAGAAGTGAAGAGACATTAAGAGGTATTCAAGACGAGACGAGATGGTGATCGAGCCGTCTTTTGTCTCCGCTAGTCCTATCACCATCTCATCTGGTTTTGAATACCTCTTAATGTCTCGTCACTTCTCTTTTGTTCTTTCATCCCCATTTCCCAGCCCCCAAACTGGCCTTTTAATCTGTTTCATTTCCTGTGTTTTCTCTCAGTTCTGACGAAGGGTTTCGACCTGAAACGTTGACTCTATTTCTCTCTCCACTGATGTTGCCTGGCCTGCTGAGTTTTTCCAGCATTTTCTGTTGTTATTAAGGAGATATTAGGACAGGTGACCAAAGGCTTGGACAAAGAGGCAGGTTTTAAGGAGCGTCTTTAAAAGAGGAGAGAGGCGCAAGAGGCCAGAATGGAAGGAGCGCCGAGATCTCAGAGGCTTGCAGGGCCGGAGGGAGGTTACAGAGATGAGGCCACGGAGGGATTTGAAAAACAAGAAGAGAATTTTAAAATCGAGGCGTTGCCGGACTGGAAGCCAATGTAGGTCAGCGAGCACAGGGGGGTGATGGGTGAATGGGAATTGGTGCGGGTTAGGACACGGGGCAGCAGAGTTTTGGATGAGCTCAAGTTGACGGAGAGTAGAAGATGAGAGTTCGACCAGGGGTGCATCGGAAAAGCACGCTGTCTATAACTTCCTGTTGGGCCGTGCCAACAGACCAAGCTCGCTTCTGAAAAGTTACCCCACAACAACAACTTGCATTTATATAGCGCCTTTAACATAGTAAAACATCCCATGGCGCTTCACAGGAGCGATTATCACACAAAATTTGACACCGAGCCACATTACGTCCAGCTGACCTGTGATAAAACACCCAGCCCAGTATTACATTTGCAGAGAGTGATTGCAGTCCGTGAACAGTTAAAGAACATTTATTCTCTCAAATCTCGATTATAAACAAACAAGGAAACCATTCTTTAGCTTTACAAACACAGGTGAATATTCCCATCTGTCTCTTCATCTGGAACGATGTAACATTCGGGGGTGGGTGTAGGTCTGCCACCAATGGAAGGGATTTGCGGATTAAGAGTATCATGCAACATTAAGGGGGCTTGGCTTATGTGTACAGTTTCCTCTGGTATATTGGTGCCAATGTGTGTTTTGTCGGGAAATTTCCTCCTGTGCCATTTCTAGCAAGATCATGAGCCCCAGTGTTTGACGCATTAACAAAAAGTGAATAGATAAATCTTACTAAGTCAATAACACGTGTGGACTAAAGGAAATCTTCCCCACATTAAATAGGAACACTGATACCCGTATCAATTTCAATCACACAGCAGGTGGATCTGGAACCTGTTCACCTGCAAACACACAATAACAACTTGTATTTATATAGCGCTTTTAACGTACTAAAACGTCCACAAGGCGCTTCACAGGATCGATTATCAGACAAAATTTGACCACGAGCCACATAAGGTGATATTAGGACAGATGACTAAAAAGCTTGGTCAAAGAGGTAGATTTTAAGGAGGGACTTAAATCAGGAGAGAGAGGGGCAGAGAGGGTTAGGGAGTTCATTCCAGAGCTTAGGGTCCAGGCAACTGTAGGCTGATGGCTGCTTAGGCCCCAAGTCACTCCCACGGACTTTTAACAGGAATATCAGCGCACAGGAGAGAAGGCCCAGTATTACGTTTGTATGCCTGCTGGTACTCCTGTTGCTTTTCACAGTAGAAGAAACATCCATCATAAGCTGCCCCCCCCGTGGCCTAGTTACATTAAATATAAAGGCTTCCTTTGACAGATACGTAGATAAATGATCACGCACGCACCTTCTGCAGGATGCATTGTACAAACGCATTTTTATATCTTGGCTGGATCACAGGGGGGACCTTGTGATCGCAGCCCATTCCTGCTCCCAGATCACCTCCGTCTGTTAGCACCAGTTACAGGGTTCATCAAGTGGCTGGTAACATGCAAAGGTGATTACTTATTCCACATTGTGCACAACTTCAGATAACGTAATATCACAAGCTTCGCTAGATCGCCAAGAGAAATATCAAACGTTGTGCTTTTGATTGGTCAATGGTAGTTAGGGGTCTTTCACTGTGTGAACCAGAATATCTCACTTAAATAAAACTGAATGGTTGTGGTGAGTCAATAGTCAAAGTATGTATACATTTTTTGGACTCTTCCTTATATATTGCTTTGTTAACGTATATTTTGTGCAAATGTTATCTCAATTAAATCTTGTAAATGCAAACCATTGCTTTCCTTTTTTTCCTTTGTCGCATGCGTTTCTTTATTCACAGAAGTCCCTGCGTAATGTTCAATTTTTCTCCCCTCCTCCCCTGCAGGCGCTGACTCTCGCTGGGGAACAGGCTCATCATGGGCACCTGTTGTGGCCCTCTGCTACCTCAGCGAGTGGCCATTCCTCATGTGGGAACCTAGAAATGAGTGTCAGCAAGGCATTAAACTCGAGCTCGATGCTGTCCTCACCTAAGTGGCCCGCAAACGGCTTCCAGTAGCGTAGGAATGAGGAATAAGTTGATCCCCATCTCTTTCTCCCTCCTTCCCTTCCTCCCCCACCTCTTTTGAGTACAGCAGCAAGGATGTCTTGCTGCAGTTGTACAGGGCCTTGGTGAGACCACATCTTGAGTATTGTGTGCAGTTTTGGTCGCCTTATCTGAGGAAGGATGTTCTTGCCATGGAGGGAGTGCAGCGAAGATTCACCAGACTGATACCTGGAATGGCAGGAATGACGTATGAGGAGTGATTGGGTCGATTAGGCTTATATTCGCTAGAGTTTAGAAGAATGAGAGGGGATCCCATTGAAACTTATAAAATTCTAACAGGACTAGACAGACTAGATGCAGGAAAGATGTTCCCGATGGCAGGGGAGTCCAGAACCAGTGGTCACAGTCTAAGGATAAGGGGTAAGCCATTTAGGACAGAGATGAGGAGGAATTTCTTCACCCAGAGAGTGGTGAACCTGTGGAATTCTCTACCACACAAGGCTGTTGAGGCCAATTCATTAAATATATTCAAGAAGGAGTTAGATATATTTCTTAAGTCTAAAGGGATCAAGGGATATGGGGAGAAAGCAGGGACAGGGTACTGAATTTGGATGATCAGCCATGATCTCATTGAATGGTGGAGCAGGCTCGAGGGGCCGAATGGCCTACTCCTACTTCTATGTTTCCCCCATTTCCTGTCTTCCCCACCGCCCCCCCCCGCCACAGTCAAAGATCTAGGATGGCACCAGGTTTGCGCACTACACCGTTGAACTCATGTTGACCTCCAGGAGAGGAGTGGAATCAGGAGCTAGACATCAGAGTTTCTGCCGAGGGTCAACATAGGTGACTTCCATTGTGCCAGCGTCGAGCAGCAGAAGGCGCTGGTTCATCCGCAACTTGATGTCAGATGGACAGCATAGTGGCAGTTAGATGGGCCGTCCCTCTTCTGCCCTGCAGGTACTGACTGTCACAGAATCACAGAATCACAGAAACCCCACAGTGAAGATAGAGGCCATTTCGGCCCATCGAGCCTGAGGGAAAGCTGACCTTTTTGGTTCACTTTGCTCCTCCAACTCTAAAACCTCAATTATCTCAGTGGAGAACCTCCCTCCATTATTCCCTTTTGTTTGACCATTTTATAGCCACCAAATCTTTGGATTGTTTTGCTTCCCGAACAGTAATACTTGAGGACTATATTCAGTTACAGTCACCACTACATAAGGGAAACATTCAAGCCTCATAGGCGGTACAGGGAAGAGCCTCAACGATGATCCCGGGTTCAAAAAAAGATTGAAACACAAGGGAAAACTGGAGAAGTTCAGGCTGGTTTAGCCTTGAATGGAGACGGCCGAGAGGGAACCTCGCAGAAGCATAAAAGCTGTTAAAAGATATAGAAAAGATACATCTACTTCAAGGTAAGCCGCGATAGTAGGGCATCTGGCAAAAGGCTAATTCTACGTACAATTACATAGGATATACAGCACAGGAACAGGCCATTCAGCCCAACCAGTCCATGTCGGCGTTTATGCTCCACACGAGCTTCCTCCCACCCTACTTCATCCAACAGCTGGCAGGAGAACATCTTCATCCAAAGAGTGAATGGGACAGTGGAGCCAAACAGTTGTGTGGCTCCAGAGTCAGATAATAGTCAAACCTAGTGTTATGAATCTTATGATCCATGAAGAAAGACCCATGAAATAACACTGGACGGCCAGCTGGTGGCACCATCCAAGGAGTATAAATACTCGGGTGTGGGCCCAGCTTTCCCAGGACATTGTGTAAACAGGAACTAGTGAAAGACAACTAGACCTCCATGTTTTGAAACAAGTTGATTAAAGCCTTGCTTTATACTCGAACCAAGTGCGTAGTGAGTTTTCTTACATCACCTAGACTTCCAGCTGAAGGTCTTACAAGAAAAATGTCCAGCTGGGCAAAGCACTTTTTTTTATTCGTTCCTGGGATGTGGGCGTCGCTGGCAAGGCCAGCATTTATTGCCCGTCCCTAGTTGCCCTTGAGAAGGTGGTAGTGAACCGCCTTCTTGAACTGCTGCGGTCTGTGTGGTGAAGGTGCTCCCACAGTGCTGGTAGGGAGGGAGTTCCAGGATTTTGACCCAGCGACGATGAAGGATCAGCGATATATTTCTAAGTCAGGATGGTGTGTGACTTGGAGGGGAACTTGGAGGTGGTGGTGTTCCCATGCGCCTGCTGCCCTTGTCCTTCTAGGTGGAAGAGGTCGCGGGTTTGGGAGGTGCTGCTGAAGAAGCCTTGGCGAGTTGCTGCAGTGCATCTTGTAGATGGTACACACTGCAGCCACGGTGCGCCGGTGGTGGAGGGAGTGAATGTTTAAGGTGGTGGATGGGGTGCCAAAGGCACTAAAGAGCTATATTTTGGTTGCTGATACCCAAGTACAAGAAGGCACCTTCAGGAGAGGAGGAAAGAAAATCAAAATTACTAGCATTTGAAAGACAATAGGTGAATATTAGAGTATTTTATCATAAAACAGAATCAGTATTCCAGCAAAACACAATGCGATACATCAATATAGCTACAGCTCTGGTTATTATAAAGTATATGACACAAGTCAAAAAAAAATTCATGCTCAATATGTGCCTTTACAAAGTCAATAAAATAAGGAATCAAACACATATTCCGCATATCACCTCTCCAGCACGATTGGCACGAGTATAAAATTAACAAAGATCCGATTTGAGACACCCATTTGCCTTGACACTGTATAAATATCTAAAACAAGTGAAATTCTTCTCAATGGAAAATGTCCGTTAGTCTCGGTACGCTTAACAACCCTCTTACGGAATGGCACGACTCATAGCCAAGAATTGCCACAATTTCGTTAATGGGCCATTAATTACAGCCACTCTCTGGTTTTTCATGGAAAGACTTTAACCCAGTCTGTTTAATTGAATTGCACTGTTCATTCCAGATTTCGATTTACGTTGAAAACTTTTATTGGAAGGGTAAGTGAGGCGAGTGGATTCTCTTAGGTTAGTTATATTCTGTCAGTCATTGAGTGTTACGATGAAAACCGTAAGCTAGAAGTATAAAATGCACAGTTGGATATGGTTGGACAATACGCTGGCTGTAAAGTGTGGGGAGAGGTGGGGGCGGGGATGGATTTTGAACTCACTGTACTAGGGGGCAGAAAACCAATAATAGTTGGAAAGAGTAGAGGTGTAGATAGGGCCTGGTTGTTGAAAACCTGTGATCTAGCCGGCATCATCATCCAGAGGCTTGAGCGTATAAATCTAGGCCGACTCTCCAGTGCAGTAACTGAGGGAGTGCTGCACTGTCAGAGGTGCCATCTTTTGGACGAGACGTCAAACTGAGACCCCCGTCTGCTCTCTCAGGAGGATGTAAAAGATCCCACAGCACTGTTTCGAAGAAGAGCAGGGGAATACCTGGCCAATATTTATCCCTCAATCAGCATCACTAAAAACCGATTATCTGGTCATTATCACATTGCTGTTTGTGGGAGCTTGCGGTGTGCAAATTGGCTGCCGCGTTTCCTGCATTACGACAGTGACTACACTTCAAAAAGTACTTCATTGGCTGTAAAGCGCTTTGGGACGTCCTGAGGTTGTGAAAGACGCTGTAGAAATGCAAGCCTTGATTATGGCAACAATTTTACAGAAAACATGTAGCCCAAATTGCCCAGTCTACCAGCTCAATGTATTGTGAGGAGGCAATGGTGGAGGAATCCAAGGGGATAGAAACATAGAAGATAGGAGCAGGAGTAGGCCATTTGGCCCTTCGAGCCTGCTCCGCCATTTAATGAGATCATGGCTGATCATCCAAATTCAGTACCCTGTCCCTGCTTTCTCCCCATATCCCTTGGTCCCTTTAGCCTTAAGAAATATATCTAACTCATTCTTGAATATATTTAATAAGTTGACCTCAACTGCCTTGTGCGTTAGAGAATTCCGCAGGTTCACAACTCTCTGGGTGAAGAAATTCCTCCTCCTCTCTGTCCTAAATGGCTTACCCCTTATCCTTAGACTGTGACCATTGCTTCTGGACTCCCCCGCCATCGGGAACATCCTTCCTGCATCTAGTCTGTCTAGTCCTGTTAGAATTTTATAAGTTTCAATGAGATCCCCTCTCATTCTTCTAAACTCCAGCGAATATAAGCCCAATCGACCCAATCTCTCCTCATACGTCATTCCTGCCATCCCAGCTATCAGTCTGGTGAATCTTCGCTGCACTCCCTCCATGGCAAGAACATCCTTCCTCAGATAAGGTGACCAAAACTGCACACAATACTCAAGGTGTGGTCTCACCAAGGCCCTGTACAACTGCAGCAAGACATCCTTGCTCCTGTACTCGAATCCTCTTGCTATGAAGGCCAGCATACCATTTGCCTTCTTAACCGATAAGGGAAGACGAAGAGAATACAAAGATGGAAACGGTGGCTAATTGTAATACAAACTGCACTGATTTACCGACACCCTTTAGCCAATTTCCCGAAACCAGTTTCTGTCACCTTGATGTTCGTACTTTGCGGACACCCATAGTATGGTATCCAACGTTTCAGACTGGATACAGGCTCGCTCATCCACGAAGTTCGGTACAACAATGTAACCACACATTATTATGACATAACATCAATGAGCCTTCCAAAACAAATACAAGCTTGCCAAACATTATCTCATTGAAACTTATAAAATTCTAACAGGACTAGACAGACTAGATGCAGGAAGGATGTTCCCGATGGCGGGGGAGTCCAGAACCAGGGGTCACAGTCTAAGGATAAGGGGTAAGCCATTTAGGACTGAGATGAGGAGGAATTTCTTCACCCAGAGAGTGGTGAACCTGCAGAATTCTCTACCACAGAAGGCAGTTGAGGCCAATTCATTAAATATATTCAAGAAGGAGTTAGATATATTTCTTAAGGCTAAAGGGATCAAGGGATATGGGGAGAAGGCAGGGACAGGGTACTGAATTTGGATGATCAGCCATGATCTCATTGAATGGCGGAGCAGGCTCGAGGGGCCAAATGGCCTACTCCTGCTCCTATCTTCTATGTTTCTAATCCGTTAAACGGGGAACCACCGCGATGAAAAAATGTTTGGCAAATCAAACTTGGTTTGTAAAAATAATGATGTAACCACACATTATTATGACATAACATCAATGAGCCTTCCAAAACAAATACAAGCTTGCCAAACATTATTTCATAAAGACAATACCCCTTTAAGAGTACTGAGTTCCATTCATTTCTATACTTTCAAAATAAGAGAATTATCCTTTTTTAAAAATTACTTTGATTCAGTTTCAAAAGGAATTTAGCTATGTTATTTTTTATTCATCTTCGACCTGTGCAAACTAAAAGGCCGAGGGGATAACAGAAGTGAACATTTAACTGCAGACGACATTGTCCTTCCCTGTGGCTTCTCGTCCTCACTCGGAGCTTCCGAGGCCGAGGAGCAGTCAAGAGATGACCTGCTGATATTCAGTGGCGGAACTGGATAGGTCGGCCTGGAAGGAGATGGAGTCCTGCTCAGGGTCAATGTGGCTGGAGACCCGTCTGGTGAACTGGCCCGCTTTGGCTGCAATTGGCTTGTTGAAATTCCGCTGAGCCAAACCTCCGGTTGGGGAGCGCTTTCAGCGCGAAGGGTGCCTCGGTTAGGCAGCAGAGAATCCAGGGGCAGCAGAGAATCCAGGTGCCGCAGCTCATCCTTCGCGCTGGAGAGGTTGGCCGCTGAAGGCGCAGTCATGTTATCCCTTTGGCACGGGGACGGCTCTCGGCTTCTTCGGTTAAAAGGTTTAAACTCCTGAAACGAATGCGTTGCCCATGGATTGCAGAGTTGCCCATCGGGAAGCCTTGGGACCGTCACGGTCTCCGACGTGGCAACGAATGAATCTTTGCTTTGCTCTCTCAAACTCTGCTGCCAAAGCTCCACTTTTTCTGTTGGGTGAGGAAGACCAAAGATCAGCACGAGCCTTAAAACAAATGGTCGTGAGCCATCAAACAATGGAAGAGAATAGTGCAGCTTTACCTTTCATGAGATTTTCGTTCTTGTCCCTCAGTGCTTCCATTTCACAAGCCATGGCAGTCATCTAAAATGAAATAACAGAGCTTGTTTAGCAAGTCAAGCATCCTACTGTTCACTGCTTTGACAGAACCGGTAGAGCAATCATCCCTTCCAGCCAAAGGGATCTTAGAATTTCTCCAAAGAAAATAAAGGCTGTAAGGTGATATGATGACCCAATATTTCAAACACAGTGGCACTGCGATACAGAGAACTACGAGAAATAACTAATACGATAGCAAAATACTGCGGATGCTGGAAATTCGAAATACATAGACATAGAAAACATAGAAGATAGGAGCAGGAGTAGGCCATTCGGCCCCTCGAGCCTGCTCCGCCATTCAATGAGATCATGGCTGATCATCCAAATTCAGTACCCTGTCCCTGCTTTCTCCCCATATCCCTTGATCCCTTTAGCCTTAAGCAATATATCTAACTCCTTCTTGAATATATTTAATGAATTGGCCTCCACTGCCTTCTGTGGTAGAGAATTCCACAGGTTCACCACTCTCTGGGTGAAGAAATTCTTCCTCATCTCTGTCCTAAATGGCTTACCCCTTATCCTTAGACTGGGTTAACGTTTCAGGTCGAAGGCCTTTCGTCAGACGAAAGTTCTGATGAAAGGTCTTCGACCTGAAACGTTGGCTCTGTTTCTCTCTCCACGGATGCTGCCCTGGCCTGCTGAGTTTTTCCAGCGTTTTCTGTTGTTATTACGAGAAATAACTGATGTTTTACAGCAACAACTTTCATTTACATAGTGCCTCTAACTTAGTAAAATGGCCTAAGGCACTTCACATGAGTTTGACATCAAGCCACATCAGGAGATATCAGGTCAGGTGACCAAAAGCTTGGTCAAAGAGGTCGGTTCCAAGCAGAGTCTTAACTTTTCTTCACTCAGAGGGTGGTGAAGCTTTGGAATTCTCTGCCCCAGAGGGCTGTGGATGCCTGAGTCATCGAGTATATTCAAGGCTGAGACAGATAGATTTTTGGAATCGAGGGATATGGGAGTCAATACGGGAACCGCACATTCGTGGTGTTTAAAATGGCACGCGTGGCGCCAAAAAAAATGAGAGAACATTGATCACAGGTCAATAACACTCACACAAATTAACCTCAAGCATTTTCTTAACTGTACATAACCCTAACCCCCAAATCTTAATGTCAAACAGTTTAACCTTTAACCCTGAACCCTAACCAAATTAACGACAATTTGTTTGTTATGATCGGGAAAGAATTAAACTCACTGCCAGGATTTGTTGTTTTTTTACAATGTTTAATAGTCAAGGCTCTCATCCTGTCAGCCCATCCCAGGCCAATTATAAATCTGCTCAAGGCTCACTATGCCCCAGTGGCGTATAGATTGGTTTATTGATCTCTTTAGAATTTCTATCTTCCACTACCCCCTTGCCATTGTCTCAGGTTGAACCAAACTATTCGCAACCTTGATGTTCTATTCACCCGAGCTGGGTTTCCGACCCCATGTCATGTACTCTCCATCTCAAAGACCGCCTACTTCCACCTCCGTAACATCACCCGCCTCCGCCCATCTGTGACTGAAACCCTTATCCATGCCTTTATCACCTCTGGAATCGACTATTCCACTGCTCTCCCGGCTGGCCTCCAAACTTCCACTTTCCATACACCAGCTCATTCAATATTCTGCTGTCCCTATTCTATCCCACACCAAGTCCCACTAACCCATCGCCCTTCCGCTCGCTGGCCTACATTGGCTCCAGGTCCCGCAATGCCTCCAATTTAAAATTCTCATCCTTGGGTTTAAATCCCTTCACGGTCTCGCTCATCCCCTATCTCTGTAACCTCCTGAAGTCCTACTAATCCCCCACCCCCCCCATAAACTCTCCATTCCTCCAGCTCAGTCCACTTGCACATTCCTCCTCCCTTCACCCCGCCATTGGCGGCCATGCCTTCAGCTGCCTAGGCCCCATACGCCGAAATTCTCTCCCGAAACCGCTCTGCAACTCCCCCCTCCTCCATTAAAACCTGCCACTTCGACCAAGCTTTTGGATACCCCTCCTAATATCTCCTTCTTTGTACGTCCTTTCTCAGATAGGGAGACCAAAACTGTGCACAGTTTTTATTTGAGAGAGAAATGTTAACGGTCCGTGTGGGATCGTTCCATTGAAGACTGAGGAAAGATTTCTACTCAAAATGTTAACCAATCGTCCTGGTTTAGCAATTTCTGTTTAAATGAGAAGCTTATAATAGAATAGTTTCACTATATTTAATGGACATATAGGTGAATTACATAGAAACATAGAAGATAGGAGCAGGAGTAGGCCATTCGGCCCTTCGAGCCTGCTCCGCCATTCAACGAGATCATGGCTGATCATCCAAACCCTAGCACCCGGTCCCTACACCGACAACCATCCCACCCAAGCCCTATCCCCGTAACCCCGTAACCCCACGTATTTAATCCCCCCTAACACTAAGGGCCAATTTTTATCATGGCCAATCAACCTAACCCGCACATCTTTGGACTGTGGGAGGAAACCGGAGCACCCGGAGGAAACCCAGGCAAACACGGGGAGAATGTGCAAACTCCACACAGACAGTCACCCGAGGCCGGATTTGAACCCGGGTCCCTGGGTCGAAAGTACAGCACAGAAACAGGCCATTGGCCCAATTGGTCCGTGCCGGTGTTTATGCTCCACTCGCGCCTCCTCCCCCCCCTGCTTCATCTGATTACGCCTCTGTGAAACACCTTGGGGCATTTATTCTACCTCAAAGGTGCAGTGGAAAGACGAGTCTTTGTGGCTGTTGAATGTTTTACAACAGCCATAAACTTGCATTTATACAGTGCTTTTCATGTAAAGGAATGTCTCAGTCACACTTAGTATGAAGGAATTGTCATGTATTATCACATGGTTTGTCAACGTTCTGTAGACATTTGGCCCGATCGCCGTTAGAAAAATTGCTTTCTTCCGTTCACTAATTACTTTATTTTGAGCTTGAACATTCTCATCTTCGATCTGCCTGTGTACCTGTGAGAATCAGCGCCGCTGTTGCTGTGTGTACATACATGCGAAGGCGAAGCACAGACGATTCTGCATGAGCGTAAACAGTAAAACATCGCAAAAATTCAGTTTAGGTGTCACAAATTCACCTTAAATTTGTCCACTCGAAGGTTGAACACAGTGTCCTTCCGTGATCCCTAAAAACAGCTTTGGGATCCCATTCTCGTCGCCAAAATGTAATATATGTGAGTAGAACAAATGAAGGACAGAGACAGGATGAGTTGCTGGTCCATGTGCTTGTTTACTAGGCCAGAGCGAACTGAGCATGCTCATAGAAAACCATATGACAAACCATGTGATAATACAGTACAGGAATGGTGGACAGGAAGCAGAACATAAGTTTTAGGGGAATGAAGGCACAACCGGAGAGATTGGCCTTACAGAGCTTTTGAAGGCAGAGAGGGGGCAACAAAGGAAGGTGGGCCTGGAGGGAAATCCGGAAGGAAAGGAGCATGGTGACCTCTACTCATTGAGCTCATGGTTTACAACAGTATGACCTCTGACCAGGATCAGTTGACAGGAATATTCTGGGTATATAGGGGGGAAAATTCAGTATCGCCCCGTTTGGGGCGCCATTATCGGCCGTGCGCAAAGTTTAGCGCCTGGCGCTAATTATCGCCTCCGACAGCAAACTTGGCTTTTATCGCCCCTGGAGGTGATTGGAGCGCTAAATCAGGTGCTTCACACCTGTCTTAAGGCGCAAAGGCCGAGGAGTGAGGCGCTACCTCAGAGCGCTGGCGAAGCAAGGAAGGGCAAATCAAAATAAACCTGCAAAGTGCTGCTCAGTACTCAAAACTCCTTCACACAGCGTTGAATCTCTCCAGAAGTCTCTCTCTCTCTCTCAGAATGCGTGGTGCAAAAATGTCACCGACAAAAAAAGGGCAGGAAGCGGTCGTCTTTAAATAGCGCTCCCCCAGTCCCGTTCTGTCAGCATAACGCTCCCCTCAACCTGTCGTTGCTAGCGGCAGGCGGTAAGGCAGGGGGCGCCACTCAATATCCGGTCCGGGGCGCTAACGGGGTGTTGCGCACTCGACTGACGTCACAATCTGCCGGCGCAGGAGATCGTGGCGGTAGTGTTTAGCGCCGCCGCAAAATGTCTAGTTAATTTTACGAGCGGCGCAAACATCGCCGCACCCGGGCGCTAGTTGCTTTTGCGCCCCATTAGTGCCCTCTTAAGGCGCTAACGGGAGGTGCAAACAACTGAATTTTTCCCCCATAATATATTGGATTAAACACTGCGACACCAACTTGTCGAATCATGAAGGCCGCATCATCAGCAGCAAAACGGGTCTTAAAGTCAAGGTAAAGCCGACATCAAAACAGCAGATCACATATTTCCACTAGCAAATCCGATAGGAATTCCGGAGAAACTTCTTTACCCAGAGAGTGGTCAGAATGTGGAACTCGCTACCCCAGGGAGTGGTTGAGGCGAATAGCAGAGATGCATTTAAGGGGACGCTTAAAGGGGAACACATGAGGGAGAAAGGAATAGAAGGATATGCTGATAGGGTGAGATGAAAAGGGGTGGGAGGAGGCTCGTGTGGAGCATAAACACCGGCACGGACCAGTTGGGCCGAATGGCCTGTTTCTGTGCTGTACTTTCGATGTAATTCACCTATATGTCCATTAAATATAGTGAAACTATTCTCATTTAAACAGAAATTGCTAAAAACAGCACTGAATCTGAAACTGGAAGATTGGTTAGCATTTTGAGTAGAAATCTTTTCTCAGTCTTCAATGGAACGATCCCACACGAACCGTTAACATTTCTCGCTCAACTAAAAACTGTGCACAGTTTTGGTCTCCCTATCTGAGAAAGGACGTACATGCTTTAAGGAGGCAGTGCAACGAAGGTTCACTAGATTGATCCCTGGGATGAGAGGGTCTATGAGGGTAGATTGGGCCGATACTCTCTGGAGTTTAGACGAATGAGAAGAGATCTCACTGAAACATACAAGATTCTGAGGGGGATTGACAGGGTCGATGCTGAGAGGTTGTTTCCCCCTGGTTGGAGTGTCCAGAACTAGGGGGCATAGTCTCAGGATAAGGGGTCGGCCATTTAAGACCGAGGTGAGGAGGAATTTCTTCACTCCGAGGGTTGAGAATCTCTGGAATTCTCTACCCCAGAGGGCTGTGGATGCTGAGTCATTGAGTATATTCAAGACAAAGATAGATAGATTTTTAGATTCTAGGGGAAATCGAGGGGTATGGGGATCGGGCATGAAAGTAGAGATGAGGTAGAAGATCAGCCATGACCTTATTGAATGGCAGAGCAGGCTCGAGGGGCTGAGTGGCCTCCTCCTGCTCCTATTTCTTATGTTCTTATATGTTCTCTCCCAGCGGCTTACGGACATGCTGGGCATTCCATCATTCTCTGTTTCTAGTTTAAACTTCCAGCATTTGTGTTTTTCTTCTTGCCTCTTATATTTAACAAAAACTTGCAGGTTGAAATAACGCTGTGTGGTGCCAGGAACAAATGCAAATTCCATTGTCCCCTATTTTAACGGAGGAGTTAACTGTTTCATTTTAACAGGCTCAACGCTTCATTAAAACGGCGGACAGAGAAATTTCACTTGACGGGTACGGTAGCACAGTGATTATGTTACTGGGCTAGTAATCCAGAGGTCCTGGACGAATGATCTGGAGACACAAGTCCAAATCCCACCACGGCAGCTGGGGAATTTAAATTCAGTTAATTAAATAAATCAGGAATAATAAAAAGCTGGTATCAGTAATGGTGACCATGAAACTACCGGATTGTCGTAAAAACCCATCTGGTTCACTGATGTCCTTTATTAGGGAAGGAAATCTGCCGCCCTTACCCGGTCTGGCCGCTATGTGACTCCAGACCCCCAGCAATGTGGTTGACTCTTAACTGCCCCTCTGAAATGGCCGAGTGAGACACTCCGTTGTATCAAACCGCTAGGAAAACACCTCACGGACTGCAGCAGCTCACCGCCACCTTCTCAAGGGCAATTAGGGATGGGCAATAAATGCTGGGCCTCGCCAGCGACGCCCACATCCCGACAATGAATAAGGTTGCACAGTGCGGGTTCTGCCCTTGGATTCCTTGAGGAAAGCTATGTTGGAGAAGCTCAAAAGTTCACAAGACCAACTCCCGATAAGAACCTATTCCCAACAACTCCGTACTAATGAGATTTGTCTTCAGACGCTTTGCTGATCATACGCCATATTTTCCGAGTGCGTTGCGAGTACCTTTTCCGTTTTAGCATTGAGGTTGTGCTGCAGGCTTTTAATTTCCCCCTCCAGCTTCTGAAAGGTCTGAAAGGCGGGGCCTTCCTTCAACCTCCGATTCTCTTCCTCCAAGCTCAGTTTCTGCCCCTCCTGGGATTTCACCACTTCCACCACGTTCTGTCACACAATAAAAAAAGCAGTAAGTTACTCCAGTGAGACCGGGCAGACCAGGCACATGCCGATTTTGATTTTGGCCTCCCCCTGGTTGATACTGCGCACTCTCTCAGTTCCGGGCAGGACAGCGATGTGGGGAGCTGCAGAGGGCTTCAGCGCCCAAGCTCAGCAGCATGGGAAGGAAAGTCAGCCACTCCCGATTGCAACCCAGCGATTCCTGCTGGAACGTGCATATTTGTGTGGCGGCCATCAGCATCCTCAGCTGTGAGGCCTTGCGCAGTCAAATAGCCTAATGCGTAGGCTGACACACAAAGAACAGATGTGACATGAATCAGTCATTCATGAAAGAAAGACTCATGAAATAATACTGAGCAGCCTGCGGGTGGCGCTGTCCAGGGAGAGTATAAATACTCGGGCACGGGCCCAGCTTGCACAGGACATTCTTAACAGGAACTAGTGAAGGACACAAACAGACCTCCATGTTGAAAAACAGTTGATTAAAGCTTTGTTTAACGCTTAGACCGAGTATCTAGTAGTTTTCTTACGTCAGGATGCTTGGTGAAGTTCCAATGGCTCTGATTGCCAAGAAACAAGGGAGATGTTCAAATGTTGGGATAAGGCTCGTGGTTTTTCACTGCACTACCTCCACAAAAAACTACGAGCCTTATCCCTATAGTCAAGAGTATGGGTTGGGTTATGATGAGAAACTGGAGGGACCATGGAATTTTTTGCCTGGACAGGAAGCATCCGAGAGGTGATCTTATAGAAGTATCTAAGATCATAGATGATATGAGAATGGTTAATCCAGAACATTACTTTTAAGTTAAGCAGCGGGAGTAGGACAAGGGGGACGCAGGTTCAAACTAGTAACTAGGTAACTTTCGGACTGATATCAGGAGGTTCTCCTTCATGCGGAGAGTGATCAACACTTGGAACAGCAGAGTGGTGGAGGCGAGAACCCTGGAATCATTTGAGAAACAACCAGATGCAGCAATGGTGGGAGGGTAGGGTTGTCCTGGGTAGATGAATAAGATGGGCTGAATGGCCTTCCTCAACTATAACTTCTCATTGAAACGTATAAAATTCTGACCGGGCTAGACAGACTGGATGCAGGGAGGATGTTTCCCCTGGCTGGGGGGGGGGGGAGGGGGGGAGTCTAGAACGAGGGGTCACAGTCTCAGGATACGGGGTAGGCCATTTAGGACTGAGATGAGGAGAAATTTCTTCACTCGGAGGGTGGTGAACCTCTGGAATTCTCTACCACAGAAGGCTGTGGAGACCAAGTCACTGAATATATTTAAGAAGGAGATCGATAGATTTCTAGACACAAAAGGCATCAAGAGGCATGGGGAGAGAGCGGGAATATGGTATTGAGATAGAGGATCAGCCATGATCACATTGAATGGCGGAGCAGGCTCGAAGGGCCGAATGGCCGACTCCTGCTCCTATTTTTCTATGTTTCTATAAGTATCTTGTGGTCAGGTGACTCGTACCTCAGCGCGAGTTGGCACTTTCAGCAGGAGGAGGAGAGAAAGTCGATACGGATGGTGGTGCCATATTGAGTGGCACAGGATGACGTAAGAAAACTACTAGGCACTTGGTCTAAGCGTTAAACAAAGCTTTAATCAACTGTTTTACAACATGGAGGTCTAGTTGTGTCCTTCACTAGTTCCTGTTAAGAATGTCCTGCGCAAGCTGGGCCCGTGCCCAAGTATTTATACTCTCCCTGGACAGCGCCACCCGCAGGCCGCTCAGTATTATTTCATAAGTCTTTCTTTCATGAATGACTGATTCATGTCACAGGAATCTGATCCAGCTCATTTCTGGGAAGATCTGCATTCAACAACTTCCTAGCGAGGGCCACTTCACACAGTATTGCAAGCCCATTTAAGGAACTTTGAAGTTCCTGAGACAATGAACAACTGCCTGCAGCCAATATCATAATGTAACTTAACCCTTCTGTCCTACTTTTTGCAGGGAAAGTGAGACCATTCATTGAATGCACAATGACTGCGCTCAGCCAGCCTACTGTTGTCTTTATTCTGCAGAAGAAAATGTTCCCATTCTCTGGTTTTGTCACTTTTTACACTTAACGTCAAGTTAAAAATAAAATACAGAATTCCCACAAGACAGATTGTTATGGAACATGCTTACCTGAACAAGGTGAGACCTGGGCACCCAGTATTCAAGAGAGGCGTTGCCTTTCCTATCCTCTGGTAGTTTACTGTAAGCTTTTGTCAAATCTTCCTGCTCTTTCACCAAAGTGGCCAACTGTTGAAAGAACAGGAAAAAGTTATTATTTCCTCCATTCACTCAAGATAATGTCCTCTTTAGAACAGATGCAAAAAAGCTGTGTTCTACACCCCGACCCCCCGCCCCCAGAGTGAAGTATGTTTAATACTGCAAAACATCCAGTTTGGAGACATATACGTGTTCAAAGCCAATTGAATATGTAATTAAATTGCATCTATAATAGAACCATAGCTGTTTACAGCACAGAAGGCGACCGTTCAGCCCATCGTCTCTTTGCTAGAGCGATCCACGACTCTTCTCTTAGGCAGTCCCTTGGAACCGAGGATGAATTGCTTCAACACTAAAAATGAGTTCTCAGGTGACTGATGAGTCCAATGCGGGACCTACAGCCTCTGTCACAGGTGGGGCAGACGGTGGTTGAAGGGGCGGGTGGGTGGGGTGCTTGGGTTGACGGGTGCTCCTCCCGCTGCTTGCGCTTGGCTTCCGCTTGCTCCCGGCGAAGAGACTCGAGGTGTTCGGCGCCTTCCCGGATGCTTCTCCTCCACTTTGTGCAGTCTTGGGCCAGGGATTCCCAGGTGTCGGTGGGGATGTTGCACTTTTTCAAGGAGGATTTGAAGGTGTCCTTGAAGCGTTTCCTCTGCCCACCTGGGGCTCTCTTGCCGTGTCGGAGCTCCGAGTAGAGCGCTTGTTTTGGGAGCCTCGTATCGGGCATGCGGACGATGTGGCCCGTCCATCGGAGCTGATCGCGCGTGGTCAAATTGAATATGCAATTAAATTGCATCTATAATAGAACCATAGATGTTTACAGCACAAAAGGCGGCCATTCAGCCCATCGTCTCTGTGCCGGCTCTTTGCTAGAGTGATCCACGACTAATCCCCCACTGACCTGCTGTCGGCCAACGGCTCTATATCTTTCTCTGCTTTTCCCCTAAAAGACGCGGTGGTCTCTGCCTCAGTCACTGCCTGCGGTAGAACATTCCAGGCTCCAGCCACACTCTACAAAAAGAAATTTCTCCAAACGTCCCTCCTTACAGTCTTGGTGACAATTTTAAATTGATCACCCACACCCAATCCAGGGGAAATCGTCTTTACTCAATCACCTCATCAACATCCTTCATAATTTTAGAAATTAGAAATTTGTTCTTTTCCTTCCTTAAGTGGCAATAGTCCCAGTATCTCGAGCCTCTACGTCTAGCTTTAATTTCCCACCCCTGCCATCATGCTGGTGTATATTTTCCACAACACTGTCACAAAATACCTTAAAAGGCTGCCTTTGGTATGGAACCATCAAAACAATGGCCCAGAAATTCGGGTCGGAGGCTTCCCGTGGGTGCAAGCCCCCGACCTGCACTTACCTAGCGCGTCGGCCGTTGAGCTGTGGGCCCGCGTGGGATTCCAATCCTGGGCCTGCTCCAACTGCCGGCGCGCAGTGCTTGCGTATCCCAGGGGCGCAGTTAGTTCGATGCGTCCCCTGGGATCACGTGGGCCATGGAGAGCCAATGGTAGCAGGGAATGCTTCATTCATAAGTTTGACAGGAAGACCTGTCAAACCTAAATACTATAAGCCCCAAAACATCACTAAATCTTCAAATAATTTTTTTTTTTAAATCACATTTTTAAAATAACTATAAGTTACATGAAATAACTATTTTAAACAATAATTTAAATTTTTGAAAAAATTCATTACATTTTCTAACGGGGCGAAAAATAAACTTACCTTTCTTTAAAGTATTTAAAAATAATAAACCTGTGGAAAAAATGTTTTAATTTTAATTAATTCACCACTTACCTTGTAAAAAGCAGGCCTTGCGTCTGCTTTTTTAAAGTATAACTGCTGGAGACTTACCCTCCCGGAGAAACCTGCAAAAAAACCCTAAGTTCGATGCGCACGCGCTGCCTCTCCGGCGCACGTGTTCCACCTCTGAACCCCTTCTTTCAGGGGAACGGAAGTGCTGGTTTCCCGCGCATGCGCAGTGCACGCACGAAACCGGCACTTCCATCGGGCTTACGGGTGAGTACCCCGTGCGTACTCACCCGTGGAGACCCGAATTTCTGGGCCAATATATTTATCTTCAAAATCTTACAGATTCACAGCAAAGATGAATTATTACTTCAGTGCAGTACTGAGGGAGAGTCCTTTGGGTGAGACGTTAAACTGAGGCCCATCTGCCTGTTCAGATAGTCCGTGTAGCCTCATCTGCCTTTTCAGGTGGACGTAGAAGATCCCACGGCACTATTCGAAGAAGAGCAGGGGAGTTCTCCCCGGCATCCTGGGGCCAATATTAATCCCTCAACCAACATCGCTAAAACATATTATCTGGTCATTGTCACATTGCTGTTTGTGGGAGCTTGCTGTGCGCAAATTGACTGCCGCGTTTCCTACATTACAACAGTGACGGCACTTCAAAAAGTACTTCATTGGCTGTATAGCACTTTGGGACGTCCTGAGGTTGTGGAAGGCGCTGTAGAAGTGCAAGTCTTTCTTTCTTAATACAGGAAACTCTTTTTGATTCGGCACCGACGGGACCGGCGTGGTGCCGGTTGATCAAAAAGTCCGGATTACAGAGAGGTATACTTACCAAGGTACAAGAGCCCCAGTTACACGGCACTTGTGCAGGAACCCCGGTTACACGGCCACAGATCCAGGAATCCCAGTTACACGGCCACAGATCCAGAAACCCCGGTTACACGGCCACAGATCCAGGAACCCCGGTTACACGGCCACAGATCCAGGAACCCCGGTTACACGGCCACAGATCCAGGAACCCCGGTTACACGGCCACAGATCCAGGAACCCCGGCCACAGATCCAGGAACCCCGGTTACACGGCCACAGATCCAGGAACCCCGGTTACACGGCCACAGATCCAGGAACCCCGGTTACACGGCCACAGATCCAGGAACCCCGGTTACACGGCCACAGATCCAGGAGTCCCTGTTGCACGGCCACAGATCCAGGAACCCCGGTTACACGGCCACAAATCCAGGAACCCCAGTTACACGGCCACTAATATATAGTAAAACTTACCTGAACCTACTCCTGAATTTTGCCGGTTAAGAGAGATTTCCGGATATTTAGGGGCCGGTTAAAAGAGAGTTTCCTGTAGTACATTACCTTCCCACCTCCCCCTTCCTTACACACAACGTCTATCCCAGTCACACTGAAGACCACAATTGAAGTGCAACTTTGCCCCAGGACAACGTTACAATGCAAGTCCTAGCCTGCACCCTCCACTCCTTAGAATACCTCTTGACCCCCTCCATCAGAGGCTGCTCCTTCAGCCACTTTGCCTCTGATTGTGAAACTCTCTCCCAAACCCACTTTGCCTTGCTATATCTCTCCCTTCCATCAAAACCTTTCTTCAATGTCAATTTCTTTGGCCCTCTCCTGCCCTCCTCCGTGCACTCCTCTTCCCTTTTGGAAGGTGCTCGGAGGGATTCTACCACATGAGACACAGTAAAGTACAGGAAACTTTCTGGTATCCGGCACGGACGGGACCGACGTGGTGCCGGTTCATCAACAATTCCGGATAACCGAACGCTATAGTAAAAGATACGGAGCTCAGAGCTCCGTATAAAGCAACAAACCCTGTTGCTTAGCAACAAACCCTGTTGCTTAGCAACAGCTTCAAAACAATCGGCACAAGTTGCAAGTGTCTCTGTAGCTTAGCAACAGCTTCAGCTACACCCTTGCACAGCAACAAATGGAGTAAAAAAAGTAACTAAAAGTAAAAAAAGTTACCTGAACCGACTCCTGAATTTTGCCGGTGGGTAGAGCGTTCCGGTTATTTAGGGGCCGGTTAATCGAAAGTTTCCTGTAATGCAAGTTCTCATCAATTAACGGGCAACACTGACCGAGTTTCCAAGGCTAAAGCTGCATTTCACAAAGCTCACCTGACGCAGGTCTAAAGCAAGAAAGATTTTCCAGCCTGACAATATTTCCAGGATAACCTACCTGTTCAGTCATTAGCTGGCTGCGCCTGCTGAAGCCGCTGTTCTCTCCCTGGAGAGCCCGAGAGAACCGATGTTCAAGGTTCACGGTCTCTTCCAGCCCCTTCAAAACAGATGAATATAGTTGACCTTTTTAATCTCGCACCAATTCATTGCTCGATCAAAGTTCATCAAAAGTAACTCTAAGAAACAGGAGCAGGATAAGATCATGGCTGATCTTCTACCTCAACTCCACGTTCTACTCCAGAGACTTGAGCACAAAAATCTAGGCTGACACTCCAGTGCGGTGCTGAGGGAGTGCTGCACTGTCGGAGGTGGCATCTTTCAGATGAGACGTTAAACCGAGGCTCTCTCAGGTGGATGTAAAAGATCCCGTGGCACTATTTCGAAGAAGAGCAGGGGAGTTATCCCCGGTGTCCTGGGGCCAATATTTATCCCTCAATCAACAACACAAAAAAACAGATGATCTGGTCATTATCACATTGCTGTTTGTGGGAGCTTGCTGTGCGCAAATTGGTTGCCACATTTCCTACATTACAACAGTGACCACACTTCAAAAAGTACTTCATTGGCTGTGAAGCTCTTTGGGGCATCCTGAGGTCATGAAAGACGCTATAGAAATGCAAGTCTTTCTTTCCTTTCCTTTCCTGCCCTATCCCCATAGTCTTCGATTCCCTTAGTGTTCAAACCTCTATCGATCTCAGTCTTGAATACGTGAGGGGCGAAGGGTGCAGGCTATTCCTGGCTCTTTTATTCCAAAATAAAGTGCCAGGCATATGGCAGGTTGCTTTTATGCTTATTCGAGAAACTCTTGAGATAGATGATCAAAGCCTTGGCCTAATTTTTTTTTTTGAAGAAAAAGAGTCTCACCATCAGTACCCTCAGCTGACACCCTCCCCCCCACCCCACCCCACCAGTGTCTCAGCCTAGTGATCATTCTTCAGCTGTAGCCTTAATGTGGACATTGTAGATTGGGCTATTCATCAAGGGGGGAAAGGGAAGTCACACCCCAGCCTGTGGAGCTCGCAAGGAATTGCAGGCAATGAAGAGGTCTGAGAATTAAAGGGGCCATGCACACTGAAGCAATACAAAAATAAAATGCAGTGAAACAATGCAGTTTTCAGCCAGTTACCAGCAGCACAAAGCAGGAGACGAATATGGCGGTCGCCGTGGGACCCGCCACCAGCTGGCGAAAGAGCGGCGGCCGCCATTTTATCGCCATTTCATGGCTACGGAGTGGCGGTAAGTGACGTAAGAAAACTACTAGGCACTTGGTCTAAGCGTTAAACAAAGCTTTAATCAACTGTTTTACAACATGGAGGTCTAGTTGTGTCCTTCACTAGTTCCTGTTAAGAATGTCCTGCGCAAGCTGGGCCCGTGCCCGAGTATTTATACTCTCCCTGGACAGCGCCACCCACAGGCCGCTCAGTATTATTTCATAAGTCTTTCTTTCATGAATGACAGTTTCATGTCAGTAAGTACACGAATTTCTAGCCCTAAGTACCTGCAATCGTTTCTAAAATACTCAATTAACATGCTTCTCTCAGACAATTGCCTGAATTTTCTGAAAATTTTAGTTTAAAGTGGGTGCCTACCGCAATACATCTTGCGTACAAATTACAGATGAGTAATATTCATCCATAGCCATTCCAAAAGGGCAGCCCAACATGGCATTACACATGATGTAGAATTCAGGAGAAACATCTTTATTCAGAGAGTAGTGAGAATGCAGAACTCGCTACCACATGGAGTGGTTAAGGCAAATAGCAAAGATGCTTTTAAGGGAAAGCTACATAAGTACATGAGGGAGAAAGGAATAGAAGGATATACACATAGAATTAGATGAGGGGGTTGTCTTATGAAGAAAGGTTGAGCTCATTGGAGTTTAGAAGAATGAGAGGTGATCTTATTGAAACATATAAGATACTGAGGGGGCTCGACAAGGTAGAAGCAGAGAGGATGTTTCCCCTCGTGGGGAAATCTAGAACTCGGGGGCACAGTTTCAGAATAAAGGGTCGCCCTTTTAGAACTGAGATGAGGAGGAATTTCTTCTCTCAGAGGGTCGTAAATCTGTGGAATTCTCTGCCCCAGAGAGCCGTGGAGGCTGGGTCATTAAATACATTTAAGGTGGAGATAGACAGATTTTTGCAAGATAAGGGAGTGATGGGTTATGGGGAGCGGGCGGGGAACTGGCTTTGAGCCCAAGATCAGCCATGATCTTATTGAATGGCGGAGCAGGCTCGAGGGGCCAAGTGGCCTATTCCTGCTCCTATTTCTTATGTTCTTATGATGTAGGATGACAGGAGGCTCGTGTGGAGTTTAAACACCGGTATAGACTTGGTAGTTTCTGTGTTGTAAATTCTACGTAATAAGGGACAATACCTCCCAATCCTTCAAATATTATGGGTACGGTAGCACAGTGGTTATGTTACTGGACTAGTAATCCAGAGGCCTGGATTAATGATCCGGAGACAAAGGCCTAGATTTTTAGTGTGCCATGAGGCGGGCTTTTAGGCGGGCGGGGGGCAAAAATCCTAAATTCGGGGGTCCCGACACCATCCCGCCCAAAACCCGCCTCCACGTAAGTTTCACAGGAGGTGGGTACCCGCCCCGCACTGGGACCCGCCGACCCGAGGTGGGAAGGGATTAGTGCCAATTAACTGCCTGTTAACAGGTAGTTAACAGGCAGTTTTTAGCCTAATCCCTATTTTGAAGGTTGTCGTGTGGGATTCCCGACGGCTCCAAACCACGCCAGGTTAGAGCAGGCGGGCTGTCGGGTTGAAGGACTTGGAGGGGTCGCGATGTCGGTATTCAGGTGAGTGATGGGTGCATAAGTGCAAAGGTAAGTGTGTTTGGTGTGTCTAAAGAAGTTTAAATTACCTGTACTTACCTTTACAGCCTTTCTTCCTCTAGGTTTCGGGAGTCCATCACTCAGCCGGCACTGGAAGCAAAATGGCTGCGATCTGTCAAAAGTGACAGCCTTCAGTGCCGGTGAGACTTCTAACTGAGTCTGTGGAGAAGGACTCAGGTTAGAAGTCAGACTGTCAGTGTTTGACAGCTTCAAACAGCTGTGAAACACTGATATTTCATCTGACAAGAACTCTTGACAGATGAAATTTCAGTCTGTGACGTCACCTGTTGCCAGGTGGCCCTTAATTGGCCTGATGAGCCCGCTGGGCAGGCTCAACAAGGTCAATCAAGGGAAAATCGCGTGGATTGACCGGACGTCGATGTAGACGGGACTAAAACCCGAAAGTTGAAGTCCTGCCTCCTTCCTGACAGCTTCAGGAAAATCTACCCCAATGAGTTCAAATCCCACCACAGGCAGCTAGGGGAATTTAAATTCAATTAATTAAATAAATCTGGAATTAAAAAAGCTAGTGACCATGAAACTACCGGATTGTTGTAAAAACCCATCTGGTTCACTAATGTCCTTTAGTGGAAGGAAATCTGCTGTCCTTACCCGGTCTGGCCTATATGTGACTCCAGACCCACAGCAATGTGGTTGACTCTCAACTGCCCTCTGCGGTTCAAGAGGGTGGCTTACCACCACCACCATCTCGAGGGTAATTTGGGATGGGCAATAAATGCTGGCCTTGCCAGCGATGCCCACATCCCGTGAACGAATAAAAAAAAGTTACATTTTGCAGTTTTTAAGAAATGGTTTATCCCACCGTGACTTGTTGTCCATTATAAAAGATGTAGGGCTGAAAATTGAGTAGTGCCCCAATTGTATAGCAGAGCACTTGGAAAACAGTGACAGGATCGGACAAAGTCAACATGGATTTACAAAAGGTAAATCATGCTTGACTAATCTACTGGAATTTTTTGAGGATGTAACTGGTACAATAGATAAGGGAGAACCAGTGGATGTGGTGTATTTGGACTTTCAGAAGGCTTTCGATAAGGTCCCGCATAAGAGACTAGCGTGCAAAGTTTAAGCACATGGGATTGGGGGTAAGGTACTGACATGGATAGAAAACTGGTTGGCAGACAGGAAGCAAAGAGTTGGAATAAACAGGTCTTTTTCCGAGTGGAAGGCAGTGACTAGTGGGGTACCACAGGGATCGGTGCTAGGACCCCAGTTATTCACAATATATATTAATGATCTAGATGAGGGAACTAGATGTAATATCTCCAAGTTTGCAGACAACACAAAGCTGGGTGGGCGTGTGTGCTGTGAGGAGGATGCAGAGAAACTCCAGTATGATTTGGACAGGTTGGGTGATTGGGCAGATGCATAGCAAATGTAGTATAATGTGGATAAATGCGAGGTTATCCACTTTGGTGGCAAAAACAGGAAGGCAGATTATTATCTGAACGGCAATAGATTGGGAAAAGCAGAACTGCAACGAGACCTGGGTGTCCTTGTGCACCAGTCGCTGAAGGTAAGCATGCAGGTGCAGCAGGCAGTTAAGAAGGCAAATGGTATGCTGGCCTTCATAGCGAGAGGATTCGAGTACAGGAGCAAGGATGTCTTGCTGCAGTTGTACAGGGCCTTGGTGAGAACACACCTTGAGTATTGTGTGCAGTTTTGGTCGCCTTATCTGAGGAAGGATGTTCTTGCCATGGAGGGAGTGTAGCGAAGATTCACTAGACTGATACCTGGGATGGCAGGAATGACATATGAAGAGCGATTGGGTCGATTAGGCTTATATTCGCTAGAGTTTAGAAGAGAGGGGATCTCATTGAAACATATAAAATTCTAACAGGACTAGACAGACTAGATGCAGGAAGGATGTTCCCGATGGCGGGGGAGTCCAGAACCAGGGGTCACAGTCTAAGGCTAAGGGCTAAGCCATTTAGGACTGAGATGAGGAGGAATTTCTTCACCCAGAGAGTGGTGAACCTGTGCAATTCTCTACCACAGAAGACAGTCGAGGCCAGTTCATTAAATATATTCAAGAAGGAGTTAGATATATTTCTTAAGGCTAAAGGGATCAAGGGATATGGGGAGAAAGCAGGGACAGGGTACTGAATTTGGATGATCAGCCATGATCTCATTAAATGGCGGAACAGGCTCGAGGGGCCGAATGGCCTACTCCTGCTCCGATCTTCTATGTTTCTATGTTGCTTCTTCATGTTTCTCGATATTACCGCAGATAATTATTTAAAAAAAAATCAATTTGGCCCAGTCACAACTGCAGCTCGTTCAAAAGCAATCATGCTGGAGTACTCTCTGCCCAGTCTCCTGCATCAATTCCTGGAACTACCCTCACTGTGTGCTTAGGGTCAGTGAGAATACATTGTACTTGATGAAAAGCAATGCAAATTTGATGAGGAAAAGCTGCCCATGGAAATTAAAATAAACTTGCACTTAAAGGGCATCTTTAGCATAGCAAAACATCCCAAGGCACTTCAAAAATCAGGCAGCTATGAAGCAGGAATTGGGAGAAGGTTAGGAGAGATGGCTGAAGACATGGGTTTTTAAAAGGGTAGCTTTCGCAAGCGGGAGAGATGTGGCAAGGGGAGGGCTTTAGGAACAGAACGCCTCATTGAACATCTCTTTCAATTCCAATGTGTAAAATCAGGTCAAATCGTGAACCTTTGAGATTACATAGGATTACACAGGATTAGACAGGCTATACGGCACAGAAACAGGCCATTCGGCCCAACCAGTCCATGCCTGTGTTTATACTCCACTCGAGCCTCCTCCAGTCTTTCCTCCTCTAACTCTATCAGCGTAACCCTCTATTCCCTTCTCCCTCATATGCTTGTCCAGCCTCCCCTTAAATGCATCTATACTATTCGCCTCCACTACTCCCTGTGGTAGCGAGTTCCACATTCTCACCACTCTCTGGGTAAAGAAGTTTCTTCTGAATTCCCTATTGGATTTCTTGGTGACTATCTTATATTGATGGCCTCTAGTTTTGCTCTTCCCCACAAGTGGAAACATTCTCTCTGTATCCACTCTATCAAAACCTTTCATAATTAGGTCACCCCTCAGCCTTCTTTTTTAAAGAGAAAAGAGACCCAGCCTGTTCATCCTTTCCTGATATGTATACCCTCGCATTTCTGGTATCATCCTTGTAAATCTTCTCTGCACCCTCGCCAGTGTCTCTATATCCTTTTTATAATATGGCGACCAGAACTGTACGCAGTACTCCAAGTGTGGTCTAACCAAGGTTCGATACAGGTTTAGCATAACTTCCCTACTTTTCAATTCTATCCCTCCAGAAATATACCCTAGTGCTTGGTTTGCTTTTTTTATGGCCTTGCTCACCTGTGTCGCAACCTTTAGTGATTTGTGTATTTGTACTCCGAGATCCCTTTGTTCCTCTACCCCACCTAGACTCACCCTCCAAGTAATAAGTGACCTCCCTATTCTTCCTACCAAAATGTAATACCTCACATTTATCTGTGTTGAACTTCATTTGCCAATTAATGAGCAGAAGCAGAGTGTACTGTAATTTCTTTCGAAAATACCCGACATACAACAGTCTGCAAATGTTAGAATTTACATAGAAGGCACAGGTTCAAGGTGATTGGCAAAGGAGCTAGAGGCGAAATGAGGAAAAACATTTTTACGCAACGAGTGGTTAGGATCTACAAAAGATTTACAAGAATGGTTCCAGAGATGAGGGACTTCAGTTACATGGATAGACTGGAGAAGCTGGGGTTGTTCTCCTTTACAGCAGAGAAGATTGAGAGGAGATTTGATAGAGGTGTTCAAAATCATGAGGGGTCTAGACAGAGTAGATAGAGAGAAACTGTTCCCATTGGCAAAAGGGTCGAGAACCAAAGGACACAGATTCAAGGTGATTGGCAGAAGAACGAAAGGCGACATGAGGAAAAACTTTTTTACACAGCGAGTGGTTAGGATCTGGAATGCGCTGCCTGATAGGGCAATGGATACAGATTCAATAGTAACCTTCAAAAGGGATTTGGATAAATACTTGAAGGTGAAACAATTGCAGGGATATGGGGAAAGAGCGGGGGAGTGAGACTGACCGGATTGCTCTTCGAAAGAGCCGGCGCAGACTCGATGGGCTGAATGGCCTCCTTCTGTGCTGTACTATGCTATGATTCTATGAATCCAGAGTGCAAGGTAATGGTGGCTGAAGGTTTCGCAGGGCGGCAGGTATTGGGGGTGGGGAGGGAAGAGGACAGGATCTAGTTCAGCACGCTACAGTCAAATAGCCTGCAGACAATCACCGTCTAGGTGCACACGTGGACACTCACTTGGGGAGAAGTACTGGAGGGGCTGCCAGTGCTTGTGGGACCACACCCAGCAAGCCAGTGCCTTCAGGAGAGCGGCGGGGGGGGCGGGGTAGGGGAACTGGGGAGGGGGGTGTGGGGGATGTGGAATATCAGCAACAAAGGCCTCCACCAGTATGTAGTCCCTCCACAGAAAGTTCGCAGTCTACTGCAGGTCGCAGAAAAATACAAAGTGTCTGAGCGGTAATCTTTCTCCTTACTAAGGTACTGTTGTTGAACAATAATGTGACCAAATAACTGCCGTTAACTTATGTCATACTATTTCCCGTTAGATTAGTAAATCACTCGGGTAAAAGGAGGTTTGAAATGTCAATGTACTCATTTACTTTAATGAGGCTTAGCTACATGGTTTTAGCTGTCAGAGTGAATCCATTATCAAACCGCCCCCATGAATGCAAAAGTTAAGTTATTGTATAAAGCATCGCTCGCTGATGGGCTAATGCCAGAGCCTATAATGTAAGAGCACACCCTCTAATCACCAATGTAGTGCTGTTGTTTCCCAAGCAATCTAAAATGAATATAATTGCTTTGAAAGGCATTATACTGCAGCAGCACATAAGCCACTAACCGTTAACCCTTTCATTGGCACAGAGCTCAATAATATACACATATAAACACTATGTATACCCACATTTATCTTGTGCAGAAAATGTTGGCAATAAGAACATTATATAAGTAGAGAAAAAGTACTAGAGAAACTAATGGGACTAAAAGCCGACAAATCCCCTGGACCTGACGGCCGACATGTTGGCCTTTATTGCAAGGGGGTTGGAGTGTAAGAGTAAGGAAGTCTTGCTACAATTGTACAGGGCCTTGGTGAGACCACACCTGGAGTACTGTGCACAGTTCTGGTCTCCTTATCTAAGGAAGGATATACTTGCCTTGGAGGCGGTGCAACGAAGGTTCACTAGATTGATTCCTGGGATGAGGGGGCTGTCCTATGATGAGAGATTGTGTAGAATGGGCCGATACTCTCTGGAGTTTAGAAGAATGAGAGGTGATCTCTTTGAAACATACAAGATTCTGAAGGGGAGTGACAGGGTAGAGGCTGAGAGGTTGTTTCCCCCTGGCCGGAGTGTCTAGAACCAGGGGGCATAGTCTCAGGATAAGGGGTCATCCATTTAAGACCGAGATGAGGAGGTATGTCTTCACTCAGAGGGTTGTGAATCTTTGGAATTCTCTGCCCCAGAGGGCTGTGCATGCTGAGTCTTTGAGTATATTCATGGCTGAGATCGATAGATTTTTGGACTCTAGGGGAATCTGGGATATGGGGATAGTGCAGGAAAGTGGAGTTGAGGTTGACGATCAGCCATGATCTTATTGAATGGCGGAGCAGGCTCGAGGGGCCGTACGGCCTACACCTGCTCTTATTTCTTATGTTCTTATAAGAATTAGGAGCAGGAGTCGGCCATACGGCCCCTCGAGCCTGCTCCGCCATTCAATAAGATCATGGCTGATCGTCGACCGCGACTCCACTTTCCAACCCGATCTGGAGGCAGACACACATCACTCGGTCTGGCCTCTATGTGACTCCAGCCACACGGCAATGCAGTTGACTCTTAACTGCCCTCTGAGATGGCCTAGCAAGCCACTCAGTTGTATTCGAGAAGGCGGTGGTGAGCAATTTAGGGATGGGCAATAAATGCTGGCCTTGCTGGCGACGTCCATGTCCCGTGAATGAATTTTAAAAAAACCACTACACTGGAGATACCGTCTGATAGAGGCGTTCCGGTCAAGGGTCTATACCTGAAACATTAACCCGTCTCTTCTCTTTCCACCTGTTGACAGACCTGCTGTGCATTTCCTGTATTCGTTGCTTTTATTTCGGATGCTCAGCATGTTTTTACTATTCCTCTGATGTATTTCATACACTAATCGATGAATGATGGCGAGTTAAACTGCAGTCATTTAATCAGTTAGTTCTCATAATGTAAAATCACAGCGCATCAGAATCTCATTGTTGAATTGATGTCTCAAATTCACTAAAAACTAATTGCTCTGCTTCTCGTTGCCCTGCAAAATTTGCTTTTGGCTATTCCATTGCTGTGCAGCAGATGTGCTGAGTGCAGTAGAGACGGCAGGACCTGGGTGAAGAGGCATTATCGACGATTGGGTTGGACCCAAAGGAGCGTAGCATTAAGCAGCGTCATTACGAGGCATTTTTTTTCCCCCTTAGCAGCTGGTTACAATGAGGAGTCGGCACATCAGATAAAAAATATGGGACTCCGAGGAGCGATGGCGAGGCACTAATCTCATTGTGGGCTGCAAGGGAAGCCAGAAACCACGAGAGAGATGGTGAAGTAGTTCTTGCTAATGGCACTCAGCCAGTCTGGAGGCAGACACACGTCACTGACAGCAGTGTGGGGCGGTGGATGAGTTCCACAGGGACTCTCTCGCCTGACATCACGGCGGCATGTCCCTGAGTTATTTGAGCTAACAGCAGCTCCGGGGTTGTAAAAATGGATGGGTCCCTGCTACTTAATAATCAAGAGTGCAGTTATATTGCACGTCGAGACATAGGAACAGGAATAGGCAATTTAGCCCCTTGAGCCTGTTCCGCCATTCAATTAGATCATGGCTGATCTGTATCTTAACTCCATCTATCCACTTTGGTTCCGTAACCATTAATACCCTTACCCAATAAAAATCTGTCAATCTCCGTTGACTTGGAACGGTGCTTAGACCTAATTTATGCTGGTGCTCAAAAGTTTTGTTTTATCTGAGGTCGGATGTTCTTGCCATGGAGGGAGTGCATCAAAGATTCACCAGACTGATACCTGGGATGGCAGGAATGAAGTATGAGGAGAGATTGGGTCGATTGGGCTTATACTCGCTGGAGTTTAGAAGAATGAGAGGGGATCTCATTGAAACTTATAAAATTCTAACAGGACTAGACAGACTAGATGCAGGAAGGATGTTCCCGATGGCGGGGGAGTCCAGAACCAGGGGTCACAATCTGAGGATAAGGGGTAAGCCATTTAGGACAGAGATGAGGAGGAATTTCTTCACCCAGAGAGTGGTGAACTTGTGGAATTCTCTACCACAGAAGACAGTTGAGGCCAATTCATTAAATATATTCAAGAAGGAGTTAGATATATTTCTTAAGGCTAAAGGGATCAAGGGATATGGGGAAAAGGCAGGGACAGGGTACTGAGTTTGGATGATCAGCCATGATCTCATTGAATGGCAGAGCAGGCTCGAGGGGCCGAATGGCCTACTCCTGCTCCTATCTTCTATGCTTCTATGTTTCTCTAAGATGCTGAAGCTGGTTCAGATCCCTGTACGTGCGTAGGCTTCAGACTTGGCATGACGATGTGTCAAGAGCAAGTGACATCGGCAAGCGACGCCTTCAGTAAACCCCCCCCGTCTCACTCCCGAACTCCAAGAAACCGGACTTACAACAACAATTGCAGCTTGCATTTATATAGCACCTTTAACGCAGTAAAACGCCCCAAGGCGCTTCAGGGGTGCGTTATCAGACAAGATTTGGCAGCCAACTTGCGCACAGCAAGCTCCCACAAGCAGCAATTTGATTATGACCAGATAATCTGTTTTTTGGTGATGTTGACTGAGGGACACCCTGCTATTCTTCGAAATAGTGCCATGGGATCTTTTACGGCTACCTGAGAGAGCAGACGGGGCCTCGGTTTAACACCTCATCCGAAAGAAGAAAGCATGGCTTATCTTCCGCTGCAAATGTCTGAGTCTTATCTACAAGAAATGCTTGTGCAAGGAACCAAGTGACTGGAATGACGTTTAGTGTAATAAACATCGGTAGAGGGATCCATTAGCTATAGTATGGAAAGATAATGGTTAGTAATCCTACTTTTCAAGGGATTCTAGAACAGTTAAGTCAGAAAGTCTTGTTTGAGAGAAGGATCTTTAAAATAAACAACTACAATGGTTTACGTGAATCAACTGTTTTCAAAGGATTCAGGAACCGATACTGACGTAATAAAACTCACTACGCACTTGGTTTGAGTATAAAGCAAGGCTTTAATCAACTTGTTTCAGAACATGGAGGTCTAGTTGTACTTCACTAGCTCCTTGTCTTACAAAATGTCCCTGACAAGCTGGGCCCATGCCCGAGTATTTATACTCCTTGGATGGCGCCACCAGCTGGCCGTCCAGCGTTATTTCATGAGTAGTTTCTTGATGATGATGAGATTTATAACAGATACGTCACAAGGTCTTATCTGTGACGTGTACCTTTGATGCAGGCAAAATAAAGTGTTTAAAGGAGCATGGTTTTCAACAGTTCTTCGGCGGGCTCGAGAGAGATACCGAAACCGAAAAGCCACTCTCTGTGTATAGTTAGGCCGATCACCTGTACTCGAGATCAGTAACATTTGTTCCATACACTCCACCATCTCGTGCTTACATGAACCAGAGATGGAAGATGGTTGACTAACAGTTGAATGTTAACAGAGGTCACTAACATGGTGTACAGGGGAATACGGATGTTGTTTATATGGACTTCTAGGAAGCATTTGATAAAGTTTCGCACAGGAGATTATTAGCAAAAAAAGAACTGAAGGTAATCTTATAACATGAGTCGGTAATTGGTTGGGAGGTAGGAGGCAGAGAGTAGGGATAAAGGGTTTGTTCTCCGATTGGCGGGATGTGACAAGTGTTCCCCAGGGATCTGTACCAGAGCCTCAGCTCTTCACCATGACGACTTGGATGAAGGAATAGAGAGTTGTATAGCCAAGTTTGCAGATTACACTGTTAGGAGGAACAGTAAGTTGGGTGGATGGAAGCTCTGATGATGTGGAATCTGTATGGGTAGAATTGAGAAATACTAAGGGGAAAAAAACATTAGTGGGAGTGGTATATAGACCTCCCAACAGTAAGGTGGAGGTTGGGGATGGCATTAAAAGGGAAATTAAAGAAGCGTGCAATAAGGGCACAGCAGTCATCATGGGTGACTTTAATCTACATATAGATTGGGCCAACCAAATTAGTAACAATACTGTGGAGGAGGAATTCCTGGAGTGTTTACGGGATGGTTTCCTGGACCAATATGTCGAGGAACCAACCAGAGATCAGGCCATCTTAGACTGGGTATTATGTAACGACAAAGGATTAATTAGCAATCTTGTTGTACGAGGCCCCTTGGGTCTGAGCGATCATAATATGATTGAATTCTTCATTAAGATGGAGAATGAAGTAGTTGACTCAGAGACTAGGGTCCTCAATTTAAATAAAGGAAACTACGATGGTCTGAGGAGCGAGTTGGGTAGGATTGATTAGGGAATGGCACTCAAAGGGTTGACGGTGGATAGGCAATGGCAAACATTCAAAGACCGAATGGATGAGCTACAGAATTTGTTCATCCCAGTTTGGCATAAAAATAAAACAAAAAAGGTGACTCAACCGTGGCTAACAAGGGAAATTAGGGATAGCATAAGATCCAAGGAGACGACATATAAATTGGCCAGAAAAAGCAATAATCCTGAGGATTGGGAGCAGTTTAGGATTCAACAAAGGAGGACAAAGGGATTAATTAAGAAAGGGAAAATAGAATATGAGAGTAAGCTAGCAGGGAACATAAAAACTGACTGTAAAAGCTTTTATAGATATGTGAAGTGAAAAAGATTGGTGAAGTCAAGCGTAGGTCCCTTACAGTCAGAATCAGGGGAATTTATAATGGGAAACAAAGAAATGGCAGACCAATTAAATTCATACTTTGGATCTGTCTTCACAAAGGAGGACACAAATAACCTCCCAGAGATGCCGGGGAGCATAGGGCCTGATGAAAGGGTGGAACTGAAAGAAATCAGTATTTGTAGGGAAATGGTGTTAGGAAAATTGATGGGACTAAAGGCCGATAAATCCCCAGGGCCTGATAATCTACATCCCAGGGTACTTAAGGAAGTGGCCCTGGAAATAGTAGATGCATTGCTGGTCATCTTCCAGAACTCGATAGACTCTGGAACAGTACCCATGGATTGGAGGGTAGCTAATGTTACCCCACTATTCAAAAAAGGTGGTCGAGAAAAAGCGGGGAATTATAGACCGGTAAGCCTGACATCAGTAGTGGGGAAAATGCTAGAATCTATTATAAAAGATGTAATAGCAGAGCACTTGGTAAGCAGTGACAGGATCGGACAAAGTCAACATGGATTTACAAAAGGTAAATCATGCTTGACTAATCTACTGGAATTTTTTGAGTATGTAACTGGTAAAATAGATAAGGGAGAACCAGTGGATGTGGTGTATTTAGACTTTCAGAAGGCTTTCGATAAGATCCCACATAAGAGATTAGCGTGCAAAATTAAGGCACATTGGGATTGGGGGCAAGGTATTGACTTGGATAGAGAACTGGTTGGCGGACAGAAAGCAAAGAGTTGGAATAAACGGGTCATTTTCCGAGTGGCAGACAGTGACTAGTGGGGTACCGCAAGGATCGGTCCTAGGACCCCAGCTGTTCAAAATATATATTAATGATCTGGACGAGGGAATTGGATGTAATATCTCCAAATTTGCAGATGACACAAAGCTGGGTGGGAGGGTAAGCTGTGAGGAGGATGTCGTGAAACTCCAGTACGATTTGGACAGATTGGGTGATTGGGCAGAAACATGGCAAATGCACTATAATGTGGATAAATGTGAGGTTATCCACTTTGGTGGCAAAAACAGGAAGGCAGATTATTATTTGAATGGCAATAGATTGGGAGAAGGGGAGGTGCAAAGAGACCTGGGTGTTCTTGTGCACCAGTCGCTGAAGGTAAGCATGCAGGTGCAGCAGGCAGTTAAGAAGGCAAATGGTATGTTGGCCTTCGTAGCAAGAGGGTTCGAGTACAGGAACAAGGATGTCTTGCTACAGTTGTACAGGGCCTTGGTGAGACCGCACCTTGAGTACTGTGTGCAGTTTTGGTCGCCTTACCTGAGGAAGGACGTTCTTGCCATGGAAGGAGTGCAGCGAAGATTCACCAGGCTGATACCTGGGATGGCAGGAATGACGTATGAGGAGAGATTGTGTCGATTGGGCTTATACTCACTGGAGTTTAGAAGATTGAGAGGGGATCTCATCGAAACTTATAAAATTCTGTCAGGCCTGGACAGACTAGATGCAGGAAGGATGTTTATGATGGCCGGGGAGTCCAGAACCAGGGGTCATAGTCTAAGGATAAGGGGTAAGCCATTTAGGACTGAAATGAGGAGGAATTTCTTCACCCAGAGAGTGGTGAACCTGTGGAATTCTCTGCCACAGAGGGCGGTGGAGGCCAGTTCATTAAATATATTCAAAAAACAGTTGGATATATTTCTTAAGGCTAAAGGGATCAAGGGATATGGGGAGAAGGCAGGGACAGGGTACTGAATTTGGATGATCAGCCATGATCTCATTGAATGGCGGAGCAGGCTCGAGGGGCCGAATGGCCTACTCCTGCTCCTATCTTCTATGTTTCTATGTTACAAAGGGCCGTATTTTCCGATGCCTACGGGTGGGTACGCGCTGTGTACGCACCTGTAGGGACATCGGAAATGCCGGTTTCAGGCATGCACAGCGCATACGCTGAAAACCGGCATTTCCTTGACATATCGGACGCCTGCCCTGGAGAAGGGCCTCTGCGGGGGGAGAGTTCCGCTTTCTGGAGAACCTCCGCCTGCAGAAAACCCTTCGAAATCTTACGCCTGCTTTTACCAGCATAAGAGTTGAAAAAAAAGTTTTAAAAAATTTCACTCATTTATCATTTTAAAATACTTTTATAAAAGGTAAGTTTATTTTTAGCCCTGTAAAAAACTTTAATTGTTTTTTTCAAAAAATGACATTTTTGTTTAAAATATTTAATTTATTGTAATTTGAAATCATTTTAAAAACGTGATGGTTTTTAAAAAAAATGTATTTAATGTTTTACAGTGTTTTTAGGGTGATCTCCATTCATATATTTGACTGGTCTTCCTGTCAAGTGTCTGAAGGGAGATTCCCTTCTTTGATTGGCTCCCCATGGCCCACGTGATCCCAGGGACGCTTGCGAACCGCCTGCGCCCCTGGGATACGTGGGCCTCTGCGCATTTCGAGTTTGCAGAGGCCCAGGAGCGGAGGTATACGCACCTCGGGAGCCCCTTGGGTAAGTGCGTAGATTTTTTTTCCAGATCGGAGGCTTCCGCACGCAGGAAGCCTCCCATCGGAAAATACGGGCCAAAGTGGTCAAAACTATGGCCGATGGAGTTCAATGTGGGAAAGTGTGAAGTCATCTACATTGGATCCGAGAAAGAGAAATTGGAATATTTTCTGAATGGGGTGAGACGAGGAGCTATGGAGAAGCAAAGTGATTTAGGTGCTCATTTACACAAGTTACTAAAAGCTCGTGCACAGGTACAAAAAGTAATCAAACGGCTAATAGAATGTCGACCTATATCTCAAGGGGGTTGGAATTCAAAAGTGAGGAAGTAACGCTTCAGTCGTACAGGGCCTGGGTCAAACCCCGCCTGGAGCAATGCTGCCCCCCGAATTTGCGCGTGTGTGCGAGTTTTAACATGGGACAAGCCGGAGCCGGGCGGCGTGGGACCGGCAGAGAGCTGCGCGGCTTAGAGGGAACGTTGATCTGGAGTGCGGCATTCGGTACCTCGGGAAACGTATCAGCCTTGGAAGGAGCACAGCGCAGATTCACCAGAATGACATTGGGGCTTAAAGGGTTCAATTATAAACTTGGATTGTATTCCCTTGAGTTTAGAAGGTACAGGGGTGATCCATTAGCGGTATATAAAATGATTAAGGGGCTTGATAGTTTCTCTGTACCGTATTTCCTCTGATGGGTAAACCCAGAACAAAGGGGGCACAATCTTCAAATTAGAGCTCGGCCAATTAGGAGTGAAATAAGGAAGCACATTTTCCACACAAAGGGCAGTGGAAATCTGGAACTCCCTCCTGCACAAGGCTGTGGATGCTGAGTCAATTGAAATTTTTAAGACTCGGATGGCTAGATTATTTTTTTTTGGTAAGGGCAGCAAGGGATATGGAACAATGATGGGTAAATGCAGTTGAGGTACAGATCAGCTAGGATCTGACTGAATGGCAGAACAGGCTTGAGGGGCTGAATGGCCTCCTCCTGTTCCTGCGTCAAAGGGCCACCTTTATCTGAGCCTACCTTGTAAAGAGATAAGAGTTATGGGATAAGTTACCAGGGAAGGCCATTGAAGTCGAGAGGGAATTTCTGGAGAGAGCTTTTTCACCATCTGCAAGGCACAAGTAAGGAGTGTGATGGTATACTCTCCACTTGCCTGGATGAGTGCAGCTCCAACAACACTCAAGAAGCTCGACACCACCCAGGACAAAGCAGCCCGCTTGATCGGCACCCCATCCACCACCTTAAACATTCACTCCCTCCATCACCGGCGTACCGTGGCTGCAGTGTGTACCATCTACAAGATGCACTGCAGCAACTCGCCAAGGCTTCTTCGGCAGCACCTCCCAAACCCGTGACCTCTTCCACCTAGGACAAGGGCAGCAGGCGCATGGGAACACCACCACCTCCAAGTTCCCCTCCAAGTCTTGCACCATCCTGACTTGGAAGTATATCAGTGGGAGTACCTTCACCTCACAGACTGCAGCGGTTCAAGAAAGAAAGACTTACATTTATATAGCGCCTTTCACGACCACCAGTTGTCTCAAAGCGCTTTACAGCCAATGAAGTATTTTTGAAGAGCAGTCACTGTTGTAATGTAGGAAACGCGGCAGACAATTTGCGCACAGCAAGCTCCCACAAACAGCAATGTGGTAACGACCAGATAATCCGGACAGCTCACCACCATCTTCTCAAGGGCAATTAGGGATGGGCAATAAACATTGGCCGTGCCAGCGACACCCACATCCCAGGAACGAATAAAAAAAAAATATGGCGAGTGGGCAGGTAGATCCCTTTTAATATGTTTACAGGACTAAAGTTTCTCAGTAATCGGAGGATCAAGCTAATGGAATGATTTACCAAGAGATGAATCCTCTAGGTTTATTTTGACACTTGAATATGTAAATGGCAATTGCTTGTACATGTGAAAACAAATCTGAACAAAACCAAGCTGAAGGTGGGAGTAGAAAAACAAAGAGCTGCTCACTTGCGTAGCTTTTTCATTCATTTGTAAATGTCACCGCGCTACACACAGCGCACCAACTCCACACAGAGAATACACAAATGCTTTCCCTTAGCTGCAGTGTGTGGGTGGAACATCACCAAGGCTTACTGCTCGCCAGCAGCAAGCCAGATGTGGGCAGCGAGGTATTGATCCATGCTTAGACTTGTGTTTCCTCCCTCCCCCACCCGCCCCATGCCCCCCTCCCCACCCCCACCAATGCAGCACTGCCTAATTGGCAGTCTAGATTAGCTGCTCAAGTCCCGGTGCTGGGGTTCAAACCCAGAACCTTCTGGCCCAGAGGCGAGAGTGCTACCAATCAGAACCTGGAGTGCGTCTAGCTTTAGCTCCTCAATAAACTGAAGAGAAACACCATTACAAGACAATCGTCTCTTGCTGCAACAGTATATTCTTTGCATTCCTGCCATGTACAGCAGGCGCCTCAAAGCACTGGAGAGGTACCACCAATGCTGCCTCTGCAAGATCCTGCAAATCCATTGGCAGGATAGGCACACCAACATCAGTGTTCTCGCTCAGGCCACCATTCCCAGCATCGAAGCTTTGACCACGCTCGATCAGCTCCGATGGACGGGTCACATCGTCCGCATGCCCGATACGAGACTCCCAAAACAAGCGCTCTACTCGGAGCTCCGACGCGGCAAGAGAGCCCCAGGTGGGCAGAGGAAACGCTTCAAGGACACCCTCAAAGCCTCCTTGGAAAAAGTGCAACATCTCCACCGACACCTGGGAATCCCTGGCCCAAGACTGCACAAAGTGGAGGAGAAGCATCCAGGAAGGCGCCGAACACCTCGAGTCTCTTCGCCGGGAGCAAGCGGAAGCCAAGCGCAGGCAGCGCAAGGAGCGCACGTCAACCCAAGCACCCCACCCACCCGCCCCTTCAACCACCGTCTGCCCCACCTGTGACAGAGACTGTAGGTCCCGCATTGGACTCATCAGTCACCTGAGAACTCATTTTTAACGTGGAAGCAAGTCATCCTCGGTTCCGAGGGACTGCCTAAGAAGAAGATATTCTTTGACTTGCAGGAACTTACCAAATAAACGATAGTCGCAACACTGTCTTCAGAACAGCACGGCCTATTACGTCAATGTGACAATCTTTATTTCCAATTCAGCTATCCTCTAGCCTCTATGAGTGAGATTGCCAGTACATCTGTGACTAGCAAGACATCTTTGACTGGCTCCCTCTGATGGACACATTGCATACCATCGTCTTAAACACTACAGCAACATAACCACAGTCCACTATTGTGACGTAACCAACTGCCTGCTTCTAGTTTCACTGGCACAAATAGGCCCAAATGACAATCTTTCCAATTTGACATTTTTGGCCCTCTCTGCTCTCTCTCAGGTGGATGTAAAAAATCCCATGGCACTATTTCAAAGAAGAGCAGGGGAATTATCCCTGGTGTCCTGGGGCCAATATTTATCCCTCAACCAACATTACTAAAAACAGATGTTCTGGTCATTATCACATTGCTGTGTGTGGGAGCTTGCTGTGCGCAAATTGGCTACTGCGTTTCCCACATTACAACAGTGACTACACTTCAGAAAGTTGACTGTAAAGCGCTTTGGAATGTCCTGAGGTCGTGAAAGGTGCTATATAAATTCGAGTGTTTCTTTTTTTTTTATATAGGGGTATAAAATGCTTCCTACAAAAATCACGATAGAAGCCATTTGACATAGAATCATGGAAATTTACGGCACAGAAGGAGGCCATTCGACCCATCGTGTCTGTGCCGGCCGAAAAAGAGCTCTCCAGCCTCATCCCACTTTCCAGCTCTCGGTCTGTAGCCCTATAGGTTACGGCACTTCAAGTGCATATCCAAGAACTTTTTAAATGCAATGAGGGTTTCTGCCTCTACCACCCTTTCAGGCAGTGAGTTCCAGACCCCCACCACCCTCTGGGTGAAAGAAGTTATCCTCTGCTCCCCCCTAATCCTTCGGCCAATTACTTTAAATCTATGCCCCCTGGTTATTGACCTCTCTGCTTAGGGGAAATAGGTCCTTCCTATCCACTCTATCTCGGCCTCTCATAATTTTATACACCTCAATTAAATCTCCCCTCAGCCTCCTCTGTTCCAAAGAAAACAACCCCAGCCTATCCAATCTTTCCTCATCGCTAAAATTCTCCAGTCCTGGGGGCAACATCCTCGTAAATCTCCTCTGTACCCTCTCTAGTGCGATCACATCTTTCCTGTAATGTGGTGACCAGAACTGTACCCAGTACTCTAGGCAGGTTTCTGATTACTGAAGCCCATTACTCCAGAAGAAACTAAGCCCACATGAGCTCTCCAGCAGTTTTGAAGTGAGCAGAGCTAACAGAGGTGTCCAACTTCTGAAGAGCAAGTGGGATTTCCACCACGGGTCTTCTCCTGCATGCGTCAATCAAGTTAGAGTCATAGAGTAATACAGCACGGATAGAGGCCCTTCGGCCCATCGTGCCCGCGCCGGCCATCAAGCCCTGTCTAAGTTAAAGGTGATGTTGAAGAAGCAAAGAGGATACACAGCAGTGGAAAGGACAGAGGCTGTGTGGGAGCTATAGAAATACCGGATCAGCATGGAAGCAACAGGAAAGGTCATGTATCCGATCTGATTCATCGGGTTTAAGCATCAGGCAAACTGGGCCTCCTGGTTTGGGGGGGGGGGGGGGTGGTTTACTAAATTTTATAAAAATATTGAACTTTCAAATGAAGTTTGAAGGACACGGGGAAGTTAAATCATCTGAAATGCCGGGAGTGATGGATCAGGATTTCCACTGGGTTTAAATGTATTACTTGTTCAATATTTTACATAGCGGGCTCTACACAACTTGGGTACTTGAACTGCGAGGTAGGTAGGGTTATCTTTCTTTCTTAGGCAGTCCCTCGGAACCGAGGATGACTTGCTTCCACATTAAAAATGAGTTCTCAGGTGACTGATGAGTCCAATGCGGGACCTACAGTCTCTGTCACAGGTGGGGCAGACGGTGGTTGAAGGGGCGGGTGGGTGGGGAGCTTGGGTTGACGTGCGCTCCTTGCGCTGCCTGCGCTTGGCTTCCGCTTGCTCCCGGCGAAGAGATATGAGGTGTTTGGTGCCTTCCCGGATGCTTCTCCTCCACTTTGTGCGGTCTTGGGCTAGGGATTCCCAGGTGTCGGTGGGGATGTTGCACTTTTTCCAAGGAGGCTTTGAGGGTGTCCTTGAAGCGTTTCCTCTGCCCACCTGGGGCTCTCTTGCCGTGTCGGAGCTCCGAGTAGAGCACTTGCCTTGGGAGTCTCGTATCGGGCATGCGGATGATGTCCCCCAGACAGCATTCACGAGGGAGGTTGGTGATCAGCTGGTTGGTAGGTCCTCTTCCTTCTTTTCTATACCTTTAAGTTGGTAAGTCCTATTAAATAGTGGTGTAATATTATCATCTATATCGGGGCAGAGGGTCCTCATAACTAATAATAAGAAATTTAATTAATTACATAGATATGGGTGAACAGGTGATGTGTCACTGTTGCGAAATGTGGGAGCTGGTGGACCCCATTGAGGCTCACGGTGATTACATTTGCGATAAGTGTTTGCTGCTAGAGGAACTCAAGCTCCATGTTAAAGAGCTTGAGACCGAGCTTCAGACACTGCGACACATCAGGGAGGGGGAGAAGTTCCTGGACTCTATGTTTCAGGAGGTGGTCACACCTATGAAATTAATTAATGCAGATGTAGTCCGTGGTCAGGGACAGGACGGTGTGACTACGAGTGAGGCAGGTACAGGGATCCAGGAGGTAGTGTTGAAGGAGCCGCAGCCCTTGCTCTTGTCAAGCAGGATCGAGGTTCTTACTCCCTGTGAGGGCGGGAGCAGGGACTGCAGGGAGGATGAGCAACCTGGCCACAGCACCGTGGTACAGGGGGCCATTCAAGTGGAGGGAGTAAAAAGAAATGTTGTAGTGGTAGGGGATAGTATCATTAGGGGGATAGATAGGGTTCTCTGCAGTCAAGAGCGGGAGTCCCGAAGGCAGGGTTAAGGACATCTCTTCTGGGCTGGAAAGAAACTTGGAGTGGAAGGGGGAGGATCCAGTTGTCGTGGTCCATGTTGGTACAAACGACGTAGATAGGACAAGGAAGAAGGTTCTGTTAAAGGAGTATGAGCAGCTAGGGGTCAAATTAAAAAACACAACCTCAAGGGTAATAATCTCTGGGTTATTACCTGAGCCACGAGCGAATTTGGCTAGGATAAATAAAATTAAAGAGTTAAATGCGTGGCTCAAAGACTGGTGTGGGAGAAATGGGTTTTGCTTCTTGGGACACTGGCACCAGTACTGGGACAGGAGGGAGCTGTTCCGTTGGGACGGACTCCACTTGGCCAGTGCTGGGACTGGAGTCCTGGCGAATCATATAACTAGGGCTGTAGAGAGGGCTTTAAACTAATTAGTGGGGGGGAGGTTTCTAGAGAGCAAATAATAGAAATGACAATGGAGAAGGTCATAGACTTAGGTAGCAGTGGGGGAACTAAAAAACAGAACGTGTCAGGAAGGGACAGAAGGTATGGAGTGAAAGGTAAAGTAGTAAAAGGGGGAAAACAGGAACTAAGTGTCACAAAACATATTTGAAAGTTCTCTATCTGAATGCACGTACCATTCGTAACAAAATGAGTGAGTTAACGGCACAAATAACTACATATGGGTATGATCTTGTGGCCATTACAGAAACATGGCTGCAGGGTGACCATGACTGGGAATTAAACATACCAGGGTATTTAACAATCAGGAAGGACAGGCAGGAAGGAAGGGGAGGTGGGGTGGCTATGTTAATAAAGGAAGGAATCACTGTAATACAGAGAAATTATATTGGGTCAAAGGAGCAGGATAGTGAAACAGTTTGGGTGGAGATAAGGAATAATAAGGGGAAAAAAACACTAGTGGGCGTAGTCTATAGGCCTCCGAACAGTTGCAACTCTGTTGGACGGAGTATTAATCAGGAAATAGTTGAGGCTTGTAATAAGGGAACAGCTATAATTATGGGGGACTTTAACTATCATATTAACTGGACAAATCAAATTGGGCAGAGCAGCCTTGAGGATGAATTCATTGAGTGTATTAGGGATGGGTTTCTTGAGCAGTATGTAACTGAACCGACCAGGGGGCAAGCAACCTTAGATTTGGTCCTGTGTAATGAGACAGGATTAATTAAAAATGTCCTAGTAAAGGATCCCCTTGGAATGAGTGACCATAATATGGTTGAATTCCATATTCAATTAGAGGGTGAGAAGGTTGGATCTCAAACAAGCATGCTGAGCTTGAATAAAGCAGACTATGAAGGTATGAGAGCGGAATTGATTAGAGTGGACTGGGAAAATAGATTAAAGGATAAGACGGTACATGATCAGTGGTGTACATTTAAGGAGTTATTTTACAACTTCCCAAAAATATATATTCCACTGAGGAAGGAAGGGTGTAAAAGAAAAGAGAGCCATCCGTGGCTAAGTAAAGTAATTAAGGATAGTATCCGGCTAAAAACAAGGGCATATAAGGTAGCCAAATCTAGTGGGAGGATAGAAGATTGGGAAGTCTTTAAAAGACAGCAAAAAATAACTAAAAGATTGATTAAGAAAGGGAAGATAGATTATGAAAGTAAATTAGCAAAAAATATAAAAACAGATAGCAAAAGTTTCTATAGTTATATAAAAAGAAACAGGGTGGCTAAAGTAAATGTTGGTCCCTTGGAGGATGAGACCGGGAAATTAATGGTGGGAAACATGGAGATGGCAAAAACGCTGAACAAATATTTTGTATCAGTCTTTACGGTAGAGGACACTAAGAATATCCCAACACTGGACAAACAGGGGGCTCTAGGGGGGGGAGGAGCTAAATACGATTAAAATCACTAAGGAAGTGGTACTTGGTAAAATAATGGGACTCAAGGCGGATAAATCCCCTGGACCTGATGGCTTACATCCTAGGGTCTTGAGGGAAGTGGCGGTAGGGATTGTGGATGCATTGGTAATAATTTTCCAAAACTCCCTGGACTCAGCAAAGGTCTCGATAGATTGGAAAACTGCTAATGTAACACCCTTATTTAAAAAGGGTAGTAGGCAGAAGGCTGGAAACTATAGACCTGTTAGCCTAACATCTGTGGTTGGTAAAATGTTAGAGTCCATTATTAAGGAGACAGTAACGGGACATTTGGATAAACATAATTTAATAGGACAAACTCAGCATGGTTTCATGAAGGGGAAGTCATGTTTGACAAATTTGCTTGAGTTCTTTGAGAAAGTAACATACAGGGTGGATAAAGGGGAACCAGTGGACGTAGTGTATTTAGACTTCCAAAAAGCATTTGATAAGGTGCCACACAAAAGATTATTGCTCAAGATAAAAAATCACGGGATTGGGGGTAATATTCTGGCGTGGGTGGAGGATTGGCTCTCTAACAGAAAGCAGAGAGTTGGGATAAATGGTTCATTCTCAGACTGGCAATTAGTAACTAGTGGTGTTCCGCAGGGGTCAGTGCTGGGTCCCCAACTCTTTACAATCTATATTAACGATTTGGAGGAGGGGACCGAGTGTAACATATCAAAGTTTGCAGATGATACAAAGATGGGAGGGAAAGTAGTGAGTGAGGAGGACATAAAAAACCTGCAAAGGGACATAGACAGGCTAAGTAAGTGGGCAGAGATTTGGCAGATGGAATACTATACTGGAAAGTGTGAGGTTATGCACTTTGGCAGGAAAAATCATAGAGCAAGTTATTATCTTAATGGCAAGAAACTGGAAAGTACTGTAGTACAAAGGGATCTGGGGGTCCTGGTGCACAAAACTCAAAAAGTTAGTGTGCAGGTGCAGCAGGTGATCAAGAAGGCCAATGGAATGTTGGCTTTTATTGCTAGGGGAATAGAATATAAAAACAGGGAGGTATTGCTGCAGTTGTACAAGGTATTGGTGAGACCGCACCTGGAATACTGCATACAGTTTTGGCGTCCATACTTAAGAAAAGACATACTTGCTCTCGAGTCAGTACAAAGAAGGTTCACTCGGTTAATCCCGGGAATGAGGGGGTGGTCATATGAGGAGAGATTGAGTAGATTGGGACTCTACTCATTGGATTTCAGAAGAATGAGAGGCGATCTTATTGAAACATATAAGATTGTGAAGGGGCTTGATCGGGTGGATGCGGTGAGGATGTTCCCAATGATGGGTGAAACTAGAACTAGGGGGCATAATCTTAGAATAAGGGGCTGCTCATTCAAAACTGAGATGAGGAGAAACTTCTTCACTCAGAGGGTGGTAGGTTTGTGGAATTTGCTGCCCCAGAAAGCTGTGGAAGCTACATCATTAAATAAATTTAAAACAGAAATAGATAGTTTCCTAGAAGTAAAGGGAATTAAGGGTTACGGGGAGCGGGCAGGAAATTGGACATGAGTCTAGGTTCGGAATGGTCATGGCCCTGTGGGTAGTGGAGCGGGCCCAGGGGCCGTGTAGCCTGGTTCTGCTCCTACTTCTTGTGTTCTAATTCTGTGTTAGATTTCAGGAGATGGTTTTATTCCTGTTCCTGGCTGGGGTGGAGATCGCCTTTACAGAAGGTAAGTACTGTAGAAAATATAGGGACAGAGTGATCTCCTGGACGAGTTTCGATCGCCTAGATGGGTCGGAGAGGAATTTCCCAGATTTTTTCTCCCAAATTGGCCATTGGGATTTTTATCTGGTTTTTCGCCTCTCCCGGGAGATCACATGGGTTCGGGTGGGATGGAGAGTGATAGAAGATTTGAGGTTAGGATCAGATCAGCCATGATCTTGTTGAATGGTGGAGCAGGCTCGAGGGGCCAATTGGCCTACTCCTGCTCCTATTTCTTATGTTCTTATGTGACCCATCCCTCGGAGCTGATCGAGCGTGGTCAAAGCTTCGATGCTGGGGATGTTGGCCTGAGCGAGAACACTGACGTTTGTGCGCCTGTCCTGCCATAGTGGGTATAGTCTTGGAGATTCAAACTTAATTAGAAGACCTGTGATTGTTGACAACTTCTCAACAACACAATGTTGAGTCAAAGGCAGTTCATTCCAATAACTAATCATTGCAAGTGCAAACTCCAGGGTATCGATGAGATCAAAGGCATTGGATTTCCTTTGGTGACTGTCGAAAACCTTTGCATTTCTTTGATCTCCCCCTCTTATGACAAGTGGGCAGATATAAGGAGATGTATTTTAAAGCCGCTTCTACCCTGTTCAAGAGAACCTTCATCGCAAAATGGTGAATCAGTTTATTTCAGATCTCAATTGCCACCGGTCACACATCGACCCTTGACTTGAGCTCAGAAGGTGCACAGGGTCTTCAAATGACTACGGCCGAGATGGAACCGATCCAGGCATTCAGGACTTAACAACAGCAACAACAACTTGCATTTATATAGAGCCTTTTGATAGAGTAAAACATCCCAAGGTGCTTCGCAGGTACGCAATCGGACAAAGTTTGACACCAAACCAAATGGAGGAGTGATCAGGACAGGTGACCAAAAGCTTGGGTCAAAGAGGTAGATTTTAAGGGGCATCTTAAAGGAGGAGAGACTGGTAGAGAGGCGGAGAGGTTTAGGGAGGGAATTCCAGAACGCAGGGCCCAGGCAGCTGAAGGCACGGCCGCCAATGTTGGGGCAAGGGAACTCGGGATGCGCAGGAGGCCAGAAAGAAGTCTTTTTGAAGCAAAAAAGCCATCATCTGCTGTACATAGTATTACATCATATTTACAGCACAGAAACAGGCCATTCGGCCCAACAGGTCCATGCCGGTGTTGATGCTCCACATGAGCCTCCTCCCACCCACACTGTAGACGGAGGGGTACACCAAATTCCATAGAGAAGACTGCAAAAATATTCCGTAGCCACGAAATTCTAAAAGCCATGGTTTAAATTAACCTGAAAGGTCTTGAAGTTCAAACCAACACTCCCGGCACATGGGTCACCCCTAAGGGTTAGTTCTGCTACTTTTAGTGTTTGGAAGATGATTTCTGGAGAGAAATGACATGTCAAGCAGAAGGGACAGATTTCAGACACCTTGGGCTGGATTTTCATTGAGGAGGCGGGTAGGAGGTGTGTGGGGGGTTAAAATCCCGAAATCAGGGGGGGGGGGCGGGGTGGTGGGGGACGATGAACCCATCCCACCCCCAACCCGCCTCTATGCCAGTTTCAAAGGAGGCGGGTACCCGACCTGTGCTGGGAGCCGCCTCCCCGAGGTGGAAAGAGGATTAGTGCCAATTAACTACCTGTTAACAGGTAGTTAACAGGCAGTTTTTAGCCTAATCCCTATTTTTATCCCTGAAGTGTGGGATTCCCGACGGCTCCAAACCACGCCAAGTAAGCGAGGCGGGCCGTCGGGCTGAAGGGCTTGGAGGGGTCGAGATGTCCGGTGTTCAGGTGAGTGATGGGTGCATGAGTGCAGAGGTAAGTGTGTTTGGTGTGTTTAAAGTGTTTAAAGAAGTTTTAATTACCTTTACAGCCTTCCCTCCTTCAGGTCTCGGGAGTCCCTCATCTCACCAGCACAGAAAGCAGAATGGCCGCGATCTGTCAAAAATTGCAGCATTCAGCTTTCTGTTCCGGGGAGATCTCTAAATCATCCTGAGAGGAAGGAATTAACCTGGAGTACAGATTGTCAGTGTTTGACAACTTCAAACAGCTGTCAAACGCTGATATTTCATCTGTCAAAAGGTCTTGACGGATGAAATGTCAATCTGTGACATCACCTGTTGCCGGGTGGCCCTTAATTGGCCTGCTGAGCCCCTCATTCTGATGTATCTGCTGCTCCCCCAGCAGGTGCAGGTCCAATGCGCTAATCGTTCGTGGGATGTGGGCATCGCTGGCCAGGCCGGCATTTATTGCCCATCCCTAATTGCCCTTGAGAAGGCGGTGGTGAGCCGTCTTCTTGAACCGCTGCAGCCCGTGTGGTGAAGGTACTCCCACAGCGCTGTTAGGGAGAGTTTTCCAGGATTTTGACCCAGCGACGATGAAGAAACGGCAGATACACTTCCAAGTCAGGATGGTGTGTGACTTGGAGGGGAACCTGGAGATGATGGTATTCCCATGCGCCTGCTGCCCTTGTCCTTCTAAGTGGTAGAGGTCGCGGGTTTGGGAGATGCATGGGTATTGGCACAAATGTCATCGAGGTCAGTGGGTAGTTGTGGAAAATACCCTGGAGTAGTTACCCAGGCAGGACATTACATGTCAGGAGCCAGTCCCAGTGTCACTGCCCGTATACCAGCAGTCTCACTACTGTACCTGCGAGTTTGACCTCTTGACTGTTCCTTGTGTGCGCACAAAAACCAGGGCAATCTCAGGCCGTCTGAGCTTTCCAGTGAAGAGCTGCAATGGAGTTCCACCTACCTGTGTGAGAACTTGCACCTCATTCAACGATTTCACAGCCGTGTCCCTCTCTTCCTGGAGCTGGGTATTTCTGGCACTGTAATCTGAAAAAATACAAGGAATCCTCAGGCCTTTTAAAATCTCATGCAGGGTGACGGAAACAGGGATGTGACTTGAAGGCAACTCCTTGACAATCAGAGGCATTGGTGCATCAAACTAGTGACAGGTCCCAGGCAACAAGTAGGGCAAGCGATTTGGTACAGTACAACATCCCACAAATTTGTACACTTGCCGCAGGTGATTTCCACCCAAATTTTGAATTACATTTCCCGGAGGCAGTGAAAGTGCTGGTTTCCGAGTGGAGGTGAGTGATAACAAATCACTTGCCCCAGTGAGGGCAGCAAACCTCGCTTCCTACCCACCTATGTCCTATTACCGCCCATAAAGATCTCTTTGCACTTGGACTTTCTGAAGCTGGATTGCTCTACAGAGAGAGCCGGCACGGACTCGATGGGCCAAATGGCTTCCTTCTGTGCCATTATTACTCTATGGGGTAAAAATTGGGTAGGGCCTTCGCTGGGGCGCTAATTTTCCCAGGTAGCGCCCCGAGAGGGAGGAGGGGCGCTACTGGAAGCGCCCCGCGTCCCTCTTGGGGCGCTGCGAGCCAATATCGCGGCGCTACATGCCGCGGTACTGCAGGCCTTCCTCCCCTTCTTAAAGGGGAGGGGCCTGGCGCAGCGCGTCCCGGCACCCAGCTGGGCCACCAGGGATCGGGAGTGCCGGCAAATGAGCCCGGCACTGAAGAGGATGAGTGCCGGGCTCATGGAGAGCAGTCGGCACCCCGCGGGGGGACTTCACGGGGGCCGGGGATGGCAGAGGGGGCAGGCGCTGGCAGGCGGCCAGCAACAAAAATGGCTGCCCAGCACCTCCCCTTTAACTAGCGCCGCCCCGGCTGCAGGTAGGACCCCCCTGACCCCGGCGGACATAGTGTCCGGCGGTAAGTCGGGGGGCGCCACCCAATATTACAGCTGGGGTGCTGCGCACGGCAATGACGTCATCGCGGGAGGCGTTAGAGGCGCCGCGCCCAGGCGCTAGTTGATTTGCACGCCGTTAGCGCAAATCAACCGACTTTAGCCCCCTATGACTTTTCACGAGTCTCACGCTCTCCTGCCTCAGGATCGCGACCCCCATGTATGGATTGTACCAGTATTTCCAGGCAATTCTCAAGCTTTCCCTCGCTGTAGAGAGACAAGTAGGATTCATCAATCCCTCTTGGGCCTATGTGATAGTGTAGATTGCCACTTGTAACTATGTTTAACCTCTTGGCGCAAGTGGGCACCTCCGGGTAGCGGGCTCGTGACGACAAGTCTCCACACTTCGGATTTGTCTGACGTTGGCAGTTCTGGGCCCCATACGGACACACAACCCACACTGAGGCCATACTAGTACAATGATGGTAACATAAACCCTGCCAGATTAAACATACCTGCACGAAAACCAACCTATGCGGCCTTGAGGTTCATATCTGGATCTGCCTGTTGTGGCTTCTCAGGCACTACGAAGCTGGTTTGATATCTCACGTGTTTTTGTTTAAAATAAAAAGTCCTTGAATTTACATTACCCACACATGGTGCAAATTCTTACTGTTAAGAAAATCTCAAAATGAAAGAAGAACAAAAAAGAGAGAGAAAGAAAAGAGTTGCATTTCTATAGCACCTTGCACAGTCTCAGAACATCTCAGAGCGCTTTACAATAACAACTTGTATTTATATAGCGCCTTTAACATAGTAAAACGTCCCAAGGGGCTTCACAGGGGTGTTAAAAGACAAAAAAGCTGACACCAAGCCACATAAGGATAAATTAGGGCAAGTGACCAAAAGCTTGGTCAAAGAGGTAGGTTTTAACGTCTTAAAGGAGGAGAGAGAGTTAATGAGGCGGAGAGGTTTAGGCAGGGAGTTCCAGAGCTTAGGGCCCAGGCAACAGAGGGCATGGGCAATGAAGTACTTTTTGACGTGTAGTCGTTGTTGTAAGGTAGGAAACACGGCAGCCAAATTACACACATGATGTGGTTTCTTCAGATAAGGAGAAAGAAATATTAAAACCAAGTAGGAGCAGAGCTGGAGATTATGAAGGACAAAGATACAGAAAAACAGAGTGTCATTTGTCTTGAGATTTTGACGGGCCAAGAGACAGATGAACAAAGACAAGGTGAGCTGGGGAATTCTGAAGGAACAAGACACAGAGAAGAAAAGAGATGAGGCAGAAATTTCAAAGGACCAAGACGGAGAAAGAGACACACAAATGGGAGAAGAACCAGAGATTCCAAGTCAAATAGAGTTAAATGAAAGCAGAGCTGGAGAATCGGAGAGCAAGATACTGTAGGAATGTCTAGTTCCTTTCAAAAGACTGAGGTCCACTCAGGCGATCAAATAAACGAGGTTTAATGAAAACTAACAGAGTTTAACGGATAATTACAGGAGAACATCGAATATAGGTCCAGTCAGTTCAGAGGCTCCACGAGGACTGCTTGGGCGGTCCCGTGGCTGACGTCATGACATCATCACATTTTTCCCGCCGGTGGGGGATCACGTGATGAACGGCGTGACGTCATCGCGTTTACCCGCGCTATTAAAGTGATCGTGCTCTGTACATGTAAACAGTGAAAACAAAGATACAGACTCAGGCTGTAGCTAACATATTATCAAAGGGAATTATATACAATTGATCAGAGACCCTTAGTGGCTCCGCCACAGTACTGATATTTCCAAAATGGCAGCAGGGGATGCCGCCATTTTGAAGCAGTACTGGCAGGTCTCTGTCTTGAATATACTCAACGACTGAGCGTCCACTCAGTGGCTTGTGGAAGCAGCGCATCTTAGCATCACATCTTTGACCCCCAGACTGGGGCCACTGTTACGAGGGCACAAAAAAAAATTCAAGATGGTGGCACCAATGTGAGCCATGAAGAACGTGACAATTGTGTGCAGTTTTGGCCGCCTTATCTGAAGAAGGATGTTCTTGCCATGGAGGGAGTGCAGTGAAGATTCACCAGGCTGATACCTGGGATGGCAGGAATGACGTATGAGGAGAGATTGGGTCGATTAGGCTTATATTCGTTAGAGTTTAGAAGAATGAGAGGGGATCTCATTGAAACTTATAAAATTCTAACAGGACTGGACAGACTAGATGCAGGAAGGATGTTCCCGATGGTCGGGGAGTCCAGAACCAGGGGTCACAGTCTAAAGATAAGGGGGTAAGCCATTTAAAACTGAGATGAGGAGGAATTTCTTCACCCAGAGAGTGGTGAACCTGTGGAATTCTCTACCACAGAAGGCAGTGGAGGCCAATTCATTAAATATATTCAAGAAGGAGTTGGATATATATTCAAGAAGGAGTTGGATATATTTCTTAAGGCTAAAGGGATCAAGGGATATGGGGAGAAGGCAGGGACAGGGTACTGAATTTGGATGATCAGCCATGATCTCATTAAATGGCGGAACAGGCTCGAGGGGCCGAATGGCCTACTCTTGCTCCTATCTTCTATGTTTCTATATTCAGGAAGTGCAGTCGGTTTCAACGGTGGAAGAGAGGGAAGCGACAGAGAAAGTTAGAAAATCGAGGGAGCGAAGAAGGAGGGAAGCAAGAGTGAGAAACAGCAGCAGGAGCGGGGCACGCAGTGAAAGAAGGAAAGAGGGGGAACGGCAATGGGAGAGATAGAATGAGAAAATGAAAGAGGGAAGGTAGCAACAAAAGAAAGAAGCAGCAATGAGAGAGAGGAATAGCAGTGAGAGAACAAAGAACAGAAAGGAGGGAGGGATAGAGAAACAACAGACAAAAGCAATGACTTGAAGTGGAAAAGGGAAGTAAATTAGAAGCAAGGGAGTCTAGAACCAGGGGTCACAGTCTCAGGATAAGGGGTCAGCCATTTAGGACCGGGATGAGGAGAAATTTCTTCACTCAGAGGGTGGCGAATCTTTGGAATTCTCTGCCCCAGAGGACTGTGGAGCCTCAGTCGTTGAGTATATTCAAGGCTGAGATTGATAGATTTTTGGGCTCATGGGGAATCAAGGGATATGGGGATCAGGCGGGAAAGTGGAGTTGAGGTCGATGATCAGCCATGATCTTATTGAATGGCGGAGCAGGCTGGAGGGGCCGAATGGCCGACTCCAGCTCCTATTTCTCATGTTATGTTTGATGTAAGAAAACTACTAGGCACTTGGTCTGAGTATTAAACAAAGCTTCAATCAACTGTTTTTCTAGTGAGATCTAGTTGTGTCCTTCACTAGTTCCTGTTAAAGAATGTCCTGAGCAAGCTGGGCCCATGCCCGAGTATTTATACTCTCCCTGGACAGCGCCACCAGCAGGCCGCCCAGTATTATTTCCTAAGTCATTTCCACATGAATGACAAGGTTCATGTCAATGTTCTTATAAACGAACCGCTGTTTCAGGGCGGGAGACAGAGGCTTATAAAGAACACAATGGCGGTGACCGAGGAACTGCAATAACAGAGTGCCTCAACCAGTCTCTCGAAGGTATGCCATCTCATTTCCTGTAAAGGGGGCAAGTTTAGCCAGTCTCGTGCAAGTGGTTTTGAGGGGGGGGGTGGGGGTGGAGGGAGGAAGTAAAGAGGAGAGAGATTAGAGAGTTATCACCCAGGGTTTAAATAGCACAGAGAGAACCACAGCCAAGGGTGGATGTTACCTTGCACTTTGGTGCTCATTTCTTCCAAAAAGGCATCGCAGCGACTGCATTTCTGAAGAGGATAACTGCAAAAGGAGGAAGCAAAGAGTTAATAGCTTCGGAGTGACTGTGGGACAGAAATTACTGCCAGCGGTGTTATCGTGCAAAGGTTTAATGTGCTCATATCAGATTCCTTTCCCATTTATTTTAATAGAAACTTGAATCTTTTATCTAAAAAGGAGAGTTGTCGAGTGTGTCTCTTTCACATTTATACCGTAAAATCAGCAACAATAATTTCTACTATTACATGTACATCAGTAAGGGCACAGTAGTGACCAGTTCTGGTGCTGGGTTAGCGACCCTGAGTTTGAGAGTTCAAATTTGGCCATAGCAAAGAATAACCATGATTTATCGTCATTAAAAACCCAACTTACAGGAAAGGGAACCGGTCAGTCCTACCTCGCCCTCCCTACCCACAACTCTAGTTCACACAAAGGGTCATCGACCTGAAACGTTAACTCTGTTTCTCTCTCTCCACAGATGCTGCTCTGACCTGCTGAGTGTTTCCAGCTTTTTCTGTTTTTATTTCTAGTTCACACAATCTGGTTAAACTAGTGCAAGAAAGACTTGCATTTCTGTAGCGCCTTTCACGACCACCGGACGTCCCAAAGCGTTGCATAGCCAATGAAGTACTTTTTGAAGTGGAGTCACTGTTGTAATGTAGGAAACGCAGCAGCCAATTTGCACACAGCAAGCTCCCACAAACAGCAATGTGATAATGACCAGATAATCTGTTTTTTAGTGATGTTGATTGAGGGATAAATATTGGCCCGGGACACCAGGGAGAACTCCCCTGCTCTTCTTCGAAATAGTGCCGTGGGATCTTTTACGTCCACCTGAGAGAGCAGACGGGGCCTCGGTTTAACGTCTCATCCGAAAGACGGCAGCTCCGACAGCGCAGCGCTCCCTCAGTACTTTTTTTTAAGTATAGAAAGAAAGAACATATTTACATCATACTTTTCATGTACTGAGGGGGTTCCAAAGCACCTGGCTGCCAAATGAATTATTTTGGAAGTGTAGTCACTGTTTGTTTCGAAGGCAATCCCCAGCAGCCACTCTGCACACAGCAAGTCCAGTTAATTTGTTTTTTTAGTGATGTTGGTTGAGGGATAAATATTAGCCCAGGACACCGGGGAGAACTCCCCTGCTCTTCTTCAAATTGTGCCGCGGGATCTTTTACATCCACCTGAACAGGTCCTCGGTTTAATGCCTCATTTAAAGACGGATTTCTGACAGTGTGGCGCAGCGCTGAAGCCTAGATTGATCCATAACCTTGTGAATTAGAGATAGAGAGAGCTATCACTGGGCCAAGCTGGCATGAAAAATGCCCTCTGAATTGGCCAAGTAAGCCACCACATTCTCAGGGCAACAAAGACTGGCAATGCCTTGCTACATGTAGAATATGACAGGTTAGGGTTATTTCCGATCTGCTTCAGGATAGACATTCGCGTTGTACCAAGTTGTGAACAGTCAGTTTTTCCACTTAGTTCTGTGTCTCACGATTAGGGCAAGTGACTGGTCATTGTTCAGCCATGTCTCAGCGGGTAGCACTCTCAACTCTGGGTTTAGGTCCCACTCCAGAGACTTGAGCACAAAGTCTAAGGGCTGACACGCCCAGTGCAGTGCCGAGGGAGTGCCGCACTGTCGGAGGTGCCGTCTTTCGGATGAGACGTTAAACCGAAGGCCTCGCCTGCCCTCTCAGGTGGACGTTAAGGATCCCCCGGCGCTATTTCGAAGAAACGTTCTCCCCAGTGTCCTGGTCAACACTTACCCCTCAACCAACATCACTGAAGCAGATGATCTGGTCATCATCACATTGCGGTTTGAGGGATCTTGCTGTGCGCAAATTGGCTGCCGCGTTTCCTACGTCACTGGTAACTCTGCCCGGGTGACTCGCGGTCCTACCTCTGCTTCTCTGGCTCTTCACTTGGGCTCTTCTGTTGGTGAATTTCTCCCAAAACTTCCACTTCGGCCAACTGCAAAAGATCAACAAAGACAGGTGTAACACATTCAAGATCAAGTACCATAATCATCAACAACAGCTTGCATTTATATGGCGCCTTTAACTCAGTAAAACCTCCCAAGGCGCTTCACACAGATTATCAAACAGAATTTGCCACCAAGTCACATAAGGAGATATTAGGACAGGCTTGGCCAAAGCGGTCGGTTTTAAGGAACGTCTTAAAGGAGGAGAGAGAGGGGGAGAGGTTTAGGGAGGGAATTCCAGAGCTTAGGGCCCAGGCAGCTGAAGGCACGGCCGCCAATGGTGGAGCGAAGGCCAGAATTAGAGCAGCGCCCAGATCTTGGAGAGTTGCAGGCAACGTTCCCGTTAAGCTGCACGGCCACGTGGCGGGCTGGAGGTCCCGCGCAGGCCGCTCACCGGCTTTTGCATGGGAGGAACTGCGCACGTGCAAAAATCTGAACGGGCCGCGCACACGAAAAAAAATTAGAGGGAACATTGGTAGGGACTCGAAAGAGTGATCAAAATCTTCCAATTGACCCCTATTCAATTACTCAGCTCCCCTGACAGGCCTTGTAAGCATAAAGGTGACACTCCAAGCTGGGAACTGACAGAATATACCATCAACCCGGCTCTTCGTAATGCTCCATGCTTTTACCTGGAAACGCAAAATCTATCCCCAGGCGGGTATGGAGGCGGGACTGCTGAGAAAATGGCAGAAGCTGGGAGCGGGTACCGACCCCCACTCCCAACCCGCCTCCGTGCCATATTCCCGGGAGGCGGGTCCCCGAGTCGTGCAGGGACCCGTCTCCTCGAGGCGGGAAAGGATTACAGCCATTTAACTGCCTGTTAAGTTTACTTACCTTTGCTTCTTCCTGCAGGCTTCAACCCTTGGGGATCCGGATGGAGGAGCCTCATCTCAACGGCAGAGATGACAGAATGGCTGCTGCATTCTCAGATGCAGCAACCATCTGATTTCCGCTGAGGAAAGAGGTTTTGGTGAGCCTTCAGTGCAAGGGCTCACCTTAGAACAGAGATTGTCAGTGTTTGAGTGACAGCTTCTCAAAGCTGTCAAACGCTGACAATTCATCTGTCAAAAATTTTTGACAGATGAAACATCATACGCTGACGTCCTCTGTCACCAGCTTTCCCTTAATTGGCCGGCTAAACCCGCAGGGCGGGCAATCAAGGGAAAATAGCGTAATTGGCCGGATGTCATTGGGGGGCGGGACTAAAACCCGAAAACCAGCAGTCCCGCCCCCAACGCGCCCCCATTGACAAAATCCAGCCGAGTGTGTGTGGACATGGGGCGAGACCAGGGAATCGGGTTTGGCTATGATGCTCTCCATGGCCGAATAGCTTGCTGTGACACAATGCCTACACTTGTGCATGAAAGTTGGCCCGTGAGGTCAGGTTCCAGAGAGCTGCGGAGACCCTTGGTACCAAACCCCAGCATGAGTCGGCACCGTCAGAGACAGAATGAGGCAACAAATCACAGCATGTCGGGAAACTTGAGGTGAAAGTAAGTCCATTTTAAGTAGCAAACCTTTAATTCCAATGACGAATTCTTAATTTCGAGTTCGGTCTTCTCAGTTTTTCTGAGCCTTTCAAGTTGTCTCAATGCTTGCTCCCTGTCGCCACAGAAAACACACAGTTAAAATATCCTGAGGTAATATTCCCCCTCTTTAGATCTGCATGTGCCACTTGCCATTCATTGGTCAAGAGAACAGGCAGGCCACTGCCAAGACTTAAAAAAAAAAATCATTCATGGGATGTGGGCGTCGCTGGCAAGGCCAGCATTTATTGCCCATCCCTAGTTGCCCCTTGAGAAGGTGGTGGTGAGCAGCCTTCTTGAACCGCTGTAGTCCGTGTGGTGAAGGTGCTCCCACGGCGCTGTTAGGGAGGGAGTTCCAGGATTGTGACCCAGCCACGGTGAAGGAACAGGCTGTAAAGGGCTCTCAGAGGTGCCCGTAAACACTCCAGGTGGAATGTTCCCTCCGTCACTCGCGTCTGACAAGAAGTGTATCACCCCTTGCTGACTCGCCCTCCAACATAGCCCACAGACAAGTAGTCTACCATTCACTGACATAGCACCTTGATAGGCCAATGCTCTGCACCACCAACACAGCTCAGAATGGTGCCAGGTGGTTTATGCTCTCTTGCTCCTTCTAAACGGCAAGTGTCTTGCACTATTCCCCTTCCATGGATCCTCACTGTTTTGAGAGCAAGCCTCATCTACTTGAACTCTTTCTTTCCCAGGTAGTGCAAGCTACAGAACTCCTCAGCATCCGCCATCTTCCCTTCCTGCTACAATACCTAAGCTCGATATTACCTAAACCCTACTTCTCGAAATGCCTAATCTTCCTTCCTACTCTTCTCAATCTCGGGGCACTATGGGTCTTTGCCCGCCACCCAGGTTTCTCAATAAGGTGATGGTTTTTGCAGTGTTCAGAACATTAGGGCACGTCCACATAGGCTGCTTGTGTAGCTGTTGGAAATTAATTGGAGGTCCCTCGCGCTATGGGTATGTTACACATTGGGGAATTCCCTGCACCATTCTCGGCATCATTGTCCAGTGAATTTGCACAGTCTCCTCCGACAGGTTGCTCAGCGCCAGGCATTGTCCTTCAGATGGTTAAGACTGGAAGCCCCCTTCTACGTCACATCAAGTCTGGTGTGCAATTAGCCAACACCAAGTCCGAGGTAAGCTGAATAACAGATGCTGTCATTCCTGCCTCTCCCTCAACAAAGGGTTTGATTATTCACTCAGGCAGGTAGAAAGACTCAACAGGACCTCAACTGGAGTCGCCAACTCTGGTTCGACATAATCCTGGAGGTTTCATCACAGGACCTCCCGTCTCCGACCGCCCAGTAAAACAGCCGCTCCCCCAATCGCCAATATTTTTATAACTAATAAATGAAAGTGTTCCAAAATAAAAGGAAAAAAAAAATCAGAATGATTTTTCTCCTGGGTTTACTTGCAGTAGTGTCTCGGAGATTAATCTTCAATTCCGGGAGACTCCAGGGCAATCCTGGAGGGTTGGCGACCCTAAACTCAACGGAACCATGTGACCTTAAGGGACAAGCTGGCCCAGGAATCTCAAACTTCAAGTTGGGAATTAAGAAAGGGAAAATAGAATATGAGAGTAAGCTATCAGGGAACATAAAAACTGACTGTAAAAGCTTTTATAGATATGTGATGAAGAGAAAAAGATTGGTGAAGTCAAGCGTAGGTCCCTTACAGTCAGAATCAGGGGAATTTATAATGGGAAACAAGGAAATGGCAGACCAACTAAATACATACTTTGGTTCTGTCTTCACAAAGGAGGACACAAATAACCTCCCAGAGATGCCGGGGAACATAGGGTCTGATGAAAGGGAGGAACTGAAAGAAATCAGTATTTGTAGGGAAATGGTGTTAGGAAAATTGATGGGACTGAAGGCCGATAAATCCCCAGGGCCTGATAATCTACATCCCAGGGTACTTAAGGAAGTGGCCCTAGAGATAGTAGATGCATTGCTGGTCATCTTAATGTATTACATGTTAATGTATTACAAGCCAAATGTACAAAAGGTGCTCCAGTTTCCTCCCACAGTCCAAAGATGTGCGGGTTAGGTTGATTGTCCATGATAAAAAAAATTGACCCTTAGTGTTAGGGGGGATTAAATACGCGGGGTTACGGGGATAGGGCTTGGGTGGGATGGCTGTCGGTGTAGGGACCGGGTGCTAGGGTTTGGATGATCAGCCATGATCTCGTTGAATGGCGGAGCAGGCTCGAAGGGCCGAATGGCCTACTCCTGCTCCTATCTTCTATGTTTCTATGTTGAATGTTTAAATGTCTTAATCTAAATGTACACTCTTGGGAGCCGCAAGCCTACATTTCGTTGTACTGCACTTGTGCACTAACAATGACAATAAAAGTTGATTTGATTTGATTTGATTTGATTGATTTTGAACTCGATAGACTCTGGAACGGTACCCATGGATTGGAGGGTAGCTAATGTTACCCCACTATTCAAAAAAGGTGGTAGAGAAAAAGCGGGGAATTATAGACCGGTAAGCCTGACATCGGTAGTGGGGAAAATGCTAGAGTCTATTATAAAAGATGTAATAGCAGAGCACTTGGAAAGCAGTGACAGGATCGGACAAAGTCAACATGGATTTACAAAAGGTAAATCATGCTTGACTAATCTACTGGAATTTTTTGAGGATGTAACAGGTAAAATAGATAAGGGAGAACCAGTGGATGTGGTGTATTTGGACTTTCAGAAGGCTTTCGATAAGGTCCAACATAAGAGATTAGCGTGCAAAATTAAGGCACATGGGATTGGGGGCAAGGTATTGACTTGGATAGAGAACTGGTTGGCGGACAGAAAGCAAAGAGTTGGAATAAACGGGTCGTTTTCCGAGTGGCAGGCAGTGACTAGTGGGGTACCGCTAGGATCGGTCCTAGGACCCCAGCTGTTCACAACATATATTAATGATCTGGACGAGGGAATTGGATGTAATATCTCCAAATTTGCAGACGACACAAAGCTGGGTGGGAGGGTAAGCTGTGAGGAGGATGTCGTGAAACTCCAGTATGATTTGGACAGGTTGGGTGATTGGGCAGAAACATGGCAAATGCACTATAATGTGGATAAATGTGAAGTTATCCACTTTGGTGGCAAAAACAGGAAGGCAGATTATTATTTGAATGGCAATAGATTGGGAGAAGGGGAAGTGCAAAGAGACCTGGGTGTTATTATGCGCCAGTCGCTGAAGGTAAGCATGCAGGTGCAGCAGGCGGTTAAGAAGGCAAATGGTATGTTGGCCTTCGTAGCAAGAGGGTTCGAGTACAGGAACAAGGATGTCTTGCTACAGTTGTACAGGGCCTTGGTGAGACCGCACCTTGAGTATTGTGGGCAGTTTTGGTCACCTTACCTGAGGAAGGACGTTCTTGCCATGGAGGGAGTGCAGCGAAGATTCACCAGGCTGATACCTGGGATGGCAGGAATGACGTATGAGGAGAGATTGTGTCGATTGGGCTTATACTCACTGGAGTTTAGAAGATTGAGAGGGGATCTCATCGAAACCTATAAAATTCTGTCAGCTCTGGACAGACTAGATGCAGGAAGGATGTTTCTGATGGCCGGGGAGTCCAGAACCAGGGGTCATAATCTAAGGATAAGGGGTAAGCCATTTAGGACTGAAATGAGGAGGAATTTCTTCACCCAGAGAGTGGTGAACCTGTGGAATTCTCTGCCACAGAGGGCGGTGGAGGCCAGTTCATTAAATATATTCAAGAAAGAGTTGGATATATTTCTTGAGGCTAAAGGGATCAAGGGATATGGGGAGAAGGCAGGGACAGGGTACTGAATTTGGATGATCAGCCATGATCTCATTGAATGGCAGAGCAGGCTCGAAGGGCCAAATGGCCTGCTCCTGCTCCTATCTTCTATGCTTCTATGTTAAACTTAACTCCTTGGGGGGAAATTCAGTCGCGCTCCCTTTGGGGCGCTAACTTCGCCAGGCTGCTGCTTTTAGCGCCCCGAAAAAATTAGCGCCCCCGCGGCTGAAATTCATCAGTAGCGCCCCAAGAGGGAAGCTGGGTGCTACTAGAAACGCCCCGCCTCCCTCTTCGGGCGCTGCGAGTGAATATAGCGGTGCTGTGTGCCACAGCGCCACGAGCTGCGGTACGTCGCACCGCGGTACTGCAGGCCTTCCTCCCCATCTTATAGGGGAGGGGCCTGGCGCAGCTGGGCCACCGGGGATCAGAGTGCCGGCAAAAGAGCCCGGCACTCGAGAGAAGTGCCAGGCTCACGGAGAGCAGCCGGCACCCCGCGGTGGGGTGGCGGGTCAGGAGGCCAAGGACGAGAGCAGAAGCAGGTGATGGCAGGCGGCCAGCAACAAAAATGGCTGCCCGGCACCTCGTTTTTAAATGATGTATTCGCCAGCGCCGCAGGGCGCTAAAGGTTAGCGCCGCCGCTAACCTCCTGCTGAATTTCGCGGGAGGCGTTGGCAGCGCCACGCCCGGGAGCTAGTTGCTTTGCGCCCCGTTCGCGCCCTCTTAGGATGGCACAAAGCAACCGCATTTTTCCCCCCTTTAGTCTAAAAAAAAGGCTTGCATTGCTATCACGCCTTTCACGACCACCGGAAGTTCCAAAGCGCTATACAGCGAATGAAGTACTTTTTGAAGTGTAGTCACTGTTGTAATGTAGGGAAATGACATGAATCAGTCATTCATGAAAGAATGACTTATGAAATGATACTGAGCGGCCTACGGGTGGCGCTGTCCAGGGAGAGTATAAATACTCGGGCACGGGCCCAGCTTGCGCAGGACAGTCCTAACAGGAACTAGTGAAGGACACAACTAGACCTCCATGTTGTAAAACAGTTGATTAAAGCTTTGTTTAATGCTTAGACCAAGTGCCTAGTAGTTTTCTTACATCAGGAAACGTGACAGCCAATTTGTGCACAGCAAGCTCCCACAAACAGCAATATGATAATGACCAGATAATCTGTTTTTGTGATGTTGATTGAGAGATAAATATTGGCCCAGGAATCCCCGGCTCTTTTTTGAAATGGACCCGTGCAATCTTTCACATCCACCTGAGAGAGCGGACGGGGCCTCGGTTTAACATCTCATCCATACTGCACCGAAGTGTCAGCCTAGATTTTGTGCTCAAGTCCCTGGAGTGGGACTTGAATCCACAACCTTCTGACTCAGAGGCGAGAGAGCTATCACTGAGCCAAGGCGGACGCTCGATTTAATTTTACCCATGTCAAAACCAACCTCCATTACCCAGTCCAACGAACAGCGAGACTCAAGAGGAGGATAGGCTCCTTACTTTAAAAAACAAGTCAGTCAGCTAATGCTAATCTTGCAGCATCGATTCTTTTGATTGAACAACAGTGATTCACTCGGTGACATTAACAGAAACATTTCCTAAAGTAGACAATTAGCAAAAAAATGTTATTCCCCCTGACCTGTAATCATCTCCGTTTCTATCGGCCTTTTGCAATCCTACAGCAATCACAGAAACAAGCACGGCCCACGGGCCAGTCACGGCACATGGCATTTACTTGAAAACCCTCTCCATTAGATGACAGGGGCATGATTCACTCCACTTACTTTTCTGCAATTTGTTGCTTTAGTGAGGCGACCAGGTGTTCCAGCCTCTGATTCTCCGAGCTGCATTCAGCGTACTGTGGAAAAATACGGGCAGGGTTAGTTTGTGTGAGACTAAACATTGTAGAGCTAACGGCAGGATCTAGTTACATCTTTGGTGTTGGTGTGTGTGTGTGATTTTGGCAAAGTAGGGGGTGATTTTATCAATGGGGATGTGATGGAGGCGGGGCTGCTGCTCGTCGGGTTTTAGTCCCGCCTCCATCGACGTCAGGCCAACCCACGTTATTTTCCCTTGATTGACCTTGTTAAGCCCGCCCAGCGGGTTTAGCCGGCCAATTAAGGGAAAGCCGGTGAGAACATCAAAATTTTTTGACAGCTTTGCGAAGCCTTGTATTCAAGACTCACCAAACCTGTCTGCTGAGCAGAAATTAGATGGTTGTTGCATCGGAAAATGCAGCAGCCATTCTGTCATCTCTGCCGTGGAGATGCCGGAGTCTCCGGATCCCCAACGGTTGAAGCCTGCAGGAAGAAACAAAGGTAAGGAAACTTTTTCTAACACTTTCCACTCACCTCACATACTTACCTCTCCACACTTGTACCCATCACTCACCTCCACAGCGCACTTTACGACCCCTCTCACCCCCGCAGGCCCACTGCTCGCCTCGCTGACCCTGGCGGGGTTTCCCGACGTCGGGAAGCCTACACTTCTGTTGGAAAATTGGGGATAATCCTCTTAACTGCCTGTTAACTAACTGTAATCCCCTTCCCACCTCAAGGAGACGGGACCCAGCGTGGGTCGGGTACCCGCCTCCTGGGAAGATGGCATGGAGGCGGGATGGGTACCCGCCCCCAGTTTCTGCCATTTTCCCGGCAGTCCCACCTCCTTAGGGCGGGTAAAATCGCCCCCAGAGTCCAGTTGCCTCCCCTAATGGTTGAATAGGTAAATACTGACCTGTGTGGTTCTGGGCCCCAGTTTATTGTGTTGGGTTAGTGGAGCTCACTCGAAGCAAGTTGTGGGGCTCAATGTTTTCTGGCTTGGGAACAGGACAAAAATAAAATGATCAACTAGTCCTGATTGACCTGGGCAGAACCTACTGGAAAGTGAGAGTGCCAGATGAGAACAGGACCAAGCTTGGCTGTGATGCTCTCCAGGGTTGATTGGCCTGCCAATACTCACTGTCTAAGTTCAGGAGATCCTCGTGATAAACCATGTGTTTTAGAATCATAGAATGGTTACAGCACAGAAGGAGGCCATTCGGCCCGTCGAGCCCGTGCCGGCTCTCTGCAAGGACACTTCAGCTAGTCCCACTCCCCCACCCTTTCCCTGTAGCCCTGCAAATTTTTTTCCTTCAGGTACTTATCCAATTCCCTTTTGAAAGGCACGATTGAATCTGCCTCCACCACCCTCTCAGGCAGTGCATTCCAGATCCTAACCACTCGCTGCGTAAAAAAGTTTTTCCTGATGTCGTCTTTGGTTCTCCTGCCAATCACCTTGAATCTGTGTCCTCTGGTTCTCCACCCTTCCACCAATGGGAACAGTTTCTCTCTATCTACTCTGTCTAGACCCCTCATGATTTTGAACACCTCCATCAAATCTCCTCTCAACCTTCTCTGCTCTAAGGAGAACAACCCCAGCTTCTCCAGTCTATCCATGTAACTGAAGTCCCTCATCCCTGGAACCATTCTTGTAAATCTTTTCTGCACCCTCTCCAAGGCCGTCACATCCTTCCTAAAGTGTGGTGCCCAGAATTGGACACAATACTCCAGTTGAGGCTGAACCAGTGTTTTATACAGGGTTCATCATAACTTCCTTGCTTTTGTACTCTGTGCCTCTATTCATGAAGCCCAGGATCCCGCATGCTTTTTTTTAACCGCTTTCTCAACCTGCCCTGCCACCTTCAATGATTTGTGCACACATACCCCCAGCTCTCTCTGTTCATGCACCCCCTTTAGGATTGTACCCTTTAGTTTATATTGCCTCTCCTCACTCTTTCTACCAAAATGTATCACTTTGCACTTTTCTGCGTTAAATTTCATCTGCCACGTGTCCGCCCATTCCACCAGCCTGTCTGTGTCCTCCTGAAGTCTATCACTCTCCTCCTCATTGTTCACTATACTTCCAAGTTTGTGTCATCTGCAAATTTTGAAATTGTGGCCTGTACACCCACGTCTAAGTCATTAATATATATCAAGAAAAGCAGTGGTCCTAGTACCGACCCCCGGGGAACACCACTGTATACCTTCCTCCAGTCTGATAAACAACCGTTCACCACTACTTTCTGTTTCCTGTCACTGAGCCAATTTCGTATCTATGCTGCCACTGTCCCTTTAATTCCATGGGCTTCAACTTTGCTGGCAAGCCTATTATGTGGCACTTTATCAAACGCCTTTTGGAAATCCGTGTACACTACATTGCTTTTCACTAATTGAAATCTATGTCCTTTGGCCCTGGTCTCCCAGCTTACCATGACTTTCATTCCATCAAACTCCTTAAACTGCACCTACTTCTAGTAACATAGGAACAGGAGGAGGCCATTCAGCCCATCGAACCTGGTCCACCATTCAATTAGATCATGGCTGATCTGTATCTTAAGTCCATCCACCCGCCTTGGTTCCGCAGCCCTTAATACCCTTACCTAACAAAATCCCAGTTTTTACATTTTCAATTGACCCCTAGCCTCAACAGCTTTTTGGGGAGAGAGTTCCAGATTTCCACTACCCTTTGTGTGCCATCGCCCCTGAACGGCCTGGCTCTAATTTTAAGGTTATGCCCCCTTGTTCCAGGCTCCCTCCACCAGAGGAAATAGTTTCTCTCTATCCAACCTATCAACTCCTTTAATCATCTCAAACATCTCGATTAGATCACCCCTTAATCTTCTAGACTCAAGGGATTGACTCCATAACTTTAGACCAGATTAACTCTACACTGCTGTATCTAAATTAGTTTAAGTCTAGAAGCTTAGGAAAACAACAATTGGAGCCCTCCGTCTTTAATGAAAGGGTTAATATGCCACTGGCCTGCAGTCGTGACCTTAACATCATCACTTGAAAGGAGAGCTGGGCTACTTCATGGGTGGTTTCTGTAGATCTTCCTAAAACCATATCATAGTGATTCCATTTCCTCCAGTGCCCAAACTAGCAGACTGCCCATTTCCATACTGCTGGGGCTGAATCGCCAATTATAATGGCTTTCAGTCTACCAGTCACTGAAATGATTCATTGACTAATCTGCTGCAGTCTCCACACTTCAGTAGATTGAGATCTGAATGACCAAACCAAATCTCCCCACAGGGCTGCACCATGCAAAGTATGGTGGCTCTATGACAAAGCTAATCGTTATAGATTTAATCTATGAATCCATTAAAAATGAATGAATTGGCACCACCCTACACACAGAGTCTTGCACATTAAAGGAATGTCCTCGTTGATCAAAGGAAAAAAACAAAATTATACTGGACATTGCCAGTGCTGTCAATAAGAGAGAATGAGGGAGAGAGAGAAAGAGGGAGAGAGAGAAAGAGGGAGGGAGAGAAAGAGGGAGGGAGAGAAAGAGGGAGAGAGAGAGAAAGAGGGAGGGAGCGAAGAGGGAGGGAGCGAAGAGGGAGGGAGAGAAGAGGGAGAGAAGAAGATGGAGAGAGGGAGATAAGAAGAGGGGGAGAGGTAGAGAGCGAGAGGGAGGAGAGAGGGGGGAGGGGGGGAGAGGGGGGGAGAGAGAGAGGGGGAGAGAGAGAGGGGAGAGAGGGGGGAGAGAGAGAGGGGAGAGAGGGGGGAGAGAGGGGGGGAGAGGAAGGAGAGAGGGGGGAGAGAGGGGGGAGAGAGAGGGGGAAGAGAGAGAGGGGGGAGAGAGAGAGGGGGGAGAGAGAGAGGGGGGAGAGAGAGAGGGGGAGAGAGAGAGGGGGGAGAGAGGGGGAGAGAGAGGGGGAAGAGAGAGGGGGAAGAGAGAGGGGGGGAGAGAGAGGGGGGGAGAGAGAGGGGGGGAGAGAGAGGGGGGATAGAGGGGGGAGAGAGAGAGAGAGAGGGGGGAGAGAGAGAGGGGGGAGAGAGTGGGGAGAGAGGGGGGAGAGAGAGGGGGGAGAGAGAGGGGGAGAGAGAGAGGGGGAGAGAGAGAGGGGGGAGAGAGATGGAGAGGCGAGGGAAAGAGAGTAGAATGAGAGGAGAGGAAGAGAATGAGAGAGAAAGAGAAAGAGAGAAAGAAAGAATGAGAGAAAAAGAATGAGAGAGCAAATGAGTGAGAGATTGGGGAGAGACAGAGTGAAGGAGAGAGTGGTGGGGCAGAGAGAGAACATAAATTAAAATGTACAATGGAACAGAAACATTTTGAAACATAAACAAGCAATTTTTATGCATTTTTTCTGCTTTTTCCCTTAAAATTCAGACAATAAGTAAATTAAAGGGAATGGTAATGCTTCCTTAAAGGAGTGTGTCAACTCAAGCTTTTTGCTCAGTAATGGCCAGTCAGACAAATGACATTAAAATAAGTAGCAGAGACTAGGGGCGTTGAAAGGTCCAAGCACACAGGTGTGTGTGTTCCGAAACAGAATTGGAAAAATTGATGCATCGTCTTTTAGTGGTCTTTGAGGTACTTTGGAAATAAACTGTTCACTCACGGCGCCTGGTAATGGGGTATCTGTACAGAACAGGACAATCAGAACGGAAATCACATGGGAAATTGAAAAGAGAGAGGAAAACCAGAAGGTCTGGCAAGAAAATAGCCAGCTGGGGATCGGGCTTTTGTTAGTTAGGATTTCATGCAGCCTATGCACGGCACATGACAACAGCAGCACAATGGCTGCTTCTGAAATCGTGCCTGTCGAAGGCGGTCAGCAAGAGAGAGAGAGAGAGAGAGTCAGAGAGAATAATTGTAACGTCATCTCACTGTATACTGGGGGCCATTCCCGGCAGTCATCAGTGGCCTCTTCACCAGCCAATAATCAACCTAACGAATAACAGACACGAAAGAAAACAAAAGGAAAGGCAGGTTTTTATCGTTCTTTTTCCTCCTTCCGCTTAACTTAACCGGGCAGCAATATTGGCGAAGAGCCAGCGGGACACCGCTGAAGCTCCACCGTGGAGCACCGGGGATCGTCCATCGGTTAAATGCACCGTATTATGACCCATAAGGTGACACAAGCCAGAAGGCCCCAAATTTGGTTCGAGATCTGTTGCACGTTGAGTGCGAGAGAGGAGCCACTGGGAGAGGTGGTGGGGGTGGGAGGGAGGGGAGGGGGCTACAATTGGCATCGGTGGTGAGAGAGGGGGGGAAAACCCTTCCCCAAATAGAAAATGGAGGATGCTCCCCTTCCCCAGAGGGAAAGAAAATACAGCTGAGGCTCTTTCTTACTCCTGTATGCGGGTTTAGAGAGATAACCAACACAGTATCAATCAGGCATTTTAATAATCAAGCACCTATGGATGACTAGCTTTGTCTTGTAGTGTGTGCGTGTGTGTGGTTTGGCACTTTGCTGATCATTTGCCATCATAAAATGAATTAAGCTCTGGTTTTGGCTGAGACCCCCTTTATGATGGTTTTCCATGCAGCTACTTCTGACTGGTGCACCTGGAAACCTCCCTTCTGGTTGGAGATACAGGAAACTTTCTGGTATCCGGCACAGACGGGACCGACGTGGTGCCGGTTCATCAAAAATTCCGGCTAACCGAACGCTATAGTAAAAGATACGGAGCTGAGAGCTCCGTATAAAGCAACAAACCCTGTTGCTTAACAACAGCTTCAGAACAATGGGCACAAGTTGCAAGCGTCTCTGTAGCTTAGCAACTGCTGCAGCTACACCCTTGCACAGCAACAAATGGAGTAAAAAAAGTAAAAAAAAGTTACCTGAACCTACTCCTGAATTTTGCCAGTTAACCGACATTTCCGGTTATTTAGGGGCCGGTTAATCGAAAGTTTCCTGTATTGTGAACTATGTTCAATAAAACAATTATCTCTGGAGCAGCAAGGTGGGGAGAAAAGAGAGATTTTCAGATTAGAAGAATAGCATAAATGCATTTAAGGAGAAGCTAGATAAACACAAGAGGGAGAAAGGAATCGAAGGATATGTTGATACATAGAAACATAGAAGATACATAGTAAGAAAAGATATACTTGCTCTCGAGGCAGTTCAGAGAAGGTTCACTCGGTTGATTCCGGAGATGAGGGGGTTGACTTATGAGGAAAGGTTGAGTAGGTTGGGCCTCTACTCATTGGAATTCAGAAGAATGAGAGGCGATCTTATCGAAACATATGAGATTGTGAGGGGGATTGATCGGGTGGATGCGGGGAGGATGTTTCCACTGATGGTTGAGACTAGAACGAGGGGGCATAATCTTAGAATAAGGGGCTGCCCTTTCAAAACTGAGATGAGGAGAAACTTCTTCACTCAGAGGGTAGTAAATCTATGGAATTTGCTACCTCAGAGAGCTGTGGAAGCTGCAACATTAAATAAATTTAAAACAGAGATAGACAGTTTCCTAGCTGATAAGGGAATAAGGGTTATGGGGAGCGGGCAGGGAAGTGGACGTGAGTCTAGATTCGGATCAGCCATGATCCTATTGAATGGCGGAGCAGGCCCGAGGGGCCGTATGGCCTACTCCTGCTCCTATTTCTTATGTTCTTATAGGAGCAGGAGGAGGCCATTCGGCCCCTCGAGCCTGCTCCGCCATTCAATGAGATCATGGCTGATCATCCAAATTCAGTACCCTGTCCCTACTTTCTCCCCATATCCCTTGATCCCTATAGCCTCAAGAAATATATCCAACTCCTTCTTGAATATACTTAATGAATTGGCCTCAACTGTCTTCTGTGGTAGAGAATTCCATAGGTTCACCACTCTCTGGGTGAAGAAATTCCTCCTCATCTCAGTCCTAAATGGCTTCCCCCTTATCCTTAGACTGTGACCCCTGGTTCTGGACTCCCCCGCCATCGGGAACATCCTTCCTGCATCTAGTCTGTCCAGTCATGTTAGAATTTTATACGTTTCAATGAGATCCCCTCTCATTCTTCTAAACTCCAGCGAATATAAGCCCAATCGACCCAATCTCTCCTTATGCGTCATTCCTGCCATCCCAGGCCTGTTTCTGTGCTGTAAATACTATAAGTAATGCAATTAGTTAGGCACAGTCACCAGACAAAAGATGGATACAACCCTAATCCCTTGGAGAGCAGGGGCCCAAGAGCCCCTGCCCTTTAAGGCAGTCCTTCTCTACCTCCAGTCCCAGGAGGCATCCACATGACCATGACATGATCTATCCTCAGCCAATCAGTGGCGCTACAACCTCCATTCCCCATATATGTACATGCTTCCACTTAGCTCCTCCCAGAGTCTTTTCGGCAGTCACAATTTTCAGCAAGCCGCAGTGAGTCAGTTTAAGATTACACTCCTGATCGCCATCCTAGTGACCCCCAACTACCCCCCCCCTCCATTGGAAAATGTACACGCATGGACATTCAGTGACTTTGACAGGCCAAATGATTGGGCTTGGCCGCGATGCCTCCCGCGGTGGAACAGGCTGCCAACGTCGATCGCACCTGAAAAGAAGGGCCGGTCTGGAACGCTTGCCCGTGCCCACGCAGCCAAACCCCCAGCAACCAGCCAGCGCCAGCTGCAGGATAGAAGGGGCAAACTACCAGGTACTTCGGGAAGGCTGGGGGCATGGGGGAGCTAACTCGAGGGCTTTGAGTGAGTGGAGGTGAGTCAGTTAAAGCGCGCGCGTTTTGAGATTATTAAAACTCCGTAACTGTTTTGTCTCGCACACCAACAAAGTCACTGTTATGAATCTCATCATTCATCAAGAAACTACTCGTGAAGCAACGCTGGACGGCCAGCTGGTGGCGCCGTCCAAGGAGTATAAATACTCGGGCGTGGGCCCAGCTTTCCAGGGACATTTTGTAAGACAAGGACCGAGTGAAGTACAACTAGACCTCCATGTTCTGAAACAAGTTGATTAAAGCCTTGCTTTATACTCAAACCAAGTGCGTAGTGAGTTTTATTACGTCAGTCACTTCACCACAAAGTTACTCATTTTGTGACGTGGTTGGGCGACGTGATAAGGTGCTGTACAAATACAAGTCTTCCCTTGGATTTTCTGAGGGGAGGAGACGGGTCACCCCTTACAGGGCATGCAGACTTTAAGGTGCACGACGCAGGCCATTTTGTCAGTCGCGTGTGTGCCCAGAATGCCAAGGCAACGTTGTTGCTATCTTGCTCAATGTTGAGGTCGCTTTGCCATTGGGGTGTTCCTACTTTTTTGTCTTTCCTCGATTATTGCACACCATGCCATCAGGGCAAACAAATTCACGGTGGGCCGGGGGGGGCGGTTAGGGGGGCTTGGAGTTGCAACTTGCTATGCCATGGGAAGGTAAGGCACCAATCTGTGCCCACTATTCACCTCAACCATGCCATCAGGGTGAAGGACTGAATAGCGGACTTGGTGCCACACTCATATCTGCACAAAACATCGCGACAGGCGTCACACTGAGTCCAGTAGACTGTGGGGCCACTAATACTGAGGAAAATGGCCTCGCCCCTCCCCATCTCTGTAACCTCCTCCAGCCCTACAACCCCTCCCCGAGATCTCTGCACCCCTCTTAGGGGGTCCTAGTACATGAAATACAAAAAGTTAGCATGCAGGTACAGCAAGTAATTAGGAGGGCTAATGGAATGTTGGCTTTTATTGCAAGGGGTATGGAGTATAAAAGTAGGGACGTTTTGATGCAACTTTACAGGGCGCTGGTGAGACTGCACCTGGAGTACTGCGTACAGTTTTGGTCTCCATATTTAAGGAAGGATATACTTGCATTGGAGGCAGTTCAGAGAAGGTTCACGAGGTTGATTCTGGGATGAAGGGGTTGACGTAGGATGAAAGGTTGAGCAGGTTGGGCCTATACTCATTGGAGTTTAGAAGAATGAGAGGGGATCTTATTGAAACATATAAGATTCTGAGGGGGCTCGACAGGGTGGACGCTGAGAGGATGTTTCCCCGAGTGGGGGTATCTAGAACTAGGGGGCATAGTTTCAGAATAAGGGCTCGCCCATTTAAGACGGAGATGAGGAGGAATTTCTTCTCTCAGAGGGTCGTGAATCTGTGGAATTCTCTACCCCAGAGAGCTGTGGAGGCGGAGTCAGTGAATATATTCAAGGCGGAGATTGACAGACATTTGAACTACGGGGGAGTCGAGGGGTCTGGGGAGAGAGCGGGAAAGTGGAGTTGAGGCCAAGATCAGATCAGCCATGATCTTATTGAATGGCGGAGCAGGCTCGAGGGGCTGATTGGCCGACTCCAGCTCCTGTTTCTTATGTTCTTATGTTCTAATTCTGGCCTCTTGAGCAATCCTGATTTTAATCGCTCCACCATTGGCGGCCGTGTCTTCAGCTGCCGAGGCCCTAAGCTCTGGAATTCCCTCCCTAACTCTCTCTCCTCCTTTAAGACGCTCCTTAAAACCAACCTCTTTGACCAAGCTTTTGGTCACCTGTCCTAATATCTCCTTATGAGGCTCGGTGTCAAATTTTGTTTGAGTACGCTCCTGTGAAGCACCTTGGGGCATCATTACTACTTTAAAGGCGCTACAGGAAACTTTGTGATATCCGGCACCGACGGGACCGAGCTGTTGCCGTCCCATTAAAACTGCCGGACAAACCAGCGCTAATGTTGAAACATACGGAGATTTTGAGCTCCGTGTCTGGCAACAAACCCTGTTGCTTAGCAACAGCTTCTAAACAGTCCGCCGTACCTTGCAAGCGTCTCTGTAGCTTAGCAACAGCTTCAGTGAAACCTTGCAGAGCTTGACTGTTGAGAAAAAAGCAACGAAAAGAAAAAAAACCTAACGAAGCGGCTCCTGATTTTTGCCGGTGGCTCGAGCATTCCGGACATTTAACCTCCGGATAATACAAAGTTTCCTGTATATAAAGACAAGATGTTGTTGAAAATGTGGTCTATCCAGCCTAACCGTTAAACACAATCCAACTTCAGTTATAACTGGGGAAACTGGGTGAAGTAATACAACGTGCACCCCAGTCGGTGCCCGCTGATCATGGAAGGCACCCAGTGGCACTGGGGATCACTCAGGCGAGCTTGGCACTTCTCGCAACTCCAGGTGCGGCGAGCAGGCAAAGGGGCCGTGCCCAGTGCTCGGCTGAAAAGCAGTCCGACAAACAAACAAAGGAGTCAGGTGCGCTCCCCTGTCTCTAAAGCAATTGAGCAAAAAGCAGCTGTATAACGTGCAATACAATCTGATCAAACAACAGCTCCCGTCAGGAGAAAGCTGATCTAAATGGATTTAAATAAGCCCATCTGTGCCCGGGCTCCGACCCCAATAACTCAGCCTCATTTTATGCAGAACTCAAAAGAACACCCTTTAATAAAGGAGAGCAAATAATGACCATTCTGTAACACGACACACTAATAATATGATTTGAGTCCCTTTCTATACTGTTGGTGTCGGTCTCCTATTCAAACAGTAAAAGCGGTAGGTTAGGTTGAGCAATACCATTTTAATATACCTGTGTTATTTAATCACAGGCGTGGTCATCATCATTACAAGTTAAAAGCCAGCCTCTATGTCAAAAATTTCACACACTAGCTAGGGGCAAGTTGGCAGAGTGTGTCGGTGCCTCGACCGGCCATCCCAGGGGTCAGTAGATACAGGATCGCCCTCCCAGCCCGAGTCTTTATCCCAGGGAGCTGGAGTACAAAGGGGTGGAAGTAATGTTCCAGTTATATAATGCTCCGGTTGCTCCTCAGTTTTAAAAATTCATTCTCGGGATGTGGGCGTCGCTGGCAAGGCCAGCATTTATTGCCCATCCCTAATTGTCTTTGAGAAGGTGGTGGTGAGCCGCCCTCTTGAACCGCTGCAGTCCGTGTGGTGAGGGTACTCCCACAGTGCTGTTAGGGAGGGAGTTCCAGGATTTTGACCCAGCGATGACGAAGGATCGGCCGATAGACTTCCAAAGTCAGGATGGTGTGTGTGACTTGGAGGGGAACTTGGAGGTGGTGGTGTTCCCATTCGCTTGCTGCCCTTGTCCTTCTAGGTGGAAGAGGTCGCGGGTTTGGGAGGTGCTGCCGAAGAAGCCTTGGCGAGTTGCTGCAGTGCATCTTGTAGATGGTACACACTGCAGCCGCGGTACGCCGGTGGTGGAGGGAGTGAATGTTTAAGGTGGTGGACGGGGTGCCAATCAAGCCAATTTAAGAACTGCGTTCAGTTCTGGGCCCCGCACCTCAGGAAGAATAGATTGGCCTCGGAGGGGGAGCAGCGCAGATTCACCAGGCGAATACCGGGGCTAAAAGGGTTAAACTATGAGGAGAAGTTGCATAGACTGGGCTTGTACTCAGTACAGTAGAGCAGATTAAGGGGTGATCCAACTGAGGGGTTTAAAATGAATAAAGGAGTTGATCGGGTAGATAGAGAGAAACTATGTCCTCTGGTAGGGGCAGTCCCGAACAAGGGGGCATAACCTTCAAATTAGAGCCAGGTCGTTTAGGGGTGATGTCAGGAAGCACTTCTTCACACAAAGGGTGGTGGGAATCTGGAACTCTCGCCCCCAAAAAGCTGTTGAGGCTCGGGGGGGTCAATTGAGAATTTCTAAACTGAGACTGATAGATTTTTGTTAGGTAAGGGTATTACGGGGGGGTTAAGGAACCAAGATGGAGTCAAGATACAGATCAGGTGTGATCTAATTGATTGGCGGAACAGGCTCGAGGGGCTGAATGGCCTATGTCTCCAATTGTGATCGGGCTCGGGCAGAGGGACGGGAAGAACTGCACAGGAGAAGGAACTCGTGAGTGAGCCACCGTCATGGGCCTTCCACTGATGGGATGGGGAGTGACGTGGAGAGAGACTTCGGAGCGAGTCGTCTGTTTGCCGTGTCAGTCATGAAGTGGTAACTGATGGGGGAGGGAAGGAAAGATACATGTTTTGCGGGAAAGGGAAAATAAAGTCAAGGTTAAGCAAGCTCTTTGTCTACGTCATCCTGGTGCCTGACACACCATCAAAACCCCATCACCATGTTTACAAGAGTCTCCAAACTAAACTACCGCATGTCCGCACAGAGTAGAACAAAAGCCAAGGCTCAGGTCCTCCCAAGTACATTCAGGGGCAACTGCAGAACGGTTACCACTGATCAGGAACCTCCCACTCACATCGGCAGTACTTCTTCCTCCAGGTTGTCGGATGCCACCTTGGAGAATACGGTCTAACTGCCAATCAAAACATGGACTATGACCCCCGCCCCCAACCCGCTGCCTTCCAGGGCCGCCAACTCTGGGCGTATTCCTGGCGATGTCATCACATGACCGCCTGCCTCCAGACGCCCCGCCCCCAGACTCCCGCCATTGGTCGCCCGACATGCCAATCATGCCACCCCGCCTTCCCACGGCCAATCAGAAAGCGAATAGTTGCACGCTCGCCTCTGAATCAGAAGGCTGTGGGTTCACAGTCCCCACTCCAGAGACTTGGGCACAAAATATTCAGGCTGACACTCCCAGTGACAGTACTGAGGGAGTGCTGCACTGTCAGAGGTGCCGCCTTCTGGATGACACGTTAAACCGAGGCCCCGTCTGCCCTCTCAGGTGGACGTAAAAGATCCTGCGGCACTATTTCGAAGAAGAGCAGGGGAGTTCTCCCCGGTGTCCCGGCCAACATTTATCCCTCAATCAACATCACTAAAACAGATGACCTGGTCATTATCACATTGCTGTCTGTGGGAGAGACAGAGACATTGCCTCAGAGACATGGACCATGTACAGCAGGCACCTCAAAGCACTGGAGAGGTACCACCAACGCTGCCTCCACAAGATCCTGCAAATCCATTGGCAGGATAGGCGCACCAACGTCAGTGTTCTTGCTCAGGCCAACATCCCCAGCATCGAAGCTTTGACCACGCTCGATCAGCTCCGATGGACGGGTCACATTGTCCGCATGCCCGATACGAGACTCCCAAAACAAGCGCTCTACTCGGAGCTCCGGCACGGCAAGAGAACCCCAGGTGGGCAGACGAAACGCTTCAAGGACACCCTCAAAGCCTCCTTGAAAAAGTGCAACATCCCAACCGACACCTGGGAATCCCTGGCCCAAGACCGCACAAAGTGGAGGAGAAGCATCTGGGAAGGCGCCGAACACCTCGAGTCTCTTCGCCGGGAGCAAGCGGAAGCCAAGCGCAGGCAGCGCAAGGAGCACCCCACCCACCCGCCCCTTCAACCACCGTCTGCCCCACCTGAGACAGAGACTGTAGGTCCTGCATTGGACTCATCGGTCACCTGAGAACTCATTTTTAATGTGGAAGCAAGTCATCCTCGGCTCCAAGGGACTGCCTAAGAGAGAGAGCTGTCTGTGGGAGCTTGCTGTGCGCAAACTGGCTGCCGCGTTCCCCACATTACAACAGTGACTCCACTTCAAAAAAGTACTTAATTGGCTGTAAAGCGCTCTGAGACGTCCCGAGGTCGTGGAAGGCCAGTGTTTCTTTTTTTTCCTGTGGGAGACTGGTGCGGCTTCCGTTCAGCCCTACAGTGACACTGCTGGCCAGTTTGAGAACTGCACCAGTGCTCAAACGCCAGTGACCAACAAGAGAAGAAGGTAAATCAACAACAGAAAATGCTGGAAAAACTCAGCAGGACAGGCAACATCCGTGGAGAGAGAAATAGAGTCAACGTTTCAGGTCGAAACCCTTCGTCAAGACTGAAAAAGGACAGGAAATGAAGCAGATTAAAAGGCCAGGCTGGGAGAGAACAAAAGAGAAGTGAAGAGACATTAAGAGGTATTCAAAACAAGACGAGATGGTGATCGGACTAGTGGAGACAAAAGACGGCTCTAGATTAGGTGTGAAACGCGCTGGCAGAATGGGAGACAGCTGCCACATGGGAGAGAGAAAAAAGGGGGGGAAGGGCCAAAACAAAGGTGTGGATAAAAAATATATATAAAAATGTAATGGGGGCCGAGGTTATGATCTGAAATTGTTGAACTCGATGTTGAGTCCAGAGGGCTGTAGAGTGCCTAATCGGAAGATGAGGTGCTGTTCCTCGAGCTTACACTGAGCTTCCGTGGAACAATGCAAGAGCCCGAGGACGGTGAGGTCTGAGTGGGAATGGGGCGGTGAATTAAAATGACAGGCGACCGGAAGCTCGGGGTCCCCCTTACGGGCTGAACGGAGGTGTTCTGCAAAGCGGTCGCCCAATCTGCGTTTGGTCTCCCCAATGTAGAGGAGACCGCATCGTGAGCAGCGAATACGGTATACTAGATTGCAACAAGTACAAGTAAATCGCTGTTTCACCTGGAAGGGGTGTTTGGGGCCCTGGACAGTGGGAAAGTAATCAGAGCGTGACTAGTTAAACGGGCAGTTTCCACTATAAATGCCTCATTCCTACGGGCTCTCCAATGCTACTGGAGACTAATTCTATCGCCACTGAAACAAGTTAAAAGAGCACCTGAGGTTCAAATTTCAAAACGCAACTCTATAGGTGAGCTTCCCTAAATTATAAACCCCGGTTCCCCCCAGGAAACTCTCGTTTAACCGTCACCCAGTCCGGACTTCTCTTATAACCGGCACAGTTCTCACTCTGAAAACTACAGTATACAGTCATTTATAAGTTATGTTTTACTGTTAAGTAATTAAAGAGTTATGGATTACCCTCAACTGGCGGTACTGTACTTAATCAAGCATCTTCCACCATCCATTTAACACAACATTCTGTAGGTGAGTACCCAATTATACTGCACATTTCTTGATTTTTTTATTTTTGTTTGTTAAAAATAGCCTCGGTAGATAACCCTCTCCATTATCCGGAATTTTTTATCAACCGGCACCATCCCGGTCCCGTCGGTGCCGGATACCAAAGAGTTTCCTGTACGCTGAAGAAGTTAAGGGATGAAGTATTGGGCTTACTGAAGGAGGCAAGAGAAAAGGTTATCTCATGTCCCCCAATACAAGCTGCATAATTCTTAAAGGCTTTGATAGGGTAGACGTAGAGAAGAAACATAGAAAAATAGGAGCAGGAGTAGGCCATTCAGCCCTTCGAGCCTGCTCCGCCATTCAATATGATCATGGCTGATCCTCTATCTCAATACCATATTCCCGCTCTCTCCCCATACCCCTTGATGCCTTTTGTGTCTAGAAATCTATCTCCTTCTTAAATATATTCAGTGACTTGGCCTCCACAGCCTTCTGTGGTAGAGAATTCCACAGGTTCGCCACCCTCTGAGTGAAGAAATTTCTCCTCATCTCAGTCCTAAATGTCCTACCCCGTATCCTGAGACTGTGACCCCTCGTTCTAGACCCCCCAGCCAGGGGAAACATCCTCCCTGCATCCCAGTCTGTCTAGCCCTGTCAGAATTTTATACGTTTCCATGAGATCCCCTCTCATTCTTCTAAACTCTAGTGAATCCAGGCCTAGTCGACCCAATCTCTCCTCATACGACAGTCCTGCCATCCCAGGAATCAGTCTGGTGAACCTTCGCTGCACTCCCTCTATGGCAAGTATATCCTTTCTTAGGTCTTCTTAGGCAGTCCCTCGAAACCGAGGATGACTTGCTTCCACATTAAAAATGAGTTCTCAGGTGACTGATGAGTGCAATGCGGCACCTACAGTCTCTGTCACAGGTGGGGCAGACGGTGGTTGAAGGGGCAGGTGGGTGGGGTGCTTGGGTTGACGTGCGCTCCTTGCGCTGCCTGCGCATGCTCCCGGCGAAGAGACTCGAGGTGTTCGGTGCCTTCCCAGATGCTTCTCCTCCACTTTATCCTTTCTCAGGTAAGGAGACCAAAACGGCACACAGTACTCCAGGTGTGGTCTCACCAAGGCCCTGTAAAACTGCAGTAAGACATCCTTGCTCCTGTACTCAAATCCTCTTGCAATGAAGGCCAACATATGTTTCCACTTACAGTGGAGACTAAAACTAGGGGTCATAAATATAAGATAGTCACTAATAAATTCAATAGGGGATTCAGGAGAAACTTCTTTACCCAGAGAGTGGTGAGAATGTGGAACTCGCTACCACAGGGAGTGGTTGAGGCGAATAGTATCGATGCATTTAAGAGGAAGCGAGAGAAACACATGAGGGAGAAAGGAATAGAAGGATATGCTGATGGGGTGAGATGAAGAGGGGTGGGAGGAGGCTCAAGCATGGAGCATAAACACCAGTATGGACCAGCTGGGCCGAATGGCCTGTTTCTGTGCTGTGAATTAAATGTAAATGTTCTCATCTCTCAAATTTTTATCTACAAGGACAACCAGGCAGAAGGTGGGTCGTTCTAACTGGGTTCAGCGCCCCTGGGTAAGGAGTGGGAAAATTAACTAGCATTCCCGCTGCTGATCGCTATCCAGCAAGCTGCGAGGTAAAAACCAGGTTGGTCTTGCCGCCTTCACGGCAGAATGCCCACCAACCCTCACAGTCTAGTCTGGCAGATAACATTGAAGAGCAGCATCATGAGTGATAAGGAGGCTGTCCTTAGACGATTAAAGGATTCAGTAGGGCAGATAGAGGGAAACTCTTTCCTCTGGTGGGTGGAGGGAGCCCAGAACAAGGGGGCATAACCTTAAAATTAGAGCCAGGCCATTTAAGGGGTGATGTCAGGAAGCACCTCTTCACACAAA